>NC_134924.1:7500000-8125000 GCF_051014615.1 Bombus vancouverensis nearcticus
TTTTTCCTTTTCTTTCTCTGCTGTTTGGTTTAACCGGCCCGATTCTTCTCGCCACCCACGCTTTTCTCGCTCTACCGAGCACACAAATACACGGCCCATTATCGACACGCCGTGATCGACTATCGGTTCTTTGTCGCGTGGCATGTGCTACCGATCGTGCATCGAGCTGTGCTCACGTTTACCTTGTCCGTGTCATATTATTGGGGGATTGGGAGCAGGAGGCGAGCTGGGGCAAATTCTGCAAAGGAAATTCGACGGTAAATTTCAAAGGAAGCCGTTTCAATTAGTCGGCCGGAGAATTTGGGTCGCAATTTAGTCGTTGCCGATGATCACGGGGAAACACGGAAGCGATGGTAATAAGTAATTTGTCATTCACAGCCACGAATTGGTGTAGAAATGGGAATTCCGCCATTGTTATAATTATCTTCGAATCTGACAAACCAGGACACGTGCGAACGAGCGAGCGTATGTAAAGCATTGAACAGATTCCCTTTAAAGATGGAAAATTTGCGCTGTTCCGTTAGCGACGCCCGTTTGATATTTTCGCCCGGAGCCTGGCTACAATAACCGCGTTACCTGTTTTCATTCGTTAGAACGCATCACGACGCGATTTTCCAACAGTCTAAACGTTCGTTTGATGCAGCCGACGATCGTTCGATCCGGTTCCAACATTACAAATCGGAATTCTGTTTGCGATCGGTATGTAAACCACGCGGCGGCGTAACCGTTCGAATTATAACTAACGATTTGTTTGACCGTGTGTACGAAAAACATTGTGTCCGATGGAATCGGGTAAATGGATTTGCTGTTTCGGCCTGCGAGCGTTTCAATAATCGAGTTTTAAATACCGCATAATATCGGCTCCGCGTATCGCTCCGTTGTAATCCCCGTCGCCGTTTATTTTTATTCCGTTTCATTCTATTTCGCGATCCCGGAATATTACGTATCCACGTTCTAGTTTCGTCGCGGTCTTTTTCTCTGAAAAATTTTCTTCCTTTTCGCTCTCCTTTATTTCTCTTCGCTTTTATTTTCTTGCATTTTCCAACGCTCTGTGCCGTTTACATCGGTGAAAAAGTTGAACAAACTTTACCGAGAGACGAGAATCGTAAAAACCCGAAACTCGCGTGATGCGGGCACGACAGGTGGAGAGAAAACAAATCGAAACATCGCAATTTCAATTTTCTCTTGGTTAATCAACGGTTTTTCTCTCGGACGTACGTTACAGCCGAAAAAAGAAAAAAAGGAAACGACAAAAGTTTCGCTTTTCCGGTCTGGATTTCCTGTTTGTATACCGACGAACAATCAGGAAGGAAAAGATTTCCGGCAAGGGATAGATTTACGCACTTTTCCCACCATTACTCTCTCGAGGTTTGCGACAGCCAATAATTGGACGTGTCCTTTGATCCTTCACTCTCGACCCTAATTCACACGCCGCTAGATTTTTGGGAGAGCGCGGTTGGATCGTTGGCACGCAGTCTATCGACGAGCAGTCCAATCTCGTTTCTCTCTACCAGCATCGTAGCAATCTTTTCCATCGCAAGATTAACGATCTAAGTCGATGACCTCAGCACACCAACCACTTGGACGCGTTATTCCACCAAGCGGAGAAAAACCGATGATTTCTATGATATTTGTTCGCAGGACGACGACAAAAAGCCATCGAGTGCGCGATAGAGAAAAGACAAGAAGGGAGATTACAGAGAAGAAAAAGCCGATTGCGGCATTCCAATTAATTTGTTTAAGTTAGCCGACGCCCTTTCCAAGTCGTGAATCACTGTTCGAAAGCAGATTAGAGATCTACCCGATCGAACGGAGATTAAGTCTCCCCGACGTGACTTCCTTTTCTTCCTCGTTCTCGTCTTAACACTTTCACCTTTGGAAGAAAAGCAACGCCGTCATGGAGGGGTTTACCTAACGCCGCGCGGATAGAACGAAACGAGAAATTTTCCAGTAATCTTCGACGGCCAGAGATTGAGTCGAGACGGACTGAATGGCCGTCGGAGATCGGAGTCGTTGAAGATTCTCGGATTTGGACTTTCCTCTCTCGAGAGAAAAGTCGAGTTCTCGTTCTCGACCGAGCGGAAGAAGAGAAAGAAGTGACGGATAAAGAGGAGGAGGAGATGAAGGAAGCGGTGGCAGTGGTGGTGGTGGTGGTGGTGTTGGTAGTATCAGAGTAAGAAGTCGCATAGAAAGGGTACGCGAGAAGGATGAGAACACGAAGGAAGAAGAGTCAAAGGGGATAAAGACGAGAGACGAAGGTGGACGAAGACGAAGGCGTGCCATTGTCACGTGGATTTCCAATTAAAGAGGTTCGATGGGACGAGCAGGGAGAGGGTTGGGCGATGGATCAGAAATCCATTGCGTCTTCTCGCGAAAGTCTAACAGGTTTCCCTCGACTTACCTTCTGCAGTAATGGAAATATCCGTCGATTCGTCGCGTCGTTCAGTTTCCTTCGATTCGGTCAGCAGACGGGGGTGGAGCATGCGGCGATGCTAGCGGCAGCGGTGGCGCGTTTAGTTTTATAATTGAATCCAGTTGTTACCGTTGATGGGCAACCGATTGCTTTCGTTTGGTAAACACTAACTTTTAATTATTTCCTCCCCCGGCCAGAGACCGAAGCAGGGGGTGGGTGGGGGTGAGAGGCGTCGGTGGAGCCACGTGCTGCCGGGAGATTGATTCGGCTAAACAGCCCGTAACAGTAGAATAAACGGTGCCCGGCCAAACTAGAACGATACAAAGAGAAAAAGAGCGACCGTGTGCGGGGGTGTGTGCACGCGAACGCGCGTTCGCCTGTACGTGGAAAGATAAAAAAGAAGAACGGGAAAAGCAAGCGAGACAAAGAACGCAAAAACAATGCGCATAGTCAGCCTAACTGCGCAAACATTGTCGGCCAGTGATTGCTTCGATTCACCAGCGTTTTTTGCATTCGAAATTGACCGATCGAGCGTGCTAAAAAGAGGAAAAGAAAAAAGAATTGTGTACAAAGGGTAAATTAATGCAACCGAGGTAACCAAGTTGCACCCTGCGAAATACAACATTGGCCTCTGCGGTACGTAATATGGTGTGTCGCTCCGATACTATTTTCTCTCTCCGTTTCAACGTCCCCTCTGACGTCATTCACCGATGTTAAGGCTCTCTTTTTTCCGTGAACGCAAAATATAAAGCCTCGATTCTGGTCGAAAATGCCCTCGAAGAAACGTTTCGTTCGGACGGGCTTCCGGCAGTTAAGCCGTTGCTCCGGAAATATCTTCGGTTGCGCGGGAATTCCAAACTCGCGCAGCGGATGGACCCGACGCGGAAGCTTGACGGATTAAAGCACGACCGACGCAGCAATCGCAGTTTCGTTGGAATTTTAAATAATCGCGGGGACGATGAGCTGATGCGCGTACACGTCATCCCGGAGCGATCGCGCGCGTATCACGGCCGGCCGAGTGTGAACCCTGACAAATTCCGGCGCATACTTCTGTCGCGTTGCTGACTAATTAAACAGTCAAATTAGCGACAATTACTATAATTTTCGGACGGGATAGTGCGCAGTTTCCGCGTTTATGGCACCACTAACGGCGACATCGGTATATTTCGTCGTTCCACTGCCTGTTTTACGAAGCGTCTCGTAATTCGCGCCGCTCTGCGGACGCTGAAGTCCGATTGAAATTTAAATTATAGTTCGCGGCCGGTGTCGCGCGAGTAGTAAAAACGGCGATAAAGTCCGGTGCGCACTTTCCGCAATGCAGCGTGCGATTAAAAGACCGCATTACTCGTGATTCCCCTAATTTCCAGAACAATAAAGCTGCCGTTTATTGGCACGCGTGCACAGACGCGGCGCTCGCGTGTGTCCCGGTAGCGCACGAGCCAACCAGGTCACCGTTATTTTTAATTCTTTCCTCGTTAACGGCACGGTCCGGTTCACGGCCATTTTTGTTCGTAACGCGCGAATCGTCACCGAAATCCTGACCGCAATTACGTCGCGGATGGCCGACTGTCATTCGAATGGGAACAAAAGTTCAGAGCTTTCCTCTGTCCGTAGAAATTCGGCCGTGTAAAACTTCGTTAAACGCGCGTTGAATCAACGTGGATCAAACTGCACCCTCGGATCGTCGTTAGACAAATTGAAACGGCAGGTGTTGCGCGAAACGTTGAGACACGATGAAACGACGAGGTGTAAGTAATAGGACAGTAACTTCTTGCACGTTAGAGCTCTGATCTCTATCGGCTATGACATGTGCGCAAAGTGCTGATAGATTATTTCTCCGGAAGCTCGGCTGCCGGCTGCCGACGAATTGGAACGAAACGCAGGATGGTACGGTTCTCTCTGATTGTCCGCTGCGACAGGCACCCCGATAAATCGAACGTTTGCGAGCGAAAAAAGAGCCACGCAGCACACGCACATGACTGTCCTTTCGAGCGTATGACGATTAACGAGCCAAGCGTTTAGCATAGATAATCACTCCCGGGAACGAGAAGTGTAGGCTGAATGGCATTCAAGCTCTCCGCATCCGCGATCCCCGATGCAATTATCAATCGAGAGTCCGCTATGCATTAACATAATCAGATCAGCCAGCCGTTCGAAACCCTGCCCGGTTGCTGGCTCCCCTTCTCCCTTTGGCCAGCGTCATCAGCATCGACACTAAAACCAACATGGCTCCTATCCACGAGGCGCGACGTACAACAATGCAATTATTCCTAAGTGCAACGCCGAAAGATTGCCTAAAACCGCGTGTAGGTTATCGGACAATTATCTTGATTAACGGATTCGATCGATGATAACGTTTCGCCCCTTATCGACTATTTCGACTTGCCTGCCCGAACCCGATGCTTTCCGTAAGATTAAAACGCCGGAGAAAAAACGCTTAGCCGATAAACTATCGTTTGGTTTTGGGGGAGAACGATGGAGATACGTTCTCGATTAACGCACGGCCACCTATATTTGTCTTCGACGGACAACTTGCTGAGTTTAATTAAAACGTTTGTACCATCTGATCGCTTACATCTACGAGATTACGAGTATGATCGATGGCTACGTGGCACCCTTGGCCATGTCGCGTTAGTTTACCGATGCCGGCAAATAATAGACCGACTCGCTTTGATCCATACCACACGATGTTTACCCAGCATGTAGTGGCGGTTAAAAGTGTGTTTGGCTTACGACGCGATCTCGTTAACAGAGATCCACTCGTAACCGGATAAATTTAGAAAGCAATATGTTCGGTTGCTCGACGATCGACAGACTCGGCGGGTAATTTGTCCCCGGTAGAAAGTTACGTCGCGGCGGATCGAGAACACCCAGGCCGAAACCGAACGGTTGGTCGCGCCTTCTGCCGTTCGGCAAATAAATTTAAAATAGGACGTTATAAGAAGTTAAGGCCTGTGGAACGCGCGGCAGGATAATGAGGTGACTAATTAAGCTTCGTTAAGCGAAGAAATTCTTCAAGTGGCACGACCGATACTTTAATGGTTTCCACTTCCCGTAACTAATTAGTATCACGTAAAATGTTTCTGTGCTCGAGGAAAGAGTTTGACGGCCTTCGGTCTCGTTTCGAGTTGCAAGATTAATTGAGTATTCCTGTTTGAGAACGAACCGTTTCCTCACGCAATCGGGCATCGTTGGCTCGTGAAATCTTGCGTACGGTTTCCTAACCGATGAACAGCGAACGCTACTTTTATCGAATTACCCGGCAAAACGTTACTCGCGCAGAAACTCGCCAATTGTTCTGTCGAGAGAGTCGTCGATGAAGCAATTTCGGCAAATTTTTTTAAGTGGCAAGTAGCTCGAGCTTCTGTTTCTAGGTCAAACTCGTTGCCTTTGACGTTGCAAGGGAAATGTACGCAGGCTGGATACCGAGCACGGGACACTCCACAAATGTCAGAAGCACGTTCTTATTTGTTGCCATGCAATATTTTCATGGTTGCTTCTCTGCGCGAACCGAAAGCATTCGCCAGAGAATTGGGAATCTTCTCGACGGCGAATTCTTCAGCGTCGCGTGTAGTGGCATACGTTTCACGACCGAGAACTGCTCTTCGTTGCTCGAATCACGCGATACGCGAGCTTTGTCGCTCGCCGGATCACGGCGCAGCGTGTAGGACAGGGAAAGAGATCGGCGGGAGCAAGCGACGGCCCTGTTGCACGCATCTCGACTACGTTCTCTCGTCTTTCGGTAAGTTGGAACGGGTTTCAACTTCGGTTTCTTCGCGACAACGACGTAATTCTTCGTTTCCACCGAACGCAGCGCATTTCGAAACGCTCAGCTTCCACTCGATGAAAATTCGTTTCAATGTTCGAGATATAAGTGGCGGATGGTAACGAGGAAAACGGGAATCCTAAAATCCGACGAAAACGCAACGACGCTACGAGCTGCCCCGAGGGAATGCATTGTGGCGAAAGGGTAAGTTGTAGCCTGACTTCCGACTAGGTTGGCTTTGCAATTCGCGAAATACCGGCTGGCTGCACTTCCGTGTCCAATATTCCACGGCAACGAGACACGTCATCCGCCGGAAACGCTCTCGCATTTCGTAGACCGAGAGTTTGGGACTAAGTGTTGACGTGTCGCGCGTCCGATGATATAGCGGCTCCGTGTGTTTGCCATTGCGAGGACCTGCGAGGCTGCGCGACCCGAGCGAATATCCTTGTCCATCCGGATTAATTTGGTTTTATGGGGCGAACTTGGTGTCCGCGCTTGTTTCAAGAATTTCGTGAAAGACGTTAACGAAGAACTAGCTTGTCAGCTCCGGCCGCTTTATCGGACAGTTCACGCTCTGGCGGGAATATTAAATTTGCGTTTCTCGTTTCTCAGACCATGCAACATGTAAAGGTGAAATCGTGTCGAGCTTCAAAGCCCAGAGCTACGGAACACTCGTAGATGTCTGCCTGTCAGGAGAACGTGTTCGTTATTGAACGCCGTATAGGTGATAGAAAGCGGGGAGAGCGTTAGCCAGTTACCGTTACAGTAATTCAGAGAACTAACGCGGCATTTGATGCGCCGATAGAACGCTACAACAGCTGTATCCAGCTACTCAAGGCAGTCCGGCCGTACCAAAGGTCGACCTTCCTTGTGGCAACCCATAAACGACCTTCCGATAGCTCATCTCATGAATCGTGGAATACAGATACTAACACTGACAGCGTCGGTGATGAAACCATATCCGTGTTTAGTGTACACAGTTTGCCACTAAATGCTAATGCCTCGTGAACTCTGAATTACGAGGGCTAACTTCTCTCTATGAACGGCCTGGTTCTGCCGTAGGACTTGCTCGATACACGCGGAACCGGCTACTCCTGCAACTCCAAATATACAGTCCTTGCACGGCTTACAGTTCATTAAATTCACCATCTCCGCTTAACGCCAGGATCAACTTCCAATGATGAGTCATTGACAGGATGTCGAGTCGAATTCGCGTTTCGAATGTGATTAACGAAAATGTCGCTACAGTTGGAGTATTACCACGTGTTTAAACCGGTAAAACACACCACGTAACACAGATACGAGAAAATGGTTGTTGAACGAACGAAACAAGGCAGAAGATTTATGGACGTGTAATGAGCGAATTCTTGAGGGCCGCTTATTATAATATCCGCACTGGGTATTACGCGCTAATGCGGTATTACGATAACGTCTTGCTTAATGGTCACGTGCCCGTGTCACGCACTATTCGTGTACTTATGTACATTAAGCTTGTTACAGTAGATTCAGTTGTATAAACGAGTTTCTATGCATGACACGGTAAAAGATTTTCGGTAAGTTTATTTTAAGCATGTTAAAGAGAATTTCAGATTTCTACAAACCAGTAGCAAGAAACACAGTTCGGTTATTATTTCACCACTACGCATAATTATTTTGATAAACCCTCGATTTAGGTGCACTGCGTTAACGCGTTCTGCGCTTAGGCTAATCTCCGTTATGGTTGCTTGCACGTGGCTCGTGTACTCTCTTCCGTTCACGATTCGATGCGTTGCTGCGTTATCATAACGCGACCATTCGCAGTCAGCTTGGCGAGGGAGAACGCGCGTCGAAGATGGATTGAAAAAGGAGAAAAGAACATACAGCAAAAGAAGCGGAATTATTTTAAGGCGCGACAGAGCGTCGTATCAAACAATTTGCTAAGCTGACCATAATCTGGCTTTTCACATGTTTCTTCTAACTTTCCAAATAGTTTCGTCTGCTTGCTTCTGCCAGAGAGAACACGATCACAGCTTTAAAGAGATTCGATCTGTTGAAATTTAACGATTCAAACACGAAACAACTCGTCCACTGGGAGATTCCGTGGAAGGGCGAAAATTTATCTGACGAGCGGAAATTTATGTCATTCGTGAAAATCAATAAATAGAAATTAAAGTGCGTTCGCCACGGAAAGAGGGAGACGCGAGAATCGGCCGCGTCGACTTCCTGGAAGCAACCCTTCGCGTCTAGACACGGGCCAAGTCGTAAAAAGCTGCGGCCTTTCGCCGCCGAGATTTTAATATTTGATCGTGCGCCGTGGCGAAACTCCGGCTACCGCGAGCCACACGAAAGGTACGAACAGAAAGGGTTGCGAGGGTTAGCGTTAAGAATTACGAGGTCCATCGCTTAATTATTCATCCGGCCGACTATAAACCAGCCTTAGCATTGGGTAAACCGACGCTGTTTACCTGGGAATGGCGGCATTTACGCGCGAATCGATTTTACATTCTACCGAACTTGACGAAACTTTTCGTTCAACTGCGGTTAATTACTTCGCCAATCCTGGTGTTTACCGGGGAATTCTGGAATTTGCAGAAAATACAACGGGATTGCGGCGAAAGCTTTCTGGACAAAATGATTTCGAGGCTGTGCACGAAAGCTTGGCCGCTCTGTCCCCTTTAAGAATTTCCGGCGGTGTGACTTTCCCGCCGCTGGAACCGCCACGTTGCGACTTTTTCCCAGTGCTTGACTCGATTACGCGATTACAAAGTGGAACTAACCGGGTGCAATGGAACATTGACCGGGTTGGATACGAGGTCAGGTCTCTCCTCGCGCGCAACCTTCGTCAGCCGGCTAATGCGGATCCGAATTTGATTTTCCGTGTAGCTGGACCGATAATGGGCGGATACGTAGCCGTTAAACCAGAAGTGTTCGCATTCTATATACCAGCGGCTGACGGCCCAACCTTCCATACCTAACGTAATTAAAATGTGCATTACCGAGGCCGCTGCATTATGCAAGAGTCGAACACGCTCGTTGCAAGCCTCTTTCAACACCGGCTGCGTCTATGTTTATTACGAAAGACACCTGATCAGTTTCACCAACGTTTCCATGCTCTAACAGGATACGTTTTCCTTTCCTTTTACCAAAATCGAGCAATTTGTTTCTGCAATATCGAAGAGATTTCAGAGAACAGGCCGGATTTTATATCCAAAGACGGTCCGTTTTCACGAACCTTAACAGGGGGAGTAGTTGAAAAGGGGAACGCGTTTACGCCTCGAATCTTTCGAATCGCGATATCTTATCTGTAGACACGCACACTTTCGCCTCCGTTCGATAGCTTTGGAGCGTTCGAGAGTGACGGGCTTTGAACCGATGTAACGTTGAAAGACGTGGTTAATGTTTCGTAAAAGGAGCATTAATTAAGAGCCTTGATGTAATCGCTTTCAACAAGGACAAACAGGGGCAAGACCACGACGAACGCGGTACGTACACACGCGATACCGACGCGCAAACCGGCGTATCTTTATTATTCGCAACTTGGTTGATAAGCACGGGTTCGGTTAGCAGATCGTGGGTAACGGAGGCTGCAGAGACGCGGGCCCATCCATTCGAAACTCGTAACTCGGCTTATCGCTCGTAACCGCGACGCGTTGTAAATGCGTCGCGACACTTGGCGAAAACATGCGACGTACGTCGCGGCGTTATCTGCGCGCGATATCGTTCACGGTGGAGATTTAATTGCGAGCTGCGTAGACGCGCCGCGTCGCCTCAAGTTTCTCTGCCGGCTGAAACGTTGTTGCTAGAGAAACAAGAAGAAAATATAACAATCGCGTTACGTACAAATGCTCGTTGAAGTTTCCCGTTCGATCGAGGGGACACTCGAAACAACGAGGATAGAGAAAGAGTAAAAGAGATTTCTTTGGGAAAGATCGCGTAGAGTAAGCGCGAGCGTAATTGCTTCGGCAGCGAAGCACAGTGCCGTGAATTTTATCGAATATACCATGCTCGAAGCGGTTTCTGTTCGAATAACAAGAGTTTGTTCCAATAGAGACGGCGGCTGTACGCTCGCCCGCTCCTCGTTTTTCCTCGTTCACTTGGCTCGCTTCGTTTTCCCCTTCTCTACTTTTGACTTTTTAAGTCAACTTTGCACGAACTTGCATGCCCCGTGGACGTCTCTTGCCCTCGTTCTCTTCCACTCTTTCTATTCGTGGTGCTCGTCAACACAGAAGAGAGTCGACGCTGGAATTTCCTTCCCGAGTATCCCGTGTCCCGGGGACACGTTCCTCCCGGCGCAGCGCGATGAAACGGGGGCGAGATGTTTTCATTTGTAGGTAGCACGGTCGCCCCTTCAGCTCTTTGCTTCTTCTCGCGTTTCCCTCGCACGAGCCATCACCATTTACGCGTTTCCGCGAGCACGAAGATTCTCAATTGATCGTAACGTGTAGGCTTACTTGATAAAGCAACGAGTGGATCAATTTGTAATAGTCAGATGTATCAAAATAAGTGTAAGTACAAATACAAAGATATTGTGTGCCGGTTTTAATCGTTGCTCGCTCAATGTCTCGATAGCAATCGAAGAAACGATAATAATTTCATAGGGATGTTACCACAGAAAGTTAACCTTCTTGTGTAACTCTAGCTGAAGATTACAAGAAACAGCAATAACAATCTATTCAAAGTTCTTTTGCTTCTAGACCTTATAACTCGAAACACAGTTAGCGTTCCAATGCACAATATTACGTATCTCTCAGTTTTGAATTTCCCGCTTCAACTTGAAACTTTTTCTACGGTCACGGTCCGCTGCAATTTGTCCATCGTGTAGCAATAGTTTGTACGTACTCGCAGCTGCACTCACAGCTGAAGATTGCAAGGAACAGCAATGACAACATATTCAAAGTTCTTTTGCTTCTAGACCTTATAACTCGAAACACAGTTAGTGTTCCAAGGCACAATATTATGGATCTCTCAGTTTTGAATTTTCCGCTTCAACTTGAAACTTTTTCTACGGTCACGGGCCGCTGCAATTTGTCCATCGTGTAGCAATTGTTTGTACATAGTCGCAGAGCGTCGCGCGGTTTTGCCACGTCCCACGATTCTACGTCAGTTAACCAACCACGTTCCAGATTCGCAATTTCGAAGCTGCTCTATGCGCGACTCTTCCTGCTTAACCGCGATACGGAAGCGCGAGAGAGTACGAGCATTGTCCGCGTTGTATTTCACGGCTCCATTTAGAAATTCAGACAGGGCAAAATTAGAAATACGGTGCGGTTTTTCGGTGCTCAGTAGTAATAGTAGTAGTGGTAGTAGTAGTTTGCTCAGGATTTTTCGTCTGGTTTGGTACGTGACGTTTCGCCTTCTTCTTCGACTCGGCGAATTTTCTTTTGCCTGCAGCGAACGTGGCACAGGCACTCGACTGCGGAATGCATAAAATTTCCCCCCTATTCGACAAGGACTTAAAGTTGAAACGGACTGGAAATTTATGGCGCGTTTTACCCTCTTTCATTTCTAATGGCAAACACAGCGTACAATAGCCACACGCGTGCGTGCACAAGAAAGATCGTGTACGTGGCAGGTCATTCGAGAAAACTTTCTTGAAACTCACTTCCACGTCGTTCTCGCGCGATCTAACGGGACTTTAAGTACCTTCACCGCGGTGAGGAAAAAGTTTCGCGGCGGATTTTTCGCGCAAGTAACGTCACCTGTTCGAAGAATAGAAGAACTTCTCTTTCTCCATTCAACACCCAAAGACCGATAGAACGTTCCTTCGGATTCTCCATGAAATTCCGTCTATTCTCCGCCGTTGACGGCTTGCTTCGAACTCGAGTTTCGAAAATCTTCGCGGAGATGTCCGGTAGAATTCAGAAAAAAGAAAAAAGAAAACGATATCTCCGGCTGTCTGGTAATCTTCGATTATCCTCTCCGTGCTTATCTTTTTTTTCACGCGAAAAATCAGCGACCCACTGGACGCGTCGTTATATCGATTTCTTCAGCTCTCTGGGTGGAATCGTTTGTACCGCGAGAAACAAAGCGGTTGGCCGCTCTCGGCGGAAGGAGAGAGTATACAAGAAAGAGTGGAAATTTAAAGAAGAGTTTACGCTCCCGATACGCTTTGCCGGCGTTCGCCACCCTCTCGGATTTTCGCTTTGCAACCGGAGGCGTGCTGGCGTCTTTGTTGAGAAGTCGTTGAAGGAAGGAAAAGAGGAAACAGGGGAAAACAGACGAGAAGGAAAAGCCGCTTTCCTCGCTACTGGGAAACAATTACGTCGGTCGAACGAGACTCAGCTACACACCGGTCCTTCTTTCTTTCTTCGCGGATGTGGTAGAAGCTTTCAATTAGTGGGTTGCGGGTGAAATCCTCGCCGAGGGTCGAAAGATGATTGCGTGGCAGGGAAAGGATCGAAGGACGACCGGTGTACCCTTCCACGGAGAGTCGCTAGAGATCATCGTCGCACGGTTCGCCATGTAGGACAACCGCTAACCCTTCGTTGCTTCGACATTATCTCTGTGTACCCAGAGATCCCCGACAATACGGCCGGTTCCAAACTCTGTCGCGGTATAATCTAAGCCCTCGGTCGTCGGCCGACCCTCCCTTGGCCAACTTCTGCCCTGCTAAACTCGCACGTATTCACCACGCAACCCTCCCTCTCTCTCTCTCTTTTTCTCCACCTCTCTCTGTCGTCGAAATGAATATTTACACGCACACGTTTGATCGTCCCCGCTTGGCTTTCCCGGCTTTGCATATCCGCGGCGGGACCATAAGCGTGTAACGGCTCATAGGCAGACAGCCCACGGTCCAGGAAGTTCGGTCGACTTGCCTCTTTGTATGCGTTCACGCTCGTGTACCCCTTTCGAGGGCAGAGTCTGTGATTACGCACCGAGTCGTCCTTCGACTCTTATGCCGGGGTCCTGCTTGGTTTCATCTCCTTGAAACTCACCGACCGGCAGAAAATTTAGGATCGCCTTTCCGAGTGGTTCCGCATCCGGCCACCCGTGGGAGGAAATGAACGCGAAGGGGTTGCTATAGGAGAAAGCGGAGCGTAGCAAAGGCGTGGGCTCGCGTGACGAAGACAGAGCGATCGGGGATAGTTGTGATCTTGGTAAAAAGTCGGGGAGAGTGAAGAGACCGAAGAGGCAGAAGCTGGGAAATCGTCGTTACGATTTTTCTCCGCGATTATCGAGAACGAAAAATCGCTACGCTTTCCTTGGACCATCGTGCAGAGGAACGTCGGTGCTTGTTTCCGCGAAATCCAGTTCGATAAGATGGAAGATGTTACACGGATGAGCGTCTAAAGGCAGGCAAATAAAATCTCCGGCTACAATATCGAAATGCATCGATTGGCTGGCCCGCGGGGAGATCTAATAAACCATGCGACTGGATCACAGCCAATCCAAAGTTTGCGCGTCTGTCTGCACCAGAGAATGCAACTTCGATTTCTCCTGCAAAGGATGTACGTCGATGAATCGTCTTTCGTTTTCTACAAGAATTCACCCTTTTTCATCCCGTTCTTCTTTTCCTTTCTTTAACGGAGAAGCACGCCAGAAATGTTCGATATGGCTGGGATTAACCGTAAAAAAGAGAAGCTTATATTCGCGGCAGAGAAACGAAACGACCGTGCCATCCAATCGAATGACGAAAGTTCGATAAATTTCCCTGGCATCGAAGCGAGCGAATTTCGAGGGTGACAGTCGCCAGTCGAGCGATCGTTTCGAAACCGTTTCCGACCAGAAATTTCCACAAGCGGAATCGAAGCGTTCAGCGACGAAACGCCGGTTGAAAAATGATCGGGATCCACGCGAGCAGACAGCGGCAGATAGCGGCTCCGATCGAATTAATAGCGAGATAACTTTGACCGAGACGTTCACGCAACCCTTATGGCAACAGCTGCACGAGGAGGCGTTATCTCGCGACTCTGAGTCCCTCGAGTGGCAAGTCGAGTGGGACGCGAACGAAAGGGAAGAGACCGCGCGTAATACCCTTCCGGATTTAAGTCGCACGATTCGCCATCCCCAACAAGCACGCGCCTCTGCAAACAGCCTTCTGCCTGTATTGTTCGCTATTGAAAACGTGGAAATCCCAGATAAGGATCCTCGCTCGCGAACAGCTATGAATTATCAATCCTTCATGGCTTCGTTTCCCTTCCACGCTTTCCGTGACTCGATATTTTATCGGATAATCCAACTAAATACGTATTACGATATAAGGGACAGAAAAAGTTGGATGTGCAAGAGTACGAGTATGACTCGAACGAACGCGAGTCGACATAGCGCAGAGCGCTAGAACAGAAAGAGAAGTAGCTGGTCGTCGTCGACAACGCGTTCTAGGTGGTAAGCAACGTAAATAGTGGCGATACGAAGATCTCCCGTAGGTAAAGATATTGTTTCCAAGTCGATAAGTCGGTCCCCGGGGGGTGGAAAGAAGTGACGTTACGTCGAACAGGCGAAGAGCAGAAAGCCGTATATGGAAGGTTGGCAGAAACCGCGATGCCACCTAAGGGACGACGCTAGCTGAAGGAAATGGCGTCGGAGAGACTAACGCGAGGTTAGCCTCGGCTGGCCTGACGATGTATACGAACATGAACCAACGTATGTTGCCATGGGGGGATGTTTTGTAGTGTAAGTATCTAGACGGTGTATGGAACGCTGCAACTCGAGGATACGAGCATACGGGAAACAGTGCGGGCGATATCGAGAAGGCTACGAGTTGAAGAGAGACTCGAAGGAAACGGCGACGGGGGAATGGAAGAGCAACGGATTAAAAGCAACGGAGGGCGTTTTCGTCGAAGAAAGTTTTTACTCGGCGACGTTCGCGTTTTGTCGCGTAAACAAGTACGGTCAAGGTAAAACGGAGAGACCGCTTTTAGTGGAAAGAGGGTTGCAACGCGAGTTTCACCCTCCTGGCCGGCGTCGTAGATCGAGCTAGACGACGGTAAAGAAAATCAGGGAGGAAGAGATGCTGGCCTCTCTAAGCGAAGGGTGAGAAGGAAGGAAGCTCGAGCCTAGCGGGGAGAGTCGCGAGACAATTTATGGCCACTGGAAACAATGTGCCGCCGGCCGACAAAGGGTGCCACTATCCTCCTTCCCCCCAAGAACGACGGCGAAGTTAGCTCGCCCGGTAACCCTGGCCAACTACCACCCTCTCTCGCCCTTCGTTGCTGCCATTGCCGCTACATCCACTGGACTCCCATTCGATCTCGCTACTGATTTTCCGTTTCCTCGCGGGCCGTTTCATCGGGCGAAAGTGGATCGAGGTTAAACGATGGAAACGGTCGGAGCCTTTCAATGGACGAACACTTTGATGTGAAATTCTCGGTGATCCTCGAACAGTAAAGGTACATCTTTTCGGTTGATTCGACGACGGAATGGATGTATCGTCGTAACCGACCGACGAAAACCGGACTTGGGCCGATGCATTCGTGATACATTCGTTGTAAAGGTATCGACGCCGATGGAATCAACGGAAAAGGGAAAATGAATCGGCAGGAGAATGTTTGACCCAAATCAAAAATCCTTCGGAGAGATCGCGGCATCGAATCGAGCCATTCGAACCTACACGAAGCATCTCTCTACCGCGAGCAACCGATTCCCCAATTCCCTTTAGAATTTCCGTTAACGCGTCTTCCTACATCCCTCGAACCTCTAAGTCTCGTTGCATAATTGTGTGTGGCGGTGCACGCGGTACGCCACCCTCCACCTGTTTAATAATAACGCCGTACTATTTAAATGTGAAATAAATTCGGTCGCGTCCTCGATGCTGGCCCGATGCCCCTTACCACGAGCTAAATCTCTGATCGCGGATTCAGGTGTTTCATAGGTAGGGCAAAAGCTGTGTCGGGGACGATAAGGTAGCTGGCACTCGCCAAGTATATAGGTAGAAAACGGAGGAAGAGACTGAGGCCACGTAACTCGGTGTATCTACCTCCATTCGTTTCAAGCCCTCTATTCGGGGAATTGGATCGTACTTGGAGATATCTGGAGACTGAACGTGGCGAGTTTTAAGGGTATCAAAGGGCAGGATATTGAAATCTCCCGCTCGCCAACTCGAAACTACCCAGGAACGAGGAATTTCGCGTACGGAACTGGAAGGCGTAAAGTATCGTTACGACATTGTGTCTTATGGATAATACGCCCGCATCCGTCGACTCTTCTGGTTTCAACGTTACTCGCTGCTCTAATCCACTTTCGAACGGTCGAATCGCATTTATCCTCCGCTCTAATTCCTCCGCGTGAATCGAAGGAAATACGCGTCGTTGCGTTGCATGAAAATATGCCTCGTCGTCCTATGGCCGAGTGTCGATCGAGTAAATTGTATTGTACGAAAGTACCACATGCTGTGTTCGGAAAACGAAGGAAGTCCGCGACGGCTCGTTCGTTAGCTTGCACAAGAAGTACCGCGATAATACAATTTTTTGGGATTTGCCAATCTTTTCTGCGATTCATCGACGAAGAAGCAAGAAAGCGGGGGGAAGTTATTTAAGAGAGAAGGAAGCTGGAATCGGCGAACCGATATCGCCTTAATGAGCGGAATATTTATAAAATAATTACTCGGTTGCTAAGCGCTGAGAGCCATTCTCCGCGAACTGGGACCAACTTAAACGGGGAAATCGCGCCACTTCCTTCTTCCAGATTCTCTCTTTAATACTCGGGACAATGAGCATCGCGGTACACCGGCAAAAGAATAATCCGAAAGGAATACGTACCCTTATAATTGCTGCCGTGGAAAGCGGTGATCTTAATCTGAATTTAATCCACTCGACGTCGATTATCTAGGTCGTCGGGAAATACTGCCATGGATTATCAATGTTTAACGAGTCGCGTGATTGATAACGAGACACGTACACCATGGACATTTCTGTATTCCAATCAAAAGCGTTCTTAATATTTGTTCTTTCTCGAATTACGATATTACGAGTAGCTTGTTGATGTATCTTCTGACGAGTAATCGATCTTAACCTCCGTTGATCCTCAGCTTCTGGTTTCAACAAAATCTAAACTTCGCGCGCAATTCTTGTAGCTATAAGCAACCTGCGTCGTATTCATTTGTCACGTGCACGCGTGATGCTTGTTACACGATGTTCGGTACAGTTAAATTTTGATCGTTCGACGACATCTCCGTAGTCTATATTCGTAGCTTGGCGAAGATCGTAGGCGAGCGACGAAACGACGCGGAGTTCGGTGTCACACGCAGGGCATAATTCAGAACGAGTTAGCGTTCCGTGTCCGCGGTGCCGCGATGGTGTCGTTTAACTGGATACGCGTTGAGCCGGAAACGAAAGATTTGCGAGCTGCCACGGAGCAACGCTCTCGTTTTCTATCGTAGGCGTCGCCAGGCCGACAACGAGCGGCAAATAAAGCCGAGCGACCGACCGACCGAGAGGGCCTCGCTGTTGAAATTGATTATTATTACTGGTGATAATCCGCGACGAGGACGGCGGACAAAATAACGCGGGTTGCCCGCGGCGGGGACAAGGGCGGCTTCAAATTTAGCCGTGGCGAAGTGGAATTCAGCGCGGCGCGATTGGCCGCGTGCGCAATTTAAATGGAAAGTTACAGTTTTAATTCGAACTCGGTGGAAACTCTGGTTTATCGGGCCGTAACCGGGACAACGCGACGAAAACGAACGTCCGCGGGGAAGAGCTAATCGCGAAAGAATAATACAAATCCTGAGAAACGGACATGCGCTTTCCAGCGTTAACATTTTGCGATAGACTCGTCTGCCGCTAAAAATACTCGAATGCTGTTAATTACGTCGAGGAAGAATCTAGGTAACGCGGTCGTAGAAACGGTTTGCTGGGCTATTCGTCTACCTGACGCAAGCACGCGCTCGCTTCGGCTCCGTGACAAACGTTTACGAGCCGAAGCTCGCGTTTGTCTGGCGGCGCAGCGAGACGCGAGCGACCGCAATGATAACGAACGTCTGACGGTGCAAAGAGGAAAACGCGGCTAGACCGGAGCAGAATTCTGAGAAGATAATTTTCGGCGAAGTAACAATAGCGGCTAGAGAATTTCGTGGCTCGTTGGCAACGAGAGCTACACCCTCGAGGCGCGCGTCAGGGTGTCTCGTGTGTGGCCGCCGAAAACATAACTCCGCCATTACGCGGCCGCATTAGGACAGACGCATAAACAAAGAAGGGGTTGAACAGAGAACCAGCGAGAGTCTGGAGGTAGTGGATCACGGTCGGTGAGTGCGTCGTTGGTGGCGGGACCCAAAGCTGTCGCGAGACAGTCCCGAGTCATTAGAGAAGCCAACAGAAACTCGCGTACAATGCGTTCCTACAATGAGCTCCTACAATGCGACGTACGCACCGCGACGACACTCATTCGAGACACGATTGTCGAGCTGAGAGTTCGGTCGCGGGGACCGTTTCTCGCGTCTTCCTTTCCAACAGGCCGAGCTGAAATTAGAGCGGTGCCGTGAGTTTCAGAACAACCACTTCCGAGCTGTTCATCGGGCTTCGTGTTCCCTTTTAACGTTTACTCCCTGCGGTGGTTTCGTTTGGATCTTCTACTCTCGTTCCACGTATAAGCACAGCTTTGTCGGGAAATTAGGAAATGCGCGATCTACCGCGTCGCGGATATCTCGGGATGATAACAATTTCTGCAGGGTCGGAGTAAACGTATGGCGTTGTTCTTTTTATCAAGTGTCTCGCCTCGTCGTTCACCGTATCCTTCCCACAGGACGCAAAGTACGTTTCCTGGGACGTAAGATAGCCCGTAACGAAGGGAAAGTAGGTATAAGTGGTTTTCGTTGGCGTTCAGATCAAATCAAAGTCGAGTGGCATTATGAGCGTGACATTTCCGACGCAACTCCATTTGATCGGCGGGAAGCAACGAGACGAGTCCTTAGGAGGGTGAGCCCCGTGGCGTGGACGCGCCACTTAAGAGGCAAATAGGGTGAGCTCGAATAATACGAGACACGAGTCGACGTAAGGATCGCGCTACAGATATTCGACGATATTTACGCGTGTCGAGAAGATCGATCCGCGCGTCGTCATTTCGATAAGTGCTTCAAACGCTTCGTCATTTCTCTGCGCTGCTTATCCATCGCGAAACGAAACAAGGCGAGGATTTTGCCCAGACGACGACGAGATCGCCGGGTTAAATTCCGCCCAAGAGTCTCGTCAAATCGAACAGATGGCGGCCGTGTAAATAGAAAAGCAGAAGAACGTAGCGACTAAGCTGGAAAGTATCGCGCGACGCGTTATGGGTCTCGTCGTCCTCAGTGCCCCATCGTGGATGGTATTTTTCAACGACGTATGGATGGGAATGACCTAAGGGGAGAGAAGACAAGTCGACAGTGGTAGACGACTCCCCGAGGAAACACAACACCTAAATTAACCGTCGAATACAGCCCTGTTGGGCTTGGAGGTGCGCGCAACGCCTCGAGATACACCCTCGTTTGCAAATTGAAGGAGCGGTCGCTTTATCCGCTCTCCCCGCAAGGCAACCAAATGGAACGAATAAAGGAACGCGAGTAGGTGACGCGGGGCTGGAAAAAGGCGCGAGAGCGAGTACCACGAGACAGGGCCACGCATAGGCTTTCCATCGGCCGGGAATTGCTCGTGGAAGCTGGATGAAGTGCTCTTCTCCGTTCGAAGAAACGACAATTCAATTTGGAGGGGCGCGACTAAACAGGAGAGGACGAATTGCAACGAAGGGGGATACTAAACAGCCCATTGTCGGGGAAGTGGCGGCTCGGGTGGTTCTTAAATCGACCGCCTTACCCCATTTTATCACGTGCGCCACGTGTGCGTCCGAGGTTGTGTCGCGAAACGAGTGCGAGAAAAAAAGAGTCGCAGAGGCTGGGCTGGAAATACTGGCGATCGAAGGGAGAAGGACGGTGGACAGAGAAAAAGGGAGAAGCTCTTGGTAGTAGGTTTGTCGATGCGAGACGCTTTGTTGGAAATCGTCGTTTCGCGCTGTTAACCGCATCGAACGGACGCAAAAGAGAGAGGGGCGCGGGAGAGACGAGAGAAAATAATATCCGCGCTCATGGAGCCAGATAGATGCGCGAGAAGAGGCAAAGGACAACGACGACATGGCCGAAGAAAAAAGGGAACGAAGGGCAGGAAGAAGACGGACGGACGAACAAAAAGCGCGAATGTCCGTTGGCCGTCGTTCGCGTTCGGCCATTGAGTTTGCCTAACGGACTCTGTGCAAACACTGCCTGCGAAAGTCTTTGTTCTGAACCGGAGATTTATGCCCGTTTCACGTCGTTGTCCGGATTTATACTCGCGCCCGCTCCCACCGCGTGCCTGCGCCCTTTTTCCCCAGCTCTCATCGCGATAGCAGCGCGAACAACGTGCAAATAAAGTAGTCGCGCCGAGGTTCGCGAGCACATCCCTCGACGGTAATCAAACCAGCGAAACGAAAGGGACGACGAGATTTTATGAATCTCATCGCGGAGCACAAAAGGCTAACTTGCTTTCGCTGTGTAACGTGTCTCGTTACGGGGCCGCGTCAGCCGCCAGTCGAGAATTTATTCGCGCGTGTTGCGATTCTTTCCGCGGACCGAGAGAATCCATTTACAAAAACATAACTACCGCGCGCGCGCGCGCGCGCCAAACAAAGATGCATTCAGCCTGCTGGAAATTAGTTCTTTTGACCGTCGTTCCACCGTTAACAGCTTACGACGGCCGCAAGACGCGAGCGAGTTGGTTACTCCGCTAAAATCTGGCGCGTTTGTCGCCTGTTACGAACTTATACGTTGACAAAGAAGCAATGTTCTCTTTCTTTTTTTTTTTCTTTTTTGTAAAATCGCGAAAGGAATTCCGTAAGCGTGGCACGTGCGAGCAGAGGCGAGTTAAGCCACTGGAGAATCGAAACTCCTTAAGGAAGTGTATCGGGAAGTCTCGTTTCGCCGTGTGCTATGAAGCAGCTCGCGTTCGTGTTCAACGATCGTGTACGACTTCTGTCGACGCTGCGAAAATCGCGCCTCGATATCGCTTTGACCTCTCTCGCTGTGGCAGCGTCTCGTTCACGCCACGCTCGAACCGTCGTCGTTATCGCAAACATTTCGGAACTCGACGAGCCGACAATCTCGTGAAATCGCGGCAAGGGCAGAACTCGGCGAAGTTCTCGTTGCACGAGCGATCGTTTGCGAAGACTCGTCGTGTGCCGCGAGATAAGGAAACGAAGGATTCGACGGCTAACGCGGTCGGTTTTTCCACAGTACCGCGTGTCTCTGTGTCGCAACATTCGCAATCTCGCGGGTGATCGTTTTACATCGTTTTATACCATCGCGCTACGCACGCTGCGTCGATTGCCAAAATAAATCCGCAACGGCCGCTTTTGAACGCGGATCGTTTTCACAGAAAACGAACGGAAAACTGTTAAACAACGACCTCGTTGCACCAGTGCTAGAGTTTTCAATTAGACGAAAAGTTAGTTCGTTTCGGCGGAATGACTCGGGAACGAGGTACAAAAACACAGCGAGCAAGGAGCAAAGGCTTATCAGTGGTACGCGAGACTAATGAAGCGAATCTTTGACCAACGGATTAAAAGAACAAGGCTGATTATCGCGAGAGAAAGAGAGAGAGAGAGAGAGAGAAAGTCGCGTGGCGCGCAGTTATGCGTCTCGTAATTACGTTTTCCTGAGCCACTGTTCGAAACTCGAATCGGACTGCTGCTCGTTTTTCAGACGCATTTTCATGCAAGCTTTTTCCATCGTTAATTTCAATTTTGCAGCTAAACCGGGTGCACGCGCTGATTCGAGCCGAGCGTCGCGCTGAAAGACCCGTAAAATTGACCGAAATGAAGCCAACGCGACAGAGTTCCAAGCAAACGAAAAATTCACATAATTGAGAATACGGCAACTCGAGTATGAAACGAACTCGCGACGTACGCGAACGCGCCTATTTCACTCGTCCATGATTTTTACGAACGCAAAATAGACGAATCTACGCGAGAGCAAAATTTTTTTCCCATTTCACGTACATTTTTCGCTTTCTGAATAACAATGGCCAAGGGAAGGTGGTAACTTGAGCGACGTCTCGACTCGGAAAGAGGGCAATTCCGAACTATCAAAACGAACGAACGACTAAATTTACGCGGAGACAAGGTTGTAACTGGCGGCAGCGATGGAAGGAAGCTCGCAGGGAGGTGCAAACAGTTTCGTTACAGAATTAGTGTCGGCAGCGAGCGAACGCGGTGGTGTTTCGGTTGGTGTCGCGACAGCTCTTTCTCTTTTTGCGATACCGGAAACACGACGTGGCGCGGATGAAAACGCGACGGAACCGACTATGAGTGAGCAAGAGAGAAAGTTGCAACTCGTAGCTCGAGAATAGTGGTCGTTCGCCGCACGGCCGGTGCCGAGGAAATGGCGACGAGTTAGCACTTACTGTCAGTCCCGAATATTATATAGGGACGCGAGTGGCCTGCAAGCACGAACACGGTTACATTAATATCCGCGTTAACGCCGTGCCGTTGCGCCGTGCGCGTGTTCGGATTTTCGAGATGTGCGAGCGCCGATAGCGACTACGACATACGTAAAATCCCGACAGAAACAAGCAGCACCGGCGGCTGCTGATTTCCCGAGCGGATACGACGCTGCGAATGATTTAAAAGCCGTGTGAAATCGACCGATTTTCGACCTACGCGCATCTATTATCGGCTTTCTAATGAAATTAAAAGATATTCTCCGCGAATGGCATCGCATCGGAAAGCTGTAAACTATACATCGAGGAAAATAGATGTCAACGTACACTGTTAACACTGTCCTAGGGTAGTTTGCAACGTCGAGACATACCGCGTCGTGTGTACGTGGAACGCAATTGTGAGATTTCGTTATGCCCCAGAGCATCTTGTAACTTTGCGCGATATCGTGGCGAAGTTGCGAGATGTCAAAACTCTTTGCAACTTGGTCCAGGCGTCTCGCATTTTGACGGCTTAGGGGCGTGACGGTGCGACATTGTTGCGAAATTCCAACAACGGTTAGGACGGTCTGCGACCACGCTACAAAGTGGAAACGAAAGAGGAAAGCTGAAAGAGGGAAGATCGAATGGAAGCGTTTAAACGGTCCACTTTATTCTGGAGGATGGTCCGGAGACGATACAATCGCGCAACAACCAGCTTTATTTGCCAGATGTTCCTTCTTCTCGAAACATATCGCAGCGCGAAACAAGCCGAATCCACTAACGCGAGATTGGATAGCAGCGTAGGTGTTCCCTTGACTGCATCGAGCCCTCATACACGGTGCTACGATTCTTCGAAGCGATAAAGCTGACGGGAGCCAGAGAAAACGCGTTAAAGGAACCTCTTCTTCCAGGACCTAACGCGTTTCTCTCGATCTTGCTTCTTCTCATTTCGCCGCGATTCACCAACGAATTTCTTCGTACGGTCGTCCGTTCGAAATAAATCTCTGTCTCGTCGCGAGGAAAAACTTCGCTTCACGATATCGCGCATCTTTCAGTTTGAACGGACCGCGTCTGATTCGATCGGAACGTTTCGCCGGTCACGATGTTATCGCGCTGCATTTTGACGGATATTAAAGTTTTCTTTGTCAGCCAGTCTCTCATCCTCGTTCCATATTCCCCTCGAAACATCGAAGAATTTTTAGACGACGAGACAACGCGTATCCTTCAGGGAAAAAAGACTCGCGAGTGTATTATTTCCGATTGCAAGGATCGGTATTTGGAATGCGAGCGTTCGCTGAGTTTCAGTGTGTCACGTTGAATTTTCCGGGCCAACGAGGAAACAAAAACAGAAAGACCGAGCTGCAAGCCTGTTCCGCTTCGAGAGTTTTTTGACTTGCCTTTTTGTTGCCTGGACCAAATGTTCATATACGCGCTACGCACATATCTATAATATACGATACATATACGAGGCCGGTGTACAGTGCACGCATCTGCGACATTGGCAGAACGAACAACGTTCGATTTTCATGCGATGCGGTGGCTTCGTAGCAGGTTGCACTCGGCAATTTCATTCTGGTCCTGGCGATTTTTCGCTGGCTTCAGCCACATCCTGTCGCTACTCCTCTTTTGGCTCGCACGCGAAACCATTAGCCGCACGGGGACTATCGGTGGCTCGCTGCCTCGGGCTCTCCGTTTGTGCTCGATACACTTGATAAAAATCAAACTCGCCACTCGTCTGTAGGCAGGTCGTGACGCAGCCGCAGGCTACGCTCGGCAAATTTGGCTCATTTTAGTGCCGCTGCAACCAGCAAAATAGAAATTAATTTCATGGGGAGAGCGGAGTCGTGCAACGTACCGTCGCAAACTTTACCCCTCGTTTCGACGAAACGCTGCTCATAATCGTGAATTTATTACTCGTTCGCTGACAGATATCTATTTATAGTTGTAAACGTCGACGAAGAAAGAGACTTTGACGATGCTACGTACAATCTGAACGAGAAATTCAAGTCGAGATTATGGTGTATATGTTGAATTGTTGAAACAAGAACGATCTACATATGGCCGTCGATTGGATCAGTTACGTGCAATTTTAATGAAAAAAGCGTCGGCCTGGTGTTCCAAAAGGAATTGTTTTCCATTATAAAAAGCGACGTTTGAGTTTGATTAAAACAACAGCGAGAAAAATGAAAGAGCGCGGCTGGGAATTGGCACGAGCCTCGTTGTTCGTATTGTTATCGAAAATATCGGTTAAAATTAATAACAGATCGATTCCTTGCTCGACCGCGGCGAAATCTAGAAATCGCCAAGCTTAGAGCAAACGTCAAACGCCGTACATATTACGGCCCATATCTCCATATTCACCGCGGCCACTGCAATTTTTCACCCACTCGAATACTCGTCGACATATATTTTATTAATCGAAGAGCAATTTAGCCGCGCCACGGTGACAGGGTAAAGGCAGCGAGCAATTTTCCCAACGTTCGATTCCAATCGCCAAAAGTATCGAATTTTCCGTATCGAGTGAACAAAGGCCAGCCAGTGACGCGGCTTGAAGTAGTTCAAATAACGCGGAAGCTGTTCCATGAAAATTATACGATTCTGCGCGCCAGAGGACGCGATTAAACTCGTTGAACAGAGAAGGGTGGCCGGCTACTGGCAGCATTGGGTGGCTCAGCCGTGCACGCCACTGGGTGAGTGGGCGAATGGGTGGCGAGTGGGAATCGAGCAGCGTGTCCTCGGCATAGATTTTCGTCGGATAAAATCGTCGCTGATACCTTGATCACGGATGCGTATGGATAGCTTTCACAAAGCGATCGGCCAGGGTGCGGTCGTACGGAAGTACAAACGGTACAGTTGCAGGCTTATCCGTTCCGCGGACCGGTCATTGTCACTCGTATCGTTGGCGCGCAACGCCGATATTCGTTCGTGCATTAGATTAATTGCGCCCAGTGTCGCATCGGGGAGTCATATCAATATGCGCCACCTTTGCGGATAATTCGCGGATGAGAATTTTGCGGCCGGTCGAACGAGTCGATAATTTTGGACGAGAACGAACGCCGGCATGCGGGTCGTAACGTCCAACAGAACGCTCTGAAAAAGTAGAACGAGTCTTTGTTTTCGCCCTTCATTATCTCTCGTCTATGCATCAGCATGTATTATTATAACACAATGCACCGTTGTTATCGTTGTAAACGTTGCAGCGTATCGCGCGCCTCGATAAATATTGCCATTGTTCCGGTCAGCTTGCAATCACGCCGAATTTTCCACGGATAATCGAATATCGCGCCATTTCCTTGCTGGAATTCGAAAGCTCGAGGGAGGGACGATCCGGTGATCGAGAAAATGGAACGCGATTCTTTGACGTAGCGGGCGAAACCGAATCGACACCGAGCCAGCCCCGCAGAGATCCACTCGATTTTCCATGGATGCTGTTTTTCATAGTCAATTACGCTTCCATTTAACCGAGTCTGGTTTTCACGGACGTCGTAACCGACGAAATAACTTTCGTTCGTCCGTGGTTCGCTACGGTGCCGTTCGACTGAAAATAACGAGATTACTCGAATCACGTGTTTCTTTTTCTTTTTTTTTTTTCCTTCCACGTTCCCCGATCGTTCACCCCTCTTCTTATTACGTCAACATGGAAAACTAGTAAACGAAGACGTCGAAAGCTTGGAGCCGCGATTCGCCTTTGGTTTCGCCAATTTCGAATTCGTTGGGCACACGGCGGTCCTGTGTCACGTAAAATCGCCTATGCTTGTTGCTAGTTGCGTTTGCGCGGATGTTTGTCGCGATGTTTCCTCGCAGGTGAAATTAGTATCGCTGAATCGCTGCAGGTAGTCGGTGATCGCGTATCGTACGAGTTATCGAAATATTGAAATTTCGATTGTTATGTTTTGCCTCGCCTCGGCGAAATTACGCACAGAGCCGAAGGATCGTAAACGACGAAGCACTCGAGGAAGACTGGCAAGGATGAGGAATTCCAAGGGGGAAAGTATGACTTTTAATGCACATCCTCGAGGCGTCTCGCGATTATTCCACGTAAACGACGAGATTAAACTGTGCTCGAAATCCAGTAATGGTTCAGGGATGAAAAGTTTGAACGCCCGACTCTCGGTCGTTGGCGCTGGCGAAGTCGAAATTTAAAGTCTCCGAAGGTTCTCTCTGCAACCGGGGGTGGCTGCAGCCGGAGGAAGAAAACTTCCCTTCTCCGGTCGGTGCCGGGATTAAGTTCGAACAAAAAGGATCTTCGCGTTGGAAGTTCGCCGGGCGGCGAGCATAAAGAGAAAAAAAAATTCACGGGAATTATTCTGTCGAGCATTAATTTCATCCGATTGCCGTGCCGCAGCAGATTCTCGCGGATTTACGATCGGCGAAAGTCGCAAACACTCGAATCCGGGTTGTGTCGAAGCAAGCGGTAATTTACCGTTTCTCACGAGATAAAACTTCGCTTCTTACTTGAAAATGAAAAGATCTCGCGTTTTTGGCAGTCTCGCGATTTTAATTAAGAAAATCAGCGTCCCCATGGACTCGGACATTTGCTGAATCGTCCACCTTCGCGATCTCGGTGACAGACATTTCTCGGAACAACAAAGTCCGTTGAGATGCCGCGCGTCCGCGATATCCAGCTTCGTCGTTCGCTGCCATTAATTGCGTTGTTCCCGCCACGGATCGGGGGAAATCGACGCGCTGAAAATTACCTGGCGGCAATTGTCGCGAGCGGTTCGATTGAAAGGCGGAAACGAAGAAGCGAGTTGCAGTGTGTTTTGCCGGGGAATCGAGCTTCGTTACGTCATAATCACACGCTGCCACTGCCGAAGACCATTCATCGATTTCCACCAGAGAATTTTCACGACATCGCACCTACACCTTAATCGCAGACGCCCGCGTTTTCGCGTAGCAATCGCGACTTTTCGCCGCGGTGTTTATCGATTCCGTGCAGCACCAGCTGCCAGCTCGTTATTCGAAGCACCGGGCAAACGTTGGCTGTTACATTTTCCACGCATATACGTGAACAACGCGTACACGTTGTCGTGTAAGTACACACACTGTTACGTACTTGGTGTAACGTTCGCGAGCAAACCAAATAAACGGGTGAGCTCGTTCCATGGAGAAACGCAAATGTTCGCTGACGAGTGTCCGAAACGACGAACCGATGGTCCAAGAAAGCGTGCTAAGAAGCAAACCACTTAATTACGCGCGATTATGCCGTTTCACGCCTACGAATTATCGTTCCCACGAAATTTAACGTTGTGTTGCGTGACAGGTGATTACGCACACTGCCTATGTAATTATTTACTCATTTTTTTACGAGATGGATCGCTTCTGTGCCGAAGCAGAGAAGCGGAAAAAATAGAAGTACACAGCTGCGATGAAAGTATCGATCGATAATGAGTCGGAACGAATCGACTGGCGGATGAAGCGATCGGGAATCGGGTTGATCCGAAGGGCGATTCCACCACGCGATGGTCGGCCGGTGTTGAAATATATCGCCGCAAACCATACGCGTGATATTAAAAATGAAATATAGGCCTCCGAAAGACCGATGAAACCGCGTGCGAATAAATCGCGCGGAAACGTTCGCGGAATTGAACGACGGAATCCGGAAGAATCGGCGGTTATTTTGGAAAGGAAAGTACACCACAGAGCAATGCATTATACATTCGACTAAAAACTTCGTTCGTCATGCTACAACGAAAACTGATCGGACCTTCGATGAAGCGATGCTCGTTGATGAAAGATAGCTGGCCTTTTGTTGAAAAAAGAGATCGTAGCGAAACCAGTTGAAACCTACTGGAGAGATTAGTCACGCCGATTAGAGAATTAGCAAGAAATAGGCGGTATAAGTGTGTCGTACAAGTTTCGTACTTGTGCTTCGTCATCGCGAACCTAAGCCTCGAAACTTATCATCGAACATCTTGGATCACGACGAAGTAAAACTAAATGTAAAACGAGCTAAAAGTAAAACGAACTAAGAAACTGGAACAAAGAACGGTCTCTGAATTATTCGGAAATTCGTGCAACAAATTCGTGGCTCCCCAGCTGGAAGCCACGTCTGCCATCGACTATAACCTCCGTTTGTTGGATAAGAAAAATTACTGGCTGCCGGTTGAAATTCTCATCTGAAATTCGTGTACACCGATGCTCCGGCATTTGCGTGGGTAAAGTCAGGACGGAACACGGCACGTCCGGTACACGTAACGGTTACTCCAACATAAATTATTAATGAGTACACACACCCACGATAAAACAGCATCCAAAAGCAACGGCACCGGCGACAACGGTAACGCTAACAGATAGCTGTTCTCCTGGTTATCCCGGACGTTCAGGTTGCATCGAGTCTACGAGAACGGGACTAAGTCGACCAAGAGTGGACAAGTTGTTTTGGGAAAGTTGCCGCTTCGATAAAAAGACCACGATGAAATTGAATAGCGGACCTCCGCCCCTTTTCATATTTCAAACTTCGCGTTTACTTTCTATACACCGTAGAGGTTTTCCGTGTAGTTTACGCGTTCGCCCGTGAATGAGAAATTGGCGACGCGGGTCGTGATCCACGACATGTCCAATATAAGGACGGCCAGTGGTAATAACTATACGAGAGACGCGTGGAAAGCGAGTCCAGTGCCGTAACTAAAACCAGCCAGCATCTGCCAGCGCTATTTTATAAATATTTATACTCGCGGCGGCTTGGTATATTTAGTCGTCGACCAATCGGTTCCCGTGGAATCTCAGAATGAAGAGCGGCAATAGTTTTGCCGGGCAGCCAGGCCAGGAAGGACCACGTTATTTTTAACGGCGTTCCAACTTTTTCACTCTCACCCGAGTTACGGGTTACTTACTTACCGCAGTCGCTGCTCGTTGTTCGCTTTTCCTTCGCTTTTCTCCCAACGAACGCTCGTTTGTTTGCCAAAGCTTCTACCAAATAATTACGACGATCGATCCGTTCGACTCGTTCGTAAAACTTGTACCTTTCCGTGAAAATGTCTGGTAAACTCGGTTGTCGCGACCGAGTATCGGGCTGTTTCGAAACAACGAGGAACGCGGAAAATTTCCTGTCAGGCTTTTCTCTCGATTTATCGACAAATATTTAAGGAGACAGGCTCGGGCGGTCTCGACGGCGCTACGTCAAAGCCGCGAGAAAATTCCTTCGAGATCGAGGAGAAACTTTTTAAACGATTAAATTACCTGGCGTGTCGCGAGCTCGTCGCTATCGACTTCCCGTCTCTCGGCCATCGTATCGATACGAACGAGCCTCGATAGAGCATCGATTATATGCATCGTTCTGTTAATGGATGCGTGCATTACGAGGACTAACGCGAATCATCTTAACGACCACCGCGTTGCGCATCGATACGACAATTTTCGCGATAAAAAGGTATCCAACTGTTGCTAGGTCACTCGATTCCTCGCTGAATCTCTCGGTAATCAAACCGATCAACGTCGCTCTCCTCCACAGACTCGTCCAAGAGCATGGAAATTCCCGGATGCGAAAAACGAGATGTAGAGTTATCGGAGAAAAGCTTAATTTTTCCAAACGACAAAGTTATCGTTCCGAAGTATCGGTCTCTTGATTGCGCAAAGTTCACGGAAGATTCGAAAGGAAACTCGTATACTTACAGCTGCGACGATAAAATAGGAGAATCAGAGTAATGTCGATGGTTGAATCGAGCCAATGTGAAACGTCGATAACGGAAGAAACGTTGTGGGAGGTCACGGTGAATCGATTAATCGACTGTCGCCTGTCGTGTAGCAGGTCCGTCGAATTCTCGGAACGCGTGCACGGGTGCAGGAACGCGTGTTCACGCTGACATGTTGAACGATGTTTAAGAAACAGCAGCTGATGTCTGCAGTGTCTCTAAAGCTACGTTACCGATGTCAGAGATCAGCCACGTCATTCATATACGCTCCACCGCTACCTATGGCCTCGTAATTCGTGGCCCTTGCTCCCCGGCCTAACTCCAATCATCCTCTTCGTTCCATCTTTGTAACGCCGGACACAACTGTTTCTGTTCGTTACTGGTTTCTGTACGACATACTTTTTGTTAGTATCCTAGCGCCAGACTTCTTACACACGTTTGAACGTTGATTTATTTCATCGTGTTCCACTTATATGTGTACCTCTCGACTTACGTCGTTTCGAAGATCTCCACGAGCAAACAACTTTACGACCCTGTTTACACGATCCTCGTATGAACTTCTTACGCTGCGCGTCTCTTCGATTTTTCCCTCCTTCAAACCTGAATTACACCGAAAGATTAAAAAGTCTACCATTGGACGGATATCTGGAAAATTCGAAAGCGCTTCGTGCTTAAAAAGCTGCTATAATTAAGAATGAAAATAAATAAGTGGCAAGGCAGGATCTCGAAGAGGAAGTACGAGTACGCAGAGGAAGTTGTTTGGCAAAGTATCTGCGAAGTAGCGCGCGTGAACGCAACATTTTTGATGTTTTCCACGCTTTGCTTGGTTCCTGGGGGCACTTCCATCCACGAGAGCCCAAGTTATCGTCGAGTTACTGCGCGTCCGTTGCAACGACGAACTTAACCAAACCTGCAGCGGCGGAGTCGAGCGCCATGCGAATGAACTTGATTAATTGCCCGACTGAGTCACGAATTAGCGTGTGAACGAGAGAAGCACGCCGATGTGTCAGTTAAACGAGTGACGAAAGGGATAGGAAGGATAGGACAGAAGAGAGAGAGAGAGAGAGAGAAAGGCCGATGGAGAGAACCAGCAGGAAGTTTCGACCCAGCGACCCACTTCAATCGTCTACACGATGATCGAGTGGCAATAAAAAATCGATTTCCAGTTGGACCCGTATTCGCGTGCCGTCATTTCGAGCGAATTTCCTAGTTAACGCGACGCGATGGAACTTTTGATCGCGGAGTCTGCTTTCGAAAGCGATGTGGCTAAGGGTATGCAGCGCGTGGAGGGTTCATCGGAGAGCGAAGGAACGACGTCTGATGGTAGACAACGGGGCCGATTAATCAGCCTCGAGAATCTTCGTTCTCTCGGACAGGTTAATCCAAAAGGTGAAAATATTCGAGCGGCTTTAAGACGAGTCGTTTCAGTGCTTCGGGGAATTCGCAGCTTGCCCGTATCGGGTTGGAAGAATAAACAGACCGTTGGAGGAGGGGACGAGAACCGAGGGAGAAACTGAAAAAAGTCTATCTTCCCGAGAGCGATATTATCGGTCGGAACTATTTTTTATTCGAAACGACAGGGGTGAACGAGAGAGAAATCGTTCTTGCCTCGCGTTGATTAGTTCTGTTGCACGATATCTCTCCACCCTACCTTCCAGTCCCCAGAGGAAACTAGATCGAGGAATGCACACCGTCGACACCAACCTACCCTTCTATTCTCTGTCTTTCTCTACCATCTTCCATTTCGTTTCATCTTCCATCGCCGTTTCACTCTTCTATTCTCCCGTTTACGTCGGTTCCCGCTGTTTCTCTTTCCGCGCCCTTTCGCCCTCTGACTCACAAACTCTTGTGGTAAATAACCCTACGCGGAAAGTTAATGCCGCTAGTCGACCGCGCTACGTAACTTCACGCCTGCAACATCGATTACAGACCGCCTCTAAAACGATGTACCATCGGCCAACTGGAAGAACGACAGCAAATCCAGTTGCGCGACGTCCTCAAATTTTTACTCGGATTAAAAACGTACGAACGTGGTTTTTAGCTCGCGCGAAAACCAAATCCATTCGTTTACCGGCCGAATTAAAATCCTGCACCAACTCTGTTCGTAGCTCCTCGTTTTGCTTATCGCTCGCTGCCCGACAACTTTTTCCCCGCTATAGTTCGCCAACATAAAAGTGGCGGGTTGCCCGAGTCGCCTGCAAAGTTTCCGAAAATTACCGGGCACCGAGAAGAAATACTTTCTCCGTGGAAAATTCGGACCAGCAACTGGCAAGTTGTCAGGCCGAGAACATACGCTGGCGGTTGGTTTGCAGAGGCCTGTAGCAGACAGGGTACACGGAGAAAGAGCAGGGCGAATCCGGGGTGATAGATAACAAGATGGTCGTGGCCCCTGCTCGTACACCCTGCAACTTCAGCCCACCACCGATAAATTATTCGACGCGCTGTTTTCCGCCAAAGATTGTTTTCCCTTTGCTGCGCTCGTTCACGACGCGCCACAAGAAACATGGACGTTGCACGCGCGCGTTTGGTCGCCGGGGTGCCTGCTCCGGGGTGGTTGGCGAGTTGAAGAGGGTGTAAAAAGTACGGGGCTGCCAGCAGGGCGTCGTCGATGGGGATGGGTAATCCAATGTTATTCTGCCTTTCAGTCAACGACACGCGTCACCCTGGCGCGCATGTTTCGCGTCAAGAGACCGGTGATTTCGCGCGTTCGAAAAATGACGAAATTCTTTGTCACGTGGCATTTGCCAGTCGAAATTGAAACCAAGATCGAGGAAAATTTCGCTACACTGTCCTACGATCTTGGCGAAAATCTAGAGCCATTATCCGGCTTAGCGCGGTCCAAAGTTTCGTGAATTTGTCGTAGTCCCCTCAACCGAGCAGCGGAAGTCAGCAAAAATAAAGACAATCTGCGCTAATGCTCGTATTTCGTTAATTTGCGATCGCGCCCTCTCGGAATAGGAAGAGGAAAAGGAGGAGCCAGAGGGAATTTTGTCCTCCGTCTACCCAGCTGCCGCGATTCGCAGCAACTACGTGTATCCATGTACAAAGTAGTTTTGTTCGGCGCACAAACGACCCGGTTGCAAGCCCGCGCCAACTGAGGGGTGGCGGCTCGCGGAAGGGATGGGTAATCTAATGTGATCGCGCGACACAGTCGGCGGCAGCAATTTTAAAAGGGGGATGCCGAGAGTCGCGGCACACCGTGAGCGAATTTGCGCATGAAAGAAGCCGCGTGCTTCCGAGTGCCCTACTCCAGACTACTCCAAGGGGGTGGAAAAAGCGGGCCAACGGGGCGTGTTCCTTCGGTGGGAAGGAAGAAAAAAAAAAAGAAGCGGGTTGTTTCCCCTGTCGTTCAGTAGCCAGATGCGCATACATCGGATCCAATCACGTGCGTTTATTTAAGCTGTTTGTTCGCCAGACCAGAAGAAAAGTGCGTCGAGGGGTTCGCCAGCCTCGACGCCTTCGTAACGAAGCAGTTTCCATGCGAACCGTATTCTTCCCACTTTGATCCTGTTTCTCTTCGTAGACTATCTAACGATTGCACTCGTTCTCCAACCGTAATTCCAATCGCTACAGATCGGAACAGAAAGTTACAAGAGACACGCTCGAATAGCTCCGGTCAGAGAAAAAAGAGAGCGATGGAGGAGGGCAGAGTTCAACGTAACAAATTCTGACCCGATGTTCCGATAACGCACGGACCGAGATTACGTCATCCTGGTCGGATGGTGGACGATCGGCTCGAAGCGACACGGCCAGATCGGAATGCAACGGGAGCGTAACACCTCGAGGAACGATCGGATATCGCGACACGCGCGCGTTTGCACTCCGATAACAAAGTTGCGCTCATGTGTAGCAACTGTGATAAACGATTGGACTACCGGGAACCGTTGCGTCGAGACGGCGATAGTCGACACCACGACCTGTCTAACCGATAACTCGTAATCGTTTGGCTCACGAGCAATATTTACGGAGCGAGGCGAATACGCGTCGCCTCGCCTCGATAGGGATATCGCAGCCTGTCGACGAAACATCGATCCACTGCCTACCAGTGTTTACTTTGGATAGACGGTTTTACACATCTACGCGAGATTACAGTCGTTTCGAGACTGTAAAAGCAAGAAGAATGCCAGGATATTTCGGCAAGCCGACCGTATATCCTTTCTTTTTTATACCCTTTTACGACAGGATTCGTCTGATCGCGATGAAAGAAAAAGGCGAAGAGGAGGGAAACGAGAGGGAAGATAAGGAGAAGGAAAATTGCAAAGATAAATACGAAAATTCGAGGGTAGGAAGGCAGTGGCGTAGAGGGGAAATCATTTAGCGGCTTTGATATCTCTTAATACGTCGTGAAGGACCACCCGGCGGGATTAAAAAGAGGATCGACCGGAGCGCGCGGACCCGGGGATGCCGGCGTCGCTTATGTCACTTAATTGCGCGTACCACCGCGTTAAAGGGACTCTTTGACGAGGTCGATAATTACTGTCTGGACGAGCGTGTGTATACCACGGACGTCGGCGACGAGGAAGAGGCGTACGACGATGCGATTTCGAGCATTCAAGCGTCGTTACTTTGATTATTTCCCAGGTTACCGGGTGGCCGCGGTTAATTTCACGTTCGTTAGTTGCCTAAAGCAGCGAGAGTAACGGGAAAGTTATTTACCGATCCTACCAGGAAAGGCATGGGAACGTATGCAATACGTTACACACGCTCCATCGACGAAATTGTTTCGGCTTTTTTTCGACCGCCGCCTCTTCCGCTCCGCTCCGTTCCCGTTCCTCGTCCATTTCCCCGTAACCCCAAAACGTATACAAGCGAGCAGTGTGAGCCGGATAGATTTTCCCTACATACTCGGTTAATTACGCCAGCTAAATAGTCGCATTATACGTAACGCTAGAAGTATGTATATATATTCAGCTGCTGCGGCAGCTATCGTAACGCAAATAACGCTATCGCGTCTTCTAGATTTCAGTCGACCGTTTGCAGATTCTTGGCGGGAGGTGACCAAACAACGTAACTCGCACAATCTTGCGCAACTTCGAAACTGGTCCGTAGAAATCTTTGTCGGTTGGTGCGCAAACAGACCCGTTGATACGTTGAATTCCGCGAACGCATACGCGCGTCCATTCCATCGAATCGCAACAGTGTCGTAAGGAAAACAGGGATATCGCATGCATAACAGGAACGACCTCGTAAGCGTTTTACGGAACGTCGTAAAGTGGCGAATCTCCTAACGGAAGCGATTTCCGAACGCCGTGCGGATACACACGGCAAAACGAAAACACACACGGAACACCGGCCGCGGAAATAATCAGCGTTTGATTTATGGCGGCAGACTGAAATTCCAGCACGCGAATTGGAGCGATGAAAGCGCCACTCCTGTCGCGTTTACACGCTACCGAGAGGGTACATGGGACCGGGAATCGACGGGATTGTCCGCGGACAAAAGATCCGCGATGCAAGGATCCATCGCGGCTTTGCAAGCCAGGATGGTTGATGGCCACGCGCGCGATGGTTACGGGTGATTTGTGCGCGATTGTTCGCGTCCCGCCGCTTGTACATACACGACCGGCGTGGCAATCGGCGAATCCCACCTCTGTCTGCTCCTCTGTCTCTCTGCGTTTCTCGTTCGCTTATGCAGCGCGATAAATCGATCCTCTCGACGGAGGTCGAATTTGCCTAGGAAATATTTTTCAAAATCCGTGGCAAAGGTCGAAACGAACACCGTGGTCGCTTCTCGCGGCCACGTTTCTCGCAAGAGAGCGTGGAAAGTTCTCCGGGAACAAAAACGCCTCGGTTCCTAGCCCCGAAACCGCAGCGTGGAACTTCTCGCGATTCCATGTTGAACTTGCTAGATCTTCGAATCAACTTGTCACACCGAGAACCGTATTATTTCCGTGTTTTTCCAGAGCTGAGAAAATAAGCGCAGGATGAACTTGTTGATCCAGCGGCAGCGAAAGGCTTGCAGCTACCGTGTTCGGCTAGACGACCCGTTTCCCTCAGCCAGTCGATTTTATCGATCGATTAAAACGTCGACTATAACAGAGCGGATGCCCGGTTCGACACACACACGCGTGTAAACATATAAAATTGTGTATTATATACGGTAACGTAACGTTTCCAGCTCATACATAGAGATGCGAGTGATTTCCATACATATCAGTTTCATTTCGTTCGACCGCGCTACCCTACGGTGCCACTGCATAGCTTCCACGATATCGCGCAACTATGGGGGAGGCACTGTAACGTAGGCGTCTAATCTATGGGTATATCGACGCGCTCCACGTTTCACCGGACCCCCATCGAGCGACAGATGTCGGTCTTGCACTGCTCCTAACGACCGCGGCAAATGTTATTACTCCTTTTTAATTCGATTTCGTTTGCGTTGCGCGGGGGCTCTGCCGCTAAAAAAAAAAGTTCACCCCTTTCGAATAGTTTCGTGACCTGTTTGGGAAAACACTATTATTATCGCCGATCAAAGTGCTTGCGCGCGTTGCGCTTCTACAGGCTCGAGTTTTTCGATCCTTTCGAGCGTGTGAGTGCGAGGAAACGCTGAATCCGTCGAAGCAACTGGTGATTTCGAGTCGAGCGAAAGAAACTCGATCGTCCAAGACGAGGTTACGATGTCGCAAGTCGAGTTAGCAGCGGATTAAATGGCCGCGGAAGCACAAGACGCGCGTTCTTAACGAAAAACTAGAAAGTCAGAAGTATATATCGAGATAACGAGTCATTTTCACAAGTGTGGAACATAGTAGTGAAGAAGCCAGTGCTTGGATAATACGATCGCACAGACAATTTCCATAAATACCATCGTCTTTGCGCGATCGCGTTCGACGATGTCGTGCCGAATTCATCTTTACTTTCTACGCTCGTGTTCGCGCTTCCGACGCGATCGCTCCGAGTTTCCCTCGTTCCGATTCCTTGCCCGCCATTCGATCGTCCAACAAAGACCGTCCCACGGTGAGAGACCGAGCGTCTTCGACTTAAATCTCGAGGGGTCCGATTGCAAAGGACGGACAGACGAGAAATAAATAACGTTCGTAATCTCGGTCCGGCACTCGCTCGAGTATTACGAAAGTTTTCGGCGCAGTCCATGGAACTGCTGCTTGCTTTCGAATAAGCTGCTTCCCCCGAGAACACCGTGGCTCCGCTTCTTTTCGAAATCCGGTTTCCTATACATCCGCTCGCTAGCGATTTGTCAGCGAGCTAACGGTGCAACGTGAACCGTAACGCAAATCGCTGCGCGAGAACCGTATCGTGTTATCGCAGACCGCCGTTTGCTTGTTCATTAACCCTTTACAGTCCTGTGTCGAATACGACTCGACATCAATTTTTATCTCAGCAGCTCCTTTGTCGAGTGCCACTCGACGTTCATTCAGTCCCACATTTCTTTCGTGAAACGTGCGAAAGAAAACCAGGATTGCATCCTGGAAATTGTTTCAAAGTATATCGTACACTTAAAAATTACAAAATACAAAAATAGTGTAAATAAAACTGGTATTTACGCGAATTTCTTTCCTCCTTTATTTATTCAAATTGTCTTATTTTTTAGTTAAAGTAAATTTCAAACAAAATACTTAAGAACGCTAAGAGCTGCTGGCAACGAAATGCCCGTTGCTTAGCTTGAAGCAACGCGAAACTTTAGATTTTCCATCGAAATGAGAAATACGCAAGTCGCGTTTTCGATTGAAAGTCGATCCAAGCTAAGCAAGGTTTTCGTTGCTTACTGAGCCACTGCAAGTTCAAGGTCGCGTGAAATTTCGTTCTATGATTTACGAGGCTATAAAAATATCCGAACCCGTTTAAAAGAAGAGTGCCGGAGTTTACAGCGAACACGACGTTCATGGTGGCGATAAAATCGGCCCGCGTGTGATTGATTTCTTAATGATTGCTCGGAGGATCCATCGTCCCGCCCTCTCAAGTACGGGGCGCACCGATAATGCAAATTTCTACCGCGAGGGTTAGGCATAGCGGTGGACGCAGCAATTATGCATAGCGGTGTCGGCGAGTTGGGGTCTCGCGTTGCTCTGACAGCGGCAAAAGTTAGAGAGAAACGAGGAGAGAGGGTTGTGGAGAGCGAGAGAGACAGAGAAAATAACGGCAGGACGAGATGTGTACAAGTGGGGGGTGTCACTCGCAGCTGTTTCAACCCCGTGCCACGAGCCACCCCCAAAACGAACGAAGGAGTAACAGCAGTCACTCGGTCATTAAGGGGCGTGATCGTTGTTTGATTGCGGAGGTTGAACCTACCTTTTTCGCCGTTTCGATCGTTCAGTTTACCCCTCGTTGCCTTTGTCTATGTCATAACATTATAAAACATTTCCATGCCTCGAAAATTACACGTTGTCCTAAAGGGAAGTTGGAGAGAACGAACCGTTGCAACTACGTGTTTCATTAAGTTATGTTTCCAGCCGACGTTCACGGATGTATCACGAATCTCGCTAATGTCCGCACGCTAATTTCCAACGCATCGTTTAAAGAATTCCGCGTATCCGACAGCAACGTTGTAGTCGATTCGGTACGAATCAAGAGATAAGCGACCACGAGACGACCGTGGATTCGCATTATTTTTGTTCGCGATTTAACCGGTAATCGATACGCTATTTGCATAATTACCGGGAAGCGTGCGGCGATCTGTTCGGGAGCGTCCATCGACTCGCAAAAACTAACGCCGTAAACGCAAGGTTCTGTCTGGTGGCAGCTGCTGATTCTCCAGCGTTCGGCAGTGGCCTTTTCTTACGAGCGTAAAAATTCATAAAAAGAAAGAGAAAAATACAGTGGGCTTGAAATGAAATTCGCGAAACAGACGCCGCTGTATTTCTTGTCTCTGGCGTTTCGGTAGATGATCAAGGATAATTTAAACGCAGGGGGACGTGCACAATTTCCGATTCTCCCTCGTGCCTGCCGACTCGATCGCGATATAAAAGCGAGGGTTTCGACCTCCGAACGATGAGGTGTTGGAACGCCTCCAAAGGCGTCTTTGAGACGTGACGAGCTCGTAAACGTTGGTCCGCCGCGCGTGGATGTTTCGTGAGACGTCGTGTATTCCTGCGAGCGACCGCCCCCGCGCGAGATATAAATTAAATCGACTTGTCACCGGCCGCCGCCACTAAATAATACTTAGCGCTGGATTAACGCGCGGCCTTTACCAACGAGAATCAGCCAGCAGCGCAGCTCGACCTCCTATTTTACAAGGAGACAGGCGGTCGCCTTCGAACACGATATACACGCGCGAATCATAGCGGCCAACTCGCGCGTGATCGCGAAAATAAACACGACGATATTTTATCCGAAGCCGGTAGAGAGTCGCTCGAAAACAAGCTCGCAAGTCTTGGTTTGTTAGACGAAACGCGATCAACGGTGGCGAGAATTAGGACAGTCGATTTGTACTGGTCGTTGGAAGTGGAGAGCGGCGGGGGCGTGAAATGATCGCGCGAGTCGAGCGACGGAAGAGAGTCTGCGAAGGAACGCGTCCGAGTGTATGGAAGAAAGAAAGATGGAAGGAACGTGGTCGGCGAATCGCCAAGAGCGAGGAAAACGATGGCGGAAAGGAAGAATAAAGGCGAGGAAAGTTGACTCGTAAAGAGGAAGGGTGAAGGGAGCGGAGAGGCAAAGGAGATCGCTGCTAGGCTGTCGCGACCAGACGAGGCAGCCTCGAGATCCGAAGTTAAAGTTTTCTCGGTGATGACCGGGCCATCGCGGCACCGTCGATAGAACAGGGAAGGAGCGTTTTACGATAAAACTGCTCGGATCCAATTTATCTGACGCGCCACGCAGCAAGAACTGGGTCGCTTCCGGGCCATCGTTCCCTCCCATTTTTCCGTCGGGCTTCCCTTTCGTACGTTGGCTCGCCGCTCGTTCTAGCGGATATATTCCGCGACTGGTTCTCCGCTAATGGCAGACGCCACGCTGCTTTCCATCGCGGGATATTTAATTGCACGCTGTCCGAAATCGAAAATCAACAGCCCAAATTACTTCTTTCCTGTTCGTGTTTCTACTTTTCTTTCTCCTTCTTTTCGAACGAATGCCCGCTCGTGCCGATCCTCTTTTTCGGGAATTTTCTCTGTCAAGGAATTTGCTGCCGCTTCGCCAGATACGCGGTAGCTGGAATTTTCAACGTAATTCGTTCGCGCGACCTAACTTCCACCTCTTACAAGTGGATATCGTTAGTGGATATTGCCATATACACGATTCCGCCAATATTCATTTTGCTCGCCATGGCGTTCCGCCAGGAGCGTTTCCCGCGAGCTCGGTTATTCTGCCGGTTGAAATCGAAGCCCGATAGCGTGTCGTTCGAACAGCGATCGTTATCGTGTCTCGGGGACGCGAGCTACCGTGAAATCTCTCCGTGAAGCCCGAAGAGACTCGTTTTCCCTCCGTAAGCGAATTTTCTTTAACGGCGCGGATGGAAGTACGATCAGAAGCACCGCGTGTCCCATTATATTCGCCGTTACGCGGATATCTAATTAATTCGTTTCTTTCGACGGCGCGTTAAAAAACCGTTGACGAGAAGGATGCGCGATAAAGCAATGATTTATGCGGTAACTTAGCGTTTGAACTCGCGGAGAGTCCACGGAGGCAGTATGAAATTACGACGGCAACGGTAGGAAGCTCGGATGACGTTGACTAATATCAGAGGTGGGAAGCTTTTGATTAAGAGCGTCTTTACACCTTGCCGCGACCTCGGGGCGGATCAACGGCCGAGCGAGCCGAGTAACAACCAGCGGACACTTGGATGGCCGCGCTTAAGTGGAAACCGTTTATTTCTCAGATTTTCCCTGCAATCCGTGGCGAGCCGACGATGAAAAATTTGATGAATTTAGCGTCGACGGGACCAGAGCGAATAGGTGAGCCGGAAGGGAAAATACGCGCAGTGTCGGCAGATCGTGTTCGATATCGCAACAGAGTGGCGTTTTGATGGAACCGTGAGCCGAGAATTAGTAAGTCACACGCGACGAGCCTATTTACATGCTTCTTTACACGGCCACGGAATTTTAAGCGATCGTTCCCCTCGTGTGCGAAGGACTCGCGTGGGTGTCGCTGTCTCCTATTTACCCGCGCGGGAAAATTCGAATATTAACGAGCGCGTTACGCAAATACGTTCGAAAGTGTGAATCGATTCCGAGAAAGATCCGACGAAAATAGGACGCGTCGGTTAATTAACGCCAATGCGTACGTAAGCGTTTACGTTGGAAGGTGTAAAACCGAGCGCCGGATTCAAATAATTTATAGTAGCATTACGTGCCGCAAATAAAGACGATACGCAAAACGCGAGTGAAATCGCGTTCGATTATCGTTTGTCTGCTAATTAGTCTGGCGCAAGCTGCACACCGCTTTGTGTCTGTCATGTCTATCGCGAAATTAATTTCTGCCGGTCGAATGTCTCGAAAAATTGCACGGTTTGCGGAAAGCAGCGGCGGAATCACGCCACGGGAAACGCATTATCCAAATCGAACGGGCTGCCGTGGAACGCGGCACGCGCTTTAGGTGACTTCTAATTAATTATTTTGCAGTTGCCGGCCACGCCATCACGCTGACAGCCGCACGGATAAACAATTATCGAGCGCTCTAACGAGTACCGAGTTCTTTGGCAAAGCTACGCGTTCCCTTGTCGTTCGCCACGCGTCTCTTTCTTCCTTCCTTTTCATCGAGCTGTATTTCCATTTGATTTCGTCGCGTTGCTCAGTGTCGCGTCGCTGAACCGTAATATCACGAGGATACCGAATCTTTCGAACACGATCGTTACGAGATACCTTAACGAATTCCACGACGTTTCCCCCGGCGGCAATCAGAGCGACCGTTCTCGTTAAAGTTGCCCGATCGAAATACGTTTAAAGACGTCTTTAATCGTCGCCCCTTATCACGCTACAGTTCTACAAAGTTTCCGCGTACGGTCTGGGTGCCGCGAACCCGGTCTCATCGGGGACGGACAAGTATTTATGTCGGTGCTCGTCCGCACGCACTTAAACCATACGATATCTACGTAATTCGGGTCCGCCTAATGGAGATAAGCCAGAACGTACGGCGCGGTTTTCTCGGATGGCGTAATGAGCGAAGACACGAGGTCCTTAATAATGCGCTCGAACCGTTTCCTCGTGGTCTTTGCCTCTCTGCCTCTCGCTCTCTGTTTCTCTGTTGCGCGCCTGGTATCTGGTGTTTTCCCTGTCTGGCCCCCCGGCGGCGCACGACGGACGCAGGTGCACCGGAATTGCCAGACCGACTCGCAAAATCTGAGCCTCTCTACGGCTTTACGACCGGCTAAAGCCACCCTCTTCGCGCCACCAGCGTAAAGTTACTAAGTACTCGAGGGAGATTCGATAACCTCTTTAGAGCGACATCGGTGACGAAATAATTAATCGTCGTTGCCGCAGGAGATCGGTCAGGGGAGTTAAACTTTATTCGAGAAGCATCAGCCTCTCGCGATCATCGAGCTTAACGATACGAGTAAACGGAATAATTTGCTAAGAATAATTCTCTTGGGAATAAGTTGGTCGCGTGGGAAGACGAAGCGCAAGACGAGGAGCGGGGAAAATCAAACCTGTTTGAAGAGCGAAACGCAAACGTATTTCCTGGAAAGTACCCATAACCGAGAGAGAATCCCGGTCCCCGTGGAATACGAATTAGTCGGAGATATATTGTAAATACGAAAGTACTCCCTGGTTTGATGTTCTCGAAATTATTAATTACCGGCAACTTCGCTGCGCGGGAAGTTTTCGTTTGATCATCCAAGTTAAGCTGCGTTAGACACGGTTAGCGCTTAGGTGGTTACTTGCCTATAAACGTTATACGCGGTGCATCGCCGTTTCGCATCACGTCCTGCGTGTATATTCGATCGTCGAATGACCGCGGCTCTCCTTGTGTCTTGTTAATTTCGAAATAAAAAAATAAAATAGAAAAGAAGAAGAAAAAAATAGGAGAAGGGAAAAGACTAACCTCCCGTGCAATTCCGAAGAGCAATCAACGGGGTTCGTCCAACTTCAAAGAACACGCGAGAATGGTTAAATTGCAGGATGAAATGCGAGATACGGCTCGGGTTAAAGGAAAGAATAACGCAGAGCTATTACGGGGGCGATACTCTGGAAAGTCTGACGGTCGTCGAGGGTTAGAAAGTAATAGACCGAGAAATTCCTCCGAGACGAGCGAAAGGTCGCCAAGTCAGCCAGCTAGCGCATAAAGAAATTTTTGCTTCGGGCTTCGCCGGCATTTCCCGTGAGAGTCTGTTCCCCGTCCCATTCCCCCTTCCTTTTCCGATTCTTCTCTCGGCATGGCTATGGTGCGCGCCTACAGCCAATCTTGTCCGCTAATAAAGTACGTACGTCGCAGCGACTTACCTTTCGATCCTGGACGGAAGCCCCGTTTGTCACGATTGCGCTGCCAGCATTCTTCGCTGTGACAGTTGGCGTGTCCACTTTTCCCCTTGGCTGACTTTCCTTCGTTCTCTATGGGATCTCGCGACGTATCGTTCGGTGAACAACGTGCGTGCAACCGTCAAGTTCAGGGTTGCCGACGTTTCCACGGAAAACCAGCGACGGACAGCGGGTTCCCTTCCCTCTATTCTCGACCACGTAATCCGGTTCGTTTTCCGAAAGTGTCTCTTCGTTCCTTTACTTTGAACTTCTCCAAGATTCAAGGTCTTCCCCTAACTCGTTCCGCTATTCTCATCGCGTTTCTTTCTTCCTCGACTCGGAACAGAAAACCTTCGCCGACTTTGCACAGCGGATCAGACGCGTTCCATTCTCCAGGATTTCTATCTTGGCTCGACGATCTCCAGGTTGATCGTCGAAGGGTCGTACGAATCGTCGTTGCTTTTACATGGGACAACGGTGGAGAGAAACGCGTGCAGCGGTCAGACCCGTTAATCGATCCTCGTTACGCGGTAGCTCAATCGTCGTTCCACTGGATCCGCTGATCGAAAGCAGATCTCGCTACCTCTCGCCAATCCCTTCCCTTTCTTTTTGCCCGTTCGTCTAACTCTAGGCTGGTCCGTCGACTACGGCGATTTTATTGCGTCGAGAGGATGCAACGTGGCCAGACGATCGGTCGATGTTCGATAAGGCGCTAATGCGCTAATTGGCAGCCGAACACCGCGTATCCTGTCGCTCGAGTTAATTATATTTAATTGTCGGGCCATTAATCGTATCTTTAATTACCCACTGTGCGCTACGTACGGCGTGCCTCGAATGTCGTGCGAGTTGTACGTCGAAATCTCAACGATCCGAACTGGATCGATCGAATTCACCGTTCGACGGGCCCCACGATCGGCTGCGAGCGAGGACGAAAATCGTGAGAGATCGGCGACGACGACGGACGATCAGGCGATTTGATCCCTTAAAGGTAAAAGGGAAAGAAGAAAGGCAAAGCTACTCGTTTGCTCTTCGACGCTCCCGGTCTCTTCGACAACGGTCTCTTACGGTTCTCCGATGCGCTTCAGCGGTTTCCCGAGAGGATCGTTCTTTCTCCTCAAAAGAGTTTCGCAGACGGGGAAGGAGCGCGAGCTCCACGAAGGGTCGTCCACTTTCTTCTCCTTAGGGTGGCGAGATCCTTTTTCCACGGATTCACCACCGTCCCTCCGGGCCGCTACCGCTCCCAACGCAAAGTTCCCTTATTACTGGGATCGATCGGTCACTTTTTCTCTTCCACGCTCGCTCCTCGTCCGTCGGAAAAAGGTCGCGCAAGATCCCCGCTAGCTTTATCTACCGCTTTGCCAGGCTGTCTTCGTTAACCCGGAACAGAGAGACGTGGATCCGCGAAATCGCCACAGTCGAGTTCCCACCTAACAAACTCCAGGCCACTACGCTCTGTTTTGGTAACAGGCGCGCTTTCCACGCCGCTACACAGTCTCTGGTTCGCTGGTACGAACGAACGGCAGATATGGTTCGAAAGTCGCGTCAAATTACGCCAGTCGAACCTGTCCCCGGGATTTCCAACATCTCGTCGCGCGATTGGTCTCGCGGAACGAAATCGAAACCGTGTTTATCGGCGATCGTAATCGAACGATGCAACAACGGAACACGAGGTTTCCAGAGATTCACGAGTCCAGCGAGCTGTCGAGGGCCACGCGATCGGCCGGTCAGAGTGGTTGTTGTCGCGACGAAAGTGTTGGCGAACACGAATGCCAAAGGTAAGCTCACCGAGAGAGGAGGTGATCCCGCAACGAAGCGGGTTCTCGGCACGACTGAGAGGCTCGAACCTCGGCGACGAGAGCCACCCCCACGGGAGGGTGGCAGAGCGAGATACAGAGAGCGAGAGGGAGGCAAGCCGCGGGCTGAAACGAGAGGGCGAGCGGCCCAGAGCGAGACGGACTGCGCGCAGTCGCAAATTCGAAAGCCGGGCGACGATATTAATTACATCCTTTCGACCGACGGAAACGAATCGAGCGCAGCACACCGGAATATAACGAGACTGCGGCGTACGCGTTTAAAATCTATCCGCCGCGTGTCCTTTCGAAAACTTGACCGTTCTAGCGCCGCCACACGGATTTTCGCGGCTCACCGTCCACATCTTTCCATCGAGACCGACCCTCTCTCGATCTGCGATGCGCTCCCTCGGTAAGCACCCCAAAATAATGGATGGATAATCTGTTCTGGCGTGGCCCGCCGGGACTAAAAGGTTCCTACGAATTCGTCGATCGTTCTCCTCTGCTCTTCTCCGCTGTTTTGTTTCCCTTCGTTCCTCCCCCTCGTTCACCATTTCCCTTCGTTTACCATCTCCCTTCGAGATCTCTCGGGACGCGTTTCCCCCGAAGCCACCCTGTTGATCGCCGAGCTTTCGCTTCGTCCAAGCGTCACTGCGATCGCTCTCGTGGAATATTTGCAACAATTCTGCAAAATTCACATGGATGTGAGAAAAAAGAAGAAAAAAAGAGATGAAAAACGGCTGTAGCGGAGAACGGGGAAAGTCGATTTCGTAGCAAACAGTCGCCGATTAGAAAACGCTGTCGCAATGACCAATCCGAGGGATGACCGTTCGATTACTTGGCCGACCGTGTTCGGCGACCTGGTTGAGAATCTGGTGGAAAACTTTCAACGTTAATTGCCGCGAATTTTCATCGGATTTCTCTCGGCGTTGGTTCACGCGCGCGCGACGAACAAACGTCGGGGAACAAGCGGAGTCGATACGGCGCCTTTAGTGGCACATTGCGCGTGTCGTTTGCATAGAAACTACAGTTTATGGTCGCCTCTTCCGACGTTCGATGCTACGACTTCCGCTCTACGGATCCTATTGGCGGTTTCGGTAGCAAGCTCGGCAATTAGAAGCGCTCCGACCGCTGCCACGCCATAAACGTAAAACTGTTGGACGCCCACGCGTCGCGGCCACCTCGCGCGTGAAAGTCCAAGGGAATCGCGGCCATACGAGTTCGTCTCTCACCTGAACGTGGATAAAACCGTCGCGTCCCTACGGCGGCACGTCGAATTTACGATGGGAAGAACGCGAGAGACACTCGGGCTACGAGAGTGGACATCGCCGTGAAGAAACTCGTTCCAGTGACGGCCCCAGTCGATGGAGAAAGTGGCCATGGACTCGATCGTCGTTTTACCATTTCGAATCGGGATTCGCGTGCTTCTCCGTCACGTTCGAGGTTTGTTAAACGGTCCGCGTGTGTGTTGACCCGAAAATGGATCGCAACGATTTAAAAATTAAAATTAAGGTAAAGCTTCGCGATACTGGATTTCAACGTCGAATCAATCACCTCTTAAGAGAGATGAATCGATCTTTTTGCCGGAATCGGCCCTTCCAACAGACACCTTCGAATCCCGAGTTACAGCCTCGTTATACCAGGTTAATGGAATTAGTTATCGGAAAGTTTGACGGAAAACAGAGGAGAGTGGTGGTGGTTGCGAGGCACAGCGATGGCTCATACACGTAATCCGTGATACAGAGCCCAATTTTTCGCACACTGCGTGCCGATGGTAGGGCGAACACGCGTTGGCTAAGTAAAATATTGATTTATTGAATATTGAATATTGAGGCAACTAAACGCTTCGAATAAAGCAAAAAAAAAAAGAATAAAAAATAAAAAAATAAAAAACAACGAGCGCGCACTATCGGGACAGGATTTTTTCCCGAAGGATGGAGGTTCTTTCGAAGCGATCGGAACGAAAACTGTATAACGCGGCGAATTTATATCGTCGATAAGATTTCTCGTCGCAAACCTCCGCAGACACTCGTCAACTCGATCGGGACTTTAAAACAATTTTGATATCTCATCTTTCGCGGAGGCAGAGCCCCAAAGCGTTCTTCGAGCCGCGAGCGAGCGAAATCTTTATCAGGTCGGGCGCCCCTAGAGGGGAGGGAGGGAGGGAGAAGGTGGAAGAAAACTTTTCAATTTCCGCGGAAAAAACCGCATTACCGTTCTCGGCCGATCGACGATTCAGCGATACGCGTCGTCGCCACGCTGTCGAAGGAACATTTATCACGAGACGGTTTATCAAAGGCTTATCTCGCGAAACCGAAACAATAATTCAGGAAAGTTGTCGCGCGTACAGACCGGTACAAAAGCGGCCGGGCAAACTTTGGCCACCGTTATTTGGGGATGTTATTACACGACGCTTCGCAAACCATCCGTCCTCTCTTCCATTCTCTCCTCCCTTAATCCGAATAAAAATGTCCCGTTGTTTGACAGCATTCGCCATGATATTTTTATTCGGATTAAACGCGATCGCGTGCCCGTTGAGGGACCGGCGCCGTGTTTACCAAAAACCTTTTTTACGCTTCTTTCCGCAAACATCCGAACGTTCTCGAAACTCGACGACGGCTCTTTTCCACTTTTTCACACCCGACTGTTGTCCCGGGACATCGTACCCACGCTCGTACGCATACACCAGCCTTAATTAAACTCGTTTCCAGGTTCGATATTAACTAAATCCGCGTCAATGTAAATTCCGACATGGTTGCGCCTCGCCGATACTCTCGCCCGCTGTTCTTCGGATAAATTAATATCGCGGAGGTGGCTGGAAACACGTGTTCCAGACGCCAACGAGGATTCACTAGCAAGTACATGCGATGTTCCTGCTGGCTACATACACCTGGATGTCCGTCCCCTGGGTATTAATATACTTTACATTAACCGGCGCACCGGTTCACCGCTGATCAACGTTCGAGAAGAACTGTGCTTAATCCGTGTGTCCTTTAAACTCGAATAACGTAATCCCACGAAATCGTCTTGAAAGAAGAAGAGGCTGTAACTAACCGGTTGGCGGGTAGAAAATTTCCTGCGGCGCGGCGGATCGAGGGAGAACAAGGGCAAAAAGAGGGAACAAAAACGGGCTAGAGCGGCTCCGGAGGAGCGAAATCTGGAAGAGTGCTCGATCGATTCCTTGGGCGAGGGAGGAGCAATCCTTTTCTCTCGCGGTAGTCCACCTTTCGATCCAACGTTTCCCCTCTCTGTCCCTTTCCCGTCGCCTGCCCAGTTTCCCCCGGTTCCTTTCTCCCGTGGCCAAATAAATTAGTTGTCACGAAGGAGGAGAGCAGAAGCCGGCCAGCTGGCTGGCAGACGAACGATAAAATTACCCGAGCGAGCTTAGCGCCAAGGAACAAAGTTGAGCGTTTGCGGAAATGGTTTAAGGGCGCTCGCGAGGTTGCCGAGGTTAATTCGCTGCACGAATGGCCGTGGATTGGCCACAATTTGGCCAGTGAATGAAAACCGTTGGGGATGAACGATATTACGCGACGGTGCCGCGAGGGCGCTTTACGTCGCGATGAAAGACCGTTTGATGGCTACAAAGCTCGGCGGCTGGCGAGTTTCAAAGGTAACGAAATTTATCGTCCCGTCGCCTAGACGGAAGACAGCAGAGAGGAAGAAGAATCGGCGCGAGGAGAGAAATAAATGGGCAGGGATAAGTTCGGTTTAAAACGTCGAAATTGAAATTCTACGTCATTGCGGCCTCGATAATTCCGTTTCCGGGGAACGGAAGTCGGCGTTGCGGAGCGCGCGCAGCTTCGTCGTCTCGCCGAGTGCAGATCGAGTGACACGTAGTTAGGAAGGTACCTCACCTAAATCTCGATGGCTGGCTTTTCTCGGAACCGGAGGTCCATAATTCTGCGAGAGCTCGCCCGACGGAAGGATTCCCAGGAAGAGTCCGTGGCCTTCGAATCGAACGAGTCTCCAAACGGAGGTGAAAAAATCAGGAGACAATGTAGAGGAAAAGGACGGAAGATAGAAGCCACGAGAAGAAATGAAAAAATGGAGGAAAGCTACTTTTCAGTCGAGCGAAAAAGGCAGCACAGAGAAGCAGAATTATGCATGAAAAATAGCGGAGAAGTGGAAGAAAACGGGAGAAACGATAGGATACGAATAGTCTGCAAACCAGGATTCGATGCTTCGGGAATGCAGAAATTCGCAGCGAAGAGACGCGAAAACGGAGGAAGATGCGATGCGCGTATACGGCCACGGGCGAAATCAGCATAGAAGCGACATTAATATCCATTATATTCCCTACTGGCGTCCTTCCCCGTCCGCCATCGTCCGTTCGTCTTCTTCCGTCCATTGCCGCAGAAACGGCACATCCGCGAACCGTTTCGTGATTTATAGAGAAAGTTTAGCCCCGTGATTACCCGACGAGGCCCGGTGTAGCGACAGTTGGCAACTCACCCACACATCGTTGTCGCGTCCGTAGCGAGCCACCCTTTCTCCTATTTTCCGTTATCTCGCTTTCCGTCATTCGCTCGAATTAGTCGAAATGCCGCGTTTCCGGTCACGTTGTTATCTGTTCCGGGCGAGCGTCGTAAAAATCCGAGCGATCTTGCCGGCAGACGACTCTCCAAGAGAATCGGCGACAGACGCCTCGTGAGATTCTTAAGCGGTGCGCCGAAGCGTGGTTATTAGAAGCGATTCGTCCTCGAACGTTCGACTCGCGCGTAGAATTAAATTCGAATTTCTTCGAGCGAGGGATTGGGTACTTTGAAAACCAGCGACACACGTCTCGACGCATAGCGTAAACCCGATTCGATTCAATGTTCCCGAGAGAAGGTAACGTTTCCCGTGACAGAATCGGGACGCGAGACGGTACGGTCGGCGCGGGGAGAGCGCGTGCGCGTTGCTCGATAAAAACGGTCACGGAGCGGATGACATTATTTGAGAGATAAACGGAATCCCCTGTTCATTTCGCATTCTTTCGGTTTCCAGCACGGTGAGCGCATCGCGTATCTGTCCCGGCCACGGAATTCTGTGTGCGCAGAGACGTCGGAATTGCCGCTGTCAGACGGCGTCTGGGCCGCGTAGTCGCGCAAGAAGGAAACGGACGAAAGCAATCCGTGCATAAACGATCGAGATATTTTCCTCTTTTGACCGCGAGATTAAACGCCGTGGCAAGAGACGCGCGCGAGACCACGTAATCTCGACGTGCGGGTTCTCGCGTTCGAAAAAGCGGCTCGAGTTTCGGCCACGCCGAACGACGCAGGAATACGTTACGAGGCGATTATTTCGTCGTCATCGCGCGACGATAAACGAATTACGCGAGCTGCAGGGCGTGTAAAACTACGAAAATCATGGCATAGTCGTTGGTAAAGAGAGAAAGAGAGAGAGAGAGAGCACGGAGACGGGGTGTTTTTCGTGGTACGACACGTACCAGCGTCGAGAACGTAATGCCTTGCACACGGGATAATGCGGTCTCGGTGTCGTCGGTACCCTCTTCGTCTTCTTGTCGCGTGAACCGTCTCGTGCTCCGATGCAGATGCGCCAAAAACTACGTACTCTCTCGACGAGACCGCGCGCCACTCCTCCCCCTCCCCACCGTTAACCTCCCTTTCCTCCTTTCGCGTCGTCTTTATCCACCCCCGGAGCTCGAATCTCGCTCATTCCAACCAGATGTCGCGTTATGACTCTTGCACGAGCAACTACCGCCTACAATTCTCCTTGCGGCGTCTACGTTCGCCAGATGTCATGTAAAAAGTTCCGCGAGCTCGTCGCCTAAGAAGCCTTTCGCGATTCGTTACCGAGAGCGCGAGCGATGGCACTTGCGTCGCGCTTAAACGTTCGTGTACATTTAAATTTCGGAGTTAATGGCGTGTGGTCCGAGCAGCGAAATTGATGGAACACAAAGAGCAGAAGAGCACGCTGGGAAGAAACGCGAGAATCTGCCGAGCATTTGTAACACGGTATTATATTCTCTTTTCAGGCAGACTTTGCAGTTCCTCCTCGTCTTTCGGTAGGGTTATTCACGTTCGTATTCTCCGAGCAATGTGATATAGACAAAGCCGCGAAGTACCCTCCATCGAGGCGAACCATCGGTGGAAATACGGTTACTTAAAAAAGAAAAAAAAAATACTTAACTCGGTAGAGATAGGACTATTAAACCCCACACGATCCGACCGAGTCTCGTCGTTTTAATTGTTCGATTGATCGACGGAGAAGGAAACAAAGTACCACTTCGGTACCCGTCGATGCACGTTGTTACGAGTCTCGAAACACGGAATCCTTCAGCGACAACAGCACTCGGGCTACTTTGCACCCTTCTCCGGCGAAACGATATAAAGCTCGTCAACTTTCCCCCTAATTGATTCGTCTGTCCTTTATCTCTGGCCTTCTATCGTCGATAAAGCTCGTAGAGCAATCGTTACGTCACCCCGCCCACGAAACACGCGCGAGTCGTTTCCCCTCGATGACCAGCCCCTGGAGAAAGAAATTAGCCGTGAGTTAGCCCCATCCCCTACGAGTTAGCCGCTTGCCGGCACCGTTTACACGCGCGTGATTAATGTCCTTAACGTTGATCCCGCGATTTTAATAACCGTTCGCCCCCGGTCTGCGCGAATATTTACGAGTGCGGCTAATAGGAAGCGCGTTTAATGTCAGTTGCGTTGCGGAAATCGAGGAACGCGGGTGTCGAAGGTATCCCGCGGTGCGTAGACGCGCTCTTCCAAGGGAAAACACCGCTGGGCACCGCGGGGGTGCTCGGTGTTCGCGCCAAGAACGAAACTTTGATGAGATTCAAGCCACGTGACTGGCTGTCAGGTCGATGGGCAGGTCGATGGGCAGGTCGGGTCGAGCCGTGTCGCCGACACGTGTCGTGGCAATGTCTTTCTATCGCAACGATGAATTCGTTCAAAGGAAGATCGCTTTCTTTTTGACGATGGATTTTAATATGGGGACCGCTTCGGTCTTCTGAAAGCCTGTTCATATTGGGAGTCGATAGAACGAGATTAATTTTATTGGCTGGCAACGCCACCCCCCTAAAGAGGAGGCGAGTGGGGATAAAAGGGCGCGCCACGGATGAAAGATTAATTCTCGTGGAAATTGGTTTTCCCTTAAATTAGAAGTTATTAATATCGTTGATAGAATAAAATATGAAAATGGTGCGACGGGAGAACGTATCGTAACAATAACCAGAATATCGATGTTGCGGATATACGACGACACACCCTTCCCCCACTAATTCCCCCGTTTAAAGCCGACGTCTCTGTAAATCATTCTATCATCCCGTTTCTGGCAGCAACGAACGATTCCTCGCCGGTCTTTTTTCTTAGTAAAATCCGTAGATCGGCGAACAGTTGGGAAAAGTAACGAACAAAGGATTACAGTGGCCGTTGAATTTATCGACAACAAGGAATACTCGGGTCGCGAAACTATTCGAAACGGATCGGGCGGATCTCGGCGAACGCAGTTTCACAGCAAACGATAAGGAGAAGAGAGAGAAACGGTGGCTACCAAGGTTCGCCGTAAGCGTAGTTCGATTTTTTACGAGACGGTATTTCGCGCGGCCAACTTCTCCAACAAATTCTATTACACGGCCGGTGTAACGATCGTACCGCGGAACAGTAACGAAAACTTTCGCTCGGTCAGAACCGCAGCTCCGACTCTCTCGCTTAAAACAAGAGCGATTCGGAAGGAGCGAAAAAGTGAGAAACAAGAAAAACGAAAGAGATAGAAAAAAGACGCGCAGAGCGATCGTGCGAGGGATTTGGTTTAGGGTAGCGGTGATGGTCGAAAGAGAGAAAACGGAGACGAGTGCTCGTATCCCCGACACCGTTGGGCTACTTTACCCCCTGGGTATTCGTCACCGAATTCGATGAAGCTGTATATAGAGCGACGCTTCCGGTGAACGGAGTTAATGCAATTCGACGCTGCCGGGCGATAAAGTTTTTAGCGTCGCGTCGGCCGCAATCGGCGTCGCGCGGCACGCTCGCAATTCCCTGCTGCCGATTTAGACTACGCCGTAAAACGAGGTTCGAGCGTCGCACGATTAATTTCGCGGTTGTTCTTCCGTGTGGAAACGCGTCCATTTTCCCTCACGAGCTACCTTTGTTGCCTCGAACCGATCTCTTTTCAAAAACCGTAAAAGTTGCGCCGGGCGAGTGTCGTTGGTACGTTGGTTTAGTGCCTGGTGAATTTCACAGCCACTGTGCTTGCAAGAACTGTGGATTATTAGCGTTGGAATTCTCGCTACAGAGCAGAGACCTTTACGAGTCTGACAATAAGATCTTAGACAATTGTCCACGTCGCATCGTGCAGCAGATATTCAGCCACAATAACATCGCTGTTTGCCTCAACCATTTACCGCTGAAACGGCCGAAATTCCCTTTACACGCGATGAACAAGTCCGAATACGCTTTACGAAGTTCGTGCGAAAGTGTTAACGTAGGTTCAAACTTTATCAACGGAGAATCGGACGAATCGAGCGTCGTTACGAGCAATCCGGTTTCAGAATAGAACATTCTCGTGGCGCGAAAACTCGAGGAACGATATTTTTGGGTATTTGCGTATTGTATCTACGCCTCATCGCTTTCTATCTATGCTTGTGGTACGGTACGCGTCGAAAGACGTTCTTTGCGTGCAGTGTCAAAGAGCTTTTGCGCCATACTAAAGAAAGATGCGAGAGAGCGCGGGCGACGAAGGAAGCTGAGACATCGCGTACAATCTCGGGACAAAGAGCTCGTCAACTGCATTTGCTTTGAGTCGCGACGGAACGGCGCTAAACACGTTGTAAACCCGCGAAACCGTGTTACTTACGTCCGCGCGTATGTAAACTCGCTGTATTACGCAGAGCTGCGCGATAGACGCCTGTTAAAAAGGATCTCCTGTCTCGGCGAATACCTCTCGAGATTTGATAAATTTCCTTGACGCGTTATACGAAGCGATGCGAGTATAGAATAACGCGACGATGTGGTGCCATTCGGTATTCACAATTCTGGAACAGAAAAGTTTTAACAAAAAACGTGAACTTACTATTTTTATATTTCTTTCGTTTTCGAATTAATCTTTGAATCGCCACGGTAGTAGTACACGCCACAGCGCGCTTAGGATAACACGCGGTTCGAAAAAAATGGCAAGTTCAACGAACCAGCTCGCCGAAGGGACGAACACATGGTGGACGACTCGATTCGAGCATAGTTAGAAGCGCGACGATACTAGAGGTGCCGTGGCAAACCCAGTTACCGGAATACGTAGGAGAAGTTGGTGGTAGACCGAAACTCGCGATAAACGCAAGCTCACGGGGACTCGAGGGATGAACGCGGCAGCCAAGGCGAGATCGAGAAGTTTCGCAACAAACAATAACAACAACAAGAACGACAACAACGGGAGGAGCGAGAGCGGTAACAACGGCGGCAACAGCCACGCTGCGAGTGCACGCGTCGACGATAATTACAACAATAACTGCAACTACACAGGTGGAGACGGAGGACCGCGCGGCTGGTTTAATTAGAATCCTCTCTGTCGCCCGGCTTAAACGTGGCCGCGCTTTGAGCCGCCCGTTAAACCCGCCAGACAACGGAACCGTAAAGTGCGGATAACGCGTCGCTCTAGCACCATTCTCGCCGTGGCTCTTTCACCTTCCGCTCGATTCCACGCCATTCCGCCATCGTTCGTCCCCAAAATTCACGTCGGTCGCGCGTGTCTTTGCGAATTTTCTCCGACAAACTAACCCGTTTCGCGGCTGTTGCTCGCTTACGCCGGCTTGTTGCAGCGACGTGCGATTAATCAAGCTTCCTAATTAAGCGCATAATTAATATGGAGTCTCGCGCGGAATGGTCGCGCGGCCGCGAGTCTGTTGCGTAGAATAAATCACCGGCAGGATGTTATTAATTTCCGACGAAAATTGTCGCAGCAAAAACTACCGGCTAAGACGATCGATCACATTGACAGGGCGACTGCGTACGCTGGATTCTCGGCGCGGGACAACCGGATGAACCGGCACGAAACGAAGCTGCCTCGTTTCGACGTGAAACCATAGGGGAGAGAGTGTCGAATCGATATTTCTCGGGCGAACGAATAGAGACGCAGCGAGGTGCGTTTTAAAGGGACCAAGATGAGACACGGGGTTGCCCGGACGGGGGAAGAGCGGTTTCTTGTTTGCCGCGTCCATGTCAGGATGTTATTTGTCCTGGATACCCGTGGGATACGGTGACACAGCCCGTACATCGCGGTATCAAGCTGCCCCTTCCAGATCGTTCCTTTTGGTGGCCAGCACTCGAGACATGGAATTCCCTCCACGGCGACCCGATCACCGAAACTCGCGGTGCTCACCCTCGCTCCTCGGGGTAATATTTAATTTCTTGCCCGACTGATTTCCTCCGCCAAACCCTCCGAATACTTCCCCAAGGATTTGGAATCGCGCGTCTGCTGCGCCACCGACCGGCCTCCGCGTGATAAAATACCGAATGAACGCTCTTCTCCGAGGTATTGCCATTTTTTCCCCAGCCAATCTTCTGACCATTGGCCGCGTCACGTCTCCCTTTTCCGTGCTTTTCCTCTGGTCTACAGGATCGATCAGAGCCCGGTTGTACGTTCGAGTACGAAGGTTTGCTGGAGTAACCACGTATGGTAAGTTTCGTCTTATTTGCTGTAGGATTTTGCAACATTTACAAGAAATTGACTGATATCAGCGAAGGCTGCGTCGTCTGGCGTGGTGCGTTTCCCTGGTTAAGCTCGGGCCACTCTTCGAGAAACGTTCTGTACATTGTACTCGGTTATGCTCGATCCGTGTTTCAGTATTCGTCCTCCGGGAAACGCCGGACAGAATAAACGGACTTCTGCGATCTTACTCGTGTATTAAGAAACTACCTGACGCGTGTGCCTGCAGGATAGTTTATGGGGGAAAAAGGAAGCACGATTGACTCCACGAGAAACAAATTACACTCGAGTTGTCGTCTTGTCATAGGCGGACTTCTCTCTCGAGGGATGTACGCGATTGTCTCTCTTTACGTTCCCTTTATTCTCCGGCGCATAATTGATTCTCGAGCCGAGACTTAGTTTTCTTCCTCGAGTTTTTCAATGTCTAGCGAAGTGGAAGCAACGAAAATTCGGCGCACCCGATATCAGCCTCATCCATGACTCACCCCGCTCTCACTCACGTCTCTTTCACATTCACTCGTTTCTCGTCTTCTCTTCTGTCTCCTTTCGTTTCCCAGCCCCTCCCCTTTCTTCTTCTTTTATCAACCTTTCGATGCACCCTCGTTTTACGCGCTACATTTGCTAATAACGAACGATAAACTCGCATGTTCACGACTGCGTCGCCAAGATACGCGGAGAATCAACCCCTAGTTGTTACGAAACTTCGTGATATTTCTGTGAATGCGGTCGCCCGACGACCACCCGCTTCCCTTGTCTTTCATCGAGAAGTCTCGTGTCTCTTTCTTCTTCTCTAGCGTCGATCTCGGCTTTCAGTTGATTTTTCTAAGGACTGGACGATGAAATCGCGAGACATCCGGGACACAATGGGCTGGTTCGTGAAAAAGTTGCTTGCAAACTGTTTACACCGCGACATACGACGTGGAGGGCCTCTTTCATTCGAGAAGCTTTATACCCAGGGAAACCGTATAATTGTGGCACTCGCGGCTCTGCCGCTCGCGGAAATACTCGGGGAAAAGTTCGTCGTGGCTGCTCCGGCGAAACTTCGCCGTGGAAAATATCGCGGCGGTTAAAGACCGCGAAGAAGCCGCACCGGAGAGTTGGTACGATAGAAAGAGTCGTTGATGTTACTCGAGTTCTCCCGTGGAAAGAGCTTCGTTGTTGCCGTTTTTATTGTCGAGTCGTTTGCCAAAGAATCGTCGGATGGACGAGGAACTTCTTTACATCTTTGTCGGCCATGGGAGATACCTTGGCGCGAGGAGCGAGAGAGAGGGAGAGAGAGAGAGAGAGAGGAGAGAAGAATCTCGGAAAACATTTTTCTCCGCTTCAATTATAAATTTATTATTCGTCGCTTTCGGGCGTGAGTTTCGAATGAAAAATAAATCGGTAAAAGGATATTTATCTTTGAGAAGTAACTAACGATCCCGTGGGAGTTCTTCCCTGAACGTAAGATAGGTATAAAGCGTTCTAAACGATTTTGCGGTTAATAATGTCTTTCAAAATTAATGGCCTCCTCGGGTACCTCTTATGTTTCTTACATCTTCTATGGACAACGGAAAGTAGGTTATAGAAGTTCACGTTTCTCCATTCGACGACACGACGTTCGAGCTCGTTCCGGTTCTTGTCTTTCACGTTCATGGCCGAGAATTTTTCTTTGTCTTGGTTTAATTATCGCGTAATTACCTCTGCGAGTCTGGAAATGAATTTACCTCGCGTGTCCCAGGCGTCGTCTAATCCTAGCGAGGCGAAGGTTTTCGTTTGAAGAGTTGAAAAAGTCAGAAGGAATACAAGCGTCGACGAGATTCTCGCACCGACCTGGTATTTCCGCGTTTCTCGATTAACGCCGCTCCGCTGATCGACGTAAATTCGGTATATTCGACAAAAGGAAAAGGGAGGATGATGCATGACACTGTCTCGTTATTGAGGCAAACGATACAGCATGCGCTTCTAGAGAAGATAAACTTTTTTTCTTTTTTGTACCTGGAGAAATCCTCATGGACACTCCCCGCTGCATTCTGGGGAAACAGCGCAGCAGTGTCGGACTCTTGCCGACTAAAATTCCGCGATGGCCTATCTACACGCGTTTGACAGGAGTGCCGCGGGACCTCTTGCGAATTACTGGCGGTGCACTTCCCGTGTCCTCTCGCTGAGCCAATCCTGTAAACTACCTAACTGATTAACTGTGGCGTTATGGGAGGCCATTGCCCCTAGCTAGCCTCTCTGCTAGTCATCGCCCGAGGGGGGCGGCGGTAGCGCGGCCCCAGGCCACCTGACCGTCCTCCGGACAGGCCACCGTATCACTCTCCGTTACGGTACTCTATAAGGGTGAGAGCTTCTTTTTCTCTGCCTTCCTGCCCGCTCCTTTACCATCATAACTTGCTCGCGAAAGAAGCGAACAGCCTCGTACTCCTGCCGTCAAAAAGGTTTTTTTTTTACGTGGAGGAAATCTTCATAGACACCTTTTTGTTCCCTGCGGGGGAGGAGACACAAGGTAGTACCGGATTTTTACCGGCTAAAACCTGCACGGGTGGGACAATTAACAGTATATAGGGGAGTATATGGCCTTTTAATTGTCTTATAATACGAAAGGTAGGGGGGTCCTAAGCTCGCCATATAGAGGATTTTCGGAAAAACTTCCTGTAAGAAATTCAGGGACGGCGAGATTCGAACCCTCGAGAGACGCACTACCATCCAATCGGAGCTCAACGGGCGTAGCTGTCTTCCCCACCAGAGGAGATGAACCTGGCACGCAGACAAGTCCACCAGCTGGAATAATAGCGGTTCCCGTTTCGCTAACACCTTCCGCTTTATTTTCTTCTTGTCTACGCGTTCCTTTCCACGTCCCTCCGGTGTATCCACGGGCCAGAAAAATTCTCTTCTTTGTTTCGCGACTCGCTTTAAACTCGTACGCTTTACGAGGAGACGCGACGCTGCCTGTGTTCCACTGCCAGCCAGGGAACGTTTGGATTCAAAGCACCGCCTAGACCTGAAGGTGTTACGAATTAAGACTCGCGAGATAATATTCTTTTCATTATCCATTTTCTCTCTAGCTTCGTTCTCTCTTTTTCCCTCTCTGACCAGAGCTCGCATTGACCTCGTGAAAATTCGTAGCTGCCGCTACGTAATAAATCTCGGAGCGGAAACGACGGTGGAAAGAAAGACAGGGCTCGAGACGAGGAGGAACGTGACGAGGGGGAGACGGGACGGGTCCAAATTGAAATAAACTTACGAGGCTTCTGCAAGGACTAGGGAATAATTCAGACTGGCTGCAAGGAGTTACAAGTTAGCCAATAAACGTCGGCCTCATAACTCCGCGAGCCGTAATGGATACAAGTGGCGGTTGTGTGCGCTTCTGCTCGACCCTCCGGCATCATCGCCATCCTCCGGTACTCTATGCCTCGTGTAAAACAAAGAAAGAGACTCTGGAGCTCTCTCTGTGCGGATGAAAGGAACAGCCAGCCCGCGAAACTATTAACGGACTCCGCCGATCGATAAGCCGCCGTTCATCCGTCCCGCGTTTCCGTTCCATTTTCTCGGAATCTCGGGATCTTGGCCATCTCGGCTGTGCCTGCTCTGGCAACTTTTCGCCCATATCTCCAACGTATACGGAATATTGGCGCGTATATTTTTTCGAACGTCGCGAGAACATGCAAATGGCCGAAAGCTGGAACGAAAGCGACGCTACTCCTTTTCCGGATGAAGAAATGAGAACGCTCCGAAACATTCTCCAGCTTCGAACGGTAATGCGATCTGTTTGTTTCTCTGGCGGAAGTACGGTAACTTGGAACGAGCCACTGCTTCTTTTTTTCATTTCGCAGATACACGTACTCCGAGGAGCAAGCTAGCACCAGTCTTTCATTCAAATAAAACGCTTTATCAAGATGGCAGAAACGATCGTCTCTAACGAGGTATCTCTATGTCTGACAAACATCGCCAAGACAATAGACACTGTATTCAAAATAAAATATGCAAAGTGATTTTTCTATCGCTGTACAGATTATTCCTGGTGAAAACTTTCACCGGCAACGACAAAAGTTGTCGCAAGTAACCACACAGTCGTGCAATCGTGCACGCCTTGCGATTGTTCCGCCGCGGCGAAAGCCGGCGGAGAACGGAACCCGAGTAATACGCCGGAATATCCAGAAGGGTTTCTATTGCCTGGAGGATTATTGGCTTTTACCAGAGTCCGTCGCGAGCCAAGACGCGGCTCACGTTGTACTCGCGTCCCGTTTGGCAGCGCAGTTTCAATTCGATGCGCCGCGCGCATCTCGTGGATACTCGTCCACCGTATTCTCAACTTCTCGTCTTTCCTCCTTCTTCCTTTATGCGTTTCTGGCTTAGATGTTGCTCGCGGTCTCGAAACTGCAAACTGTCTGACCCGCGGACAGACTCTTTGTTTCGATCATCGGTTTATTTCTCTGACTTTTCTTTGGCCGTGATTCCGTGGAACGAAACAGTCCGAGTTTCTTTTCATATGCCCGGCAGCAGTTTCGTTAAACGATTCGGTGGACGATGACAAAGAGGTTTGTCGAAAGTTGTCCGAAAATTTCGTATTTGTCGCTCGACGATAAAATATCGCGGATTTAAGCATAGCGTATTTCATGCCGGAGGAAGAAAAGTCGAAGGAAACTGAGACGATCGCAGGAACGAACGTATCGATCTTCCGTGGCACAAAATTTCTATTTCGACGCGCCTTTGTGCATAGAACCGACTGGACGTATCTGGAACGTCGAATCGCTTCGACGAGCTCGCCGGCTCGATTGATCGAAGATTCTAGCAATCCGTGTCGCGTAATGCCCGTATCGGAGTTCGGGGGTTGCTACGTGTCGGTTCTGCCGCTTTAACCCCGTAGTTTGCTATTTGTAGCCGCAGTTCATACGGGCAGGTATCGAGCACACAGCCTCGCATATCAGAACAGCCGGTTATAATGCAGATTGAATCGGTGAGCGCGAGCGGCGGCGCGCGCGTTCGAGCCAACAAGCGGCTGGACCGTGGAGTGTCATTTGGAAACCGTAGCACGGCTCATAATTGAACCGACAGTACAGCCACGGACATCGTTTACGACGGAATAACTAGCTGGCGATAATGGCACGTTGTACGAAAAATTCGGCAAATGATCGTAGTTGGCAAAAAATCGAATCTGCTTATCGAGATGTACATTGGTGTTCGTTAATGTAGATCGTTAGTAATCGAATCGCGTGTATCGACGATTTTGGGCAATAGGAAAAATTAGCAAAGATAGTAGAGATGAGTGAAAATAGTACAAATTTTGGAACCATATAACGACGTGTTAGCGAATCTTTTTTTAAATCGATGCCCGTCAACGTCGCATAACAAACAATTATCGCAGCCGCGTATCGACGGTTTACTAATCAAAATTGTTGTAGCGTAATCAAATTTATCCCGAATCCGTTATCGAATCATTACTAATTATGACCTAATTAACCGCGGATATTGTTCGAATAAATATATTATCAATCACAGTTCCGATTTCTAGGAATTACGCCCGCATATATTTAACCGAATGCCGATCGACGACGCTATATTTGCATCGGATCAATCGAACGCGGCTTCATTATCCGCCAATCATTTTTCTATAGAAATCAATTATATCGTTGCCGGCGATTCTGACAAACGATCGATTGATTATCGTCTGTCCTGCTCCCTCTCTTCTATGTTCTCTCTTGCCCTTTCCCTCTGCCGTTCGTTTCTGTTCCTCTCGGTAACGTATGATCTCGCGGCGGAAAAATAGCGACCGCTCGTTGCCGGGTAAAAAAAAAAAAAAAAATTAACTGAGCCGCGGGGCGTAGCGTCGAGAGAGCGGAAAAATGTTGCGGCTTCCAGCGGAACGGGGGCTCGTCGAAATTAATGGAGATTCGATCCGCGAATAGGACCGGGCTGCTGGCAGTGTATTTACGCGCGCTCGCGTGTATTCGCCATCCACGGGGAAACGTTAATGTCGAAACCAACACGGTCGGTTACGAGACGGGTACGAGACGTCGATATCATTGAACTCGTTATCGGCCAAGTCGAGCGTGTTAGATGCGAGACCCAAAGGACACGCTGCCACATAATTAATAGAGTTATTATTCGTCAGCCGATGACGCTTTGTTAACGCAAATTAAAATCCTATATTTTCCCGTACGTTTCATCCCCGATTCTCTCAATCCCCTCTTGCACTCTGTGTTCCCAACTTTTCCACCGTGCCACGCTATTCGATCTGTTTTCGTAGTATCGCTTTTCCACAGGAATCAGGCGTAAAGTTCGCTGTTTGTCGCGTAAACATTTACTTGCCAAGTTATTAATAACCCAAACGCTGTACAACCGGCGATGGTTTTTCCAGCCCACGGCCGTAATACCTATGGCAATCGAAAAGTACACAACGATAACACCAATGCACGAGCTAATTTGTTCCCGTCGGCGAGCAACGAGTCGATTGCATTCGACTGAAAAACGCGTCGTAGTTCTTTCAATTAGCAGTCTCGTACGTGGGTAAACATCCACGTAACGACGATTTCGAGGGCCTTCGGCTGCTTCGTACGTCCTACATCAACCTGCAAAGTCTAAGAAATAACCAGCCATTTTTCGCGACGCTTCTAGTGAATACGAACGACGTCAGATGTTCGGTTGCGGCGGCGCGAGATTTCCAGCATGCCGAAACCGGCTGTTTCTGAAAATGTTTCGCTAAATATTTCATCGCGGGAAACAGCGGTAAACAGGATCGTGCGCGGACTCTCTTCCAGAATAACTGTTTTCTTTTAGAAGGTGGCTGGCGTCGTTGCAGCGGCGCGTGCACACGCCCTCCGGTTCATAAATATACACGCGATTCGAGAAGTACGGCTCTGCTCGCCGCGCAGCGCCGTGTCCCGTATGCACGACACTATAGCTACTTGGCATACATAATCGAAGAAACCGTAGGCATCCCGGCGTGGTTCTTTAAATTTACCTACCGCTTGAAAAACGTGGTCGCGCCAGCTTTCGCGCGTCTTAAACACCCTCGGCGTTTTCCCGTTTGTTTCTCTTGGCCGAGACTGTTCGGACGATCTGTTGCGAGCTTTTTTGCACAAACGATACAGTGTAACAGTGGCAATAGCTGTTAGATTAAGTTAGTCAGATAACGATTATTATGGAAAAGTTGGCGCAATACCGTTCGCTCGTTATCGCTTTCCGATGAAGCGATTTCTCGTTAGCCGGAGATGGCAGGAAAAAAACAATTATTAATTTCATATACTTATAGGGAAACGCGTTATTTACGGTCAACGGTAATAATAATCGATGCGGCGGTGCTGTGAGATTCGAACAATTTGTCAGACTTACGGCAGCCTATTTCCATTCCGGAAAATGGGGCACGTTCGTATAAACGGCGCGGCGTGCCAATAAAAATAACCGCGGTTCGGGAAAAAAGACTTCGCTCGATTAATTGCCCCGTGGAAACCGGCGAAACGTGGAAAAAGGAGAAGCCGTATAGCCGAACGAGCCTGATAACAGAGGAAGGAATGTGGGTAAACGAAAAATTCGAGCGAAAGAGAGCGAGGGAGGGTGTAAGAAATGCAGCGACGCCGCCGATGGCAGCTGCGTTAACGCGATAAGTCGGATTCCGCGGGCTAATGAAAGGGCTGACGATCGGTTCACGATGATCGATCGCCGATATTTCTGGAAGCGACGCGACGCGGGGAAGACGGTACCGCCTTATCGCGATATCGAGTAATTTACAGGGGGGCACGTAATGGAGATTCCTGAGGCCCGGGGATTGACTGGTCCGATAAATTGCCATAAGGCGTACAAAGGGCGTCGGAGAACGAAGGGTGCGTCTGGCTGCTAACGAACGACGGAATGGCATCGCGGGACGCGTCCTTAATAATGCCGGAGTGCAGTTAGCGACACGTTTCCGTGGCCCCTCCGAAAATGCTACGGACGCAGAAGAATGCGAATGTGAAGGGAGGCGTTTGCACTGTTGGCAGGGTGTGGGATCGATCGTTCGCTCGGCCGTCGCACGACAAAAGTACAATCGATACGTTTTGCTCTAACGCGGGATTAAAGATCGATGGAGACGGTGACAATGGACCTGGCTATAGAGTTCCGTAAACGTACGCTTTGCCCGTATCACCGCGACACACGAAACCGACCCCCGTGACAGTGACACGATCGCCCGCGCCATCCCCTTTCCGGAAAACTTTACGATCAAGTTTCTTCTGGAAAAGCCGATACCTCTTATGGCCACTGTAGGAAGTTCGTTAAACTAGGATTTAAGAGCGTTTAAGGTATATACGAGTTCCATTCGTAGATCATTGGATTATGGACGATTGCTCTCGAAAGAAGATCGCCATTACCCTATCCCTCGTCTCGCAAAATCTCCCAGCAGTGCTCTGCCTAAATATAGTCTTGGCAAACCCGGTCCCTCGATTCAATGGGCACAGTTGCCTTAATATAACGAGCATTAATATAATCTTGTCAGGGAGGACAAATCGCGCCCACGTTTCCTGGCCTGGACAAAAGCGCAGTTTCGTGAACGAGCGATTTTAAACACAATAAGGAGAGAGACGTTTCTTCTCTCTTCCTCTTTCCGTGTATATCGTTGCGGCTCGTGCCACACCCCCAGCTCGTGGGGTCCCAGCCAACTCCGGGCCCCCATTATGCTCGGGACACAATCGCTAAATTGTCAGAATTACCGAAAGCAGCAAGGGGGCGGGCACGGAGCCGAGCTGGCACGAGGACATCTGTCGTGGCGTCAGCTGACGGATTCCTAGCCGGTTCCACGGGAAAACTTGTCCCCGTAGTTCCGTAATTAACTGGATGTCTCGCGCACGAGTCCGCCCTTCACAACTTCCGCCGCGAGTCGTTCGCATTATCTCGGTCGCGTACAGCCTGTTATCGATGCCATTGTTCCGCGAGACTACGACGAGAACGCGATTCCCGCCTCGTCTCCGTCCTTCGCGTCTTTGAAACAATGCCGACGACGGTACGTCGATCTTACGCGGAGAACTAGTGTCTCTTTGACGAACTACGTTTCTCCTATAAAACGTTCGCTTTAATTATCCCTTTTGTCCAAGCTGTTCGTCTAATCGCGTTATATATACACGTATATCTTTAAGCAAGTATTAAGTTAAGAAAATTTCTACCTAGTTGATCGAAACGATCGCTTGCATATAACTTTTGAATAAGTTTTGTAGAAATTACGTTAAACTGCTATACTCGATGAATGTTACACGCAGAGTTGAACGTTCCGTTAAAGGAATTCCAAATATTTCTCGTTCGTTCTCTTTATATCCAACTACCATTCTACTCGCTCGAACGATTCGTTATGCGATACAAGTTGGCGAAAGAAACTACGAACTTTCCAAACAATCGAATATTTTACGGTGTAACGAAACGAGTGTCGAACGCCAGCTTCGTCTCAACACGTTTCTACGTTCAACGAGAATTTGCATTTCACGAGCGTTAACGCCTGATAAGAACTACCCTGCATTTCAGGCTATTGCCAAACAACGTCTAGTACAAATTGCAACGACGTATTCCGTGCGAACGCTAAACAGGAAACGGACACGACCATCCGGTGAAAACGGTCGGAAGAGCGTGGTGTATCGCGTGTCCGTGTGGCTTGAGCGTTTAGAGACGAAATTTGCAAAGGGTCGAGCGACCGTTAACGAAGGAATTCAAACGCTTTACGTGCACGAGCGAGCGGTAGGGAAAGAAATTACGACGATGGCAGGCGTAAGAGCATCCTTTTCCCCAGGGGGATTATAATATTCGCAGAAAGACACGAGGTGACCGCGTAGGTCGGTGTTACTGGAAGCGTTGATGGCAGTCTCACGGTGGGGAACGCGTCCGATGCTCGGTCCAGACTTTACGAGGGTCAAGCATTTTCTAATTAAGCCGGTCCTAGCGCGTAAAACGTTGTGCCACCGCTCGAGCAGCGGCCTCGCCACTTCAAGGACCGTTCTCGCCACCGTTTCGCCGAGGGTTAATTCACTCAGCCACCCTCCGGCGATAAACAGGCGTCGGAATACCGCTCCGTAGAGACTCGTCCACTTGGTAAAACCGTGAAATCGCGACGGAAATCGTCGTTGCAGGCGACCATTGCGAACCTCGTCCACGCGCCATCAAAAAGAACAACACTCTTTCGCTCGTTTCTTCTTTGAAAAGGAAGAAGCTTTCTTTGGAGAAGAGAAGTTCGGATGAAACGAGTGTTCGAAACGTTTAAAACAACGAATCGCCTCTCATCGAATGCGGCATTCGTCGACCTTAAACCGCCGCAAATTTCCAACTTCGCAGACCGTCGAACGTTAGCTACGCTTTGACAATCCACTCAAGCGTGGTTCAGGATTCGAACAATCTTTCGGAGATTCGATTTGGCGCGCACGCGACGCGGGGATCGAGCGTGGAAACGCAGCGGCGAGCGTACGTCATCGTCAAACAAAACCAGTTGAATTTTCCCGTTCTATTTTCGCGCGATACGCGGTTCGCGTCGAGAGTGTGGTCGCTTTTCGAAATATTCGTTAGCCCCGTGGCCGTTGACCGACCAGAGTGTAGGTGAAATATTTACTTACAGACGGTCAACAAATTATTTTACAGCGCAGTTGTGCAGCTGAAAGAGGATTGTAGGGGGTGGCGAAGGGCCACGGGTATCGGACAAATTCGCGGAATAACCGGGCCCAGAGCGGGGCGCGTTCGAAACGTCTATTAGCCGCGCCCTCGTTAGTGTCTATTTCATCTACAAACTTTATTCGCGTCGCACGGAAATCGAATTACGCGTGTCGGGCAGCCGCGCGGTTCGTATCGATGGCGCATGGATTCTCATGCCGGTTGAAATGTTAATGAACGATGGAAATATAACGACGCACGGGGGGTTAAAGCTGAGCGGGGCAGGTGAGCGACGACCGAGGGCTGGTTTGGGTAGAGATGTGCGGTACATGCTCGGGAGAATGGAAACGAGTGTCGAGGCAGCGGGTAGTTAGTCGGGTCGGTAAATTACGCGGGGGCGGTAGGACGCGTGGCAGATGAGAATGGAAAATTAGCGAAACGGGGGATGCGGCGCTATCGTAGGCGCCATCCGTGCGTTTGTTTATTATTTACATCGATATATTTCACGCAGGGTGAGAGCGTGTGCTCGCCACGCATGAAGACATCCATCGGTGCAACACGATCACCTGGCGATTCGTGAAAACGAAACAACCAACGAAAAGCAACGTGAAAAGGGAGAGAAATGGATGTCGGGGCAACGGGGAGAGGAAGGTAATTATCGGTGGTCCCTGGCGATACGCTCGTGGCGTTTCATTACGTTTTTTAATTAACTTTTACCCGGCCCGAGAATATATATCGGCCGGCAACAGCAACCGCCCACATATTCGTACGTTTATGCATGGATTCACCGTGTCCATTTGTTTTCTTTCGCTATCGCTATTTATTTTTTTCGCTTGCCAGTCAGTCGTCGTAACAGTGCCGGCGGGCTCCGAGTCGAGCCGGCACGACGCGACGCGGCGAACCAAGAGAACGCTTCCGTTCCGGCCAATTTCAGGGGTAGCGCTCCTCCGATGACTTCTACGGGGATTTAATTAATTCGTTCTCTTACCAAACGACCTCCTTCGAGCCAGGCTTTTAAGCCTGCTCCACGGAATCGTCTTTCCAATGATCCTCTTCTTTCTTCCGTGTAATTAAGAAAACAACTGCGAGGGAAACAAGGCGAAATCGTGAACGGTTGATGCTCGATCGCCAAGGGTAGAAAAGAAACGGAGCAAGCAAACGGTCATCGTGAAAGGGATCGACGAGGGGAAGAACGGTGGAAAGGAGCTACAGAAGGGTCATTCAGCGGAGGATTATTAAGTAAGAGTTCCTTTGGTTCGAAGCCTCGAGGAAGAAAGGGATTAAGCGGACGCTCGTCTCCTTCTGTACATGTGACTTTCCAATTAAACCTAAACTATCCGTTTAAGTAGGTCAAGATGGCAGTTTCAATTTCTTCTCCGCCATCGATACCGTTGCAACCGCCAAAATAGTTTCCAATGAATGTCAATTTTTCGTTGAACGCGGTTCAATGGCGCGTAACGTTTTCTGCCTTACACCGAGAGGATTAACAAGTTCGTCTATTTTTGTGTACAGGTTAGCGCAATCGCAAATACAACGATCGTTCAGCTCTACTGGCCCTGCAGCTAATTTTTCCAACGACGTAATCAGACTTACAGCAAGTGAAGCGACGTCGTCGTTTCAGGTGTTTCCCCGTGACCGGTCAGACGTAGATGCGTTCGTTAAACTCGAAACGTGACTGCACCGGTCGATAGAGAGAGGGACAGAAGCGGGATCGAAGATGCGAGAGAACGCGGAAAGCTGAAAATCCGCATATTCACAAAGAGCACGCACTCGCCTAATCGCATTAACAGGCGATGGGGATCGGTCAAAGGACTTCTTTCCGCTGTTCCGGTGAGTTTCAATCCTAGCTACGTCTTTCTACATGGTGTCTTGAAAGTAGAATGTATCGACGCGAAGTTTGTTGCTTTCCGTTTTCATCTGGAAACGTAATAATCGTTATAAAATTTGAAAGCTCGAGTACGTATCGCACTTCGCGAGATATTCTCGTATTTCTTAGAGTAAGTGTACCAGGAGATGCACCTGGGTATAAGCGATTCGTAGTAAAGGTCGACTCGAACGACATTTCTTATCCTCACTTTCGGAACACCCCGTACGTCGACTATTTGTCGATCAATGAACGTCGACCACTCGATGGTTCCGTTGTCGAACGACCACAAGAGCGTCCGCGAGTTTTCATATTTTCACGCTAAATTTATCCCATCGCTCGACCGCACAATGCGTCGCGTCTAAACGGTCGCTTTTCCGGTGGATTTTGGCCACTATAGCCATTGACGGATTACCATCGCCCTCGGAGTCTTCCACCCTCTGCCTTTCAAGTTCTTAACCGCGGAGCTGTCTTCCCAAAGACGACAGGCCTGCTTTTTTGAATATTCACCTTGTAAAACGCTGATGAGAATCGTTTAAGGCGATCATTGTTCGCGAACGAAAAAATACGTCAGTTTTTCTGTGACCAACTACCGAGTGCCATTCTTTCTCCTTGCGATTGCCACTCGTCCGACGGCTCACCCCCTTAGCCTCGACGCTTTGATCCCTGTTTCGCTTTCTTCTTTCCCTCGACCTTTCTGTTCCCCCAATAATTCGATCAACGTGCTGTCACTCTTTGCTACGGAAAATCTCTTTTAAAAGATGGAATACAAATGCGTTTTGTAGATTTCTAAAAAGGCATTTCTGTCAGACGAAATAATTATCTTCCAACGTTTCCTCCATTTTACTGTCTTTATGCGATAAAGCGAAATATTCGAGTACATGAAAAACAAGTGGACAATCTGATTTCTCTGTAGCAGCATCGGCGACTATTTCCAACAGACTGTCAAATCGTAGAAAGGGACACCCCGTTCGTAAGAACGTTCAGTGACTGGAAGTAGAACAAAGGACAAAAGAACTCCTAGCGCTCTATCCCCCTCGATTCCGCGAAAGTCAAACGACCGCGTTCTACGTTTCGTTGCACCCTCCTCTCTGAATCTTCTTCCACTTCCACCTCTTTACTATTCGAGCGCACAAACTATTCCTTTCGACAACCTATATCCTATTCCACGGCGAATGGATACTAGTCATGAATTCCCTTTTCTTCCTCCAACTTGTCCTCTTATCCACTGCTCTGCTGCTGCGATGTCTTGCCGCGCCACTGAACTTCCGGCCGACTCCTCGACTGACCGTATTTCCACGCGGCTGACCTTCTTACTCCCTAAGACTTCAAAGACTCGTTGTTTCATCGTCGATCGCCGGCTACGAACGAGTCGAATCAAGCGATGCAACGTAACGTCGATCTTTTCTGTCTCGCGTTAACGAACAGATCGCTAGGTTTCCAGCACAGCTCTTTCCAAGCGATTCAGACCCATCTAGAATTGCTCTCTCAACTTTCCAATTCAATCCTTCGCGTCGGCGATAATCCCAACGATCGTAATAGACAGGGCAGACACGCTTTCGCATGCATTCAGCGAAAAATTGCACGGATCGAGTCGATCCACCGACGAGAATCGCGTCGACGATCCGAGCGAACGTTTTCATAGCGTGGTGGCGCACGGCTCGACTCGGCTCGGCTCGGCGCGAACGCAATAACGTTCGAAATATTTAATCTTTATAATCCACGAAATGGCGTGTCAACCGGGAAACGTTGGGAAACGCTTTATGATTATCTGCATACGGTTTCAGTGGATGTTATCGCGATGCCTGTTCCCGACACGACCGGTCGCTCGAGGTATCGTAAAAAATTCCTCGGCTGATTCGCAGATTAAATCGCGGCATAATCCGAGCCGCGTTCCATTTTGCGCGTGAAGCATTAAATATCTCTTCCGGGAGGCGCGTTCTCTATTTCGACGCTAGGCAGAAGCGCAAACACCGACGCGGGTAATAAACCAAATAAAGTTTCGCGGCTCGTTCGTTCGCCGGCTCGGTCGTTCGCGTGATAATCCTGCGTGAGCTAACAGACGGGGGGAGAGAAGCAGAGTGGGCAGCAGTGGGTGGCATAGCTTCCGAACAGGTTTCGAACCAATTTCCAGCTGAGTACGCTCGTGTCCGACGAGTAGGATTCTTTCTTCTTTTCCCCGCGCCCCTTTACTCTCACGCCTGTCCACTGGAAAATATAAATTATTTGGGAATTAAGTTAATTAAACGGCCGGCAATGGATACGGTTAAAACGGAAGCAAGGTAAAAGTCAGCGGCCGAAATCGCAACGAAGGACGCTCCTCTATCGTGTTGTTATTATCGTTCGTTCGTTTGCACGCTTCCAACATTTTCAGATTATTCCTCGTTTCTCTGGTTTTCTACGTGGATATTTTTCTCTGGAAACGAGAAACGCTTGTTTATTCTATCTTTTATGCAACTCTCGTCGATCATACTTACGCAACATGTCGTGGGATCCTTTGAAAATTGTACTCGGAAGACTTCTCATTTATAAGTCTTCCTGTTTTATCGTTCTATCATCCACCACGTTCTCCCCTATATTCTCCTTTGTGGTAACAATTTATTAAAAATCACGTGCAACTTCACTGGCATGGAAATACACCCTGCAAAAAACTTATCGCAAGCTACTCATTCTCTTTATCGTTCAGAAGCTAAATATTCTTCTCCTATCGATCCTTTCTCTTCGCACCAACTCTATTATCCTCTATCCCTAGTTGCCCCAAATCACTGCAGGAACAAGCGGTGACTACGCCAATAATATGTATTAAGGCGTGCTTTACGAGCGGACAATTTCGCTGCAGAGGCTTACTTGGTCGCGCGCGATCCCAAATCCCCAAACGGTCGAATCACATCAAACGCTACTCCGCTAGGATCCTCGAAGCGAATAGGGAAGCGATCGAAATCCACAGTGTAACTTATTACCCTCCTTCTATATACAGGGTGTAACGCGTATACGGACTAAATGTAACTATATAGAATTTTGCGACGGATTAAATGGACGTGGATTAACCAGGCTTTCGAAAAACGAATCTCCTACCCAGTCCCTTTTTTCGTCCCCGCGAATATGACAATACGTACGCGTCAGTGGGTCGCTTATAAATCAACGGACCGGAGATTACGAAGCAAATTGCGCTGGTTAACGCGAGCCAAAGATTCATTGGAGCAGGAGGATGAACGTTTGACGAGGATGTAACGCGAGTCGAAGCAGCAAACCGTTCGACGGTGGATCTGCGGGGTTGCTCGCGTTAATAGCTGCGCGATCCAGTGGCTAGGGAAACGTGGAAAAGGTGCGGGCGGTGGCTTTCTCGCGAAACATCGCCCCTTTTGTACACGGTGGGAATTAAACAAAGCACGCGCTCGGAAAACGATTCATCAGCAAGTTCTCCGGTAGCGCAAAGAAACGCCTGGTAAGCCGGCTCGCTTGAATCCGCAAATTAGAATTCATCGCAGCGGGTGAATTAGAGTGGAGAATTTTTTTAATTTCGTAATATGCAGATTAGCCATTCCGAGGTCGAGAAATTAATTCCGGCCGCGTGTTACGCTCGCGCCTAAGTTCCCGCTGATACCAGCGCGAACCGGCGCGCTGATGAAATTTTTATGACCAAAACGAAATTCCGGATGTACCGGTCAGTGTGCGCGTGTTACGAGTTGAATAACGCGTCAGGCCTTTTTTTAACGTTGCCTAATTTTATCCATTTGGCGCCTTCGTTGATAAAAGAAAAAGCTTACAAATTTACGTTTGGCGGCGCGAGAAGTAACGGCCGGGCGACACTCGAGGCGAAATTTATTACAGAACTTTACAGGATTCCGCGTAAAAGAGAGCGAGTAGCAGACAATTATCCAGCTTCCGTTTTAACGATATTTATGGCGCGTTTTTTGCACGGAGCGCGCGAGCATCCAAGTGCGCGTACACAGTCGCTGGATGAAAGTAATACGCGATGGAGTCTCTTGTTGATTTACGGGCCGTCGTAAATTTAGCACGCATAATTAGCTCGATTCGCGATACGCGACGTTTCGAGAGATCCCCGTTGCTCCATCGACGTGCAACCGGTCGCAATTTTCTCTTTATACGCAACGTTCTGGCTCACCGTCGTCGCTGCAACACGCGGGCGGACTCCTCTCTTTCCCCTCCGCGTTCCTCTCGTCGCGCAGAAATAATATTTCACCGTTCTATCTGGCCTTGTCGCGCGTCCCTGGCATTGATCAGTACTCGATGTCGCGGTGCGCCTGATACCTCGATGTACTGGGTGTCTCCTGTTCGTCGATAAGACACGGCCGATACGCGGCTCAAATTCGTGTAATTTTTCGCGCGCTGTCAGGATTTCGAGGAGATTCCTATCGGACGGAACACGAGAACTGCCGTTTGTCCCGTAGATCGCGCGGTTTATCGTATATTTTTCTACTGTTACCATGCGTTCGTAATCTGTGACGAATTTTCAAGCGATCTCCAAATCTGCCACTAACGCATCAACCTATTCGCAATAATATCCGAACTACGCGTCTGTGTCGGCGATCTCCAACTTTCAAGTCCTTAATCTTCGTCAGCAGGATTCAAAAGCCAGGCTCACGAGATTTTCGCGTCATCCGTGCAAAATCCATCCGGTATCCCGAATCAGCCAGGACGACGGGTTCACCGGAGAGGCGCATTAGTTTCCTCGCAGACACGTCAGGCCGAGCTGTTTCAACGTGGTTGTACGTATGGAGTGCGTAGATAATGCGGAGGAAGGCTTTGGCCGACGCGAAAGGGGGTTGAAACAGGCAGCGCAAGAAGGGGCCGCTGGCAACACCTTGCGCTGATACCTCGATACACCATAAATTATTATATTCGTATTACGCATCGTCCGCTGTCCTTTCCCCGTGCACGCGTTTCTCTTCGCGATGCTATCCGATCCTCGTGGTCCGCGAGCAGGCTGTGGCGTCGGGAAAACTGCGTCCCTTCGTTTTTGCCGCACGATTTATTGCCAGCCTCGTGCTGCAACTGATCGCGGTTACGTGGCAGACAGGCTGACGTTACGAGGTGTCTTCCCTCGGTTTACCCTTGTTCTCGCGTCGCTGAGTTTTCTCCTACACACATTGCTCCAGTTAATTGCTGAGTTACACAGGAATGCCCGGAATTCTTCGAAAATAACTACGGCGTTGCATTTGAAGTTAAAGTACGATAGGATCGTTTCAGTTGTTTTCTCGTTTGTCATATTTTTTCCCCGCTCAACCTAAGGTACGCGATATTTTCTCGTCTTCTCCTAATGTCTCCTGTAATACCCAGCAAGCTTGGCTACTGCGTACAAACTGTTGATTCTTGAAACGTCGAAGTTCGGATGATTCGAATAATTCCACCTTACCCTAATGTGTAACCGAATGGTGAAACCTTCATGGAAAATTTGAGAAAGGTACACCCGGAATAAGCGTAGTGTGAGCTTTATGAATTGGAGATTGCGATAACTGCGGCTCGCCTGTAGCACCAGTAAATAAAATTCCAAGTCTCTAGACCTTCTCTCGCTTCTACATCTCATATGTCGCGTTCAGAGATGGAAGGTGATTTCTCGATATCTCTGTACTTCTACAATTTTCTCCCTTCCTTCCCTTCCCTTTGCTCTAGATCCACGTTTACGTGGATTCTTCCGGAGCAAGTCAGGCTGCCGCTGGCTCCAACGTCACCGCCGCGTCCCGATCTACCAAGCACCGTCTTTGTACGCGTGCTACACGACTTCGATATTACGAGGGATCCTCCTTCTGTCGGCCACCGCCCACCGTGACCTATTCAACGCGGCTAATATTTTGATCCGAGATACGTGCTCTCGGTAGTTGCTTCCGTCGGATGAGAATCGAGTACACGAGCCGTGGATGGCAGATGATTTTATTCAAATTTTAAATCCGTAGGAATAGACGACTGGGTTCTTGGAAAGGAAACGTCTCGAGACGCGTTTAACCGATTCGAAGTGGCGAAAATCTCGCGAGCAACGAGTACAGGTTGGTCGTTGGTTCTGTTCAGCGAATTTTAGGGGCGATCGATCAACGTCCTGCTACGTGGAAAAGCGTTCGCGTGCCAGAGTGATCTGTTCGTGACGAAGTTAATAGCATCGAGGCGAGAGCGCGTTCTCCACGAAGAAATCATGGAAAAACAGTTAGCTTGCTGCTGCTTCGTCGTCGCTGAGAAAACGCGAAAACATCCATTAACGCGTTCGACGAGCGTTTAACTTCGGCTGGAATAGCACTTGCAGCACCGCCAACTCTTCCTTTTCGGCGTTATAAAACGAGAGTCTTTAAGTTGTCTCTAGCCAGCCCTGAATTTCTCGCGAACTGACTTTTTATCGGTCCCTCGCGTCTTTTCGAGAACTTGTCGAGTATCCTTGGCCGGGTATCGTTCCTCGAGGATTCGGAATTCGGAAACTTGGAAGCGCGAGTAAAAAAGAAAGCGAGAGTTCCAAGCATGAATATACCGGTGGACGTTTCCGCGTCGCAACGATATCGTTCGCGTTCAAGTAGCCTCGAGCGGCCACTTTATCCGCCACCTAATTTTCCCTCTAACTATCGAACAACAACACCGCCGTCACTCGTGCAAACGATTCTTCGATAATCCGCCTGTACGTTGTAATTGGCCACGATACGAGTCGTTCGAGGCTCGCTTTCAACGACGTACAGAGGTACAGCATGAACTGATTCGATGGCGCGGCGAAAAATGGTGGTACGAAGAGGGGAACGAGCAGACTCGATGGGATTCCTTTCATCCGGATATCTCATATCCTTTTGCCGAAAAGTTGGTCGCGTCGCAACCGGCCGCCAGAACGCGGCCCGGGGGTAGAAAATTAGGCGGAGAACCAGCGTTGCAAGGGAATCGTGTGGCTGAGGCTCGTCGACGACGGGGTTGACGACGGCGTTTCGTCAAAGAGCAGCCAGCCTAGACGCGCCTGATAATCCTCCGGCAAGGACTGTCGCATAACTTCCCGCAGGAAGTCGTTCTGTTTACCGTTCTAAAGACGTCTTTAATATATAACGGGCAATTTTCCTCGTTTCTATGGCCGTAAACTTCTTTGAGAAATTGGATGTCCCGAAGAGGGCGGAGTCTCTGCCTTTCTTCCAACCGCCAACCCTTGAATCCCAGGCGCGTCTCCATCTCGGAGACGGGTTGGTTGAAGAGATCGGCGGCTAAAAAACAGGCAGCTCTGGTTCAACGAGCCTGCCTTCTTCGACTTAATAATCCCCGCATAATTCGCGCGAGCAATTCTCGCAGCCGAGCCAGCAATTTCATATATTTTTGGAAGCAACTGTCACAGTTTCCGTTTACCTAACCCCGCCGGCTCTGCAGTTGTTTTAATATCTGACCTCGTCGGAGTTCGGTCCAAGTTTTCGACCTCGTTGCGCCCTGTTTACTCCGGATTCTCACTGTCTCGTCGTCTCTCGGCCTCCCTTCTGCAGGAAGGAAACAAATGCCACGATATTAAGCTACGATAGCATTGTTTACCGAGACAATCGTCTGTAACGTACGGTCTCGATTCGTGCAACTCCTTCTGGAAATTATCGTTTTGCGATTGTAATGTCTCGCTTCGATGCATTAAATAGACGCGTCTTTCGTTGGAGCGTATTCGATGGAAGAGGAATGTGTCGGATGAGATCTCGAGGAGTATCTTGGAATGCAGTGGATGGCATCGGATTCGCCAATAGGTGTCATTATCGGAGCAGATGTCAGCGAGGACGGAAGCATCTCAGTGACGCAGCAATCTCGATAGCAAGAGCGTATCGCCATTGTCGTTACCGTTATCGTGAGATACTGTCGCCTGCTCGCGGCTATTGTTTCACGAAGGAGGGCATCCTATACATCGTTGAGGCGAAGCCATTCGTCGAGTGACCGACTTTGTCGTGGCTTTAAACGCGGCCGTATTTACCGCTCGAATTTGTTCTATTTCGAGCGGCTACTCTCGCTGAAACGCCGGATCCTGCCGAAAATGGCCCATTCTCGGTAAACAACGAGTCTTCCTCTAAGCTCTGCTAACGCATTAGGACGTTTACTCGCAAGCGAGAACACTCCGAAAGCAGGGAAACGTCGCTAACGGAAGCGTTAACAGAGGTTGAAGGCGGTTGGAAGGAAAAAAATGGCAGTGACCGTCTTCGTGTACGGCAGAGAATTTAACGAGGCTATTTCATTAAAACACCTCTTGCCCCTGCAGCGAAAGGAACACGTTCGACACGGTCGTGTATCGTCGCTGACGGAGAACTTCGTCCGCATAGTTTGCATACTTGTGCCACTTGCGCTGTCGATCCACCGCGCCGGATACCTGAGACTCCAGACGGCAGACGTGCCACAGCCTCATTAAGGACTCTTAGGAACGCGCGTAGAACAAACGATATTATCCTAACGACATCGATACCTTCGTTCCTAAATTGCTGCGCGAATTCTTCGATAAACCGGATAAGTCTGCAAGCGGAGCTGTGTAGGCTGCGTTTGAATTTTTGAACGACGACGAACGAACGACGATCCATTATTTCTTCCAAATGTTTCTACCACGACAAACAACGCGCTACCGCTCGAAGATTCGAACGGATCGAGCGATCGGCTCGGAGAAGAAAGTACGGTTTAATATATTCCGTTTTAATTAGATTCGAGGCGACGAGCCTAGCCGGAGGCACGAAGCGGAGTGTCTAGACTCATCAAGGATGCATTGCGCGAGTCAATCAGCCGCGATCCGCGTTCTTATCAGCGCGATCTTCGCAACGAGATTACGCGGTTGTCTGAACGGCGCCGCGGATTCATAATTGACTGTCGGCTGGGAATTTCGTTTTCCCAGGCGTTTCCGCGGCTCGACGATCGCGACGAAACGCGATTAACAGTCAATCAGAGTTTTCTACGCCGCCCCGAGGCGAATTCACAGTCCCGTGCTATTTTAAACAATTACCAAGTCGACCGTTCATCGACTGCTCTCGACTTTGTACATTTCATGATTTCCTACGGTTAATCTTCCTTTCCGATTCGCTGGTTTACGTAAACTCGAGAGAACGACTATTCTGCGAGAATCCACCAAGGTGTCTATCGATCGCGCCCCAAAGAATTCCAAAGGAATTCGATGCAAAAATCGAAGGGAAGACGTTCGTCCGTGGTCAATTGCCGAACGACGCGACAATGGCTCGACATAGTTCACCGAGAACGCGTACCCTCTTCGGTTCCTTTTCCGTGAAGATCGTGGATAGAGGGACCCTGGTCGATTGTGTTTTCCCGTATTACCTACAAATACGATTCGATAAATCATCCACCGATTCTTTGGTATGGCTGGATCCATGACGGCTCTTCATTGTCGATAGTCCACAGCTTTGTGCGCGTTCTTCTCTTCGACATCTGTCCGACACCGCCGCTTCCATCAGGGGCGACTTGTCTCGTCTCCTTCTCCTAAAACTTCGTTTCCCTTTTCTCCTAGTTTTTCCTTCGTCTCGCTTTTTTCTTCCATCTTGCTCGCCTTATTCCATCCTCCAGAGTTCCGCGCTAGTTACCCTCGTCTTCTCTATCCTTCTTCTTCCATCTTTCTCCAGCCTGGTTGACCCGTTTTCATCGTACCGTCTCTGTCTAAGGTACAGCCCCTTCTCGCCCCTATGGACCTTCCGGACGCGAATTATTGCTAAGTAACGGCGGCAAGAACAGTCTTTTTATTACATCCTCGGATTATAACGTCTCTGTCATCCCTGGGATAATTTATCGAGCCCAGAGGCGGAGTGCGGCTGCGTTCCGCGTGAATTTATCGACGGGTGTCCTTATAAAACATTCGAGCGCTGGCGAACCGCAAGGGTCAAAGAAACACGTGCGTTACGTCGTCGCTTCTTCCCGCCTGCGATATTTCCCGGCTCCAGAGGAGTGTCCTCTATGTGGTTCGTGTCTTTGTACGTCTAAATGGAAAAAAGAAAATTGTCGCTCGAAGCGCTATTTTCAAGCAGGTGTCGCGTGTTTCCTCGTCCAAACGGTCAACCTATCGAACGACGAATCTACGTGGATCACCCGTCTGCCAGGTGACTGCCGGTATTAATTATGCTGTCCAATCTGTCGACGACTTCTTTTCCTCTAAATCCTTACCTCGAAACTCGACCCTAATCCCATTTGTATAAGAAAAGATTATAATGTTCCAAATCCGGTGTATACACAAATAGGTCCTCAAAATAGTGGCAGGCTACTGCGAAACCTAACTCTCACCGAGCGCTCACAATGAAAATCTAGAGCACCTTAATCCGTCGCAATCGTATTATCCGCCTCGATGCTCGGACTTTATTTTCTCGTTACGAATCAACGGCAGACCCCTGATCGTCAGATTTAAAATCACATTAACTACCAAATGGCTACCTCCCTGCCATGGAAACTCGAATCAGCATTCGAGCCATTATCCTCGAAATCTTGTTATTTTCGTCTATCTTCGTGTTTCAATAGTATTCCGCCATTGGTCACGAGCGACGTTTCAGTTCGGAAAATGCACAGAAAGTTGTCTGGAACGTGGAACGTGGTTGACCGATATTCCAACTTTCGGGTAATAGTCGAGCGAGTAAACATGCGAGTATTCTTCGCGTATCCGGCACGTGGCGCGCCCCGTGACGCTATATTCCACCGGCTGTCTGAGATTTTCCCCAATTTCCGTATCCATCTCCAGATCTTCTGGCCCTAGTTTCGTCAGCCAAAATTCGTTGCCGGAGGATCTCGGGACAGGTGGCAGCCACCGAAGCTCCAGGAAACGTCGCGGGACATTCTTCCCAAAGGCGGCGTCTCCTCGTGGTAACACGTGGTAGTCGTAAAGAGAGACGATCATTCTCCCGGAAACGGGCTGGATAAACGCGAGCAAGCAACTTCCGCATCTGCAGCCGGTGCTTTCGTTAATTTAATTATGCCGCGGCTCGTGTTACTGGGATTCGGTTAAAAAGTTACGACGCAATTGCGCTTTACAGCGGATGAATCTGCAGATTTGCAAACGAGTTCACGAGGTTGTTCGGTCAGTTGAATTGTTAAAGGGAAACTCGATGGTTTATTACAAATTCATTAACTGGTGCAAAAAAGGGACGCAAAAGTTGGCACCGGATCACGAAATGGTAAAATAATCAGAACGGCGTTGGTCGAGCATCGCCGATCGTTAACCAACCAGAGGTGGCGGTGAATCTTTATCGAGCCGGTGATCGAGTAGCGTGCTGGTGTAAAAGTTGGAAAAATGGAGCTCGATGCGAGTAAATTTTCGCGGCACCGCTCGCGAACAAAGATCGCTGGCCGACCGAGTTAATGACAAAGGTTGCTCCTAGGTAAAAACTACAACGCGTTCGCGCGTCCACGTGAAATAATACGGCCGCAATGGAGCTTTCGTTCCGTCGGTAAAAGGCTAAATCAAATACCGTTCGAGGTTCGAATTAAAAGCGTCACCGTCGCTTTATCACCGTTTCCCTTTTGCCGCGCGATTTCGCGCCAACAGCCGGCTCGCGTTCCGCGCCGATTCGCTCCTCTGCCCGTCCAATTGCCCGCCCCCCTTGTAACCTTTTATAATCGGCGCACGATCCCGGCCCTTCTCGCACGCGCGCGCTCGCGATTCAAACGAGGTCACTGTATGGATTTAGTATTTTCTCTCCGGCAGCATTAATAAAATATGGCTTCATTGAATTGGTTATCCTGTTTCTGCGAGCGCACACCGCTCGTCGCGTATATCAATCCTATCCGATAAAGCATTGCTGCATAGTTGTACGAAACGAACGGCTCCCGTGTTTGCCCACCTCTCAGGCTATTTTAAAGCCCGCTCGCCCGGTTCAACCTGTAAAATAATGCCACTGCCGTTGCCTCTGCTCGAGTCAACGAATTTCGCGTCGCGAAATTTGCGCACTCTACGTGTTTATACGGTTTATATTACGTAGCTGCATGTAACACATGGACAAGACGAATTTTTCCAAAGTTCGATCGCGTTCCAAGGAAACTTACGGTAGAAAACGTGAGTTAATCGCTTGTCAGGGAGTTTGGCCTTGATTTATAGAATCCACAAGGTTGTAATTCAGGAGAGTGTTGAAGGGACCACAGGAAACGCTAATAGCCGTTAATTTCCTCGGGTGGAGTCCTGGAACACGTGGTACAGATCATCTGAAAGGAAACGCCGAGCGATTTTTGGTTGCCACGTGCTTGTGCGATCGAAACACGACGAGGCACATGGCACAAGGGATCCCAACTTTTTCCAAGCCGTTCTACGTCTTCCGAAAACGAGCGTTGATTTTGAAACCGAATAGCGGTATCTGGTAACCGGAGGGATCCAGGAAATTGTTTTCGCGGAAGGACTCGGCCTCGAGCTGTCGTCGCTTCGATGTTTTCGAGCTTGCGAGGTTATTAAAGCGTGGAACCATGGTACGAAGTACGGATCGAGGATGGAAGCGAGATGGAAGCGAGGTGGAACCGAGTAGGGAACGATTTTCAAATAAAACGAAAGATTAAAGGAAGCTGCTGAAATTTCGGAATAGTTGCCGCGTGCATCGCGTGCCTGCCTCTGGATTAGCGCAGTCGAAGCCAAACGATAACCGGCGGAATTCGCGTTCCGCTCACGAGAAAACTAATAAACGTTAATTCAACGAAACAGAGACGATCGCGGAGGAAGTTGGCGTACGATCGCGGCGGAAACTCGCCCCGTTGCCTCCGACAAAGTGCACGTGCCGCTTAAAATCCGCACGCTATTACGCCAACGAATTCTACTAAAATTAAATCCGCGTCTTTTATAGGCGAATCAATTTCGTTATCCCCGATACTTTCCACCGTTGGTTATTCCGCGATTCGATATCCAACCATTTCACTCTACAATTTTCTCTGGAAAATAAAGAAACGACCAGCGAGCAAAGATCGTACGTTGTTTCAACTGCAAGCTAAAATTACCTCGGTCGTGTTTTCAGCTGTTATTCACCCTTCTTTAATCCTATTATTTCCGACGCTAAGGAAATACATATTGTCCGATATTTACAAGTAGTAAATTGCAGCATTTACGTCAAATTGATGGAGATACGGATCGCTCTTGTCTGTGTCGTTCACAACCAGTTGCGATAGCTCTGAATCAACATAACGCAAGAGAAAATCGTGGGAGAAATATAAATTATTTACGAGAAAGATCATTTTCTCTCAAGTCTCCTTGGCGCAGAAATAAAAGCTGTGTACTCGAGGTCTTGTCATGGGCGATCTACGATGTATGTATATCAACCCGTTGTACACAAAATGTACACAAAATTCCCCAAAAATTCGTGAGAGCGTGACACAGCCGGAAGTTTTTTTTCGTTCCGAGGACAAAGCGTTTTTCCTTTTGTCGCTGGTAAGAAAGTAGCACGATCGGTGCGCGTCGTTTATGACCCTCGGCCCGTAAAATATCCAGCACCGTCGTAACCTTGCTAGTTTCATTCCGCGATCCTAAATCACTCGTAGTTGGGAGTCGCTACCGTGTCCATTATAGTCGGTGTCGGGGCATTGAACGGTGATTACGAGCTTGGCAATCGTTACGAACAAAGCTACCTGAAACGTTCGAAAACACACCGTGACATCGTTACCTCCCTACCACCCGTAGACCGAGACGAGTTCCATGGAAGTAGAACTTGGGGTCAGCCATCGATTTCTCGTTTCTCCGAGTTAAGTATCTCTTTGTCATAATCTTCGCTGTTGGTAACGTGCAATTGTAAGACAAGGTTGCGAGTGTTTCGCGTTGACGTAACGCTCTGTAGTTCGAAGTACAGGACGGAGGAAGAAAGCGAAACGGCGGGACGTTGACAGGCTCCTGATGCGAAGTTATGGTTCAATAGAGTACCTCCCACGGTCAAGGGCTGCACTTCCCAGACTTTTGTTACAGCGTCACGCTTAAATGCGTGTATTTTCAAAGAGACACGTTATGGACTTTGCTCCCAGAAAATTTGTCTAGCACATCCTTTCCAAATTGCCGAGCGCCAAGATGGTTTCTCTTTAAAGTAGCTACGATCTTCGTTTCGCTTTCCAAAAGTACATGCCAGATTTCCTCGGGAAAAGATTTATCTCGGAAAGGTTACGCTCGTAATACATCTACTTCATATCGAGAGGCTTTCTGTCGATGACGCAATCTCTGTAATTTTCTCGACTGATTTTTAAACGATTTCGATTTCTATCTGTTCTTGGCCTCTCAATGCCTTCTCACCCGCTTTACGCGAATTATTAAACACATTATTAAACATTAATTATAACGTTAATGACGGTCATAGAGAACGCGCCATAAAATCGACGCCGTACACCTGCGTGAGCACGCAGACCAGCAAGACTGTTCCTTTCGAGTCACGAGGGACCATTAGGTACAACGATTTTACGATCGCGGGCCCGGGCCTGGAGGTTCGTTCCGAGCCAGGTCGCTCCCTCGCAAACTCTGGACGATGCTCAATTTCGTGATTTACAGCGGTTCCTCCTCGAGATCCATTAGCGTTGCCATAATTGGCCGGTCGCAAATCGACACCAAGCGCCGCAATAAATAGCACCGGAGAGATGTTAAGCCGTATTTAAATTCGGGGGAGTGTCGTTCCCATCCGGTCGTCACTTAGTAGGCCTGAAGTTTTCGTTCGACACGCAAATACCCGTCACGGTTGCTCGTTAACTCTTTGCCGTTCTCTGTCTCCTTTCGTCTTTCTCTCTTCGTTGCATTCGCAAACGGTGTCGCTACTCTAAAGTTCCTGGCCCCATTTCCAGCGAGGATTAGCTCGCCGCTTGAAGAGGCAGCGTATTAATCATCATTGCCTCGCACGGTCCCGTTTCCACCTTCCTTCGGGACTATCCGACAAATCGCGCATAATGATGATCGAGGACGAGCCCTCGTGGATTAGCGAATTAGCCTGTTAGCGGCCGAAGATCGTGGCGCAGTGATCGCGGCAACGATCCGTTGTTTTCACCGACTTCCGGCTGCCTTCCACCGCGTGTTCCTGAAGATTAATGAGCTTAGCCGCGGCAAGGGGATCCTGTCGCGCCAGATAAGGTACACGAGGTTTGCTTCGTGCAATTCGAATCTCGCTGCGAAGTGGGACAGTTCGTAGTGCTAGTTCGCGTTGCTTGCGAAAGTTTAGGCCAAACTATAACGCTGGCGGATTCAAGGTCTGCCGCGAAAAATTATGTACTCTGACCAACTCTCTCCGATGCGTATCATCAACGTTCGAGTTACACGTTCCGGCCTGTTAACCCTGCAAACTTTTCACCGAGATTTACGAGTGCAAAAGTCGTTAATGGAGCGCCGACTATATTTCCGTCCTCTCGCGTTTCAACGAACAAATACCATTTTGTTTGTCTCGATGGAAAGAAATACATAACCGAAATAACAAAGCGGTAACTTCGTAATGAACGCGTTAATGTGCAAAGCACGCGTTTTCTCCAACGAGAATGGTATCAAAGCCTTCAGTCGTCTTCGGTCGATAAAAAGCAACGGCGGACAGGTTTGGCCAGAGTAGTTAATCGGCGCGATAAATCGGCGAAAATTCCAGTCCACGGAGGGGGACTTTACCGCGTAACGACTTCTCTCGTCGCTTGGCGACGGCGGCCAGGCCAATGATATGGAGCCGCGTGCTTACGGGAATCTGGGGAGCTACACGTTAACCGGAGGGATTTATATCTGTATAAAGGCGTGACTAAAAATCGCCATATATCACTGTTGCACCGTGTTGCATGCCGGTTACGACCCTACTGGGGTTGGTCCACGAGGCTAAGCCGGGGTAAACCACCAGTCGTTTGTCATGCTTTTTACTAATAAGCTGTTCTCCTGCCGGTCTTCTGCCGGTCTCCTGGCGTTCCGCGCGTTTTAATACGGTCACGATATCGTTTCCGACCCTTGAAAATCGGCCACGCGTGCTAGCTGCTCGATCCACGCGAAAATACCACGGGAAGGTGGGAAAAGCTGTATCGCGGCACGTATCGAACACTCCACCGAGTTTATCTCTATAGAATCGAACGACTAAGCACAGGAAACGTTTGGATGTTTTTTCGTCGGCTGATCATTATCAGCAATACGTCGTCAAGAGAAGATGTATCGTCGAATCGCGAGCTATCTGGAACGGTTGTACGAAGCGTGGATGCGCTTTGGCGTGGCTTTGGATTCCAGCGAATGGTCTGTTTTCGTGGTAAATCTTCGGAATGGGATAGATCCAGCGTTACACCACTCCGACAAGGTCTCGAGGGCGGGAAAAATTGAGCGGTAAATAATTCGGGCTGTCGGAATGAGGCCGCGTCCACCGGTAACTGATACGCTCGAATTTCATCTGGACATACACGCTTAGCGGGTAAACAAACGGCACTTCATAAACCGGCGCGAGCGATACGATCTAGCCATTATTTATTGACCTTTCGGATGCACCGTCATACATGCGCACTCGTGAAATTAGTTTGCCGTGAATTATCTTTCGACGCAGCCGACCGATCGGCCACCGATAACCGACCGTCGAAATTATTGCGCCATTGAAATCCATTTTTCGACCACCGCTCCAACCATTCGCCGAGGAAAAAGATTCAATCCGCGCGTTTCCCCAGATGTATCGCTACATCGGAGTAAAAAATTAGGTGTTTGGAAATTGTTCAACGTACAATTTCGATCCATCTAAGAATCCACAAAGGCGCTCCGTCATCGCGCGATAAAAATAGACGGCTTTTAATCGAATGCAAACACCACACCTCATGTGGGCGAGTCGCGGGGTTAAATACATATTTGACGCAACTTGGAACAGGCGTGGGCCATGTTCGAAGGCGAAATTTAAATATTTCTTCAGCTCGGCCGTTCGTCTCGGTCGCCTACTCCACACCGGTGCAACCCTCTGAAATTCGTTCCGCTCTGTGTCCGCGTTTGCCGGACGTGAAATATAAGGCAATTTCATGAACCATTAAGAATGGAAGTTCATAAGTCGGCAGCACGTGTTTTCGGTGTTAACCCGTGTAGAAGGCGAAATGAGATTTTTCGAAGGGTGTTGCCTGCCTCGTCCTGCCCTCGCACGTCGGCATTGACGTATAACCGGTGTCCTGCGGGGTGGATGCAGGCAACGCGGGAGGAAATATCCGTCTTCCTCTTTGCTCGCGGCCGGGACTGATCTGCCCCCGAAAAGCCGACCTCACCCCATCCTTTCGCGGGGTGGAAGCGATTTTTTACGGCATCGCGTGGAAGGTTAACCTTATGGATGGGCTCAGATTCTTGGAGGGTGCTCCCTCGCCTTCTGTCTTCGCCTCTTTTCTTTCTTCCCTCGCTACACCCTCTGGAACGCGGCAAAGCTAGCACGGGAAGCCTGTACGTTGCTGTTGTCGGTGAACGTTCGAAGGAACAGTGGAGGGCGGTGCGACGTGGCAGGAAGCCGCTTTATAATTTCACCCCTAATTTATTTCACAACGGAGCTAATAAAAAACTGAGCCGCACGACGTATTCCCACCACGGGCAAGGGTGACAGGACAAGGTGGAAAAGTTACGCTTCCCGGATCTTGCGCAGCGAACGTCGAACAAAGAGACACGCTTTTCCTGCCTTTTTACGAAATTGCTATCGATCTCTCTGGCCCTGGCCGTAACCGAGCCTGGCCGTCGATTGTTTTATCCGCTCAATCATAGTAATTACAGTCGTCGTTCCGGTTTCGTATCGATACGTTGTCCGAGATTTTTCTCCGCTCGCGGGATCGAGTACGCTACTTGTCAGGCGAATTCTATTTTTTTCTCTCTCTCTCTCTCTCACTCGCTCTCTCTCTCTCTCTCTCTCTCTGGTTTTCGGTGCCTCGTTAATTAATTGAATTAACGTTGAAAATATAACAACGGATCGGGCCACGGAACAAAGAGGGATGGAAAAAGGGCAGAAAAGCGAAAGAGAAAGGCAAGCTTTAAAGTCTCTCCGGGCTTGTATTTTATTTCCGCGTTCGCGGGGCGCGATGTTTAATTAGTCACGGGGTTTCGAGCAAGCGGCTCGTTCGCGGCCAAAGGTTTCGGCTCTTTCGCAATTATTCGCAATTACATTTTGCCGATCGATGAAGCAGGACCAATTTTATTATTATTCGAGTAACATCGGCGGGAATCGCGCACTCGCGTTTGTACAGTGGAGAATTCCAATCGTTCGCGCGATACGTATTCGCGATAAAAATTAATTAACACGCCAACCTTCCTCCGTCCCAACCCACCCTCGCCATCTCACCACCACCGGCCGTCTCTACGGATGCGCCACAAATATTTTACGAATAATAAAATAGCATCGGGCACGATCGTTAACAGAAATGGTGCGGATAACACCTGCGCCATGAGAAACACCATCGTTCACCGTGTCCTTTTTTAACGGCGCGCAGCTACCGACCGCTAATAACGATAATTCTGTGCGACCACTTAAAGAAATTGCTGAATCGTTAATAAGCGATCGCTTATCCTCTCGTTATTGGATTCACCATAGAGGGCCATGCTCGACCGAAAGCGAAAGGTGACTTCGCCTCTCTTTCTATCACTATTATTTGTTTGTTACGAAAAATACACGATTACATAGGTATTGATAAAGTATAAGACAAACGTAGCGAAAGAAGAAGAGAAAAAGATTAATTCGTAGAAGATTACGCAAGCGATTTTAGGAGTTACATACAGCGGTGTGAGCAGAACGCCTAAAGGTGGTTAAAGAGTCGGAGAAAAGGTTAAGCTTGTCGCAGAAATTGTTAGCATTTACGAGATTAAGCCAATTATATCGGCCATAAAGCGTGCGATGGGTTTCAGCTACAAGGAGAGCGCCAATTCTTAGATGACGCGCTGCAGTATAAAAACTAAGTTCGCAAAGAATGTCTGGAGAGCAGACGAGCCGGGGTTGACAAGCTAATGTCGGTTACGGTGCGACGTTGCTCAAGGATCATTAATCCCAGACACGATGCAATGAAATGATAATTATGGCTATAAATAGACTGTATGTATCACGATATCACTGTGTTACATGGAATAATTTTAGTCAAAAATATTGATAACGCAGGGAACGCAATAAATGATTAACGCGTAATAAAAAAAAACAGTACAATATTTATAAGATAGACGATAATAATGGAAGAAGGATGCGTATGATAAAACGACGTCTTGTCCAAGTAAGAAACGAAAAAGCAATACTGAAATAATCTTGTCCGATATGGCTAATAGCATGAGTTCAATTGGTTTTTTCCTCCTTGGAGACGTCGTCTTCAGTCCCACATGTGCGTCCATGGAAAATGGATGGCCACCGTACCTCCAAGCCCGGTCAAACGGTCATGGTCAGACATTGTTTTGGCCACAAAGCCTGTATTCTGTGTCTTGAGTATTCTAATTCAAATATCGCCTCGTTGGAGATTCCAACATAGACATAGGCGAATCGATCGCGTAAGAAACTAATCGGATTTATGCTGGACGCTTTCGATTAACGCGTTATGACGCTCATAATTTGGAGACCAAATAATAACAGAGCGATATTGAAGCACGAGACACGTCAAAGTATTAAAGAGAGTCACGTGTGTGGAACTGTGTTAGAGAATTGCTTGAACAAATTACGTATAAAACGACGAGAGGTTTTTAAAGGCGAAATTAACTGTATTCTGATAATCGATCTTTTCGTTTTTTTTTTCCCCAGAAGAACCACGGTCGTTGCCGAAAAATTTAATCAATACCGTTTCGTCGCGTTCACGATCAACTTTAGAAATTGGAAATCATTTCATCATCGATCGGTATCTAGAGACCAGCCAATAAAAATTAATATGCACGATCAACTCCATCGAGGGAAGGGGTTGGCCGAAAAAATTCATTTTCTGGCCCATAAACGGGCAGATAGCTATCGTCGTGCAGTTCATCGCGAGCTGGAAGTTTTCCAAACGGGGCGGCTTCCGGAACACGGTCGCGATACACGGGCCTCGCTTCCCTATAATAAACGTTTACGCTTCCGCGGAAACGTTCAAGCGCTGTGCAGGTACCGGTGGTCCTTTGGCCGGTGCCCTGGAACCACGGACAAGCCATACCCGTTAATATATTCTATTCTCGTGGAATATGGTCGTGGCGGCGTTACGGTCTAGCCTGGTGGGAGGCACGCGGCGTAAAAACCAGGGTATGAATGTCTTTAATAGTAGCACCGTCGGTTGACGCTATGAGTTTTGACAGACAGCTCCTCGGGGTACAATGGGGGCCGAGCTCGGAGCACAATGCCGCCCAGCCCGGTACAATCGCGTAAAATTATACATGCACGTACGAGTTCGTTTAGGTACGCGGAGCATTCAGCGCGTTAACGGAATAGGAATACGAAATTCGAATACAATATACGCGGTTTAACCTGCCAGCTCTAACCCTTCCTTTCCTTCTGCCTCTCTCTCTCTCTCTCTCTCTCTCTCTTTCTCTGTTGTGTGTTCCATCGGAGTTTGCCCTCTCTCCCTTTCTCTCGTTCGCTCCGGCTGCTCCGTGCTCCTCACGATGAATGCACCGAACGTTCTAATGAAGATAGACACGAGCACCCCGTTGCCTGTCACTCGTCTCTCTTCCCTTCCTCCTTGTTGGTTCTGTTTTCTTTTCTTCGTCGCTCGCGTCGTTCCCATCCCTCAAGGATACCTGTCCCTCCGCGCTCTCGTCTCTCGATTCCCGTGACACTCGACTGGAGAGTTTCGGTCCTGTCGTTTAACTTCGTTTCGCGGGCTCGATAGAGGAGGGACGCAGGTAGATGGAAAGGGGGTTGTTATCCGGGAAGACTCCTCGTGACGCAGCTCGACGATCTTATTATTATGGCCGTCGTTATTATTATTAGTGTTACCGTGAAAGGATAAGGGGCTCGACCGGTCGAAGGGATGTTTAACGAGTACGATCGCGATGTAATTCGATAGCGGTACGGGGTAACGTTCCTCCGCCCTTCTTTTTCATACCCTTTTAGACTTTCAGTGGTAGAAAGGTAAGTTTTGTGCGACTTGGCGACGTAGGCCGGTTCCATCGGATGTTACCATGTCAACCCTTTGACTCGTACCTTAAATCGAGCAACTAAGGGGCTGCACGTCTGTCTTGCCCTCTTATTGTTGGATAGACTTCTTGGTAGACACATGGCATTTACCGTTTCGACCAATGACACTAGTTCAATGTCTGTTCAATGTCTAACCTGCTGAATTAAACTACTACCGGTGGTAAGATATATGACATCACGTACTCGATCCGGAAACAGAGACGTTCTCGTAGAAAGAAAGGGAGAAAATAGCAATCGTCGGCGCTTAAGTATGCACCAGGAGGAACGTCGCGTTCAAAATGCCGGTTCTCCACCGTGGTCACGTGTGTTTACCTGTATATCTGCACAGGAAATGTATTCAGTGGTCGCATAGCCTTCACCCGTGACGCCAGCTGGTTCATTTATCTTGTAGGGACACTCTTGCCCGTGTCCCTTTATTTTTCACTGGCTATGACGATCTCCGACGTGCTGCGCCTTTTATTCCCCGGAGGAAGACGCGAGTCGTCCAGCTTCCTCCCCTATCGACGTCACAGCGATCGAGAATGGCTCCTTTGTCTATCGAGATCGGCTCTTTCCTTCGTGCCCTCTTCAATGCTCTCTTTTGCTCGACCGTGAGAACCAACTTCCTCGGACATTTCGAAAACCGTGTCCACGTTGGGACTCGCGCGGTGGAATGCGACCGGATAGTCCATCGTACTTTCCAACTGTGCTCGAGTCTTCAAGCGAGCAAAAAGTGCTTCACGCTTTACACATCCAAAGTGTAGTAGCGTAAATCGTAGTTTGTTAATTCGCCTTTAAACGGTACGTTTCATTTTAAGGGAAAATGCGACGAATTTAACAATGGCGAAGGTATTCCTTTTTCTCGGACGATTTCCAATATACGAATTTTTCCATTGCAACTGTAGAATAGCGAAACTGGTGCTAGACAACGATAGCTTCCGCCAGCTTCTAGAGATTCATCGTCGCGCCGATCGTCGCGGATCGATGGCCAGCCAAAGCCACTTGAACAGGAGGTATCCGCCATGGGCGTTGTCGACGGATGAATTTCGTAATTTATCGCCACCGTTTCGACTCGTCTACCAAAGTGTCGATTCATTCGTTTATTCCGCCCCCTTTCGATTCCTATCCGGCGCTTCTCCTTCCTCCGACGCTTTCTTCCACTTCCCTGCTTTCCTTCGCACGCTTTTTCGCCTGTTTGTTAATTTTCTGCGCCAACAGGACGAGTCGATCGTCCGCCGGATCTTCGTTCCTCCTTTTCTGCTCGTCGACATTCCGACAGATGAGAATTTGATGAGGTAAACACCGTATACCCTTCTTCTTTTTACCCTGCTCCTTCTTTTTTCAGAGTTTCGCCTCCCCCTTTGGCGCGGCGTTCGTAAACGCGCGCCCTAACGGAGATTTATGCACGTCGATCGCAAATTAATGTTGACTCCGCTACGCGGCTCTCTCCTCCCGACGCAGTTTCTTTCTTTTGTCGCGTCTGCCGACTCGGTCGGTTCCTCCTGGCGACGCGACGTTTTAATTTCTCCTCGCCAGAAAGAGATTCGAGACTTCCTCCACGTTTAAACGAGTTCCGCCACTTTCTCATACCGCTCCACCTTCGTCTCGCTTGGCTGAAATATCGTAGGTTTCTTCCTTTTATTATTGTAGAAACATCGTTACGCTTTTTCCCACTAAATCGAAGATATTCCACGAAATTGATTTCAGCTTAAAATCTGGACGACACGTGGGAAAATTAATTTCACATCAACGGGCTATGCATATTAGAAAGGAGTCAGGGAACCTGCTCGTTCGATATTACGAATTCACGAGACCGGCAAATTAATTATCAGCGTCCAGCTTGAATATTTAATGGCCGTAGTATCAGCCTGACGGTTTTTCGATCGGCCGTTCGGTCAGTCGGCAATAATGGGAGAAATCCTCTTAAAAGGAGGAGGGCCGTGCGCCTTGCAACCAAGCTTTGGCGTTTTGCTTGACGGTTGCTTCGATCTTGCTCCGAAGCTTGTTCGCTCGGACCGACCATGTTTAATTATTCCTCGTAAGAGGCTTTACCATTAGACACGTCCTTCGGAATTGAAGCCGGCTTGGCGTCGCTCGAGTGCGTAATAACTTGCTCGTACCGTGTGCCACGTGGTCGTTGCCCAGGAAGATCAGATTTAGTGGAACCGCCTGTCGGTTCTTCTCGCTGCTTCGTTTGTACGAAGCCGAGTCGTCGATTCCTAAATTAGAAATTTATAAAAATCGAAGAAACGCGGACGGAGAAATGGTTCGTTTCGATGGAACTTCTTTCTTCCTGGTTTCTTGTAACTTCCTACTCAACTTCTAGAATTTCCTCGTTAAAGGAAAAAGACGGCGGAGGAACGTTCGCGAAGAAACTATTGCGAAAGCAACGACGTCGTCCCTTTTTCTTTAAACTTGTCCTCTCTATGCTTGATCGATCACAAATATCCGCTGCAGAATCCCTTTCCACTCGGCGTCGACGACCTTCCAACGCGGAGAGACAAGCGCGACTTCTTGCAAACGCTGACTCGTTTAGCGAATCGAGGAAAATTAGAACCAAGGGAGAAGTTGAGAAATGAAAATTTTGATAGCGCAGAAAGGGCGTCGCTGGAATAGAGAAACGCACCGGAGTATTGCGAAAGTTTCTCTCGCGCGAAAAGTCGAATCTCTCCCCGCGTCCGGATCCAACGTTCCCCAGATTAAGGGTTGGCCGTTCAACGAACGCGGATCGTGCCTCCGGATTTTTCGCGCGTCTAAAGACCGTCTACCACCCCCGCCTTTTCGCTTCCCTCTCGCTAAAGTTTATCCTACGATGTTTTTCCTATTTGTCGGTGCTGGGGGGTGGTGACTGGCGAGGTTGCTGTTTTTGTACTGGTGGCCCCAACGCAGACTGCACATTTGATTGTGTCGAAACGTGACCGAAATAAAACTGCCATGGCTACACCAGCGTTTCTCGAGAATCGAGCGTGTGTGTTTAACTTCGCATTCTTTCTTCCTTTTCCTGCCTCCCTCCCCCATGGACGTGTCGGAATTTATGGGCAAAAATGAAATTTCGAGGGCTCGAGTACGTATTCCCTTGTCTATAGGGCGATCCACTTTGATTGAATATCTGGAGACCAGCAAAGTTATACACCGGTGAAATCGATTTTCGCGTGCTCCAGCGTCAACGAACAGAAGGCAACGCCATTTGCGTCTATTTCACGGCTGACGTCGACCAAGCGACGATGAAACGTTGCCTATCCGCGAAGTCGAGTCACCTGTGAAATTACTTGGAGGCACGAACGGACATCGCGGAATTTTTATCGAGTCGGAGGGGAGGTGCAACGGTAAATCAATTTTCGATGGACAGGCGTTGATTCCTTGGTCGTCTCGAGGACGTTTTCCTCGGTTGCTCGGCATATTTCATTACCCGTTCCCGCTCGTAATCGCGGTCGTCGTCGATCGAAGCGTAATTACTGCTACGATTTCCGATAATACCGCTCGATGGAGAAAGCGGTTTTCCGGTGGCGCGGAATCGCCGCCATCGTTCTTATCTCGATCGCAAGACGATTTCCAAGTGTTGCGAATGTTCCGCGTAAGAAAAGAAGCAGCTCGTTAGAGGGAAACAATTCTTTTCTTAAAAAAAAAAGGAAAGTCTACCTCGAGGGATTGTGAGATCGTTCGGCGGAAGACTGATTGAATTCGAAGCGTAATTAACGAAACGTCGTCGCGAGCTGGCCAACAAAGTTCAAAGGATTTAGTCCGGTCGAGCAGGCCCGAAGGAAATTAAATCGACGATCGGAGCGGCCAAAAAACGGACAACGGTTTCCGGGGAAAAATAACGTTAAGCTTGTTTTCTATCGCGGCGATTCTTCGAGGGATGGCGGCAAGACGGAATCGGTAGGAGTAGTTTTTGCGGGTGAAATCGTCGATTAGAAGCCGTTCACCCGGCAAGCATTAACGTACGATCGCCACTACGTTTTCCTCGGGGTAGATCTCTTAGCGGAAAGCGTTACAAGCGGCGCGTCCCGATCTCCTCGAACAAATCCTTTCGCGCAGCTAACCCCCGCCTAACGAATGGAAAGTTTCACCCCACGGAGAAGAACGTTCGCTGGGGCTCGAACGAAATTTTACGGCCGGTCGTTACGTTCTCCGCGATTTTTCAAGCTGGCTAACGAACAACGAGCAAAGTAATAAGGCAGCTAAAGTTCGACCCTGTTGTTTTCTTTTCCGATAATTGTTTCTAATAAATATGTTCGGGCCCCGGCAATTGATTCGAGGAGGAGAAAAACGGGCTCATCTCGCGCTCCCAATATACTCTACCGCCTCGATCCTTAGCTTCCAAGACGAAAGAAAACCGTACAAAGCAGATGGCGATCCATAAAATTCCCCGTGATTCGTTCTGCTCGGCTACCACCCCCTCTAAAACGAAAGGGAAGAGAAAATTCGTGGAATCGGCCAGGCGTGCTCCACCCTCGAATCCCGAGGTAAATAGCTGGTTAACATGTGGGGAGAAGTACATAAAAAATTGATGGGCCACAATCAGAAGGTTATGTCGCGTCATATTAAAAGATCTATAGCTGGTCGTTTGAAGCGGCGGAATTCCCGAACGCGCAAGGGGCGACGAAGGCCGCGTGTCTTTGGTATTTCGACGGCGGAAAATTGCCAGCTACTTTCTCGTACATCGCGGCCCCTCGTTTTTGCTCGTCCTGCCAGGCCATATTTTTTTTCACGCTTACCAGGACTTCACAGTCTTGGAAATTAAATTTTCCAGCCGACGAGTCGTCGCTGCCTGCCGCGATTCCCCATTGCTTTGTCACGAAATTCAACATTCGTATCCATGCAACACGCTTTCTCCTTTATATTCGATTTCTTTAATTCCTCTACCCTGATTTTAGACAAAGGTTTCGCCGTTTTCGAGGATTCTTCTTTCTTTCGGAGAATAATAGCTATTTTAGAAGTGAAAAAGAATCGAAAAGGAATTGCAGATTTTCCGATGCATGAAAAAACGAAAAAAGAGGACCGGAATAGTTCGCGGATAAAGCACAACGAACATTCTCGTCGAACAAACGAACTGATCCGATATCGAGTTTTCCGCGTATTTTGCCGCGAATTCTAACATCAACTCGGCCGATACACGTCAGCCGACGATTATTTCGAAGGTTGGCAACGTTCGAACGAGAGAGCATAGTCACGGACGTATTTCGGGCGAGTTTCGGCAGCGTGCACCAAATACTTTCTGTCGGCTGTTTGAAATTTTTTCCATCTCCCTGCCGCTAATTAAAGTTCCTTTTAAGCAGCTTTTCAAACTGCTATCGTCCATTGTTTCCGCTGTCTTTAGAGGACGTAACTTCCGCGGAACGAAGTTGCCCCGATTTCGCTATGTTCCCGTTTTTGCCTGGTAGCTTATTTTTGACGTCGAAACACGGAGTGACGTAAAAGGAAGTTATAATCTCACTACTCGTTTCCCTAGTGCAATTCTTTTCGCGGCTTACGAAGATATCGCGAGTAGCAAAGTATGTCCGGATTATAATCGCAAAACCTTGCAGCTGCGGTTCTACGGATGCAATTGCAGCGGACACTGTCAATATGGATAGTTACAAAGCGATTAGTTTTACCGCCGATGGCTTCATATCCGAAAGCGATATCAATAAATAGCCGGAGAGGTTCGAAAATAACGAGATTCGTGCTGCGAAGCAGCAGCTTGCCCGTCGATAATTTGTTTCATTCGTACGCTTATCTAGCGACAAAATAAATCCGCCAACGGCCATCCGAGAATTTCATTAATATTTATCAGAGACTTTTTACATTCGAATCAGAAATTGAAAAAAAAAATCTGTCAACGAGAAAAATGAGAACGAGGGAAAGGCAGATCCAAATAGAAACTATAGAGATAAAAGTTAATCAGCGGGAACGTTCCTCGGATATTTTTGTTGATCGAGTACTGTATCGCAACAATTTCAAGAGAGCGGTTGAAACGCACTCTCGATGCTAGCTTTTCCGACTAAAAGCCGCTACTGCTGCTGCTGCTGCTGCTATTGCCTCGTCTACCCTGAATTATTTCGATCGGGCATCGAGCGGTTAGAATATTTCGCCGTGCAGAGGAACTCGCCAATATCCGAGCACTGCCATTCCCCCGTCGAATTTCGCGTTCACCGTGCGCCAGCTCGAGCCTCGGTCCCTTCAGGTTTCGAATACCATTGGAACCATACGTTTCGATAATGCCGGCCACCGGCGATAATTACGACCGATATTGTGATCGACAACGGCTGCTGACACAAAAACACGGCTCTAATAAAACAGTCCAACACCGCCTCGTAAATCTTCGCATATCGTATTTTCGGCTGGCCGTATCAGCCGAGAAAATACGACAACTCGGCGTTAACATCTTTCTGGGTTACTTCCGTTCAGGGTTAGGGCCATATCGTAGGTTATAAGCAAAGAAACTCGATTATTGACCCTTTGCCTTATAATTTTTCCTCACATTCGCGTGATCGCGATTTATGCAATGAAATTAACAAAATTAACGAAGAGTGGAACGGATCAGAATGGAGCTACCTTCAACAGGCTTATTTTACGGTAGAAGACTTTTACTACGAAGTAATACGAAGGATTACAAACGGAATAAGGCAAAGGAGAGTCGAATCGAGCGAAATTAGAGGACCTTTTCATTGTTTAGGCCTAAACAGGGGTAGCCCAGACATATTCGTATTCGATCCAGCAGGGCGCGTTTATAATTGCAGTCGAACGTTCTCTCCAGACTGGAATTACCGCTGGAAGCACTCGGAAATAATGGAGAACCGGCAGAAACTGCGGTAAGCACACGGGTGGCGCGCGTATAGGCGCGCTTAATACGCGCGCCGAATTTGCTCGAGTTAATGAAACCTCAAATCGGTTACGCTGTTAGCGTGCATCGTAATTGATCGCGATCGCTTATTTCCCCGGTACGGGGCTCCGTTAATTATCGCGGGGAAAATTCGCGGCGACGCGGGACAATCGCGATACCTCGACACGGAAAAATCGAGTAATCGGCTGGAAGGCGCGCGTTCGGCGTATTAAGCGACTGCTTGCAAGCTTAGAAACTTCCCTGAAACGTTCAGTAGAAAATTGCACCAAGAGAAATCCAATAAATATTTTAAGGTAGATAAAAAAAAGTATAAAAATATAATTTCTACTTGATGTATATTAAAACTGTGCTTGGTAAGGTACAATTAGGATTTAACGATCGGCCAATGCAAATTACGCGAACGAAACTCGCACGTCTACGCCGCGATCGTCGTCGACATCGTCGAGGGTCGATAGACGCAAAATCCCGTGGCGCTAACGCGTATAATTCCAGGACGATCGCGAGCGTATCGTTCTCGAGCGATCGAGCAGGAAATCCGCGCGCGTCTGTTCCGGGCCGGATTTGTCTGGTAGCAGGGAGTATACGCGGGTCCGTATCCGTGCTGGTTAAACCCGATATAGCGGTAGGAAAGCTTCGAAACGGGAGATTTCGTACGTTTATTTGTCATATCGATATCGCGAACGGCGCTCGATGCACGGACGCAGAAGCCGTCGATTCGCACTGGATTCCGCGTCCTTTCTGGCCGTGTCGCTATAAATCTCGCGACGCAATATTGCGGCAGGACGTGCCACCGAAAAAAGGGGGCACAACAGACAGAAAAAGGAACGAAAGTAAAGGGAATAAAAAGTGCAAAGAACGAAAGGAAAACAAGGGGCACAAGATGGAGAAGGATAAAAAAGAGAGAGAGAAAGAGACAGCAGATAGCATTACGCAGCGACGATAACGAGAGACGGAAGCTGCAATTTACATCTCCCGGCTGGCAATCGGCCGTCGGCGTGGCCCAAATTTTTGATTGCGCACCGGCGATAACGAACGCTGCCGCACGCCAGCCAGCGGTGGTAATGCGCGTTAATTAGCCGACGATAATTAGCTTCGAACGTATCGTCGTTTCCGAGGCTGGCTTCCAGTCGACACACCAGCGCACAAAGCCACCTGGCTTTGCTCTCGTTGCCCGGCGTCGTTTTTCGTCGCTTTAATCCACGGCCCCCGGGTTATTTTCCAACCTGTACCTTTCTATGGATCCAACCTGTTCGATGGCTATGATTCTTTGAAGCGCGTCGCTATGAGCCGCGCTAGATCTTGCGGTTTCGGACGAAAGCAGCAGCCAGACGGTCAGAAACGCGCGCGAATCTCTAGCGAGGAATATTTTCCGGGAAAAGCCGGTCGTCGAATCGAGGCAAAAGGCGCCGACAACTCCCCTTCCCTGTCGTATTTTCCATTATGTCCCGCAAGATTTCCCGCATCCACGACGGTCCCTTCGAACAGCGGTCTCTGTAGCTACTGCACAGCGTAAATTGGCGGCTTTCGTCACGACGACGGGGGGTAGTCTCCCCTCCTGTTTAATGGCGCGCTTACAAGAGCGGCCCGTTAAATTTTGTCACGCCGCACAAAGAAGCAAAGGGTGAGAGCATGTATCGCTTAACGCGCGCGCCAGACACCCCGTGGAACTGTTCACTCGCGTACCTCCTCCTACGGCGTGGTTCTCTTTTCGACGCCGCGTTTCGGGGGACTATTCCCTCGCTGCGTGAAAGTCTCTCATTTTCGCCGCGCCCTTCGCCTAACGAGGTTAATAATAATTACGATTTTAAGTAGGAGTTTATGAAATTTGTCAGGGCCGCGCTTCAAACGGCACGCCCTTGTCTCCAGCTCGAGAGCACGTTGCTCGAATCGCACGAAACTTTGTTAACCTTCCAACGGATCACCGTCACTTCCGTCATCATTCACATCTTCCGTCGAATCTGCTTCTATGGATAGTCAGAACGATTACGGATTCTATTCTCATAGAAGTAATTGACCCGGTCGGCTAATTTTCTTGCAGCATCGGAAACTACTTGCACATAGGAATTCGGTATCCAATTTTCCTCTCTGTAATCTCAGACCGTTCGAATCAAAGCTCGTTGCACGCCACTCCCAAGGTTGTTCGGGTGGCGTGGCCGCGCACCCACTGGCTGCATTATCGAATTATCCAGTGGGTATGGGCCTTTGACCGAGGCGCCTGGCTTCTCGAAAGGGCGATACAGTGCGCGAGTCGTGGCGGGGCAGGAAAAAAAGAAAAAGAAGAAAACGAGATAGGGCGAGAGGTCGTTAGGTCGGGAGTGTTATTTTACGATGGGCAGTCTTTCGGTCCTTAGAACCGAGGGTTTCCCCTCTAGTTTGGTCACCGGTCGGAGACGTCGTCGTGGCGATCCTTTCATTAAGGCGCCGATCAAAGGGAGCCCTTCTCGCTCGAGCTGTGGCCTCGTTTGCTCTCGCGAACGCGACAGGATAATCGTTTTAGTAGAGTTGCACGGACCTGCCGTGTTCTCCTGAACGACAAAGCGACCAGGAAGAAGGGCCACCTAAAGAGCAGGGAAATGGCTGCAGCTCTGGGACAAAGGAGTCGAGGAAAAGAGGAAAAAATCTCGGCCAACGCCTCGCTAATTTACTCCCAGCCTCCGAACAATCCGTCCCGTGCTTGCGGGAATATTTCGAATTTCTCTGCACTGTGAAAAATCGTCCGGTTGATCTTTGAACCTTGGAAAGGGCGTATCGAATACTGTAACAGTATAAATACTGTAAAGTCCAATTTACATAAGAGACTGGGCGAAATTAATTTTGGTTGAAGTTAGGTTGCCAGAGTGCACGGAAGCGAAGGAAATGTTCGACCCCACCTCTAGCGGGTAATTAACAATAACGATAACCCTTTCTTGCAAGGCTGTCGTGCGTTAACGAGCAAGAACTCGCTCGATCGGTCGATGTGGTTAGGGGTGAACGTGCTGAAAACAAGTTCCCTTCTTGAGGGTCCTGCCAGGTCTCGTTCTGTGCATCCGGGTGGATGACTTTTTACACGTCGATTTTTTCTCGCCCATTTCCGCGATTTTGATATATCGACACTGGAAAGGTAGTCTTTCACCCGTCAGTTTTTAACAATACGCTGGCTATATTATGGAATACGATGTATACGATGCTGTAATAGAAATGATCGATTACGAAGAAACATTCTTACAATGGAGAAATATTTATTTATCATATTCGAAAAGATTTTATTTCCAGTTTGTGGACGGTATCTAGTTACCCATCTGTCGACAACACAGTTAGCCTTAAACGATCGTTAATTAAAGACGCGTGGCTCATGCTCATTCTCGAGTGGCATTTCAGAACGGATCGATTCATGCGTAATGAACGACCGCAAAACTCGACCGCTGTCCGGTGCATATGTATCGATACAGGTGCAGCTGACCCGACAGACCAGAACGATCCTTTGATATCAGCCGATTATCGTACCGTGGTGGATTTCGCAATAGCCCCGCCGCATCGTACCCGCTTGCAATCGACAGGGTCGCGGTTTATTGGTCGTAGCAGCGTTTCCAGCGTCCTAATGTGTTCTTAACGTTTCGTTGCTCTTTAATGAGCGCTTTCTCTTGCCGCTTTTTAGAAATTCCGTCAGGTCTAAAGATAGCTACGCGCTTTATACTTACACGATGGACAAAAGCTTCGTATTGAAACCGGATGGAATCGATGGCTTTCAAAAGCAGATCGATCCAACGAATTTTTGCGATCCAACCTTCTAACTTGCTTGATGAACTCGTTTGGAGGATTGCTCGCGTCCAAGCTGATCGTACAGAAAAAGAAATAAAAATTTATCCTTGTTGGTTGGAAGATTGGAAGAGATATTGAAATGGATGATAAACTCCGGTACGGAAGAAATCCAGAAGAGCGATGTACTGCTCGATATCTGAAATCGAAACGCGGCGGATGAATCGACGCTGGTTTAAAGCACGCTACGGTACAGACGTCAAATTCGGATGTGGAAGGTCGGCGCCGTACGTAACGCCAAGCCAGGATACCTTCGCATGATCCGAAAGTTGCGACGGAACTCGTGCTTCGATATTTTACTTCCCTCGGAATTTTTCCCCACTAAATCGCGCATCCATCGAAAATGGCGAGCTTCGTTAATGTTTCATTTCGTTCAATTGGAAATCGTAGTAAGAGAGTGAAAAATTCCCAACGGATCGAAGCCTGTGTCTTAGGAGACATCTTAATTCCGAGAAAACAGGAAGCGGCGCGTAAACACGGAAGAACGTTTTCGGTCGTTTCCTCCGTGGATGAATTATGAATTTGCAGCGGAGCATCGCGATCCTTCCATCGAGCGTAATGCTTTCCCGATATCTGGGCTGACTGCGAGCGAATAAACCGTGCACGACGACGAACGTTCCCCCGGCTTCTCAAAGGAGAGGTATGTGCCATGCTTCCGTACCAACTTCCGGTGAAATATTTCAACGCGTCGCGCTCTTTCGCCGCGACCGCCAGACTTCCAGCGACGCGATCTATTCCGCGCGAGCGTTTCCACAGATCGATACTCGATGGATTCGACTCCCACGAGGTACATTCCCCGTTAACGCGGTCCTTCTCGCGGATGTTTTGTTTTACCGATTTCAACATCGTCGAGGACGATTCTCCATTCTTTTTTCTTTTTTTTTCTTTTGAAAACGAGTAATTCGCACGGTGAACCATCGTTTCGAAATTGCAAGTCGCTACATCTTCGTAAAGCGAATGAACAACGTCGTTCGTTGGATACTTTTGCGTCGATTTACGCTTTCGAAATAAAATTCTGCTACACAGCTTCGTAATATTAAACCTTTAAATACCTAGCTGTACTGTGTATAGTAATACGTATTTACAAAAATACCCACTTTATGAGTGGACAAACTAGTCTTTAAATCAAAATCATTAATTCATCGGCTAAATTGCAACAGCCACGTATCCGGAGAACGATTTTTGTCCAGTTAATGGCCACGAATTTTCGAATACAAAATTTTTCACCTTTCGAAAACATTAAATACACCGAACTCTCTACCAACGTTATTTCCTGTGTAGGAAAAATGAATTTCACACTGGAGAATTGATCGTCGACGAATTTCGAGCTCGAGTCCATCAAGCACGATTCGCGCGGGTAATTTCGCCGCGGTCTCTCTCTCCCTCGGCCAATTTCGTCTCAATATCAATTCGAGGCTTTTTAAAGCTCGCCGGCGGCGCATTCTCGACGCGATTTCCGCGCTTCCTCCTTTCGTCCTCCCCGTAGCCGCCGGGTTCCATGGTAAATTAAGCAATTTCGCCGCGCCGTGACGTAGCCACGCGTCACTAACATCCTCTCGTTCGCGAGTTCCAATGCCGGGGACGCTTCTTCCCCGCTGTTGGGGATCGTACAAACCCCCGTATCGGCAACCGCGATTCCAATGCCTGGGGATCACTCGAATGCCTCGATATCATATATCTTGGCCAGCCTTTTCACTGGGGAATTCGGTTTCTGGATTTCGAATATCCGCGGTGATAGCTTCTCAAGCGAAAGTAACGTTCCCTGGCTGTGAGTAACTTCATGGACAAGACACTTCTTTTCGCGTGACGAATGGTTCGTACGCTTTACATGGTTAATATGTGTTTTATCAAAACGGAACGATGAACGAGCAAGATGGTCGATCTTATGATATCAAGTTTTTCTTGTGTTAAAAATCTACAAACGAGACGTATCGATACAGCAACGATTATTCTAAGAAAATCCACAACCACGTTCCTCAATCTTAAGTAACAGGTATAGTGAACCGTTATGTAAAACAGCAATCATTCATTGGTACAACATACGTCCAAAATCTCGAATAATTCATACTTGAATAATTCATTCGGCAATTCTAAGGATAAGAGGGAGATGAACGGTACAAACTTATTGGGCGACCTATGTTACAAAAGATTGCCCATCCGTGATCTTCGTTAAAAGATGATGTCTAAAAATCTGCGAGACTCTACAACGTATACTCGCTATTATACAAAATACTGTTACAACCGTCGAGCGGAATACCGCAAAGCTTCCACATCACAATTCTCAAATTAAAGCATCGTTCCGAAAACCTACGACAAAGAAAGCCATCCGACCTATCTATCCGGGGAAGGAAGGTCTGCTTAAAGCTTCCATTGAGCGGAACCGCGAGCCAAAGAAGGGAACTGGTTTCCGTCTTCCAGTCCATCGCATCGGATTTCAACGCACGATGATCGACAGAAGCCGCGGCAAGATAGGCAGACTTCAATGGAATATCATCCTCTTAGCGGCAATCTTAATCGTATTTAAAAGTTATTCGGTGCAACCTGTCTGTCGGAGGGTTCGTTTCGGGCCTCTACGCTCCCTCGCGTCCTCTTCCGAGATTTCCGCGATCAACCCCTCCCACCTCGTCGTTCTCGAAAGCAACCGCAGTACGAGCTCTTTGAGAGCTCACAAAGGAAATTAATTCGTCGGAGCGAAGCCCCCGCGCAAGATTCCCGCGTGTCCGAGGCTGCATCGAACAAAACCGGCGCGATCCGCGACGGAGGCTGGTTAGAAGGCTTTGGAAGAAAAGCCTTTACAGGGATTGGGGAGGAAAGCGGAGCATGAGTGAAAGAGGATAACATTGGTAGCGATTCGTGCGTCGCTTCTTTCGTAATTCGAAGCATCGCTCTCGTTACCCTTGGGCACCAGTCCTTGCAAAGATATCGCATAAAGGACTCTCGATATCGATTTAATTACCGTATCTTCTTGCGCTTCGTCTTTCTCTGTCTTGTTCTACTTCGTGAAAATTCTCTCAAGATCTATTTTACGATTTTTCGAACTTGTTAAACGGGCAAGTTTCTTTCGTACAACGAAATGGTCTAACGATCTTTGATCGGGTGAAATAGACGACAGTTAACGGAAAAATCGAAGTCACTTTTAGCGATCACACGCTGTCGATGGATTCTATCCTACGGCTGGATCGGGAGTTGGAAAATTTTCTATGGAAATTCGCGCTAGCTCCCCGGAGATCTTTGATTGATTTCGTGCTGCGACGTACTTTCTCGAGAAGGGTCTCTCGCGCATCTAAAACATATACCTCCATCGAACTATTTCTCTTCGCGCGAAACAACCTTATGGGGAAATAGTTGTTGGAACTTTGCCGGGAAGTTTGTCAGGAAGAAGTCGGTGGCGTTCGAGGCACAAGCATGCAACGTGGCACGCGCAATATCGAAGTTACACGATGAGCAGAATCCTCCGATGTTACGATAACGGGCGCCAATGATGGCGTGGATGGCCGATTGTGCTTTTAGCCGGAGAGAACGGTGCGTTACGGTGCCGATAACGCGGAACTACCCTCGACCGCATCGCCCCGCGTCGTTACGTAAAAATCGGCGACTTTCTGCTAAAAGGCCAAACTCCACTCTACTCGTATAATGTATCACGTACTCTGTGTAAGAGCTTCTTCGTGTCTAATGAATAAACGAAATCGACCATCGAGACTAAATCTTCGTGCGGATAAAACTTTCTCGAAACCTGTTGTACTGTTAATTTTTAAACTCGTAACTCTAAATCGTAGAGAGCGTCACCTAATTTTTCAGATAGTTAATTTCGCTATTGCAAAATGAAAATTCTCATAATTTGGTAATAGACGCGGAATTGGCTATCTTACAGCAAGATCTTAAGCTGGTTTATGTATCGACGATCGAGCGATTTTCCTCGGGAAACCAGCTCGCACGGTGGAGACGGTGCGGCACCCACGTAGGCAGATGGAGTCAGGACAGCGTGAGATGCGCGTTATTCTCATCTGGCTTGTCCCATAGACTGCATCGAGGTAGGAAGGCTGCCAGGCTGAAGCTGTTCACCGGAGGTTCTCGGACCTCCCCTCCTTCTCTTTCTCTCACCCTCTCTCTCCCTGTTTCTCCTTCAACTTCATCCGTAGCTCGTCCTCTGTCATCGAGAATCACGGATGCTTCTTCGGCGAACCGCAGCCACGATATTACGTAATTGGATTCTCGCGGTAGATTCTCTCCCTTTAAAGGGCCGAGCGATTCCATTGACACGGCCGATTCGAGGATAATTCGAAAGGGGTTCGAGTGGCTCCAGATGCTGTTCCGCGACTCCGAGAGCCTCGACAACGGAAGGTACAAAGGAGACGAGGAGAAGAGGATGGCCCTTGTTCGAGAGTCGTCCAAGGGCTCGCCGTACCCTGCCGCAGATTAAACGGAGCTTAATTCATAGATTAATAATAAGACCGGGCAGACACACTCGACTCCGCTAACGTTCGCTCAGTCCGATTAATCGGCCTTCCTGATTCGATTTGCCGATTCGAGAGACGGTCGTGGCTTTGGCCTTGCCCTCGACACCGACATCGACCGTCGCACTCATCCCTCGATGTCTCTTTTAACGGTGAATCGGTGAAAGAGAATTTATGGAAAGACGAGAAGGCTATCGGTCTTCTGTCTGTCTTTCCATCAACTTTAAAGAAACTCTCAACTGTATTAACATTTAGAGTTTTCAAAGGGATACCGATGTTCGTGTATTCAACAGACAAATGTTTCCACACTTTTCAACCATTAAGCGCCACTAGAGTCCTACAGCGACGATCGGCGAAGAAAGGATCGCAAAATCCCCCACCTGAAACGGCCTGTCGTCGCATCCGCCGGACAAAGGAACGTCTCTCTCGTCTCGATAAAACCGTCACCGGTCGTTTTCAGTCAGACCGACGTCCATTATGCCGCTAACCGCTTGTATAAAATGTCGCGAGCTACAAAAGTGGTTCAATTCATCCTGTTCCTACTAGACTAGCTACAAATTCGTTGCTCCGTGACGATTATATCGTCCGAGAGCCCCGCCCAGGCTCCTGGGATAGCGCAGATAATACAAACGGTAGAACGCGAGGGAGGCAAATTTAAGAAGAAGAACGAGGGTCGAGAGAGTGGGGAAGGATGGTCGGCCAAGCGGAAGCATATAATTGTACCGCGGACGTGGCCTTCCAGACAGAACTAGATCCAAGGACTGCGACGAATCTGCGGGACGCCATTATCGGACGGACCAGGTGTCCTGCCGACGCCTTAGACGGTCGCCCCCCTTTCCACCGAGAACTGGTTTGTGTACACGTCGTCGCCGACATAAAAAGAATTAACTTTCTTTCTTGCCGACACAAAGGTGGTTCTCTTCTTCTTTCGTGTGGTTACGCGTCAACCGAGCCGCGTCTGGGCCAACCCGCGAAACTCCGATATCTTGAAAATGCCCCTAACTAGCGATAACAGCTCGCGTAAGTTAAACGGTTCCGTGAGAGAACGCGGTTTCCAGAGACTATAATTAGCCGTTTATCGCTCGATGTTCGATTCGTATTAAGGCACTTGAACGCTCCTGTCTTTAACGAGATAGCGCAACAACATCCTCTTCTCGGCCGTAGGTTAATCGTATCGCGATGTAATTCTCGAACAGATCGCCACTAATTCGAACGCAACTGTCGCGAGAGAGGAATTTCTCGCGTAAGAAACGAGACAAAACATTTGCTCCAAGTACAAGAGCGCGAGTGTGCAAACACAGTACACCGTGTAAATCACGGTCGGATCATTGGGTCAGCGGTGCATCGACGAGAGCCCTGAAGCGTGACGCCAGTCATTGTATCGATACGAGCTCCAACCTCTCGAGCTCAACGAAGCCGAAACCACGTGTTTTCGTCGTTTATCCACAATGACCAGTGTTTGTGATCTGAGAGAGGGACCGTGTGTTCTCTCCAGGCCCCTTTCACGTCGCTCCTTCCACGTGGCTGTCGAAGCGTGAATCGAACGCGGCCGGAAGCCTGCGGTGATCGCGTAGTCGTCAGAAATTGCGGCCTCTGTCCGGTTTTCTTCAGTCGTTCTGGCCCCAGTAACGCCTGGCCACCAAGGAAAAATCGCGACGGGGGTAAATGAAAAGGAAGGGAATGGCTCTCTTGACGCGCGCAGAATGCCGAGGGGAAGGTAAGTTATTGGCCACTGTTCGTGGGATGCTGTTTGCAAAGCTGCGTTAACGCCGACCAGGGATATATAAAGAAGACGACTCAATTGTTAAGGGAACTGGGAAGCAATGGGAAGATTCTGGGGTGGTATTCACCGAGGGTTGAGAAATTAGTCTCCCAGATATAGTGTTATGTAGGAAATTGGGGAGCTTCTTTGGCAAGGGAGAGTAGAAAAAGTCTACCTTTGTAATGACATCAGGGCAGAAATTCATAAATGATGATGATGATGAATAAAAATATCTACTTCTATCTAATCTTCGTACTCTTCTACGTCTGTCATAATCTTGGCGCTGTCCTGGGATAAATATAGAATAACGCCAGAGAAGAAATTCATAGGCGAAGGGAATGGTACAGATAAAGATATTTCTACCATCATCGTACTCTGTATGAATAGAAAGGCGACAACGTTTTGTCTGAAACTTCCGACTAAATGGAAGCAGCGATGTCTAAACGTTGTCGAGGACTCGTACCCAAACTGGTATGCAAAAGGATCAGCTTATTCACGGTTACCGGTTCGACAAGCCGCATAGAAAAAGTTGCGGTTGAGTCAAGCGGGGAAAAACTCGAGCGTCTTCGCACCTGCGGTTCTCCCTCACTGCCGGTGGGAATAGCGGGAGATCAACGATTTCGGCGAATCATTAATGACACGACGCGTCAGGTCGTTAGAGGAGTTAGCCTAGCGTGATCGAATCGGTGAATGCGAAAACAGACAATGGGCGCCGAAGATCCTGGCTCGTGGGGCGGCGAAGAAGCAGGGGACACCTGGATGTCTAATTACCTACATCCCCTGGCTATCCCGTGGACCGTAGGCAATCCTGTCCTCGTTAAAGAGGGTGCTCATCCTTTTGCCGATCGAGTATTTGCGTTTCGACTCAACCACGCGTACCTGCATCATACTCATCTCTTACCTTGCTTCCGTATCGTTTCAAAATTTAAACATTTACTTTTAAAGTATGCTACTACACGCATAAACGTTAGATACGCGGCACAGTTTCGATAGAGACTTTATACAAAGGAACTTTTTCGCGGTCCGTACGAAAGCAGCCGAACACTTCGGTTTATCTGGAAAAACCGATTCAATGAGATAGACGATCGATAAGATCGGTGATAACCGGTGCTCTTCCGAATATTTCCCATCAACGATCACCAAACGCGTTCTTGTTCCTCCGGTGCACCTGAGACTCGCTCTTTAAGAACTACTCCCTTTTATCTAAAGACGATCGAGACCGAACAACGGGGAGGGGGCGAGGGAATAAAGAGAACGCTCGTTATGTGGACAAAAACAACATTTCCGCAAAACCGGATCGTCCATGCTTCTGGTGGCAATTTTTCGCGATTTTCGCGGGTAATAACGTGTCCACGGCTGCGACAGCCAGAAGATCCGTTGCGGGGCGTTCCGATTTTTTCCCTTTTTTGTTTCTCGCCGACAAAATATTCCGTCGGGCAGCGCGACGTGCTTTACGACGCGGCCCGTCTGACAATGCAGGTGCGTCCTATATTCACCGACATTCTGCTCCCAATTCCCATTTCCCCGTGGCTTTTTCCCATTTTTCCGAGGTTCTTCGTGATCTCGAATAGGCAGGAGGGGTAAGAGGAACGGCGTGACGGATGAAATCGGTGAAAGGGAGGGGAAAAATTAGTCGAACGCAGGAATGCCCGCAGGACAAACAGTGCGAACGCACCGCGTACCTGGCCTCGTTCGCGAATGCGACAGCGCGCGTCCTGAAGGGCCAATCAATTTTTCTCCTATCTACGCTCCATTCCAATTTTTCTCTCCCTCTCTTTCACTTTCTCTGCCAGCCCATCCCTCTCTTCGTCTTCCCTGTTTTTTTATAATCTATTTTTTTATTTTAATTTATTTTTTTTTCGCCAAAACCCTTCGGCAAGCCACGACGACACAAGGGTCGAACACAGAGGAACCATTCATCCATCGAAATGACCCCAGAGGCGCCAATCAAACGCGTCGCCTCACCCTGAATACTCAATAGAGATATAGAGATACTGCAGCCAGTACGTCAATATTAATCGGAGGATGCACCGTACTCTCGATTCCTCATCGATCCTAGCCTCGCCCCTTGCCTTTCTCTCTGTCCTCTTCGATTTCTATTCTCCTATTTCTAACCGTTCCAACGCTCGCCGTGTGCTACTCTTCGCGTCTTTCGAGTGCCTCCGATTATTCGTCAACCGACGTTTCGCGGCAACCGTGTTTTTCTTCTTTCGATGGCAAGTTCGATGAACTCGAACGAGACCGACCGTCTGACATTGCGTTTTGCGTAGGTTAAAAATCGAAGGAACCTTTCTTCTTCTTTCCATATTTTCTTTCTCAGTAAAAATAGTAATCGAATGTTTCGGTGTAAACAGGACTTTGACTAAGTTTAGTCTTTTATGAGATCAACGAACGCTATCGAAACATCATCGGACACCAGTAAATGAACGGAGTTTGGAACTTCCGGCTGCGGTCGAATCGATAACTCTTGGGAGACGCGAACGAGACGAGCGTCGTAAAAGTGAAGAATAACCTCTGATTGAATCTCTCTGCACGTCATTCGAAATCACCAAAAAAATACAAACCACAAGAAATACCAATAGCTTCTCGCATTTGTAATTTCCAATATTAATAAATATTTTATTATACTGTTCCGATCTATCCGTAAAATATTAAGCGATGGATCATGGATTCGCGGGCACGGTAGAGGGGAGCAGGCAGAAATAGATGACCATAATTTCGATTCTTTATACGCCGAGAATTTAAATGTTCGCGATGGTGGTGTTTGCATACGCTGGTAACGAAGTTATTCGTGACTCGCGCTGGAAATCGAGCTTTCACGCGTCTCTTGCACGCGTGAAAACTCCGATACCGTTCGAAGATTCAATCTTGTCGCGCTTAATGGTCGATCAGTTTGCTGCCATCTCGATCTTCGTGTTTCACGCTATGTTCGATCGTTTGCGACACATCGACACGAATTACGCTCGAATTATCGCCGTATTAAACGAAGATCATTTGTTCGATATCCTCTGTCTTTTAAATTTCCCGGAACAGACGACATAGAACAGAGGAGATTGTCATTTTCATGATTTAGACGGAAATTTTTTTATTTCCAGGGATCTCGCGTTGTTATTTGTTATAATATTCTTCCGGAATATTAAAACTGTCCACGTGTATAGAAATGACGCGAAGAGACGGATAACTGTGTCGGTGAAATTGAAAACGCGTATGTCCGACCGGATTATTAAGGGCCTTTGAACGAGCAACAACGACGATTCGATATAATTGTAAAAGCATTAAGACCCTTTATGTTGTTTTTTCGCATCGTCGGTTACAACTAACCCATTTCGCTAACCGTCTTTTATTTTTCACGACTTCAATCGATTTGCACAAAGGAACGATTGAAATCCGCAGCTTTACTCGTTACAGAATAAACTTGAATATTAATTACGAGGAGATGCTAAAACTTATATATTCTTTGGGAAGACTCCGTTTTAATCAAGCGCGTACAGCTAGAAAAGTTATCATTTGCAAGTATGTACCTACTTGCATCTACTTTATTTATTGAATTCTTTGCTTCCACGCAGAGTTCCTTTTTGTTTTGGAATTTCATTAATAACGTAGCGAGACATGAATCTACAGTGATTATATGGCTATGTAACTAATACCTAAACATTGCGGCTTGCTAATCTAGTGAATAATTAACTGCCTAAATATTCGATGATCTATGCTTACGACAAATATCTCGCCATTTCTAACTCTTCGCATTCGTCTCAAATCTTTCCGATGTAATAACGATACGTGTCCCTCGTTATGCTGCTAATAAAATTTCAAAAGGTTGCGTATTACTCACAAACGTATCCAACACATTTGTAAAAGGCTTCTGCAAACGTTTAAATACTTTCATGAGCCACCGTATGTATATCGACGGTTCGATATCGTTGAACCGAGTCCTCGGTGGAACGCGAGAGATAATGGAAAGGGACAGGCCGTGTCGGCGCACGGAGGTCGAGATCGAGGCCGAGGTGAAATGTCATCGTGACTCCGGCGAAACGTCGATATCCATATTAATTGAAGCCCGCGTATTCCCCGCCGCTATTATGTACAGTTATGGGGCGTCGCGATGCAGACAGGCACGTAGCTGCGCGTTAGCTGAAACGAGCCATACAAAGCGATTTTCCGAGCCCCTCCGCGGATCCCCGCCGCATTATCGTCGAAGCCAGCGCGCGCGCGAGACCTCGTAACGAGTTATTTAACGTTATCATCGTCGTATAGAAGCGGCGCGGCGTCGGCAAACAGGACGATATAACCTCCGACATCGACGTTGCTAGAACGTTCTGTCGTTATTTCCACCCTTCGCCTCTGCATCCACCCCCGCAACCTTGACTATTTATTAGCTAATTGCCCCGCTATTTTTCGCCATGCTTTCAGCGAGACTCGGATGATAACGAACACGAGCTTAGCCGAGTGAACGCGGTTAACGGCCAATTCCCGCCCGATAACCCGACATTTTTTCCTGATCGCTCTCTATTTCGTCGCTGAGGGTCTTGCCGTGCCGACACCACGGCATTTTATGGAGATGTTGATCTTCTTTCGAGAACGAATAACACGATGCGTTCGAATTCCGATATTTCCACGAAGGACACGCTCTGGAATTCTAAATTATTAGGAAAGCTTCTACCCTTCGTAGAAGGTTTTTAGGTTTCCGTCCGACATATAGAATCGAAAGTATACACTGTCGTCGGATTCTATGATACTTCGCCCTGGTCCCCCTACTCCCTCGTAGCTGTCGGAAGTCACGGTAATGTAACAGAAAAGGGATGCCGTGTAACGGACACGAATGTAACTTACTGCGGCAATTTTCCTCGAAGCTTGTACGCTGGTCCTACCACTACTTTCTGCACTGCGACGTCTCCATCCTCGAAAAGGACTTCATCTCCTAGCGTCTGCTAGCCGGCTGGCTGCTCGAAGATTCTCGCGTCGCAAAAATGTCGTTTCCGGCACGCCCGACCAATTTCCGTCCTCCGCTACTTTCTCGCGTTTAAACGACGATCATGACGCGATAACGAGGACCGAAACGCGGCAGAAGCTGCACCCTAACGTAAACGATCGTAGCTTTCGCACCCTTTATAGATCCATAACCCGAGTCTTTGTACATCTGCGGCTTTTCAATTCCATTCACGAGTTTCCCCTCTGACTCTTTCAGCGATGGTATCGCTTCCCATCTTCCGGTTCCGCGACCTTCGTTAAGGAGGCCTTTGATGACGTTCCAATTGTTTCGTTGTTTGAATTTCAGCGTAGTTACGCGCATTCTCCAGCAGATTCTCGAGAAGCTTCTCGATGAGAAACCGGAAACGAAATTACAGAAATTTGCAATGGTCAAGAGCAGCGAGCTATAGTCGAGTGTCCCGTTGTCTTTTAACGCGACTCTCGACAGTTAACTACCAGACAGATACACGTGTCCCGACAGAGAAAATCGCGTTGTGAATTTAAGGTCGTGCGAAAGGTGATCGGAACGGAGTAGGCCTCTCGAAACCACTCACGGCAACGTTACACTCCTCTCGAACGCGTATCGTTTCCGCTACGGCAAATATAATGGAACTGGCTGCAGAGGTATGGCGTGCGGTATTCTGGTCACACGTCCGGTTACTATCGCATGACCAATGGGCAGAAAGCGTTGTCGGATCGAATCAGTTGGAAAAACCCTCTGGAGACACGTTGTTTCGTTCGAGAGATACCGGCTCTTCCTTTGAAATTTCCACGCGGAGACGAATACGTGCGAGTGACGTGGTTAAAAATACCAACGGAAGGTTTGAGCCCTTTTGTTCTCGCGAGAAGGTAACGGGAATATTCGATAGGTGGAAACGTGGTAAAAGATAGAAGTTGCTCGAGCGAGACTGCAATCAAAACTAGCCACGAAACGCCTCAGGGCTGACACGCAATCAATATTCGCCGAATATCCGAGCAAGTTGTCCGTGGGAAATTGGTCTTGGCAACTTTTCGCCGGCGAATCTCGATGACTGTTCCCTTTTACGAGCCGACCTGGTTGGTCCTTTTCAGATCCTTTCGCCGGATCCTTCCTTGAAACCTGTGCCATTGGAGCGCGAACGTTCTTTCGACGTTTTACTTAATGGCAATAGCAGGAAATCGATTCTTTCCTCAGTCTCCTGGACGCTTTATCGGTTAAACAGGAAAGGCGAGAAAAAGGGAAATATCGGACGAGATATAAATCTTCGAGTTTCGAATACATCTATAAACTGTATAAGATATACACACCGTAAAATTGGGACAAATTCCAAAGATACTCGGCCCGTACTAAAATCATCCTTACGGACTATTGTCCGCAGATATTTTTACATCTGGAGCAATTCGTCCAAAAGACTGATATTTTTGTTATATGTGTGTATTTTTAAAATCCTCATTTCAATTATTGCTATTTTATTCGTAGATGAGATCAGAGACTGAAATAAGCTTAAAGCGTTTCACTGGGGGCATATTTTATGTGTTTGCAACAATTCGAAATTCTTAGAGGCGGTACCGTGCGATGCTCCTCAAAAACCTCGACCAGCGGACTCTAACTCCGTAACTTGACAAGTGCGTTTCACCTGTAAGCGGCCTCTCAGAAGACCGGTGGCCCAATTTGAAGCCACGAATCGGCTCGAGAATGGTTCCCAGCGTTTTCCATCGATTGTCCGACGTTTGTCGGCACCGGCTTCTTAAGACACCCTCGACCACAAAGGCGAGCCGTGTCCTCTGATGTCTCCGCAAAGTCATCCAGTGGCGGTATTCTCGCGTGAAAACCCCCGTGGCGACCAGCGCAACACTCGTATTCGCCCTTCGGCCCAGTTTCTCCTCTCCTTTTCCCTCTTTTGTCTTCACGAACGGAAACGCTCACGGATACCTGCAGCTATCCATACAGAATCAAACCCGCGAACACGTGAATGCGTTTACGCGACGTTACGTGACTGAATCCACCCTCTCCGACGCTGTCCCCGACGTTTGTCCAACGCCATTCCGCGTCTTTCTTCTTCGATGTGCGCGACGGATCATCTACGAGCCGCACTCTGTCAATTCCTTTGCGCCTTTGAAGTCAAAAGACTCGAAAACTCGAGAAAATCCTGATGGAATCGACGAAAGATTGATTCCCGATTCCACTCTTCCTGGACTCTGCGTATTGCGTCGTCGTATTAGAAGGAAAAATTGCTTACACACGGTCGTAATCGCAGCAGCGGCTTTAATTGGCTTCTACCATTACTGGACGCGTATATCAACGACGGTACGACAACCGATCCGACTTTATTGTTTGCGCGTAACGAACGAATGTCGAACAAATAACGCGTATTTGTCCAAGGAAAATACTCGCTGGAAATATAATCAAAAAGCCCTGGCAGAGCTAACGGTGCCGCAATAATGCCCGGTGCATAATTACATACAACATGTTTGCACGGTGACCCGTAACATCTCTGTTTGCTAATCTCTTTTAATTACGTTTTGTTCTCGCACCGATCGCTTTTTAATCAGTTTCCTGCCAACCTTTTCCACTCTTTGACGTCTTTGTCTCCCGATAGATCTATAACTCTAGCGCATCGTCACGTCTCTATATCATGGACCGTAGGTATATGTGGACGCGTGTTCCACAGATGCTCTCTCGTCTACGAGAGCTGCTATAAAGATCGGATAATTCCTGGTGCTTGGCACGAGGATGATACAGGACGAGGATTATCAAGGCCGATGTTTCGCTCGGTCGGTGAACAAATATGCGGCTAGCCAAATGACAACTTTGCACGTTGCGTCCGTGACCGGCAAGTGCCGTTTAGGGGAGACGTTGCCTCTGTTTCGGGACAAGTTTCCGCGTAGAAGTTCGCTCATCCGCGCCGGTTCACGAGTCCTTATCTTTCCGAGCCCGACGCGAGATAGTCCGACCTACGACTAACGACCGCGCAACTTCGTAAACTTTGCATCCGTTCGCCAAGTCGGCCGCAACCTCCGCCCCTCGTTTGAACCCCTTCACGCTCTCCTCGCGTTGTTCGCGTTGTTCGCGCGGTCGCGATCCGCGCGGAAGCTTTCAACTCGGAACGTTTGCCCAAGGTTGTTCTCACGAGTCAGCGACTTAGGCGAACGATCATCCGACGAAAATTGAGAGAGTCGTGGTCTTTCTTAACCGTGCGGCTTTACGAGTTATCTTCCTCGCAGTCTGACACCCATCGGTTCAGAAACGGAGCTCGTGTTTCGTGAGTTTATGCTTTGTCCTTTAAGTTTCCTCCGAGTAATACGGGAATATATTTGCTTTTCAATCGTCCCGTTTTCGAGCAGATCTTAACACGTGTACGGTATCGAGCAGAACTCGGAAGTTGTTAGACACTGATTTGCAACGAGCCTTCGTGCTGCATTTACATTCGAGTCGCGCAGAAATCACGGTTAACTCCGTCCGTATTGATCTCTTGCTATCCGTAGATATAGAAATTAATAATTTTAATCGCGTGTTCGACGAACGTTATAAACTTGGAAATTTGTAGCGAGCGTACATTTTCTGAAAACGAATGTATCATTTGTAAGAGACATCGTGACATTCGTTTTGAGTATTTTTGTATATATAGAGAATGAAAACTCCGGCTAAAGAATGGAAGTTACATTATTCGAGAATCAGCCACGCCTCCTAACGCTGTCCATTCTCCATTCCCAAACCCTAACATTCTCTATCGAGCGAAACAAAGCTGAACTCCCTCGTTCCATCTATTCAGACGATTCCCGGCATGGACACCCTTAACGGAGGGGCATAAAAAAGGGGGAAGCGGAGGGGAAAAAGGCGGGCAGGTCATGGCGACCTCGCGACAACGGTTACTTCGATTTCGGAATAAAACGAGCTCACCTTTTTTCCTCTTTTCTCTTCCTCTTCTTTTTTTCTTTTTTTTTTTTTTATTCCGCCACTGCGTCCGTGGCTCTCGTATTCACGCGACGCAGGTTCCGCGCGCGCGTCCTCGCCGCGCAAAAAGGGGATCGAAGTGTAAAAGCTGGCGTGCTCGTTTCAAAAGAATCCCTCTTTTAATTCGACTCGCTCGGATCCGGTTGTCGGAGAGTGCGCTTCTGTGTACGTGCCGCACAGCAGCAGAGTAGAGTGGAGACGCACTCGATAATGTTTCGCGGCGGACAGAGAGACGCTTGCGCGCCCAGAGACCGGAAAATTTGCTTTTTTCCACGGAAAATGGCCGGCGACAAGACTCGGTGATCGCTGACTTTTTGGGTGTCCTGCAAAATGTTTCCCGAATTTATAGGAACACGAAGCGGATGTTTAGCGGAAATCAGGTTTTACCGATACTAATCTCATTGTAATAGATCGCTTCATTTTGCATATTAGAATAGTCAAACATTCTGCCGAGGTTTTAATATTATTCGTTTGTATATTCATTATGGATCAGGTTTGGTGGACGGGCTTCTAGATTTGCACTAACTTTTCATTATTTTTCTCGTTATTTAGAGCTGGTGATTTGCAAGGTATAACGATAGGTATAGGCACTGCCAGAAACTGTGGAAGGGATTTTAAATAAACGATAATAGGATTTCCACTGTTACACTTAATTTCGATCGTTTGTCTCAGAGACACCCTGTAGAATTCGTTTCTCAAAGTAAAAAGGGAACTAGCACTCGTCTGCAGTTTTCTTCGCCAGCGTCTGTGCGTACAAAGGAACTATTTTCCTATTTCAATGGGTGGTTACGCTCGCTTTAAGACTCCTCCACGTTCGCATGAATATTTAAATGATCGGCTACGCTTTCAAAGTATCGAGGAAGCTTTTATCGTGACGAGAAAGAAAAAGAGAGGGAGACAGAGGGAGAGAGAGAGAGAGAGAGACAAGTATCGGAATTGATTCGAAACGCCAAATGTCGTTTGAAGAGTCGATCCCGCCGCGATCGACGTATCTCGTTGGCGGTACGTCAGGGAAAACGTTGTTAAACGAAAGCTTTCGAAGGATCGTTGCCGGAGAAGAGATATTACGCGAATCCGCCGACGGGAAACCAAGAGGAATGAATTATGTCGCGAAGCTGGCAGGAAGAGGCAGAAATTTCCTGCTTAATAACGCGTTAAAGCCGGAAGGAAGTATACCGGAAGCCCTGCGCCAATTTTCGACCGACGGACTCGGCCTGGAAATAAACGTAGCCCTCGTGTCCTCTCGAGTCAGGCAAAAAAGGGGTAACTTGTCTCTCTCTCTCTCCCTATCTATCTATCTATCCATCTATCTCTTTATCTATCTATCTACCACTATCTCTGAATGGCAAATTAGCTCAGCTTCCTCGCTGTTGAACTTTCCTTCTGTATAAAAGCATCGATGAAATACGTAGAGACGTTCCGGAAATTTCGAATAAAAAATGTACCGCTTAAATTAATTAGGACAAGTTATGAACGTTTCTATTGTATTAAAGATATTAAAGAAACTAAAGAGAACAATCTTGAAACAAATTTGTATTCACCTGAAGTAAATATAAGAATCAACGTGACACGGAGAACGATTCCACAATTATTTTGAACAATGTATGTGTATCACTAAATCATAACGAATATTCCTAAACATTCTCAGTCTGAACTTTTTAGTCCCAGGATGATTGCGCAAAGCGTCACTCTGTATCAGCGATTCGTAAACATCATCGACAAATCTACTTGCAGGCAGCAAACCGCGACACCGTATGATGCAAAGAAACAAAGCGACCAAGTCGGATCGAGTCGCGTACGACTCAGCTCGTTCGCGTAATCGAGTCTATTACCATTTTCTCGACTTTCTGTCGCCTCCTTAACTCACCAGTGTCTCTCCCTTCGTCCGTTCTCTGTCCTACGCTTTCTACCGTTCTTACTCCATTCTTCGGCTCCTCTTCGATCGATGTAAATCGATTAGCCGGAAATTTCGGTTTAACGAGATCGTCTTGCCCCGATTCTGGAAACGTACCGCGATGCCAAGTGGTTCGACGAAACAAAGAAAAAAAAAGGAAACATCGGAATGAAAGAGATCAGAGCTGATACATCTCGATTTTGATTTCGATACGAGTCGCAATTTAATCGTAGACTTCGAATCTTATTTATATGTTTGATGGACCAATGAGTATCGCTATCAATAATTGTTTCGACTTTTGTATCGTACATTCTTGTCTACTCGCGATGATCGATCAAACATCGTCGAGTTCGACCGAGGATCGAAAACGCGTCCGTTTTGGATGAATCGGTATGCCGTAATTAAATCGTTAACTGGTCACGTTACGTGCAATTAAGCACGGTCCGATATACGGGATGAATTATGCCAGTTTCGCCAGGACGACGAGCCGGCCGCGCTGTAACAAATCCGTTTTTAAAGGTGGAATTTGATAAATGCCATGGCAAATTTCGCAGACATGCCGCGCGAAATCCGATTAATCACCAACCACGTTGAAAATCGTTCGGTTCGACCTGTTATCTCGCCACTCTGTTTGTTCGGCACAGCTTAAAAAAAAGCTCCGAGGGAATGGTTGCTGAAGAACGAGCTTCGCTTCGTACCATTATCGAGGTTCGTGCTTAAAATAATCCATACGTACATAAATTTTAACCGATTTTTAAAAAACTCTCTGCATAAGCTTTATTTTATTCTCACTTCCATAATAACCATTCGTAATAACCACATTCATCCTGATGTATATCGCTAAAATCCATTATCGAAACCACACGCCGTTTTACATTACTCAGTCGGTTTTCAAAGATCATCCGCCGATTTCCCTCGAAAGCATTAAAATTCCCTAATCTATATCATAAATCATCGTTGCCTAATTACCCATATACTCTTTCCCATTTGTTATACAATGACCCAGCAATCGCCTGAAGCACCATCGAATTCTATCCATTTGATCAACAAATTTTTCTACGTATCGTTACGTTCGTTCTATACTTTTTACAGTGTTATTGAAATTTCAAACTGTTTTATACAAAACACGTGACACATACACACGTACAATTTTCCTGTGGTAAGCGTCCACTCGTGAGCCACTGGATAACAATAAATTACTCACGCTGCAAATGCGAAGTTTCCTTCGTCCCTTCGAAAGATGAAAAAAAAAAAAAAAAGAAAAAGAAAGAGCGAGAATAAAATAGGAAGCCCAGTTTCTGCTCGTTGGAAATGCTGCACGTATCGCGTTGGACGCTTGGAGATAGAGCTTTAAGCTCTCGTCGCGCGTTCCCGGCAGCCTCTCGGCCCACGGCCAACCGCGTTTCCGCTGCTAAATCACGTAATGGCCGAATCCTTGCCAGTAGTTACGTTTCCAACGATACTGGAATTCCGTGGGGCCGAGTTGAGCGGTTATCGATGATTAACGAACTCGATATCGCACTTTATAAAATTCATTTCTGCGATTAGCGAGGTTCAGAGTCGATAAGGTGGTTGAACCGTGAGTTTCCATAGTCGAATGATCGGTCAGGGTAAAAACCGCGAGCGTTCATTATTTGCGAATCGATATGACGCCAATAAAACAGCCATTGCGCGACTAACGAGCGACATTATCCGATCGGCTCGCAATCGATTGCGGTGCCTCCTCGAGACGCGCCGCCGCGCTGGCTGGGGAACCCGTCGAGCACTTTCTTGTTTGCGTGAGATCTTAAGATCGAGGGATGAGACGATTCTCCGGCGATTGGGAGTTGTTATCTTGAGATTGACGAGCTTTGCTTTGGGATAATGCTTCTGGAACAGTTTCTTCCATCTCGGATTCGTCCCCATCCCCGTCGACGGTTCGCTTTTACCCCATCGATGGCACGCTTCTTCGTAAAACTCGGCAAAAATTTCGAGAAACTGCGAACTAATTGTAAATGACCGAGGTTGTTGGCGACGAGTTTACAAATTTCGAAACGACTTGGTCACGGGCGAACAGCGAGACAGGATATAAAGGATAAAAAGGGAAAACACGAGTAGAGCGGGGATGCAAATATTATTCGTTCGCGGATAAAAGTCCATTATTGATTTATTCCGGCAGTGTTTGATCGGTTTAATGGGATTATTAATGGCGTGGCATTCTCGCCGCCGTTAGACGCAGTTCGGATTTCATCCGGGCCGATCTTTCTTTATTACGGCGGTTCGAAGGAAACGAAGGCTCGATCCGGAGGAAGGTAAAACACTGCGTCAATATTATTTCAGCCCTTCTCGGCTTGATTCGGCCGGTGACTGCGGCCACGTCAGGGGATGGCTCGGCGGAAGAGGGATTGTTTTCATAATCAGAGACTAAGAGAAGAATTTCTTTTTCTCCCCTTGGAAAGAATCTTCTTACAACGACCTTGAGCTTTCCTCCAACTCGAACCTGACCAACCTGCCTCTGTTCGCGAATAAAGGAAGAAAAGATACGTTTCGAATTAATTCGACCATGTAATGGTCCTTCTATAGATCTTTTAATCTTTCCCCGTGAAGAAAATTCGACCGACTCGGTTCAGTTTACACACTGGGGGAGAGGAACCATCGCGGTTGGATGAGAGGAGCAGCAGGGAATCGATTTTGAAGCGAACGCGGAACTAGATATTGCGCGGTCTGACCTCGGAATGCAAAATTTCTATGGTCGAAGGAATTCTCGCGTTCTCCACTTCCTCCGCCCGTTTCACTCCCCCGCAGCATACGGTTTATCTCGATAGAACCCGATGGAACGGAACCCCCGTGAGCCGTCCAGGAATGCCTGGTTCGCCGATTCCTGGAACTTCCACGGAGCTACCGTTTCCAGCCTACGCCTGGAACAGGAATGCAGATGGACGAACGTGGAACCGGGATAAACGCGGCGACATGGCAGAGGACAAATCTCCGAGCGAGGACGAATAGTTACAGGCTGTGATCTGTGAGTTAGGACAGATCGATGAAAAATCTTTGAAAGATCGGTCATATTTCACCGTCGTTCGCGTATGCTTACGTATCGAAGTAATTTACGATTTTGCCGTAAAGACTTATAAATGTATTCTTTCCACCGTTAGAATAATATTCGTTTGGGAAATCAAATAATCAGTGACCAAATTTTTATGACTATTTTAATATTATTGTAGTAATGCCTTCGAAGATTTTCCTGTCAAAGTTAAACTTTTCTTCGAACTTTCTGAAATTGAAAATTCGTAAGTTTCTTACGCGAATAGCAATCGGTGGATAATTAAAAAGTTTCGAAACGATCTTGATCGATAATTGGAGAAGGGTACGCGACTACGGTCACGCAAATTAACTTGTATAAAATAATTAAAGCGGTTCGAGACGACCATGTCGAGCACGTTAAGGAAGTAAGTCCAAAGTAGTTACACGGACGGCTCTGTGATCTGCATGAATCGGAGCGACCAGCTTCCAATAGCATAAGCGTTCGTTTCAATGTGACCAATATATATCGACTGATGAAAAAGATGCACGCTCGTTAATTGGATTTCCGAGCAGCAATTTCCGGTATGCCGGTTTCGACGTCCTTCTCGATTCCTACGTTGCTTCGCCTCGTTTCAACCCCCGGTCACCAGCAAGCACGCCTGAGCACCCGATCAAATCGACGTTACAAAACCGGTCATCTATTTCTCCGGTCGAAGGAACGCGTCCCTTTCGATCGAAGACGACCGATGGTCTCGTTATTCGAAAAGTAAATTGCGATCGTGTGAAATAACAGTAGTGAATATTACTAAATGAAATATTACATAGAAATTAGTAATAAAATGGATCGAGATACGCGTTTATCGCCCATAAATGTAAACAGCCGCGTAAGTGAACGTAGATAGGATTATTGCTTTCTACGAAACGAAGTACGACAGAATTATAGATGAAGATACTCGTATACGTAACAACGGCTGAGTAAATGAGTGCAAATACGAGTAGTGTCATCAAGGAGCGAACGAAAGGGAATGAACGTATGTATTTGAATACAAAATACGAATAAGAATTATTTATAAGTGAATTTATAAGTGAATTCAAAAGAACGAATAAAAAGCACGCGAATGGAGTGTTTGACTAGGATGATCGCGACGTACAAAAACGTCAGAAACCCGACTGCTCGAGAATCTTCCGTCATAGAGGTCACGGATCGAATAGATCGCCACCGATTCCTCCAACTGACCACCGAAATACCCTGCAACCATCGGGAAGAATACAGCGACGGATTCCGAGAAATGTAATTTCAAGGATCGGGCCGGTTCTTGCCTCGCCGTTATCTTTCGCCTGGAGGTAATAAAACGCGACATGGTCGAATCAATCGCATTCCTCTTCCCGGTCAGCGGAGCTGAGTATCGCGTCGCGGCGGAATTTTTCCCCGCGAGCTGCAAACCGAAGACAGCGGTCGCCAGTAAATCAGCTCTCCGTGACGCGAAATCGCCGACCGTAAGTCGCCAGCTGTTCCCTTCCTTATTCTCCACCACCCTTTCTTCGTATCTGACAAACCGAAATTCTACGGTGAAAGTCGTTTTACGATCCCACCCCGAGCACCGGATCAAACTTTTCCACGCGCTGCTCCGGCTGAAACATTTCTCCCAACAACAGAGACCGGCAAATGGCTCGTGCGCCCTTCTCGCGAGGAACGCGAGAGTTACGACACGCGCTCAAATGTATCGCGTTAGATGACAAAAGCTTCCGCGATTTGGCGAAAAGTTTCCGAGGTTCGAGTTCGAGCGGACGTTTCTGGTATCGAGTGAAGATTATCGCCAGAGGATGCGTGGGAAGAGAACGGAAACAGGATATAAAAGAGACGATCGTTTAGAGGATGCGTTAAGAGCTGATCCTGTCCAGCATGCTTTTTCGATGATTCCCAACAAAACAGTAAGAAGAAGGCAAAGAAATCGCCTGAAAGCATTCTTCGGACGATCAATCCACGAACGAAACAAGGTTTCAGGATTCATGCACCGATATAAGGGGTAGTGACCGAGGTTGCAAAGTAAATCACGCGTGATCGCGTGATCACCTTCGAGTTCCTCGAAACGGAGGAAAGGGTTGGTCAGGCGTTTTCCAAAAACTCGAGGGATTACGTGCAGTCACGCGTCCAAGTTTTCCCGTGAAAGCGTGCGCGAGTCTCGCGTGTCCGGCAACGAATCGGGAAGCGGAACAGTGGAGCGGAAACGAGGGAGATCAGCGACACCCCCGGGTCGGGTGGAAAAGTTGGCCTGGCAATTAGCAGGCAACGGCCAGAAATTAAGTCGACCACGAAATAAACTTTCGAATCCCATGAATTAGTTGCTGGCCGCCCGAATTGTTGCCGCTTAAGTACACAGGAATTTCTTTCCGCGAACCCACTAGTCAGCGATTCGTTAACTTTTTCAAGTCCGTGCAAGTTAATCATCGTCGGGGATCAACGAACGTCCTCTCTAGCTCTAGCCACGCTCGTTCCTCCGTACTTGGTTATTTCTCCGAGTCTCATGATCGAAGAATTCGACGAATATGTGATTAAACGAAGCGTTGTGCGATAGTGAAAACGAGTTTCTTTTTTTGCTGCTACGATGACGTTGAGCTGCTTGGACGGTTAACTGGGACCTAGTTTTCAGTGGTGAATACAGTTTTGAACGGTGGCCAACGAGCACAGCAACAAACGTAATTACGATGCTGCGGAAAAGTATCTCTAATTGTCGAATCTGCGCGGCACGCTAATGCTCGGGACTTGGTGACCCTCCAGGAGATCTTCGTAGGTAAGTCTCCACCACGTCCCGTTCTAATTACGTTCTGCGACTGGATGCAAAGTTTGCATACATTTCGCGAATGGTTACGTAAAGCGAAATAAACGAATAAAAATTCATATCTCGCATCAACTCCGCCAACGTTAAAAACAACTGCGAAAGGATTCTCTTCCTTTTTCCAAATCGTCACCGTTTCAGATTCGTGCAGGATAGATAGACTCCAAGCTTTCAATGCGAGTAACGAAAGCTTCGGTTCAACGATATTGTTAAAACCGGTGGTATAAAATCAAAATCTCCTGCACCGATTACAGCACTGCTTGCTAGCTTCTCTTCTTGGTTTTTAAATGAGGAGCGCGGCACGTTACCGCGTTTCAATGATCACCGGTGTGCCAATCTACGCTCGACTTGGTCGCTCCTGGCTTTATTAGGGATCTACGAAACCACAAAACGCAAAGCTCCGTCTAGGGCAACTAGAGAAGAAGTTCGGCTACCAGCCGGGCGAACAGGTGAACGACGACGCTCAAGCAGCTCTAGGTAATACTTCTATTAAAATGCAATCTCGCGTCTTAGTCTGTGAAACTGAACAGATTCCTCCGGTATTTTCGTAGCATTTTCTTCTTATGTTCTCCTCTGTTCCATCGTCCGGTCGTCTCCACGGTGTCTGAACGTTGTAAGACGCGAATGGTTCCGCGACTTCGCTCGCGGGTTACCTCCCCCTGCCCCCCTCGTGTTTCTCGTTTTATTCATTAAATAACCGTGGTGGAATTTTCCATGCAATGTGCCGGAGTAACTTCTAAACAGTTCTTCCGGTGAATGCAAATGCGCGTGCCGTGCTTCTGCTTCTCGGAAACGGAACGCGGTAATTAAAAGGGCACGCGCGGGACGAGTTTCCTGATGACTTCGCGGAGCGCGCTCTTCGTTCCCTCGTTAATGGGGCGCCGTTCAAACGAGCCCTGTTGCGGTTTTCGTTCGAACGACCATCGTCTCGTTCCCTCTATTTCCCTCGCCTTTCTCCTATTTATCGCAAATTTTTTCTTCCTCCCGGTGGCCCCCTCCGCCGTGCCTCTGCCGCGTTCATTCCAGAGAATACAAAGCGCCCAACGTTTCGAATTTACTCTTCCGATGCCGTTGGCTGTTCCTTTACAGGACGGCTCTCTTTCGAAATTCTAACGAGGAAGCCTCGCGAGCTGCCGCCTCCTTCGAAACTATGGTCCGCTTTCCGTTTAATTAATTCGCTTAATTAAAGGAGGACGCGGGAACGAGTCTCGACGAGGGCCGAGTTTGATGGATCCTCCTCCTAGACTCGCGACCCTGCCTGTTTACTGCTAACGAGAAACGGCCCGGAAACCGATATCTACCTGAGCGTTTCTAATTGCTGTAACGTCGATTCGCGCGGAAAACGTTCCAGGCGAATTTTTTCTCTACGCTCCGCGTGTATTCCTAAGTCTTTGATTATGCATCTTTTGTGAATCCGATTTACCTTCCACTCGTGCGTAACGTTATACGATACGATATTTACGAATAGTATACAACGGTATATTATACAACGGTATACGATAATCCTTAGAACGCACCTGTTTCATATTACAACAATCTGTAGAACGTGACTTTTCCTATATACACGGTGATCTGCTTGAAGCTTTACACGCATCTGTCGCACCGACTATTCGTTATTCCAAGAAATGTTTCGAGTAAAACTCACTCCGTTTCAATGAATATCTTACGATGGTCAGAAAATTCTTATCCAGGTAGGCGTATCTCCGAGATTCCACTTGTACCCATAAATGTAACTACAGTTGATCGCGCAAGCATTCTCATTCGCTTAAGCGTGTAATCCGCTTCGTGATAAATTCATTGATCTTAAAATGTCTTTCGAGGTAATTAAATGTCATTTATTGGCGTTCAAATAACCGATGAATCTTTAGAAGATTTCCATACTAATTCCTCGAGATCTTTCACACTCGTTCGTTATAAGGTTCCAAAGCCTGGATGTTTCGTAATTGACCGTTGATCCACTTAAGCTCTGAGCTGGAATCAGCCACGTTCGATACACGTCACAGCTTCGTAAACTCGTAGCCGGGTAATAGGTCACGATCGATTTTATTATCGGAACACGTACGGGATGGAGCATTCCGTACAGCGAATTAACGCGAAGTAATCTCAAACGAGCCATTCACGCCGCCTTTAACCCGCCCCGAATCGTATCCGCCTGTGGTCTCCGTGCTTACGGATACACCGAGAACGAAGCAGCAATTTCTGCGACGCGATCATCCCGGAATTCATATTGGCGATCGCGCGTTATCGATGTGCGCGACGTGCCGCGAACGCTCGGCAACCGGCCGCGGAAGATGTCGTCCTACCCTTCGATGCTAGCGACAGTCGCAACATTAAAAAGAACAAGCTCGCCGCTTCTCGAATACCGTTGGAATTTCGCCGAAGAATGCCAGCTACGTGGAAATACATGGAATTGGAATAACAACGTTATGGGAAAATATTCCAGATACGAGCATACTTGAGTGCGTCGTAATTTACGAATCGGCAAGCCTGAGATTTGAACTTTAAGTTCCAACACGGATAGCTCGCTTGGTAAGCAGAAACGAAGATCGTTCAAAGTAAATGTGTTTTAAGAAATGTATCTTCTGCAGCTGGTTCTGTTAGGATAGAAACATCCTGTGAAATTTTTCTCTTACAAAGTTCATCGAATACGAGTACTTTATCCTATAAGAAAAGTAAGATTCGATCGGTTCCTTTCAACACTTCCACTTGAAAAGGTTTTGCGTGCATATTGCACGTGTTATATTAAATATTTTGAAACTCTCCATTGGCACTGAAATGAAACGATCGTCATGATTAAATTGCTAGGTATTTCTTTCATCGCTGAATCGATGCATTGGGATTCTTTTACGACGTGTTTCCCTGTTGATCAATCATCGTTAGAAAAGTCTCGAAGGAAGCTAGAAGGAATAAATAAATCTGAGAGGGAATTTAATTCAGTTTACTGTATTAAAGCTTTATCCGGGCTGCACCGTCGGCTGTAAAAGCGGGAACGCCTGTCTTTTGTGCCAATCTACCCATTGATTTATCGGGACTTTTCTGTATCGTATCAAAGATTTCCGATAACTCGTCTCCTGTTAATACTTCACGTCTGTCGCCTTGTCTTCGCGAGTAAATCGACCGAAGAACAGCTCGTTTAAAATTCTCTCCTCTCTATTAAACAGTCATCCCATTTTTTTCAAACAAGGGGACACTTTGTACCTACCGTTCTCATCCTCGCTTCATTACTATTCTCCAGCAACAATTTGCACCAACAAATTAGCACCAGCAATTTTTCACGACCGCGGTAAAAACGTCCTCTCCATTGTTTTCAGTGGCGTTTCAATAAAACCAACGGAAGGTATCCGCGAAGAAGGAGGACGTATCGATCGACTGTCGCGATAGAAATCGGTGGGAGTAACGATTTCGTTAGCGATGCCGGCAAATCGATCTGTCGTTGGGCCAATTAAAGTTTCCTCGAGCGAAGGACAATGCGACAGCGGACGGTCGTAGAGGATCCGCGTCTCGAGGTGAAAAAGTAGCCTGGCCAGAATGGCGGCAGAAAAAAAAAGGGGCGAAAGGAGGAGGAAATTAAGTGGTGGCCACGGAGTGGGACAAAACGGACCGCGCCGTGGTGGCGATCGTCGAATTCCAATGTAATTCTTTCCCACCCAGCAGGGAGAGACTCCTGCATCGCGTGTAGACGCCGAGGAGGAACCAAGATTCGCTCGATCGCTCCAGGTCGTGAATCGGCGCAACTTATTAAAAGTATCTTTAATTTCACGTTTGCCATCGTCGTTATTATTTCAATGGGTCCGAATGTTTTATTTATGACTTATTTCGTGCGGAGTGGTTTACAAAAGCTTCACGTACCGACCCAATCGTTCGGATTTCATTAATCCAATTAAAAAAGATATCGTGGTAACGTCGAGTGGCTTGATCGAGGACAGTTTTGCGCGATTGACGTCGAGATATCGAGCACCTATTTAGCTATTTATTATGCGGCTAATGAATGGGAAAGCAGTTAATGAGGAACGACGAAGAGGCAGCTGAAACAGATCGGATTGAAGGTTGTTGCTTTCTATAAATACGGTTCGTGATATCGTCGATGATCATGGCGAATAATGTGAAACCTGACGTTACGATTACTTCCGTTCAAAAGTCTTATATTATATTACCCGAAAAATCGAAACTTGACAAATTTTTGCAACACGTTCACGATTCGAACGGTCGAATTTAATCGGTCAATCATAGTCGGTAGCCATCTTGCTCTGACAATAACGATCGAAAATTCGGATCTAAGGGATGCGATTGAGGTACAGAGTCGAAGCGAGAGGACGTAATGGCAGGGGAGGAGACGGTGCGTCCCAGATGGACGCACTTCCTGGCTCGGAGGTGCAGATGCGAGAGCAGCGATTAGAGACTAAGAGCCGTGCGAACTGGAGATACGATAGAGGAGCTGCGTGTTGTAATAACATGCCGTGAGCGTCTAACGGGTCCTCACGCGTGTGCACGCCAGTGTATTGGCCGGTTGTACAGGTTCGGCGTGTACAATGTACAGTGTACAGTCTCGCTATCGGCCTTTCACCTCGATCCCTCCCCCTCTTGTTCTGCTGGCCGCACTCCATTACGCTCGCTGATTATTCGGCATTGTCCACCTGTAAACGGCGCATATCGACGCGTCCGTTGCCGATCCGGCCCCGCGAGTAGCTTCTCCTGTTAAGGGGAGGACTTATGGACGCGCACGCCATCGCCTCTGTGTCCTATCATTTATCTAAGGACACGGCCTCGTCGGCGATCCTCCAGGGAACGCACCTATACGCCCGATACAAGGGAGAACAAGCGAGTTAAGCTTAAAGCTTGTCGCGGACGCCGTTGGTTTATGGACACCGTGTGTACGCGTGTTAGAGATAACGCGAGGAATTCTTCGTTAGATGCGCGCCTCTATGAATAGGAGCAAGTTGAACGAGTGATTAGAAATGCTTCCTGATTGGTCAGTTGCTGGAACGATCTTTGCGTTAAGAGATATCGTGGGAATGAAGGAATTTTTTCGAGAACTTTTGCATCCGAGTAATTGACACGAGAACGAAGAGTATTTAGCCTAGAACAACGGAAATTCTACGAGTGCGAAAGGTCGCGAGGTCCATGGCCATCCAAGAATTTGAATGGACACGCTTCAGCGTCTCCTTGCAATGTACAGAGAAACACAGAAAGGAAGAAAATTGCCATCTTGCGTTGCGATAGAAAGAGATACTGTACCAGTTGGTCAAAAAATACAGCGCGTTGTTGAAATTAGCCGCAAAAGTTCCGAACTCTGGCGGATGACATGGTGGCTACTATCTGCAAAAAGCGTAGCGGAAATTCTCGTTGGAATACGAAACGAGCCATTATAAAGGAACAAACGGGGTACGTCTTTGATCCTCGTAGGTCCCTTCGTAGGTAACCGCAGATTGTTGCCGGCCCCCGGCAAATTTGGGGGCCTGATTCTGCCAATCTACGTCCCTTCTGTTTGACTAGAGTATCGCTAATGAGTCAGTCAGGGCCGATGGACCGCGACCAAACCTGGGAGGATATGTGGGATGGGCCGAAGTCCCTACCATCAAAGCTAATATAATTATTGCGCGTAGGCCACGCCGAGCAAACGGCTCAGGGATACAATCAGGACAATCAGCATGATTGGCGGTATCAAGTGTACACACGAGAACCTCGAAAGCTTTTGGTCACGAACCGTGTCACGTAGTGAACGTTGTCGTCTTCTTGGTACGATGACGTCCTCGCTCCTACGAATTCCCGTAGCATTCTTCCTAGAATTCGAGGGAAGATGACGAATGGACGAAAAGGTAAACTGTATAAGAACGATCGAATTGCTTTTGAAGACGAACCGCGTTCAAGAAGATACTTCCGGTCAGAGAACCGCCAAGCACGACGAAGATCGCGGAATATCTTCGTATTAACGTTCGTACGTCGGATAATAAGGCAGAGGAGTGACGAACAGAACGGGGTAGCCGCAAACAGTCAGCAGAGGACTTGTCGACGTTAATGAAAAGCCGCAGAGCTAACGAATCGAGATGGGAGAGCCGCCTTGTGGATCGAATCGACTGTACGCAGAAATTCGATCCTGTCGGTCGGTCAGTTCGCCGAACCGGTCGTGTCCATCGCAAAGGGATTCTGGAGATTCCCTGGGAGCAAATCCGTGGCTTGTTTACGCGGCATATTTGCGCTGATCGATCCATCCGTCGTGCGCCTAATCGAAGGGACGCTTAATGGAATTTGCCATACAAGGGAATAATTTCCTTAGCATGGGAATCGGCCTTCCGCGATCGATGCCATTTGCCACCTGCGTTTGATTAACATCGGTCGTGAGACACAGCCGTACTCGTCCGCTAAATTGTCGAATTACGCCTGCGTTGGGTTATCCTCCCTTGAATCGGTCGAAGATGGACGGCTCCAATAGGACTCGTGTATTTTCCTTCGCCATTTATCAATACCGAAGTCTGGCTCGCGATCTGCTACAGTTCTAGGCCAGAATATTGGCGACGATTCATTTTATCTTTGTGATTCCAAGGTTACAATTTCCGATTTTTTCATCGATTATTCATCTTGTTCGTCGATAGGACCCGAGCCCGCGACCTTAAGAAACTTGAAATCGGACATCTCGGCGAAAACTTTTACTCTTGACCTTCGAATCGAGATAACGGCATTCGACTCTTCCGTGATTCTTCGTTTTCTATCGAAAGTAGATTCGAGGTCACGATTCTACGGAAATTGAAATCACAAGTTTCTACCTTCGACTTTCGATGTCAAAAAATAAGAATTTAAAAATGTACGATAGCATAACGTTTTAGTCTTTTACTACGATATCGCCGCCCAATTAACACTCAGAGCGAGCTTTTGTTCCGACAACTCGAACAATCGGTTATTAAAAACCGGCGGCGGTTATTTGTTCGCTGGTGGAAAAGTTTGCTGGCCACAATGGAGGGAAAATGGCGAAACGCTGTGTAACTCGTGTACCGCGGAAGGCAAACACCGAATCGCGGTCCCGCGGCGCACTGGAAAATGCAACTTATTGTTCGGTACAATTGGCGCACGTTTAAACGCGTGCCTCGTCGACGGAACGCAGGAATTTCCGTTTCTATCCCAACGAAACGCTGGGGGAAAACAAATGGAAACGATCGCGTGAGAGAGTCTTGTGGAAAAGCATCGCTCCAAGCTTTTTTCGGTGATAGTTTGTGATTGATACGCGTCATGTCTGAAGGACTTGCATCGATGACGATGTACTTCGTGTATTTCCCGTGATGCTCGCTATCATTGCATTTTTTTGATGGCACTTTTCCAACAATGCGATCGCGGATTGACTTAATTATCGATAAATTGCTTTATCAATAAATTGTTCAGAAAGTACCTAACGTTGAAAGCTTTTTACTTGTGTATGAAGGAAGAAACGTATCTTGGTACGTTTCTATCGAATTAAATCACAACGTAAAATAATGATATATTATATCTTATACGTGAAAACGAAAGAATGTACTGAAATATAATAAAGTTCCAGTTTGTCATGTAATTAATAAATCATAAAAGATTAATTCGGAGATTTGCTTTTAAATCAATCAAGAATCCACCGAAGCTGGATAAAATGAGAAATCACGTGGCTATAGATTTACGAAAGCAGCAGAACTGTGGAAAATGTGAAGCTGATGCGTGCGGAGCAAATATCGACAGGCGGCTAGTTAAACGAAAACCATTGAAAGTTGTAGGTTGGATATCCGCTGTAAAGCATCGAGTATCGTTAAGCTCCATCCGTTGAATTCGGCGAGAATCCTTTATCCCGATTCGCCGGAGAAGGTGGACGTGAAGCGTAGGTACTGTTAAATAGACGGCGTGGGTGGACTAGCCGCGGCGCGATCCAACCAGCTGGAAGCGGCGATAACCACGTAGCGAGTTCGGTAGCCGAATTCGAAATTTAACCAGTGGCAATCTCGCGAAGGAGCGCCGCCATTTCTTCCAGTTCTCGATGTGGCCCGGTCACGTATTCTCGCTACATTTCCCGAAGTCTTCGTAGACTGGCTGCTCGTCCTTAAACGCGACAAGGAAAAATCGCAAGGATCTGATCGATCGATTCGCGCGAATCCTCGTCCGATCGCCCCCGTTGCTTTAGTCCTACGGAGTTGACGATGATGATAGGTCTCCTCTGCTTATCTATCATATTAATGGACGATGATATTTGTGTCAGAGATGAAACTTTCTGACATGCACAAATCCTACAAAGAACATCGATACATCCATAAAGAAACAAATTCCTTGCAAAGCTCGTCATTTCCAATCGATCCAACACCTCCACAATACACATCGAATTACAATACCAAAGACGAATATCCGTCTACAATCGCGTCTGTTGGTCGCACTTTGATCTCGTCGACGATTTACGATTTAGAAATTCGGCATCTGCCGACGAGAATCGGATAAAACGAGCGTGAAGGGGGAAAACGACGTTGCAGCTGGGAAATGAACAAAACCGTGCATCGGTACTAGCAGAAGCGACTAGAAAAATGCGTCACGGTCGGGTTTTCCGTGAAAAGCAGGAAGGAACGATCCTTGGTACGGTAAATTCGTGAGCGATTCCGCGATTTTACGGTCAGGATTCGTCACTGCGTGACCGGTCGGGGAGGAGTCGGACACGGGGCGCGAATTTTCAATACGATTAACTCCCTCCTCTCGTTTCTCTCTCTGCCTTTCCATTCGAGGAGGACAATGCCGGACCCGTATTATGCACGCTCTTTTCGGCGTTACGTTGCGACGCGAGAACCAGGCCAGTCCTCCCTCTTTCGCCTCGAAATCTCTCGCTACGATCTTCCACGATGGATCGACTACCTGCTGTGCTCGAGGTGCCGAACCGGTGAGGGCGTTAAGGTGCGTCCGACAGACCCGTACATAACTTCCGAGGAGCCCTTCTTCGCTGCTTCGTAAGCAAAAATTCACATATTCCATCTTACTCGTCGCATAGTAAACGAAATTAAAGATTTTGTTGGTTAACGTATTCGAGGCTAACATATTCTGACAAGACTGTCTCCAATAGTCGAGTTGTTTCGTACACATGGTCCCGTGGGTGTTCAGCTACTGGAAAAATATCACTCAATATCTGAGTTATTATTTTCGAACGAATCGAGACTTTGGGAAATCTTCGTCAATATTGGTTAGCTTGTTCGACGATTGAAGTTTCAATATGCTGACGAAATTTCAGGATGTAATTCTTATCAAAGAATTTCTATCATATATTGAATTGAATTCTCTATTCACGAAACCGTAGAGTGGCACGACCTCGGAGGAACTTTTGTTCGAACGCAAGCAATTTCTCGAATATTCGCCGATATCGAGAATTCCCCTTCTTCTTTGAAGAAGTCGCGATGATCCGAGGTTGCTGAAAGTGTCTCGAAGTGGTGAACCTAAATTACGAAGTTCGCAAAGTCATTGGGTACGGCGTCTTTCGCCTAAAGACACCGCGAATAACCTTCCACGATAACCAGCAGAGTTGATAGAACGATGGAAAAGAAGGAAATTGGTAAATATGAAGACAGATTGCTCGTTCCCCCATAAAGTACAGCCCTGTCGACGAACCGAGGTCTTCCGTAGCGGTGAGAGTGGCAAGTCACCGCCTTTAAAGGGCTGAAAGACGATAGAATGGGAACGTCGATAAAGGGCCGTGAACGCGGACAATCCCCGATCGTCTCGATGATCCCTTTTCGAAAGGGCTACGTGTTTTTTGCCCATAATTGGCGACGATATTCTTCCTATTCTTCTTCTGCCACCAATCTTCTCAACGAAAACGTTTAACAACTTCAACCACGGGAAGCAATAACGACGATTAACGACAATGGCGTGCGTCTGAAACAAGGAGCGGGAAGCTGGATCGTCTCCGAATGAAAATACGTTTTCGTTGAAGGAGAGAAGAGAGCACGGCCCGTGAAGATCCTTTGTCGCCAGGAAGAGTCGTCGCATCCACCGGCTTCGCTGGCGTGTTATGAATCTCGAGCCGCTTCCGCGCTCGAAAACATTCTGAAATTTTAATTAACATCGTCACTCTAGCGTGCTCGTCGTGATCCCGGCCTCATTGTTGTCTATACAATGAACGCATCGAAGATCCACCGACCTGTATCGAGAAGCTGATTCTAAAGACACGGAGGGCTGGACGCTGCTTCCTCGCGAATGCTCCCCTGGAATCCCAGTCCTTTGACATGCACCACCACGGAATTCGATAAACTTTCCGCTTCCGCGTATACGTGGAATTCTTGCAAGCCGCAAAATTTACACATTTCTACGTTTCTAGAAAATAAACGCGAACGTAACAAACGAAACGCATGGTTTACTCTTCTCTGTTCCAAAAATACGGGCCAGTATAAACAACTCCTTCATAAGCATAACAAGCTAGAATTATTTCGGTCATACAAGCTTCAACGTCCGGCAATATAATTTTGCGCTTTGCACAGAATAATCAAACTTACGTAATAAGAACGAGAAAATATCGCGTACTTTAGGTCCAGCAAGAAAAGATATGAAAATCGAGAATATAGTTCGAAGAACTGTGACAAAAACGGACAAGACGTCGTTTTTGCCACAGTCGAATCCGTAAAAGACGCCTCGTTCCCATCGCTAGAGCGATCCTTATTCGCGATCACTTATGCATGTATGCAACTGTAATGCATACATACATATATGCAGCAGGTCCCGATGTACATTACACATACGGGAGCCATCCCTACCGTGCGAATTCTCGCAGGTGTCGGTGGGCCGTGGGCCACGTAGGTGGACCGATAGCATCGCGACTCTCGCGGTTCCCGGAATGGCCTCCCGCGAGCCTCTTGAGGAAGAAACGTTTGATTCCGAGCGCGATCCACCAACGCCACGTGGTAAATCGTCTTCACGGGAAACCACGCGAGGCGTTATCGCTCGCTTACACCGCTCGTAGCGAGTCCAGCTGCCGACCCGAGTCCCTTCGCCTCGAACAAATTGGAACGTCCGTTCGCGTATCGCGACGAGATGCAGCATGAAAATCACGCTAATTTTCAGGGCCAGCCTCGTGTGCCTCGTTACATCACCGCGGGACGCCTGGCCCCAAGCCATTCAGAGGCAGTCAAGGTGTGGTCGTGGGGATTCTTCCGGCCCCCGGCTTCGTTCTTGATTTCTTATCGTGTTTGTTGGGTAACTGGGTTGTGCGGCAGTAGGAAAGGGCCTGGGTGATGTATGGAGGATGTTACGAGTCAACGCGAACAATGTTGCTAGCTTCTTTGGTAGTTAAAGTGGAGATGCATCGGTGATCGAGTTTCACGTGTATACTCCCTCCAATTGTTTGATGTTGTAGGAGAAAGTGCGTGGTTATCGTACGATCGACAGCTACAATCTTTGGTACTTTTTTAATCGACACCTGCTACAAATTTTGAGAATTTTGCGAATGATATCTTTCTGTGTTTGCTTTTTATAATCGAAGAAAAACCGCGTTATCTCCCTCGTCTTAAAATTCGTCGAAAGAAGTCAACCTTCGGTTTGCGATCGTATCGCGATTGCAGTTCAACAAGATTCGTTAATCACTAACTTTCTTGGCCGATTCGATGTGGTGAATAAATGGAAGTCTACAGATACGAATGTTTACGGCGACGAATAATACGCAAACATGGTCAACGGTTTGCGAAACAGAAAGCCAGGTGGCCGGTCGTTCGGTAGCCTGGAGCTTCGGATGGAACATTGTCGAAATTCGAGCTCAAAGGAGAACCTGTTCGAAAGCCACTCTAATTTTCTGCGATCACCGGTCCCTTCTTCTCTCTTTTTCGATGTCCGTTGCAGCGAAACCGGCGACCGCAAGATATGAAACATTGAGATGTCCATAATCGAGCGTGGTTCAGCGAAATTGGGAGGTAAACGACGCGCAACATATGCCACGGATTCGATTGCACTGCCGCTGCCTTCAAATTGAAATCAGTCTCACGAACTCGTCATTTCGCTCACCCTCGGCTGGTGCCATTAATTTTTTGCTTGCTGCAGTACATCGCGCTCGAATTACTACTTCTTCCGCGTGCAACGGAGAAGTCTCCACTTCCGTGTTGCGAAATAACGTTTAAGTGGAGGATTGCGAGTTCTTCGAATTTTACGTCCTCCAATTTTGCGCGTTGTATTCTTCTTGTAATCCGCATAATCTTAGAAGTAGCCTATAGTTGCACAAATATATACCGCACTAAACTGAGAACTATTACATATTTAAATATTACTTGCCTTAATAATCACACCCTTGGCATGCATCAAACTTTGACAACTTGTGGATCGCGTCGTATTAAAATTCCCCTGTTTCATCATAGGGCGATGTTAAGATCAGAAAATCAAGGAAGCTCTATCTCCATGTCATGTTTCGCCTCTGTAACGTTTATTTATTTCAACACGTACCGGATCCCTTTTCTCAACCAAATTCAAGACCTTTCAAAAGCTTCCTCCATCTCAAGTCTCAAAGGATCTCTTTAAGATGTTCGAAAGATCGTAGAAACTGATATGTGACATCAAAGAAACGCGGTTAAACGTTGTAACACGAATGACCGTGTCACGTTCGGCGATCGACCAAGTGGAAAAGCCAAGGAACAGATCGAACTTGGTTCGGTCGAGCGATCGAGGAGCGATTCTAGGCTCGGCCTGAACGCGTATTTCGCAAATCCCGGCATTGTGGCCCGGTTAAAAACGGTCGAGCAACGACACGCCGGTCCCCCCCGACCGATCATGGTGACACAATGCACGAGAATCGGTCGGGCCTGTTTACATAACCTGGCATCTGTCACAACTGTTTATGCCGGCAAAGCTAGATTCGTTTCTAAGGCAGCCTTAAGCTCTCGTCTGGTCTTTGTAACGCGACAATCGCACAATGTCCCCGCGCTTCAGTCACGCTCGAGTGGCTCGGATCAGCAAACACGTATCCTCGTTTGTTCCTCCGCGACCCACGAGATTGTCGGGAACACTCTTTGGTTTTCGTGACCGTCAGGACTCGTTTCTGTGAACGCGAGAACGTGAGGATGAAACTGGTATCTGTCAGCGGCACGACGATTATGGCTGTTGGTTAAAGAATAGATTAAGGTTCAACTATGATTACACTGGATGCGTCCTTCAACGAATTGAATACGTCGAAGCAACTAAATATGTATAGATTTTTACGAATGTATGCGTTTCGGTGTTTGAACGTTTGAACGACAATTCGTCAGCATCCACTGTAAACGTAGCGATATAAAGATCGGGAAGATCATTTTGAAAAAAGAGCAACTTACCTTTGGACGATTAGCCAAAGTACATACGGTATGAAGTATCTTGTAATTAGTAATTGTAATTGTATGTATCTTGGTAATTAGTTAGATTGCCTGTATCTTGAAAGATTCGAAAATAGGATGACGTTACTGAAAAAACATTTGAGACTTGATCGAGGCTGTGGTTACAGTGGACGCTGACGAATCGTCGTGGATAACATTTATAAGAATCTATATACATATTTCATTGCTCAGATATATTTGTCAAAACGACAGTTCGTCATAAAACGCGTCCGCTATAATTCTATATGTCACAAGAAGTTGAAAGGAAATATCTACATAGTCACTCGAGTTTGTCCTGCTTGTCGACTAACGGTGAACCGTAGCAACAAGCTAGCGAGAAAATCGTGCTCCATCGGTGGTCGTCTTGATTCACGATTCGCTTGCAAAAGTAAATGGCAGACAGGGGACGTATTGCGATTGAAATTACAAGCTCGCCAGTCCCATATATCGCGTCGATGGAAAGACATGCTACATCTATACGGCCTTCATTATAGCGCAGCAACGTGGAAATTACGCGGATGTCCTCGATGGAAAGAAACGCTAGGAACAATATGTGAGCAATAAACAGGCTGCCACGATATTTACACCGATCGCGAGATCGTTGTCTTGGAAATTGCTCCAATGCTCTCCTTCTAGCTCGCGAATTGAGCGCATGCAAGTACATTTTCAAACACTGTTCTATCGTAACCGATAAAAATTGCTGCTTCGTTCGATCGATATATCACTGTAGGTTTACTTTAGATTTTCGTGCAGCGCGTAAATCTATCAAGGAAAGGGAGCAGATTATAGACGATTCGTTTTACTCCTTCCTTGGTTAGCGGTACGGTAAACAGCGCCTTCTTCCCGACGATTACTCAACCCAGACCCCATAGCAACAAATCAACTACTCCTGCCTCGAGATCCATCTGAAATTCACATCGTACATGCTGCGTGATCGGTACTTGGTCCAGCAGAAGTATCGCGAGTTACGCGTTTCCGGGAGCCACAAGTTTTACCACTCAATTCCGGGAAGAGCTCGAAACCGCTACGCCCACCGTCTCTCCATCGACTCGATCAATTTTCATGATCCACCGTGTCTTAGTTTGCGAGTATAAGTTTGGCCAGGAACGCATAACTTCCGCTAACTTGCAATACCTGAAACCACGATAGTTCTGAAACGAGTCACGGACTCGCTGGAAATGCAAGTTGGTCGGTCACCATGGACGACTGCATTAGTGGTTGCTTCTCTCCGCCGGAAGCGGCGCCATCTTCCCTTACGCGTAGTTTTACGCCAGTTCCCATGACGAGCGTAAATTCAAATAAGAAAGAACTAACAAGCCGGCTTATTACGCCGAATATATCCCACCGGCTAATAACAGCCAACCGACTGCTCCTTTTTTCATAATCGCGAAACCCCGTGCGGAAACTTCGTGCGCGGCTCCTGCGTCGGGCGAACACCGACCGCCATTTGCAAGGGTAATTGCAATAGGATAAACGAGGCTGGCCCGCGTTATTGGATTGCGTCGAATCCACCGGCGCACCGAATTGCCCGGTGACGACCGATTCGCGATGCTACGAGGAAATAATATCGTCGGTTCAGTGCGATCATTCGTTAAGGAGGGGAAACCGTATCGGCGAGATTATCCCGGTGATTCGCATTTGCTGTGTGCACGATGGTTTGATCATCAGTTTGGCGAAGCTAAATAGTTGTGCGGTTCGCGGAGATCCGAAGGGGTTGCGGCGAGTTATTGTCTGGATTTTAATTAGATTTTTCGCCGCGGTGAAGAAATAATTGGAAAGAGCAAATGGGTAAAGTGTAGAGGCTAAATTTGCTTTCAGGTCTCTTTGCAATTGGAGAGACATTTTAGTCTTTGTTCTACCGAAGTTAACCTCGTCATTGCCATCTAATTATTAAAGACTAAAGTACATAGGGGAATTGCGAGCACTTGCTTCTGGAAGCACAGCGTAATTTTTTTCGTGAAGTAAATATACGATAAAATGGAGTTTGATTGAAATATACATGTACTGTAGACGAAATATTTTCATCGTGCAAAAAGAAAATTCCTGTACTCCCACGAGACGTGTAAATACCAATATGAAGGCGACAGAGGCTTGACGAGGACCATTGCAGCCATGGTGGCGCGTCGTTTCGAATATTATTCTTCCAGTCAAGGAGACTTATTTTTCTCTCTGCCTCACGGCGCCCTTCTGCTCTTGAGAAGGCCCTTAGAAATAGCGATGGCACGATAGAAACAAGAAGAGAACACCGTCGTGTCTTATCGAGACGGATAGGCTTGTTTATCTTTCTGGATGAACATCTTTGGAGCTTTTCCTCGTTGAAGGGGGAGACTAAGACATTCTTGGATGGTTTAGCCCCATAGTTATGATGACTGTAAATTGAAGAGGTTTTATTAAGCCCTTGATATCCTCTTTATACGTAAACCTTATATTAATCTCTGTAGAATCTCATAGAGACCAACGTTAATAAAACACAATATCTTACGAAGCTTCAACAATTTCACGATATTAAAAACTACCCTCTGATTAAAACAAAACAACCCCCGCGATAGAAGTTCATAAAGTGCAATCGCGTCACAGAGCAGCACGGTCTCAAAATCGCTTCAAAGAACCCGCTTGCCTTTTTCCAACGACCGTCAGGCGTGCGAAAAACAGAGACATCGACGATATCGAATCAAAGTACGCGCCGCAAAATTCGAAAACATTTTTCCACAACGGTGATTCACACAGAACCGGCTTTTTTTTAAACAGAGAAAGAACCGAGGAAAAGAAATATAATTGAACTCTGTGTCGCGTCCAGCAGGGTCAAAGGGTGGAGGCGCATCTGCCACCCACACCCCCGACCAGCGAGATAGATCTTGCTAATTCAGCTGCACTCAGTGGCCGGTATATACCCGCTGGCGTATACCGCACTCTTTGACGCTCGAGGCACACCTACCGTCCAGTCCCTACATAATTTACGGAGATTAAAAAACGCGAAAAAGTTAATCAGCCGGCTTCAGCTACACACCTTCGACCTTTTATTCAAACTTTTCTCCACCTGCAAACCGCGTTTCGCCTTCCGGTTCGCCATACTTTCGACTTTTTCGCGTTCTTCGTCCTTCTTTCGATCAGATAGTCTTTTTCTTGGTTGAACGTTGTTTCCGAATACATCGAACTTGTGATTTTTTCTTTATAAGTGATACGATAGTTTTGAACGAAAATTTGAAGGTACAAGTTTTACGACGCGAAAATCATAACTTTAAAAGTTACGCGTAACACATGTAAACTTACGTGCGTTGTTACGAACCAGATTTAGGTATAATTAATGTTATTTAAACTGGCAGATTTGGTTCCTATTCTTCTAAAGCTGTTATACGATTGAAGAATAGGCCACAAGTTCGGCGTTAGGTCCCATAACCAAGTTCAACTTTCTCTTTTTTCGCTCCGCGATTCACTTTCGCTTTCTATCTATGGAAGCCTGGCCTCTCCCTATTAGCAGCCTGGAGCCCTGCTGTTATTTATCGAAGCAGCGTCGGGACGTCTAATTAACAAGCTGCACGGAGTCTGTCGTGAGATTAGGATTTACAGCGGCGCGATCCTGACTCGACTCGGGGACCGCTGATCGCTCCGTGTCGACAAGATTGCGTGTTCTCGCGTCGTTCGATCCTCCTTTCGTTTGACAGAGGGTCGAGGATGGATTGACGGAATGAAAACGGCCGATGATGGTGCTCAAGTGACTTTCTGCCAATCGAAATGGCTCGCAATTCGGCAATATAAATGTACGTCGAGCATCGGGTTGCCTAAGGTCTCCTGGTATAAGGTGTTACCTTTGGCAAGGCTGGTTTAAATGTCGTGAAACGTGTTCTTGGGATCGTATCGGAGGTTGGAGAACAAGCTTGCAAAGAATGGCTGCGTTTCTCGTTAAGATATCATGCTTTGCATGCGGCAAACAACGACGATCGATCGCCGGTGGAGATTTGACCGGTGAAACACAGAAGAGGCGTGGACGAGAAGGGTCGCGAGTCGAAGAAGTCGAAGGTGTTTCACAATAGTTCTTACTGTGACCCGGACTGTCTTCACGCCCACGAAAATCGGCTCTTTAAATAATTTTTAATCGACGAATCTCTTTCTCTTCTTCTTACGCTCTAAAAGTATGTTAGCCAGGGCAGTTAAAAAGGAAGAAATATTTGTCCAGGTAGAGTTCGCGGTCGTTAGAGCGAAATATAACGAGACAGCTGGTTCTCAGAGGGCAGTAGCTACCAGGTAAGGAAAAGTTTGAACAACCGACAAGTGGCTGTTCTCACGCAGGCGGTTTTGTTTCAGGAAATGCAGTTACCTCTCTCACCGAACAATTTTTTGCGATTATTCGAGGTACAGGATTTAGACGCTTAATAATTATGCGATTAATTATGTACAATTATCAAGGAATACAACGCATAAAGTTATAATCACTCGGAGAAAGTTCAAAGATTTCATCGTGGAAACATAATGAGCTAGAGAAATGCGATTCATCCTTATCGCAGATTTTCTTTTGTTGTAAGGATTTGTCGCAAGGAGTGTTTAAGATGTTTTCGACCCACCAACTAATATCCGTCAACAGATTCTCGTTTTGAAGATCGCATGGAGGAAAATCTCGGACAAGAGATTCAAGTCGGATTATTAGTTGGCTTTGCGGGCAACGCTTCGAGACTCGCCCTTCGGCTTAAAGGCAGATCACGCACAAATAAATTTTCGTTCGCCGGAACTTCCTGTTTGCCTCGATCGAGTGAATTCTAGTTGAGAATTTGCTCGAGATTACTAGACGCGAAGAGAAATTTCGGTTACCGTAATCCATGATAGACAGAACTGTCGAGGAGCGAGAGTATTTCCCCTCGTTTTCGTTCATTCCTGCCACATAAATCTTCTAAAGCTCTCCATATCGAGAACATGTTTATGATTTCTGTTTGTTAAAATATTTTACTTCCGATGCTGCATTAATTCGCTATTAAAGGGCAAAAGTCGAGGCGAGCCACACAATCGGTTAGAAAAGTGATTCGAAAGAGAAGGAAAAGGTCGTCGGGAGTTTTCACCAACGAGAAAAGGGGACAAGAGTAGAAAAGAGAGGAGTCAGGGCCAATTATTTCCGCTCAGTTACACTAGACGTAATCCCAGTTAAACTGTTTGTCGAATCATATTGAATTACCTAGCTCAGGGCAGCGATCCTTTGTGCCAGAGGCCTGAGGGATCGCCGTCCAGATTAGATTAATTCGGCTGATTTTATTAGGACGTTTCCAGCGGCTTGATGCAGCATGCTCGATGCCAAAGCGGGGAGGACAGTCCTCCCCCACCACCCTACGGTTTCTTCTTCCTCTTATTCCCTGTGTTCGCCTTCTCGCTCGCCAGGTGCTCCCTTGCCTGGTTTGTTCTTTATCTTAAGGACACGGTGACATTCCCTTCGAGAGAAAATCTCATTTCGCTCTCCATACAGAGCCACTCTCTTTTTGCTTCTCTCTGACAGAGAGCCCATCGGTTTAAACCTCGAGAAATTAGTACCGCTTTACGGTTCCTTGAGCCTCACCAGGATCCATCCCTCGTCGTTTGGCCATCCGCATTTAATACCGACGAAAAACTCAGCTCACTGATTCCCTGTATACCAATGTATTACTGCCTATTTCCTTTTGATTGTATCGGCGAGCTGCAGGTAGGCGAAACACCCTGGAACTAGGTCTCTCTCGGGGACAGGCCTCTTTATTCCGCGTTTATCCAGCGACAAAGCATCCCCTCTTGTCGCGTTGCGTTTGGTCGCGCGCCGCTTCAACCAAACGACGAACCCTCGCTCCGTATGGAAACAAACAGACACCGGTCGATCTGTGACGAATAATTTTTACGCTAATTCCGAACCGCTTCCAATGCCATTACGGGCTACCAGATGTCTCCTAACGGAGAATTCTGTGCCCCAGGCTCCGAAACGGTAGAACCAGCCTCGTCCTTTCGTTACTCGCCCCGTAACCACCAACCGTTCGAGAGAGACGTTGCTCTGTCGGTGGCAAGTTACATTCGCGAACGGTTTATAATTGCACGGTTCGCGGCCAGTTCTTTCGCGCTTCTCCTTTTTGGCTACGTCAAACCGGTACTGGTTCGAGTTATCGCGTGGCCGCGGGCGTTCGTTCCTTTGACGATGATTTAGCGTTTCCAGCGTAGCGCACCGCTGTGGTTGTTCCATCGTACAGCCGTTTAGGGAATTTATCGAAACGGTCGATGCGTTTATGGGTTGTTCCAATTTGTGGAAAAAAGATGTCGCGAATGGGATCGACGACAGTTGGAGAGGAAACGTCGTTTCCGTCACGAACGACGACGACGATCTTCGACTGAAACGACGCGGAACCCACCCTGGAGGAGCACAATTTAGCGGCAGCAAGGTTCGTGCAGCCGCGAGGTACAAAGAGGCGGCGGGAAAACACACCGGTCCCCGCCAAATATTTTCATATTCCATTCGCGACTGCTACTTTGCTCTCCGCCTTTTTTCTCGCGGCCGATACCAAAGGGTATTGGGATTTATAAGGAATGAAAACTTCGCCAGCCCGAGAGAGCAGTAGCCAAGGAAGGAAGGAAGAGGTCGGAAGAAAGGGGGTTGGTAGGTGGAAAAGCAATTTAAATTCCGATCGTTCATAAAGCGAAAGATCTCGCTTCCTTTCCCTCTTTCTCTCTCTCTCTCTCTCTCTCTCTCTCTCTCTGACTTCCTCGTTCCTTTTCGCCACTCGCTCTGGTTTTCTTTCCTCCTTGTGCCCCACACCCTCTGCATCCCTTTCTTATTTCCAAACCGCATTCTATTGCGATTGCCGTTCTCGAAAAATGAACGCTCGCAAAGAAAACGCGTATAGAGACATTAAACGATTGGCTGCTGTATTTGTCGTCAGCTAGGACTTCACTGGGGTGCAAGATTCGCCACTGTACGAATATTGTGCGGAATGTTATGGCCTTTGTGCCAGTGTGAACCTTAAGCGTAGGTACGTTTCGATAAAAGGATCTTGGGCTTTGTAATCTCTCGCCTAACGCGAGTGTAGGGTAGAATATCCGCTAGACGTTCGTTTATGGAAATAAAAATAGGGGAATTTCTCCCTTTTGTTTCTTTGCTGTGACGACACGTGTTTTCAATCGCTCCGTTTCTTAATTTGGTTTCTCAACTCCAATTCGAATTCGCTACAACGAAAGAAAGAAAAAACCTTTACGAAGATCTGCGATATAAGTTAGAATGGTTAGAATCAAGCAATAGACATCGTTCAACCGAAGAATTGTAATCAAAAGTACTGGAAATATAATAATTATTTGAGAAATTTGATATTATTCAATCAATTCGAAGTGAAGTACGAATTTACGAATTATTTCTTCGATCAAAGTTTTAACCTTCCTGTTTCAAGAATTCCTGCCGGAGGGATGGTTCGAAGAGACACATTTATCGGTCGATAGATGCATCGCAGCGGAAAGAGGAGGTTCGAAAGCCACTTTCAGCGCCACTACTTACCGCAGTTCGGAAAGTAGCCGGCAGCTTACGCGGTCCATCCCTAGAAACCACCCCCTTTCGCGTGAATATGTAAACGGGAGAAGCAAAACGTGCACGTTCGTCTGTCTTCGTCTTACTATGTACCATGAAGAGGCGAGACAGAGAGAGAAAGCTGGTATACGGTGGGGGAATAGCGATTACGGTTATTTCTCGTGGGACACGCGCCCCCTCGTTTCCTTGCCCAAGAGCCGCTGTTGCTAATGGATCACATCTCTGAATTTCCCTGACATTACGTCCCTCATGTAAGATTTAAAGCAGAGTCCGTTTTCAGCCGTCGAGGCTACAGGCTAATCTCCACTACCACGATAACTCTCTCTTTCTCTTGCTAGTCGCTCTGTCCCACCGTTTTATTCGTCTTCCTCCGCTCGTCCCTCCGAACGATTTCCATGTAACACGCTCGAATACGTGAAAATACGCGGGTGTTTCTAGAAAATTACATCGCGGCTAGTGTAAGATAATCTACTGAGACTTGTTGATTTTAATCTCGTATGTCTTGTGTCTGTGACATTGATTCTTTTGCTCTTTAGAGAAGTAATATTAAGAATATATATCTACAAATTGCGACCATTAAACACAAGGATAGTTTCTTGACCTGTAAGCAGTTTATAGGGAAAATTTATTTATTTATAGGAAAAACGTAACCTCATCAAGTCGATACAAGTCAACTGACTACAGTCCGAAGAACAGGAAATTCGATTGGAAACACCCAGTACATGGACTGCAGCTATGTTAAATTGGATCAAATGTCAGTCGCAGTGAGTAACAGCGCGCAGGATGGTCGCGAAGGCGAATTAAAAGTGAAACTTCCACAGGAAACGGTAACAGTGGGATGGAGCGGGTGGTCGGTTTCGTGAGATTGATATTCACAAACTCATGCGGCTCGTAGCAATCTCGATAATCGAATCGCTGGCTGGCATCGCGTTAACTTCCGCATCTCCCTTCCTCTCGTGTCTTAATATTTTACTCGGACAGCGAAAACAAAGGACGAGGCGGGGATTGAAGATATCAGAGGGACGGACAGAGAGCGAAACGAAGAAGAGATTTCTTCTACCAGTCGGTCTGCTGGAGCTGGCGGTACGACCGGCCGGATTTTCGCTTCTCCCTGACGATCTCCCAGGGGAGAGAGCCACCAGGACGAGTTTCTGGCACTTTGCAGCTCAGCGTCTGTTGAATATTTGATCGTGGACTTTCCAACGCGCCCCTCGTTTTCTGACTGACACTACATGCGCTCTACACGCGCATTCTCCTCATCCGCTGTACCAATAATCAAGCTTCTTTGATATTTCGAGCGTTCTCAAACTACCAAAACGGGAGTAAAATGAAGCAGGGTAATTTCAGTCAAAAGGATATTTCAATCAAGCCACCCTGTAATTCGTTAAATTCGATTATGAACAATTTTTACGCGTTCTACATTCTTCCTTTGAAAGTACAATGGGTCGAAAAGATAGGAACGCATGAATAAGTTCAACTAGGTCGAGTGATGTCAGGATCAGGTTTGTTAGTTTGTCAAAGTGAAAGAGATATTCACGTCCGTAGGCTTCGATATCGTAGATATTCCTTTGAGCTTGAAGCCTTATACTACTGATCGAGGACAGTTTCATTTGTCTGGTCGGTCGATTGGAATATTAGACTCGCAAAGGGAACAGCTGTCGATGACCTGGATCGCTGTCCATTCGCTTCTCTACATATTTGACACAGTTCCCATCGCGGGAATGTTGATAGACACCCACGAAAATATGTCCGTTGCCATCGAGATCAAGCTCCGATTGTCCGTTTTCATGCTCGACTATTTGCATCCATTCACGCAATATAATAATCATTTAACCCGATCGACATTGCGCCTCTACCGTTATTATTATTTATAATTGCTCCATTATCACGCTTCAAGCGGTACATCAATTCACGCGTTGTTGAAGAAACAAGAGAAAGCTACAGTCGCTTACGAAAATATTCGAATATTTGCAAAATTGTATGAATGTGCATTTGTATCGTATGTGTATTTTATTTTTATTTCCGTAACTAAACGTAATATACTGTCATAAAGCCGTGTTAGGAGATTACAAAGCTGAATATTCTTCCCGACAGGGAAAGAAACACGGAAGCGATCGGAAAATCACGTTTTCTTGTTCGTGCTGCGAAATTATTTAAGAAATCTCATTGGAAAACGGGTTGGCAGCTGAGTGGTTCTCGTGGAGCGGAGTCAAGAGATAAGAGTTTATCGGGCAGATAGGCCGGAAGCCAGGTGGGCGATCGGCGGCGTTAGCCTGACGATCGTCGAACGCCGTTTCAATTTCACAGTCATCTCCGTTTGATCAGCTGACTTGACGGTTTTCGCGATGCGGAAATCCCGCTCCACTTTTCCCGCCTCTCAACTGGGATTAAGAAAATTGCTGCTCCCTCCCACAGGACAGAGGAAGAGAAGAGAGCGAGAGCTTGGTATTTGGTTACGTCTCGAATTCACGGCGAACTCCGCTGTGTTCGCTCGACACTCACTCCGTTCTTGTTTTATTCGACGCCAAAGCATCCTCGCGCTTGGACGAAAATTGAGCTGTCTCTGTCGTCGAACAGCAGACGCTGCTAATTCCCCAGACAAACAAAGAAGCTCGTTCCGAATTACGGAAACTGCGAAAGCGATTACAAAAATGAAAGGAGTATCGATTGGTGTGGATGTTGACTCCGGAGCGAATTCTCGAACGGACGATTTCGAGGATCTTTCACGAGAAGACGAATGGATCGAGAAGGAGCAAGGAAGTATTTTAGGTAGTTTGGTTTAATTGGCGCGGTAAATTATGGGAATGGATGGCACAAATATATTTCGTTCTCACCTGTTCTATTTAAGATCGAATCGAATCGGTAAATAACCGTAAAACAATTTCCTCCTTCTTTTTAATAGTTCATGAAACATCCTATAAAATCGCAGATCTCGAAAGCCTTTGCTGCGATAATGGAAGATAGAGGGAAGGAAACGTAAAATACAAACTCTACGTACATTTTCCAGATGAGCACTCGCATATGGACACAGTGATGGAAATAAACAACATTATTTACTAGAAATATACATTCACCAAGGTCCAACGTCGTTTCTGCACGAGAAGACGCCTGAAGAGAACCGGAGAAGCGCTGCAGAAGAGATTAACCAGAGGTAAGACGGATATATATAGAGAGAGAAAGAGAGAGAGAGAGAGAGAGAGAGAGAAGGAAGAAATCATTTCTGGGGTGTTAATGAGGCCCGTTGTCGCGTGTCTGCGTATTGTCGGATCACGACTACTTGCGGTTCATTCGCGCGGCTGCTTCTCTCGCTGAGGTCTGCCAAGTAGATGAGCATATATGCGATCCGCCGTGCCCTTCCGCCCCACTGCCCAAACATTCGCGAGACCACTTTGTAACCGTCTCGCGTACAAAGTTCTAGGCGATCGACCTATTCATCGTGCTTTTAACCTCGGAATGTTTTCCCCGAGGACTAAGCTTATGGTCCCCCATGGCTGCCTTTTTTGCGAATCCCTTTCATCGATGATCCTCGATGGACGTGAAGGAAAATTGAGGAACCAGAGATGGCCAGATTTTCGAGTCCGCTATCGTTTTAACGGAAAGGGTCTCGCCTTTGTCGGCTGTTGATCGATGCGTCGGCGTTGATGTATTATAGTTCGTGGAAGGAACCAGATAGGGTGTCTCTTGGTACCGGGGTATACTTGTTGAAAAGTGTATAGCGTATAGTGGGACAAAGCGCAGGGCGGGGAAGATAGCACGCTTAGGTGTCTGGAGTCCGAGAGTTCACGTACGTGGACGCAATCCTTCGGTCGAAGAACAATATCAATTCGCCATCAACTAGGAAACTCCAAACGACAGTGTTGGAAATCTGGAAACCGCCAGGGGCCGTCTCCAGAAACAAAGACACCGTTCGCTTCGACTCGGCGAGCAACGGCCGTGTGGTTGGCTACAGAGGGTAAACGGTCTCGCATACGAGTCCCGGGGTGGGAAAAGTTCTTCTGGAAAGAGCGCGGTGCCCCCATACTGATCGATAATAAAGCCTTTTCGATTCGATCGGAAACTTTTTTCATCTAGCCGCTGGCTAGCTTCTGTTGTCAGGGTTGGTTCGCTGGCCTCCAATGACCAACCCCTGCTTTCTCTTTCTCTCTCTCTCTCTCTCTCCCATCTTTCTTTCTCTTTGTAGCCATTATTCGGTGGTATCGACGAACGTAAGTGTTGACAGATAAGCGAAGAAGGAGGCTGCGAAACCAGCGTCGCCGACAAACGGAACCAGCGGTGAAAGGAAAACGCCGAACTCCGGTAGCGTTTTAATCAATCTCCTTCTCGCGCATGTTCTCCATCCTCCAGTCCGGCTCTACCCCTTCTTCCGGCGCGTTTATCGTTCCTGACGCTTTCTACGACCCCACTCCAACCCGCTACCGACCGCATCCCACGATTTTCGTATCCGATTTGGGGTCCAAGCGAATCTAGCAAACGTGCCCCTCTGTGCGATACCAGTGGCCGATTCGGGAGTTGGTAGTGGGATGAGGACAGGATGGTATCTTTCTGAGAACCTCGTCGACTCGTAGTTTGTATAGTTTCATTGATCTTGATACGACGGAGCAGCTGGTCGAGAATGGATCTGATACGCTGCAAGTGCATTTCGCGTCGAATTGAACGGAGGACGAATTGATGGAAAAGTCGCAACTTTCCACACGAGTAGTTGAAAATTTGGTCAAACTATTTAAAGTAAAGGTGAAAGACGGCTCGGAAAAGGAGCGAAGATTGAATGGAGTGGGATTAGTGTTTAACTGTGACGAAACCTTTTACAAGTATTTTAGGATTTGCCACGGTCCAGTTACAAACTGCCTCCGCTTTATTTAACGATGTCTTTCATGAATGTTAAATAGATAGTTCCGACAGAACTGGAACACGAATGAGAGAAAAGAAGATAGTAGACAGGTTGGGCCGACGAGGAGTAAAATGCTAGGCTTTCGCAACAAATAATGGGCTCATGTGTCCGGGATAGACAGAAAAGCGGAGAAAAGAAACTGGTAAATATTCTGCTCCTTTCTTGGAGGGACGCGGCCACTCCATATTCGCGGTCTTGATCGATCACCATCGAAAAGAAAGAAAGCAATTCGGCTTAGGAAGCGATAAAAGAAAGCTGTCATAGCCGCAGTAATTTTTCAGCGTGAACCAACGTGTCTGGCGGTCAGCCAGATCTCGTCTCTGCTGTTAGTTGGCCATCTCTTTCCGACCAAATTTAATTTCCACCGGCGATTTCAACCTCGTGTCTTAGGGGAATCGTCAAAGCTGCTCCAGTTTCTTCTAAAAAAAAGAAAAGAAAAAAAGAACTTTATTTTACAAAACGTGTTCTCGTTCGTTAATATCCGTCGAGAATTGCTTATTAAACTAGAATGTTTGAAGCACGTGACGTTTGATCAATACTCGACGATAAGAGGATTAAGGAACACGTAGTTTTCTTGCTTCTCCAGGAGATAGTTACTCGTTTGTTTCTTCTAAATGGAGCAATTTGCTTGTAGCGTAGCGTGTTCCTCACCATCATCATCACGAACTTCTTGTTTCTCGCAAGCTCCACGTCTAATGACTAATTATGGGACAAAACATATAGCGCACCGCCTCCGTTTCTTCTTCCTTGCCATCCTGCGAGACTCGCCCTTCTTTTCACGACTCGACCCGTTAACTCATTACCGTTTATATTCACCAACTCGAACATACTCGAAGATTTCCCAAGCTATGCAAAGATTCGAGCCAATATCTCTTCGGAATAAGATTCTATCAGATGATAATTTTAAAAGCGAATAGAATCGAATGAATTGCCGGCTTTGATGACGATAACTTTATCAATCGCTCGTCGACGACGACTGAAGCAACGTCGAGCTGTCTCACGCGAGGATGCCAGACCTTTTTAACGGGACGCGCATGGCGAACTTCTTAAAAGCAATTAATTCAATCCCACGGGGGTGGAACGTTGCTGACTAATTCGAGACAACTCCGGCCTGCTTACGAAACGGTAACGAAGTTACGATTCCCCGGAAGTTAGACGCGCCACGCGAACTCTCCTCGTAACCGGCTACGAAGCTAACTATAACTTCGAACGTCCGCCGGGAAAACGACGCCGGCCGAGAAAAATCTTTCGGTAACTTGACGTCTCTAACCGACGACACGTTCTTTATCATCGAGCAAACGATCGAGCTTTACGATCGAGCTCCTTATCTGGGCTGCACATTTAGCATGTAAATTTTGCTTATGGCGAATTATTTGTATACCGATGGGTGTGATTAAAATACAGATTCTCTCGCAAAGAAACTCACGCCAATTACACTATAACACTATTCTAGCCAAAATTAATTTCTTCGCCCGTAACTACAAACAACGCAATTTACTGTACATTCGAGTACAAAAACGAATAACCAGCTGCGGAGATACGATCGCAAGTAAACTTCAATCCCATCCCCCATTCCAGCCACGTTACACCACGAGATATCATCGTCTGGCGTCCCTATCTCGGACAAACACCTCAGGTCCTAGTAGCTCGATAACTGTTTTCCATCTGTCGAATGTATCCGAGGAATAGATTCATCTTTGAAAGCGTTCGGCCGGTTTATCGGTGTTTCGAGCCGAAGAAAACCGATTGGTCGCACGAGATAAGGCGATGGCTGTACACGATGGAATGAAAACGGTACACGGAACGAAGCGCGTTGAAAACGCAGACAGTATCGCAGGTCGAGATCGGACACACTCGTGTCCACGGCTGAGACCGCAAGTCTCACTGATACATGAAATCAGACGGACACGTGGTCTTCGGCTTCCATTTTCTCCGACGCGTTCGCACCTTTCTCTTCGCGATGCTCTTCGTCTTCTATCTCGATAAGCGATCTAAATTATCGCCTGCTCTTGGGTGTCTCGTGCTGCCTGCCATTATTCTTTCTGCCGTTTTAAGTGGTTTTTTTCGAATTCCCATGGTGCGATATATGATTCGGACGTGACGAATAATTTTTGGTAATTGTACGAGCGTCGTCGGTTCTCGGGCCATTCCCACTTTTGGTCAGCAAGAAAGTATCCTCTCACGTGTCTTGTAAGGTACAGCGAACGTGTCGTATCTCTCGATCTGCCAAGTCGGCTGTTCGTGTAAGAGGTATTAATTCGTTGGCACGTAATTCATTCTGAGACGCCCGGATCTCCGGGACGCACAACTGCGATTCATCGTTGTTCTTTAATTTTCCTCTTCTTTTTATACTCTTGCGTGACCACGTAGTTGCTCCGTGACGACACGGTAATTCCAACTACTGTTTGGATGACGCCGCTATAGCGATGTTGATAATATGGAAATTGTATTATATTTTGAATTTTATTCAAACGTATAAAATGCACGAATGTGGCTTATCGTGTTTCTCACTTATGGTCTTCGATTAATTAGTATAGATAGTCGTACAAATGTTATAATAAATACAACGGTGTGCCAGTACTTTTTGTCGCCATTGTACGTCTCATGAAATGCACATCAAAAATAGATCTAGCGCCATTTCGAACTCCAACAACCCTCTCGCTCCGCGCAAGTCGTGATTCCAACGAGGCAAGAGATCCGAGAAATGATCGTAGTAAATCGCGCGCTGTTACCCGTCCCTAATTGCTCATTCCCCCATGCGTTTCGGTAACTTTGGTTCGTGGTTCGAGGGGGCGGACAGAGATCGCGGCTTTGTCGCGGCCCGGCTGCGTGTTTATTAATGACGCGCGAGAAATCGCTGCATTTGGCGCGGCTATTACTCATCGGGAGACTTCTCTCGTAGAAAGACGGTGGATGGGGAAATAAGAGATTGAAGCAGAGAGCAACGAAGACTAGACGCTGGTGGAAATCGCGGATGCGTAATTTCCAGCCGTATTTGCCATCGTTGTTATTAGAGGGCCAGTGGGAACACAGAAAGCTTCCGGTTTCCGGCATGATGAATGGCAAAACGCTTTTGCCTCGGTTGGGCGTTTGCGTTTAAAACACCGACACCCGTGGGAGTTTTCTTCGAGTCATCGTGACGTCGATTTGGGTCTTCGTGGTAACGTTTCCACGGTGAAACTTGAGAGCTAGTCGTTTGGAGTAGACGAGGATTTCACGCGCCGGCCATGAATGGGTGGTTTCTTTTCGAGAGCTGCGAATAACAGTTTACCGGCTCCACGGTCGAACATCGGTGCCAACTTTCGCGCGGAATGAGTTTGCATCGTAACTGTGTGTGGGGTACGATGTTTTATCTCGTGACGGCCGTGCCACGATGCGCGCGCGTTGTTACGCGTAAATCAAATTTCGCGGGACTCGCTGGCTGGCCAGGAGAACGTCCTTCGCATTGGGAATCGATATTTCACTTCACTGACCATTTTGCACCGCGATGGGTAGAATTGCAAATGCGAGCTTGCTGCAAGAAGAACTCGAATTTGAGAATTCGGCTTGCATGCATCGATCCGATGTGTATTCCACCGTGCTTCGGGACGATCGCGCGAAGTCGACTATCTAAATGTCGATCGCTCCCATGTTTCGTATAATGCACTGCGCTCCATCGTGGAGTCTTGGACCACCTACTGCACTGAAATCTTCTCTAGCAAATGGATTTATTTTATTTCCTATGTTTCTCCTCCTTTTAATAAAGTTATAGTTTTTTTTTCGCGAGTGTTAGCGATCAATTGTTGTTTTTCACTTTCTCTTGAGTTTCCTTATTTATACACAATCCCGTATACGTTTTACAGTACTCGCGATACCTTTCTTAAAGCACTCGTGATGCTGAGGGAGCTTTATATAATGTCACATATAGCAATCGTTTCGAAGAAAATTGCTCTCGATCGACATCGATCCCAGAGATCACTTAACTCCAACGGTGGCTGCTATATTTCAAGGAAGAAGACCGGGCTGACTATCGTGGATTTAGCGATCGAGAGATCGCAGCGTCAATTAACCGGTCGGTGTCTCCGTATCAAACGAGCGACGCCGGCCTAACAAGGTTTTTCGTCGGAGTCGGTGTTCCATGTGGATGGAAGACCCACTAGGCTGATTTAAATAAACCATTACCGGGTGGTATCTTTCATCGGCTGGCCCACACCTCCGGTCGCTTTCTGACACTCGTTCCTCCTCGACTCCGGTATGAACGAGAATAAGAATACGTCGAGGAACGGGCACGACGAAGAAAGGAGAGAAAGAAGATCGAGAAGGGAGGAAAAAAAAGAGGTAGAAAAAAAGGAGCAGGCGGAAAGCAGCTCTGAAAAAGAAGAAGAGTGAAAAAAGGAAAAAGAAAGGAAATAAAGAAAAGAAATAAAGAAAAAGGGATGCAAGCAGCACCTGCAGCAGAAGCAGCATCCTTGAAAGTAGCTCGCAACGGGCTGCCAACTGCTACATAAACGCTAACGACTGATCGGCACAACCTGATAGACCCTGTTAGCCAAACGCCATGCTCCTTATAGAAAACGAATATGTTCGCGGTTCGGCCCTGTTAGCCATTCGACCAGCCATACTCTTCTGATATCTGTGTTCGTCCCGCTGCCGTGCCACCGACTTCGGTTATATAGCCTGGTACACACGTCGTGTAGCGCTGGATATTCATCTCCCGTAGCCTTTGTTCCGAGAGCATTGTTCGTGATGTACCCACACAGGGAATTTCGCTAGAACCGTTCAGACCGCGATAGGCCTCGCCTGTCAATTTAGAGAACGTTTTATGGAACACGCGCGACGCGGCCTTGTAGCCTGGACCATCCACCGCGATCGATTCTACAGAGTTTGGTCTATGAAACACGCAGATCGTAGTACCGTTCTTGGGAAATCTTGAAGCTCGTGAAAGACGAAGTATCGTCTCGTCCTTTTCGGATACATGTCTACGAATTTTATCGATACATGCCTCGATCATAGTTGATTCTTTTTTCCTTTTACGTAAATGCTAATACTTACGAACGAACGAAGGCGCAAATAATTAGTCGAAAGACGATCTCTATCGTACCACCAACCTCAGACCACCTCGATAAACCCAGAGAATCACTTGAAACACACCTTGACGATCGCCACTCCTATCGAACCCCCGCCCATTTCTCCAAAAGAACATTCCACGGGCGTGCAAACTCGTCGACGTCATCGAGACCCTCGAAGGAGCGACGAAACGAAGGAACGAGACGAAACGAAGAGAAAGAGCCGGCGAAGACGAGCCTCGGAGCTGGTCCCGGGGCTCGAACGAAGATTACCATTCAATGGATGATCCATCAGGCCCCGGGGCCGTCACTAAATCACGTTGCGCGCAACAGCACGCCCGATCCGCGCATCCGGCGCGCTTATAATATACGCGTCTGCTCGCGAGCGCGTACACGCGTGTACGCGCGGTACGCGCACATTGCACTCCTTCGAATCCCCGAGAAAAGAGAGCGCGGCTCACGCACACGCGAAATTTATACGCGCTGTCCGGTTACGCCCAAAGTTTGTTCAGTGACGCGTCCCTCTCGGTCCGACTACTGACAGATCTGGCTTATTTATACGTCGGGACGCCCTCGTCGTCGTCGTTTCGTCAGTGTCGCGGTCGGATTCGACGGTTGTTACAATGATACAAACGCGTGAAACACGCTGTTACGTGGGTATAGTATCTGAGTTGGGGTTCCTGATGTTGGGGTTCTTGGAATTTGTGATTCTTTTTATAGGGCACGATACTTTACGATGAACAGCATTCGAGAATACTTTCTTTAAGGTGTGCAGATTGTTTGCTTTAAAACCTGTGTCTTTATAAAGTTCATGCATGTTGCACAGTTTCCTGGGCGTCTGTTGACTCTGGTCGATTAAAAAATAGACCACGAATTTTTTGTGCCACGAAACGGAGTTTAACCAAATGTAATGTTGCAGATGGTGCGAACCAGAGAATTATTTAGAAAAAAGGATTACATACAATAGCCGGTTTTCGGGGAATATTGTTACAATAGTATGTTTGCTACATTGGGAATTGCAGAATTTATAGTGAAATATCCTATTCGTCGTTAAATTCAATTTAATACAATGATGGAGGAGTTCAGGCATAAAGGCTAATATTAGAGGATATCACGTCATGTCAGAAGATCGAGATAGTTAGAAATCTTCGAAGGCAATTCGGAGATAGTGGCGAAACGAATTCGTTAGAGATTTATTTGTTTACCGAGGATGTCGTGTTGGAGCTGCTGGAGGCGGTTTCCACGGGCTCGCGCGAGTCTGCCCCGCGATATCTATAAATATTGGATGTGTCCGGGGACGCGGTTTGTAATTATGGGAATAGATCGCCCCGAGTGACGCAGCTGGCCGTAAGTCAATGGCAAAACGCGCCGGAGGCGGAATCGAATTTGAAATTTCGGGAGGCGTGGAGCTTCTCTCGAGGACCCCGAAATTTTCACTAGCCCCGCGGACAACGAATTGCCGCTGTCTCGACACACTAGGGCGGGTTCTCGTCTCGCTCTTGGTCAACGCCGATAATTAATACTTCTGATCAATTCTGGAGTTACGATTTCGAATCATCCGTCGAAAAGCAATTATCATACAGTTCTTTTGATCATCGATATCGCTATCAACGAATCTCTATATTATAGCATCGACAATATTTTAAGCTTAGCTTCCTTTAACCCTTTCGGTATGTGAAATACCTGGACTTGATTAATCGCTATATAAATGCTATAACGAATGTGTACGTGCGATGTGTCAATACTTTTTGTAGCCACTGTACGGTATAGGTCAGCAATTAGGTAGAATCAAATGTCGATGAATTATTGAAAAACACGAAGAAAACACGTTATCGAACAAAACTCACGCATGTACGTCGATAAGCGCAGCAGAACCGATAGGGAGGCAGGCGTAATTAATATATGACCGTGCGTCGAGCGAGAGGCCGCGAGCGCAACGCACACGCCCACCGCATCCGGCATACAATGCGTATAAATCGTCATGAATTTTGAGAGGGCTGCAATTTCGTATTGAATCGCATTCGTACCGGGTCTGCCCATCCTCTCCGTTTGCCATCCACGTCGCCACCTTTCCCATCTCCCGTTCCCTCCTACTCAAATCGTCCTCGAGAGGGAACCGTATTCCCTCTGATTGCAGGTTCCAGTGACTTAACCCTTGGACGAATCGCGATCCACACGTGTGCGCTATCTCGACAGGCCGAGAAACTGATCTGCGATTATTACCAAGGATGTTCGCGTCATCGATGACCGCGTTCTTCGGCTGGTTTCGAGGGAACCATAATGACCGCCTTAATTGCGACGTTTATAGCCCCACAGCCAAGATTGATGCGCGTCTGCCCCTGCAAGCTTCTGGCGATTTCAAGCTTGATAGGAACGCTCGCGTGAAATTTAGGATCTCTCGGAGAAAATCTTAGATCTTGAAAATTTGCGGATCGAAGATTTAAAAGCCTGTAAACTTGAAAACTTGAATGTTTGACATTGGAATATTCAAAAATCCGTATGGACAAGATCTGCAAATTCGGAGGATTTCAAGAATATTTTTTTGACATTTTTTTACCCCTTCGTTATTTCACTTTTTATGAAAAGTTTCACAGTTACGTCATAATCATAGCCGGCTCGTCGTCTCGACGACGCGACGGCGAGACAGACGTTAAACTGCATGCGACTTGCAAGAGCCTGGTGTTCGGTGCAAGCACGTCGTTCAATTAAAGATCGTGTAATAGCATTCCAGCCCTCCTTTTCACGTTCCTCTTCATCGAACCCCGCATAATGCGACACGACTTTTTTAATTGATGCCTTTGCGTTCCATCCGCATGTACGCATCCTCGTGTACCATGTCGCGAAACCGAGGGAACTCGATAGCGTCATCGAGACGGTCTTACGTGTCGCTTTATGTCGCGTTATTAAACCACCGTACCGTAAATATCAGAATAGTCGTGCTACAAAGTACAAGCAGACGAATCTCGATATCGATAATCTTCCTTCACCTTTATACATTGCTCAAACGCTAAGAACAGGGTTCTAACGATCGATAAATACTTCCAGTTCACTCTTAAGGCGGATTTCTGGCTTTCGCACAAGCCAAGTCCATTTGAAAGAAGAACTACCGTTTTCGAAAGTGTTCCCTTTTCGTAGAAATATCGTGATTTGTCTGTAATTAAATAATACCGATAATCTGAAAATTTTGTTGCACGAATAGGAGAAATTGAACGAGTTATTCGAGACAATATGCATCGAATCTCGTTCTTCCTTTTCAAAGGAGCGCACAAATATTTCGTAAGACGACGATCTCAAGAGGGTAGCGACTATTTATTCGAAGGATGGGATCCAAGACGTAGACAAGGTAGAAGCGTCGCTTTTGATGGGTAGGAAAAATGCGTCGGTGCGTCTCGACGCGGCTTTATTTCCTACGCGACCGGTGCGCCTTTGGCTTTTCACGTTCACCACCGACTCCTCACCCCTCTCGACTTCCGCTGCCATGTCGTGAAACCGCGTCGATCCGTGAATCTCGAGGCGTCCCGGCTCGAGATTTGGAAAATGACGTATCGGGGCCGCCTAAGCCGCCGGATGAGATCAGGATGATAGATGGTGTCTCCGGTTCACGTGGACGGCTTGACTACATTATACGGTTGCGTACACCTACATACAGGGTGTTTCTTTCTCATGATGGAATGATGAGAATACATGATGGAATGAAAATGGCGAGAATACACCGGATCGAAGAAGTCGAGGATTCGTGGAGTGAAATTCGATCAATTTAAATAGAAATGCAAAGTCATTGTGTTTGTTAAGCGAACATTTTTTCGATCTATGTACATTCGATGTATGTCGATCGTTTTTTAGAATAATGAAATTCACAATGCGGAGCCATGATAAAGTAAAAGTATAATACGCAAAGAAAGATAAATGATCTTCAACCGCTAGGATACCTCCATTTACGAAATTTCCCTCGCGATACCCGAATCATATTAACCCTCTACCCTCGTACCTTCGTCTTTTTCGACTCGGTGAACCTTCGTATCGCGCATACACCTATTTATATTTTAAACTGACACGCCTTATATATCCACGTTCATCCTTTGTTTTACATATGAACGCGAATATAGCCACCTGTAGGTCCAACCCCTAATCCACCGTGCTACTACTAAATTCTGTTTAGAAGCAGTCTATACAATTTAGCGTCACAGTTTATGATCATAAAATTCAATATTTTGTGTAGCAACGCTATGAACGAATCTTCCATCGTATTAAATAATCGACTAACTTTCCTCGACGATCTTTCTTCAACAAGTTTTCCACAAATCGGTCCCGTTCAAGACCACAACCATATTTCTTCCTCTTCTTCCAAATCGCTTCGAAGTATTTTGATGTTCGATACCAAGCGATTTCTGCAATCGATCTCTCCAAGCGGAAAGAAATCAATCACGACGCCGGAGAATACGTTGGAAAAGTTCACGCGTAGACGCACCGAAAGGAGAGAAATCGCGAGAATGGAATCGGGTCGGTTGTCTATCGATTGAAATATCGCACGGTCGTATCTATTCGGGACTTCCCCGTAAATTCGAGCGTGTTTCGCTTCTTTCATCCTCGGCGCCGTTCGCCCGCTAAGAACTTGTAAATTGAAACGACCAATGGAACTTTCTTTTATTTATCGCACGGCCGGAACAGCGGCGACTTCCGGAGCTCCATTTTTCCGCAGGAAACACACAGGATTTACGTCAAAACTACATTTTAAAGGGTGTCGATCGCGAAAAGTTTCCACCTCTGAAATATTGCCGTGATTTGTATTTGCAGGAAGGGAATGTGCGAAGACAAGTTTTGCATTGTATTACGGAAACTTGGAGCGACTGTGGAAAAATTTTAAATCGTCCAAAACGCCTGCTAATCGATTCAACAAATCGAAAAGTAAAGAAAGATACGATAACACGATTGTTTCTAGAAAGTCGTTTTGGAATTAGAATTCAAAACTATAATTAGTAAGACCAGCAATATAATTTAATACTTCCAATATTAGAATATGATAACGAGCTATGCTTTGAAAATTTTAAACAGAATAAAGAAGCACATTTAGCCTCAGAATCAAACGTAAAAACAGTTTTGGTAATATGGAATTAATGACATGCTAAACCTCAAAACTCTGTAAAACATATATAAAATGTGTTCTACCATGTTCTTCCTTTAGAGTCTCCGATTCGCAATATAAACTTTTCACAGCTCTACTGGAAAAAGGTTACATTCAGAGTCTGGTATGAACTAAACAAATTCTCAGACGTGTTGAATGGATGATCTATACCCGGCAATAATTCTTACGAGCCGCGGTAAATGTACGAGAGACGCGTCGAACAGCCGGGAAGAATTATACGAGAGTACCGAGGCGAATCGTGCCGGGCGAATTACAGGCGTCACCGTTGCGATCAGGTTAATATAGAGACCACAACGAGCCGTACGCGTTAACGTATCGATATCAATGTCTATCGCGCGTGTTCCTCGCTATTATACGACGCGACCGCGCGTATTTGTTTCCTGCACGAACGTTCGCGTGGCCAGACGTTAAGTTCTGTACATTTGGTATCGCGCGATCGTGTCGTTCCACCGCTTCGAAACGATAGCCTCTTTCAACGTACGTGTTCTACAGGCAAAGCGTGATTCTTGGGTAATTAATGGCGCCAAGAGTCAGATGTATAGTATATAATATCTAAATTTGAAATAATTCTACGAAACGAATGAATTCTTACGACGATGGAACTGATCCAACGTTCGTGGTATATTTTAGAATATAACAAGTTTTGACAAGTTTGTAGCCGTAATTTATTGTACCATATATTTTAAATTATAGAAAGCTCGATACTCGGACTATTCTTTGACGAAAATCTAATAAACGTATATTTCTCGATTTAAAAATCCCTTTTATAAATGCCGGCAATCATTAGAGATCGAACAAGCCGCGGAAATTAGGAGGACTACGAGATCGTCAACTCGGAGGCGAGTTTGTTTTCCAACCAATCATCCTGGCTGAATACACCTTAAGATTCCGAAGGAGTCGTCGGCGTTTCCCTCGTGTTCAGAGGTCGGCAATTACACGGCGGACAGGTTACGGGAAAAGAGTTATGGCGTTCGAACGAGCCACGGTGTCTTATGGCGGAGGTGGGTCGAGTAACTTGACCAAGGCATTAAGCCGATCTCCTGCGGCGAGCGTGCATACATTACGTCGTTTATTCCCCTCATTCTTTCATTCATTCTTACACACGCGTCCCAGAGAGGAACGGCTCGATTAGCCATCGATGATCTACGATATTTCCGTTTCTTCGGAAGAAAAGGACACACAGGTCTCGTCATTGGTTGAGTCTGAGCTAAGAAGAACCAGCGTTTTCGTATTCTTAATAAAAGCAACGATGTTTTCATGCTAATGCTTCTTTGCTGGGATTCATAGTTAGGTCCATTAATTTAGCTTTTTAGGATCGCTATTTTGTTGGAAATTTGTTATTTCCTTCGATAATTGAAGTCTGTTGAAATGCCGACGGTGTATTGTTACTCTTCTTGGCGGAAAGTTGGCTAAAGTTCATAAATATCAGTAAATTGAAGAAAAATTCATCACGAACTCTTGTCTTGGTCTCGCTTGGACAAATTGTAAATATTCAGTCAAAATTACCTCTTCGTTATTAACTGCTGATAAAAATTAAGTTAAAATTGTAAACGCTAGACAAATAGACTCGAAAGGAATTGTCATAAGAGGATTTGTCTCGAGTATTCTAAGATACAAGTATGTATCTGAAGATCGTACTTGTCGTCGATTGATTTCAAACAAGCTGAACTTCCATCATCAGGGCCCGGTAATTATCAGCCAACCCTCTTTCACCTGACTCTGTAGGTCGTTTTAATCGATCGAGCCAGAGGTTCAGGGCTCTGCGATCAAAGGAAAAAGTGGCGGCCGGGCAGAGTTGTATCGACCGCGAAAAAAGTCGGCGACGACAAAGGTCGGTTCGCCTTCTGGGTGACTGGAAGATCCGTGCTCGCCCGTACATCAGTCGAGTCGTGCTCATAAATCGTGATTAAATCGAGCGGCCATCGTAAATACCTATCAGTCGGGCAAGGACCGAACGAAAGTGAAACGACGAAGCAGCTTGAAAATCGGAGAAATGCTCTTTCGAATCTTCGAATCAATCCGGCGCTCTTCTTACGTGTAGATAACGAATCTCGCGTCGTTGGCTTTAAAATATTCCACTTTCCACACTGACATTGTTGGCGAAGAATAGGAGAAAGGATAAAGGGAATAAAAACTCGAATACATTAACGTCTGGTCTTGTTAAAAGAAAACAGATCACTGGAGATTTCGCTGCACCACGCGGAACCATCGCCGCCTTCTCCGGAGCGACAAATTCCTCCGGTTGTCCGATGAAAAACGTTCGCGCGACAAGTTGATTCAGCAATTTCCCCGGACGTTATTGTTCGCTGTAACCGCGCGAAAGTCGAAGAATGCCGTTCGCGCGAGCGCTAATTCAAAACCAGCCTTGTAACGCAGAACGCCACGCCGCGAATAACAAAGAGACGAGCGTAGAAACAAAAGGTGCGCGGTGCACAGGAAGGGAAGCAGAAAGAGGAGAAGAGGGCAAAAAGGCGTTCGCGCGTCCACGCCGACAGGCTGTCACGTGCAATTATCCCGTCTTGGCGGGTTCAAAGGCAGCGTGAGAGACCCTCCCGGGTATAAAAGTGTTACAAAGGTGGTAAACGCCTATGAGGGAGTTTGACGACCCAGATCGAACGACCACGAAGAACCGCATAGAATCTATCCGCTCGATCAGCGGGATTATTCTTGGAACGGCAGAGCTTTGTGCATGGAAAATTTTTTAATCCTTCTTTTACTCTATTATTTAGTCTTGTTCGTCGCTGAAATTTTAAATACTTAAATCGAATGCGAGTGTGTAAATAGTATCGACGAAAATTTATCGTTATCAAAAACGACTAAGGCTGTGGTTACAGTTGATGCGCGTTCTGATAAACTGTTGTTCCGACGGACCAAACATTTAAAGATCGAAATGTATACGCTCATAAAAATCTATGTACGTACATGCATGTTTCATTGCTCCGATGTACTGGTTACGATTCGTTAAATATGCAGTAACTATCCGTTTACACAAACTTGCCTAGAGACGAATAGCTTATATAATTGGAGTCTACTGATTTTTCCCATTACCCGTAATATTCCACATATTTGGATTGTGCGTTTTGCAAAGTAGTTTCAACCGACAGGTGTTGTCCCACTCGATCGGCCACTGAAATAAATATTTACCACTAAGATCAGACACGATCTCGAGCGGATCGAACGACGGAAGCGTGTCCGTTGACCCGGGAAATCCACAACGAATAACTGGTGGCAGGTTGTCGATGTCGCGGAGGCTTTTCAGAACAGGCTTTTATTCCGGCGGAGTCGCGGGATATCGAGGGTCGACAGAGATTGCTGGCGCGTCGCGGCCATAGTCTAAGACCTCTGATTGACAGGACCGCTACACACCGATGATACCGACGTGTCTGTGCTCTGACTTCCATTTCACGCCACTCTGCGTCTGCCTGTCGTTCCGCTTTTCCACCGTTTCCTGAATCTCGGATCCATAAGACCTCGTGGATCTATTCTCTCCTCTCGTTCGAATCGCGTAAAAAGCGGCTGCACGTTCCAGGCTCTTCGCTTTGGTATTACGGTGTTAAATACCGGAATATTCGTTTAATTTAGACCCCGCTTGCAGTTGAAAACCGGCATTGAGGTAGCAGCGGAATACTTGCAACGCGTTACCAGAAAAAGACGAGAAAGTTGCGGCCAGAGGCCACTCTAGAATCTCGAGCTTCGTTTCGCCTCTTTTTTTATAATTAAATTCATCAAAAGTTACGCCAGACGAGAGCCCTTGTTTCCAACTTTCCGCCAATTATAAACACCCTGAAGACCGTGTATCGATGTTCATACGAAATGCACGTGAGATTTCATTTAGCGATCGACCAGCAGCCCGACTCCGTCGTAATACTTCTGCTGCAGGTTTACGCTGGATTAATATCGAATTCAGGGGCCAACTTCAACGTTATTGAGCCTCCACGCAAGAAACTTCCGCTGGCTACAGCTGCATCGCAAAATCCACGGTTCACAGATTCGGAAAGCAACCGATAAAATAATCGTTGGATAATCTGGAGTGTAACGATTTTCATCGCACGAATAAACTTCGACGGTAGCTGCCGCTTCTTTCAAAAATTGAGATTCAGATGTCGATAATTAATTTCAGATCACGGATCGAGCAGTCAATTACGTGCATGTGCAGGCATAACGTGGATCGTCAGCTACCAATTCCTACCTACGCAAATATCAATTTCCAACTGTCAAATTGACGACAAGCAGTTGCTAATTGCAACAATGCTACCATAACAGATCGCTCCTCGAAATCAGTTGCAAGAACTGGTGGGGATAGCGACGATCTGTTCATCATCACAGACATGCCACTACTGCTGTCAATACGCCAATCTTCACCCTTCGCTCGCCAATTTCTACCGATAAATTCCCAAACGTGTCACGTTCACGATAAAACTTTCCAACTGCGGTACTCACCGCTGCTGAAAGAATTTAACCCATCGTTTAACCGTCATCCGTTAGTCGAACAAGATTCCTCCAGTTAGATACATCGCAGAAATTGAATCCGAGAAAAGGCAGGATCAAGCGGAGAAGGGTAGGAGGAGGGAGGTCTGCGACGCGCAAAGGGAGCAATTTCTCAAGTGATTACCTTAAAGAAGCTACGAGATATTCGAGGTATCGTGCGGCCTGCGGCACCGGGAACCGTCGGAGTGACATTGAGCCTCGGTTCGCGGGGACGAGGGCCAAAAAGAAGAGCGAGGAAGGAAAAGCGGCCGAACACCGACGGTGGATAAGGCGAGACACGTTGGTCGGAGAAACGGTGACTGAGGGAACGAAAGAAGGAGCGGAGCAGGACGAAGAAGAAGAAACTGCCGGTTCCCGGAGGAAATTGAAAAATCCGAGTTAAAGGATGGGCCGATGCAGCAGCGCGTGTCTGCGCTCGCCACCGACTGCGAAGTATTTAATTTAACTTTTTCCTCTTTTTAGCCGCATTTCCAATTTTCCCTCGGTCCCGTTCCTCGCGACGCCGGGCCACGAGTCACGCCATCGGAGGCCGCGTTCTTCCTTCTTCTGTCCTTAAGACGGCATGCGCGCAACCACCTTGAATCTCTCTACCACCGCGTTAGTACTATCTTTCTATACGCTGAATATCCATTCAGCCCAAGTTCAGACAGAGAATCCTGGAAATTGACCGTACAGGTATTTTATTCTTCGCTAATGCAATTCCGCCACATTATTTTCTATCTATCTATCGTAGTATCCGTGATACAAAATAATCGAAGACACTGAGAATTGTAACGTTAAATTGATTTTAGTTATTGGAGATGTTGACAAGGTTGAAACCATCCGAATTGATTCGTGGATTTATCATTTTCTACTTGGTGCTATTTAGTCGAGTGACAATTGGTCCATGACTTTCTTCCAAACTCAAGTTTACGAATAGAGCAAACTTTTCAAAAATAATTATAACGGTACAGTAAGCGAATTTTTATTACACAAAATACCATATCTACTCTCGTAGCGAAGGAAAATGAATCCTATAGGAATCAAATGATTGAGATCAAATCCCCATTATTCACTTACCAACCTTGATAGACGTCTTAATTCTTTACAGCCACCTCAATTCTAATCAGCTGGATTACTCTATTTCCTAAATACTCAGAACTCTTCTTTCATCAACTCGCAATTATAGATATCATCTTCAACCCTCGTTTTCTCATCGAAGAAATGGTAGATCATCGGCTACTATGCCGTTACCTATAATCTAACGTGACTCGAAGACCCCTTACGAATCAGAAGGTAGAACTTCCGGAGAAACCGGCCTAGACAGGTGTGGAGACGGCGCGATCAGAACGGTCTGGCCTCGATAGAGTCATTAGCGAGCAGGTGAATCCGTGCACTGACGGAACTCGCGTAATTTCTCGACCGCAGAAGGAAAGGGCACAGCTGCGCGCGACCAGGTAGACCAAATTGCGTTCCCGCTAATAAGAGAAACAAAATAGGCTTCTCGAAGCAGACCTTCGTAAAACGAGGTTAGAATTCGTCAGGAGAACTCAAGTTTGTTGCGATTCGGCGAGATTTGCAACGTGGCGAATCGATAAACGAGGTCAGAAGATGGATGATGATGTCGGTGGTTTAAGCGTGAAGGTTACGGTCGAGCAACGAAATCTTCTTCAACGCGATGATCTTCGCTGAAAGTGGTATTGCATGAATTGTAATCGTGTTTCGAAAGAAGGATTACTGGACTATTACGTAGCAATCAAGTATCATCGATCGTTGGAATGTTCGCAAGAAGAAATTTCTGGGTACGCTATTTTTAGTCCGACCGTTTTAATTCTACAACTGGGCTGTGAATATTTATGCAAATTCATATTTTTACAGACGCCCATAAAGAACTGAGAGTCGGATAAAAACGTGTCTTATCTTCTAAATACCGTAAAATATATTTCACTTCTGGTGATTTAGTTATTTTTTGCATTTGCGCCCGATCGTCTTAGCTGCAAACGTCGCTTCGTCCATCTCCACCTGAAAAAGATTTATGAAAGTGAGAATAAATGAAACCATCCCCTGATGTACGCGCGAGAAGATTTGGAGCGAGTGATATCGCGGGTGTATCATCCTGCGCGGCTCCCAATTACAGTCAAAGTAAATCTAGCATAATTGACGCGGGCGGGAACGCAGTCGGGAAAAACTGGTTGTTCTTCGTGGCAATACGGTAATTACCGGTGGAAAATAGGAGACCGTGCTTTAATCATCGGCTTCATTACCGGAGCAACCTTTTATTCAACAGGTAACACAGATTTCCACGTTAAAATTAACAACGTTACCGAGCTCATTAACGGGCAACGAAACGAACGAAACGGGCAAATATCCCGAATGGTATTTTTCCCGACTGGCGTGGAAAAAGTTTAGCTCTGTTAACGCTTCCAACCAGTCGTTAGGCGATTGTTCCTCGGCAAACGTTCGCGATCATCGACGTGCGGTCGACGTTGCGTTCGGTCATTAAAGAAACCTGGGAAAATTAACGAACCGGTTACTTTTTTGTGCCCAGTGTTTTATTCGAGAGGAACGAGTTTGTAGAGCAGGCCATGCATAGATACTCCGACTATTAAGTATACTGGCAAATAAAGCATTATTCCTATCGCAGACAGAGGTATGTTTGCCAAGACGTCGTAAAATTTCCAAACGTGTTGAACATTGGACAGTAATGAGAAAAAGCTGCGTAACGGAAGAGTCTTGGAAAAAAGTTGAAGAAATTGTGTCAGCTGGTTTTGCATCGACTTTTCTTTTTCCACTTTCTTGTTCTTTCACCGAAAAAGTTTATCTAATGAAACGTATCTAATACGACGTTTCGCTTTGGAAGATCCGGATGCACCTGTCGTAGCCTAATTTTTTATCCAAATAAAAATCAAGGATCGACGATTAGGAGAATTGGTGGTTATAATTTACGGTATCTATCGGACACGAACGTATAAAGACCGGATCCTACCTGGCGCCACGGTGATTATGGCCTTAACTGTCAGATAATAATGGCATATATCACCTGGCGCGCGGATGTCGAAAAAAAAGAACGCTTTTCTACTACCTGTTCGCCGCCGCAGCCAAAAAGGGACTGGCATCCAGTACGTGGTAATTAACCCCTTTCGTAACCGGCGATAAATCCGTTCGACGAGCAGAACGAACGTGTCTACGCTGCAAGAGAATCGACCGTATCTTTTTTTATCCTGGAACAGAGATAAGGGCAGATAGGGTGTATTTATTCTAGGAGAAGCCAAAGAAAACCATGTTCTCGTATTGTTAGAGAGATTAAAAGGGTCGGTCAAAGGTCCGGTGAATAGATTGGCGTTTAACAGAGTCTCGTTTCTCCGACACCGACGGCAGGTGTATTAATCGTTCGTGAAACTGTCTACGGTTCTTCGGTATATCGTCGACCTTTGAACCGATTCCATTCCCGAATATTTCTCTCCCTTGTGGAAGCTCAATTTTCCCCGCTGCAAACTTTCCACTTGCGGGAATTTCCAAGATCCGGTTCACGTAGTGGCAATTGCTTTTCCATGACCTCGTTTCGGACGATTGTCAGCCAATTTCAGCTGCTCTTCAATCCCTGACGCGATCCTACGTGATTTGTGACTCGAATACTCTACGTTTCCGGCATGTTCCCGCGCCTTTCCCTCCTTTGCCTTCTCAAAACTTGACCAAATATTTCCATATATATATATATATATATATATATATATATATGTACCAAGATCAATCTGTCACCAGGAATTCCTCTTATGCTATATTCTATATTCGTTCTTACAACTACGGGAGGGAATTCGTTCAAACTTTAAGCTTAAAATATAGTCGTCGAGCTATCAATGTACACGATATGTTTCACTGTTTATCACGTCGCTAATAACGAGTTAAATAGACTGTTTTCAAATATAGCTTAAAAATATTGCTTAAAAATTATTCATAACCCAAGTTGGCGAATTACAGGGTACATTATCTAGCTTGACTCTAGCCGATCGTTTGCTTGGCTATCTGGATCGATCATCGCGTTCTGTACGAGACCAGCAAATGTCCTGTTACTTACGAACGGGGGTGCACGATATCTCACTGGTTTCTCTGCTTCCCTCCACTCCGTTTCACGGCCAGATCGTTTTATTCGCCGACAGCGGGCATCGTCGCCCATAATAAAGACATTAACGGAGCCGGCCGCGGAACGATGAAGGCCTTCCGTTCCAGGAGGCCAGTTAGTTCGAGCAAAGATCGCGCGGCCTGACGCCACCGCCACTCGTCCCGGCCAGCACGCTTTCGGCGAAGTGATTTACGCGCAGCAAACTATAATTATTGAAGCGCCGCACGAAATTGCTTCCACGTATTTCTCTTGGCCGTTCTGGTCGTGCGACTCGACTTAACAGCCATCGTTCCTCTTATTCTTCAGTCTTTTGACAACCGTCGGGCGACCCGCCGTCCTTTTCCTCGTGAATCGTATATATTTATCTATAGAAACGAGCGCGATTTCGAATCACGTCGAACAGGGACGGTGTAAAGATTTCAATTCCTCTCTCGAGTCGAGAGGGGAAAGGAGAAATCGATGGGAAGCCGAGGGACGATAAAGTCGAACGATGGACGTACTCGCGGTAGCACGCGTCGAATTTCCCTTAGATTATGTCCGTCATAACCTGGATTTAGAAGACACCGGTAACGAACAAACGACACTCCAGAGAAGGTTGCTTCACTGTTCAAAAGCTGGTTTATTTTTCGCTTCTTTATTCCGTGCAGTGCTCTCGGGGATCAAACGAATATTGACGCGTTGCACGTGGCGAAAAATGGCAAGTAAACGAGATGAGAATGGTAAAATAATATGGATTAACGCTTCCTATTGTTCGTATTTTCTGATCCGATGTCTTCTATTCCCAAATGTATCGTTTCGAGGTGAAAAAGTCGCCAGAAAGATCCAGTTACCACGAAAGCTACGTTGAAAACTGACAAAATTCTTACAAACAAACAAATTTTGTAACAAACATAGAATCTGTTCAAAGGCGAATAGTTCGCTTGCAAGCGGAAAGGTAGAGAACGAGCTAAAATGGCGGGTCATAGAGGTCCGCGATTAGCGTGTTTCCCTGGCTGGCCCGAAGCTACGATGCTGTGATGGATAAACGAGAGGCTCGTTTGGACTTTTGACGACTTTGTCTGCAACACTGGGACCCTGACCCTCTGGAATAGCTCAGGATCCCTTCCTCACAGCTGTTCTCCGCCACGAATTTCTCCTCGCTAGTGTTCGCGTCGATTCCTCCCATCGTGGACGCGGTAATTATGCTAATTCCACGAAAACCGGTCGCCCACCAACCATATCGCGATTAGGATACTTCCCTAGATACTGCGAGAGATTCTGATTTACAGAAAATCCGTGGAACGTGCCGAGCAAAGACTAATAGCGCTTCGAATTTTTCATTCTTGGGTCGTCCGTGTTTTTACTCGACCGCAAAGTATCGTTGAATTCTCGTTTCTTATACCTCGACAGCGTCGCAAACTGTGAAACGGATGAAAATCTCGTAAAACGTGTTCTTGTAAGGCGAGCGTGCATTATTAACGCAACACTGCGCAGAGGGGCATCTTATTGTCGAGTAAAAATATGCTCCATTTCCACGAGCAGTTTCTCAAGACGAGGCTATTAATGGCCTGACGCTGTGTTCCAGATAGCGGGACGATTAAGGCAATTACTCCACCAGTCATCCTTTTGCACGGAAAGAAAGAAAAAGAACAAGGGAGCCACCCTTCCGAGGGATCTTTGAAGAATTAGAAAAATTCATTTGCGACCTTCTGCAAGCAGTCTCGAGCTTATAATCGAAAACCTTGCAAAGTAGAATAGTCTGTCTAAATAAATCTTTCTGTTGCGCTTTACATTAAAGATGTAGCAGGGAAACAAATGAATACTTAACAAATGTATGCAAGAAGAAAGACATACTAATTAGAATTTAACTACTTGCGAAGCAGTAATTATACACGAGAATGCATCTCCAGTGCGTGTATTTACCATCTCCCCTCATTTATTTACATTCTCCACTTGTTTATTTATATTACCGGTTGTTTGTTTATGTTCCGTATCTATTTGTCTACTTTTTGTTAATCTTCTTGTACCGTAGATATTAATGGAGTAGCTTCGAGCGAATAATATAACGCGAACGGAGAGTCATCTAATTGCAGTAATTATCTCGTGATTAATCGAGACGCCGGGACGGTACGTTTCGAGGAAGCGGATTTGTCGCCAGGTACCAATCTGCTAGTTTTCTCGTCGCGCGACTAGTAACGGTGCCTGAAAAGAGACTTACGAAAGAATGCCATGGTCTAGGAGTTGTAATTTTCCCATCGTTACGCGGCAAGCGCGCAACTTGCCAAGAGTACAAGGGAAACCGGAGAAATACTTTCCAATAAAGGGTCCCTGGGGATGGCATCCTCCATCTCGCGGTTTTCTATGTTTTTACCGAACTGAGAAGGTACGAAGGAAACAGGCGAACGTAAAAACGTGCTGACTAGACGCACAAGGCAGAAATGGGAAGAATATCGCGAGAGTTCCCGAGAGCTATGACCGCTTCAAAGGAAGAACGGGATGGATCGCGACTTAAACCGATCTCTAGGGCGATACGTTCTACCCTGAGTATTGGATGAAGAAGGGCTTGAAATATTTTCCGTCTTATGATCCCTTGTAACCTCGACTCTCTACAGATTCGACTTTCCAAAGATTCCTACATTATTTAAAGGCGCGAGAAGAACGAACATTTCCTATTACAACAAGTAAAGAACGTCTGTATTGCGCTTCATATTCAGCTTAATCTAGCTTTCACGAGTCTGTAAACTCAGCTTCCGACATTCTATTTTCCAAAGACTTGTAAATTATTTACTAACAGAGAAAGCTCGAAGATATTTTTCTTGCAATAACTACGAACAATGCGTCTATTACACCTGATATGGATAGAAGCACCGACCACGAGGCACCCGGTATCCTCCCTCGTTCTACACTCACACATCGCACTCGAACTTGATCTTCCCGATCAAGAAAGAACATTATTAAATTCCTGCCCTCGATATTTACGATCCTCCGGATCTGCTACCGTTTCATCTCCAGCAGAAAGTTAATATTTAGCATACACGCCGACTAACGCCAGTTATTATACTCAATCTCCGTTCGAAATCTCCGCTCGATAAAGCAATAATCTCGCCGAGAAAACCGATGGATCTACAGACGTAGACTCGCGAGGCTAACTCGAAGTTAGCCCGAAGAGACTCGAGAGTCGTTCCCGAGGCAGCATAGGCAGACGGTTTCCAGCATAGGGCAGCCTCGTAGTATTAAGTCATTACGTTCGGCCCCGGTCCTAATAATACCCTTCGCCTCGCTGCGAGTGAGCCGACCGAGCCAAGTCCCGTCCATCCATCCAGTTGTCCGCCACGACGACGTGCCGCATCCTCCGCGTCCTGCAGAGGTTCTCACGCGAGTCCTTCCGCGCCACCCCGATCGACTGTCTTATGCAGATTGTCCAAACGATCCGACGCTGTTACATAGGCTACCGTATTTACGGCGTTGACTCGGGATGATGGGAGAATCGTGACTGACGTTTAAAGGGATCATGGAGTTGCTTGTTGAGAGAAGATACTAGGTATTAATTAGGTTGGTTGACTATCGTAAGTTGACAGTGTGTTTACGTGTTTATTCGATGTACAAGGGGAACGATGAATGATGATCTTTGAAGTTAGTTCATTGTGCGTCCAAATTGGTATTGAATAAAGATAATTGGTTCGCCGTGAGATAATGAGGTTAAACTCAAAATTCTAATATCAAAGTTTCGGATTATTAACAAAGATAAATCAATAGACTCTCGGTATTCAAGATAGACAAAATCGAAACTTTCTCATTTGTCACCACCATCTTCGTTTCCTCCCAAGACCCACGAGTTCATTAACGAATCTGACAAATTACAACAGAACAAGTACTCGTGGCACCAACTTCGCTGAAACTTTGCACGAAACCGGGCTAATTAACCAAGATACTTCGAATAAAGACACCTAACGATTATTAAACAGGATATATAATTCTAGAAGAGACACGAATGTTCGCAAGGTATCGTAGCTATAGATGACAGAAGACAGGGTTTCCACGAGCACGAGAAGCAACGTAGAATCGGCAGAGACCACCAGGCTCGTTCTCCGGTTATGCCCGTCGGCCTCTCGTGGCTTTGCTCTCGTAATATCTTATTACACGATCGCTGCATGCCTCGGCGGTGCACATGCACGCGTGCACCTACACGCGTCAGCCGTGCTCACCCACGTTTACCTGTCACCGATCGGTTGCGATCGTATCTTTTTCCAGGGAAATTTGTGCCGATCGGCCCGAGAAAATTCGAGGCGTGTGATTATTCCGCGAGCCGCCGGGACATTTTTATGTAACGTAATGATCGGCTATCGTAATCTCTCGCGGGCAATCACCTCGCGACTTGGGCGATATTCTGCTCACCCTGAAATCTTCTATTTATAAGTATCATTTCAACGTATCACTACGAAGCTATTGTCATCTTTGCTTTGCTTTGCTTGCTCCTACGTCCAATTTCAAATATTTAGATATTATTTCGTAGCAACCTGTACGATATTAACTTCTCTAACGTAGCTAACACTGTTAATCTTAAAAGAAAGCTCATCCTTGTTCGTTGTTCCGAATTGTATAGGTCACGTGGATCAGAAGATTTCACAAGGCCACGTTTGGAAAGAGGAAGGATAAGTATACGAAGAAGGATATTGAGAAATGCTTCTACGTCGGGCGGATCTTTGATCGACTCGCTGGAACGTGGGTCGTTGATTCGAAGAAATAAAGGGCGAGGCTCCTTCACGCGTGGCCCACTGATTCCGAGAAGAGAAGCAGGAAGATTTTTAGAGAATGGATGGACTACAGATTCGGAGGAATAGGTTATCATACTGCAAGGAATCGAGGATATAGAACGGGAATCGGTCGAACCTAAGAGATAAGGAAGATGAACCGTAGTCATATCCAAAAATGAGAAATAGTAGAAACTTCCCATCCCAAAATATCAAATAGATCTCGTAACTATAGAAGCATGCTGAATGTACCTTTAATAAACATCTCACATCGAATTCCAAATTCAAAATTCAAACCTAACTCAAAGCCATCGTATTCGATACGAAATACGCTATTCTCGTCAGTTCCTTTTTGTTCGTTTAGGTGATATAAAATAATTGCCTCGAGTCAGAGTCGTTAATTACAAGGGCAATCAGGTTGCCTTGCGATCAGAGGCTGCGTCTTCCTGACGGACGCTTTGTTCCGTGGCTTTGCTTACGTCGATTTCGCTCTGTTGTACAGCTCGTACGTAGCATGGACCACCAGCGCATCGTATGAAGTTATTATCTCCGGCGGGTTCTCTGACACAACGGCGCATCAGCTCGACACACTGTCAGCTCGCCTCTCCTCGTGGCATCTTACGAGTCAACGAGTCCTCGCGCAACGACGAGCGAGCACACGCATAAGGCGTATCCTTGGGAAAAGAAAGCGAGTGGAAGAGGAAGAGCGTAGACAGCCCATAAAGTCATGTTCTAGACCAGCATCGCTGGCAATGGTATCTTATTACTGGCTTATCGACGTGTACTATACCGAACCTGAAGCCACGGGAACGCGTACATCGAATCCGGAATCCGTACGAGGGGCTCGCGTCGTTTTCAGAATTGCAACTTTTGCTCCGAGCTATGCAGCCGCTCGCTTATTGAGTACGAAGCCACTGAAAGGTACCGATCGTGTTCGATCGCGCGTACCATAATGAACGGAGTACCGAACGGGTATCCAGTATGGTTCAAAGGTTGCTCGATATTGCTACCTTTGAGAAATCTCTGCCCCTGCTCCAAGAATATTGCTCAACCTCCACAGCTTCTGTAATTTCTTCTCGTTTATGTCTAAAGGTTGTCCCGGCGACTTCGATGACTAAAGATCGTATTTGTAATCGAGAAACGTAGTTTTATTCCAGCTATGATCTCTTCTCAATCTTTTTGAGACTAATGGTACAAGGAAACTAACAGTATTGTTACAATCGCTTTAACACTTGTGCTGGGAATATTCTGTTGATATTCTTAAAGATATAGGAATACACAAAGTATAGGAACAGACGTCTCCAAAGAATCATTTTCTGTTCAAAGGTAAGAGATTCGGATGAGCGATTGGAAAATTCCTAAATTTTCCACTTCAAAGTGAAATCAAGCTGGACCAGTACGCACAACGGTTCTCTGGATAATTTCGTTGGTACCAAAGGAAGTCGAAAGAAGGGAAAAGAGAAAGAGAAAGATGGAGCAAGAGGGAACGTCAGTTGTGGCAACCGCGAGCGATTCTCAAAGGCAAGCGTGCCGGCCGTAAATCTTGTCGAGTTTGCCGCGGAATCGATACGGCCTGGTTTTCTCGGTCAAAGCTCGTTAGCGATTCTCTCCGCGGTGAAGTTGCTCTAATTGGAGATCCCGCGCGCGCTCGGGATCGTCCTCCGTAAGGAACCGGCCAGCCAGCTGTGTATACACGTTGCATTCGAGAGGCGCTATTATTCGAGTCGAGGGGGATTCCGTGAAGTGCTCATTGTCGCGAAATCTAGTCTACGGGAAAGGCAGCTTGCCGGAACAGCCGTTCGTTTTCCCGTCCTACTTCATTAACTGTGTCTTCCACGAACCACCGGCTTCCTTCGCCTCCCTGCTTCACCTAAGGAATCATCAGCTTTTCGGAATTTCCGTCGCGTCTTCCGTCCTCCGTGTATTACCACGCTCCTTCGATCGATCGGTGTCCACTAACTGTGTCGTGGAGAATCGATCGTTTAAAGTCTGATGTACACGGGCTGTCGAAAGTGTTCGAATACTTGTATCCCGCCGCCACGCTCTTTGGTCAAAGCGTACTTGGGAAACTTCAGAGTCTTTGCGAAGCGTAGGACGAGGAAGTAGAAAATAAATTGGAGTGCTTCTTCTGTATAGATATAGCGAGGAGAAGGGACGATACGGTGTAAGGTGTTTATCTCAGCAACCTTGTCGTTAGAAAGTCCACAAAGACTGTAGAGGGTTAACACCGTGTTTCCGAACGTGTGCGCGTTCGAGCGTAAGTTAACTGGAATCAGGGAGGAACGTTACGTCAAAGTCACCAATGGAGGAGCACTCGTAAATACCAAGCTAGTGTTGCTTTGATCATCCTGGATTGAACGTTCATCTAGTTAGCTGGAAGACATCTCGACGAGGCCGACTTTGCTGCCAGCGGCTCCCACTTACGAGGCATCTTATTTGTCGGAATTCTTACGAGCGTTTTATTAAGCACCGTTTCATAGCTCGTTTCCCGACCATTTTCTTCCTTGTTCGTCGGTCATAAACAGCCGATACCTCCAAGAATCGAACTACCTTCTGTTCATGCTTTCAGTTTCTAATTAGAAATCCGATGCTCGTGGTAACCTTTCACCAAGGTAACCTAGCCTCTCATTGTGGTTCGTTTTATTCCGAGTCTGACAGAGGGGTAAGAAATACGTACCGTAGTTTCTAACTCCGTAGTTTCCTAACGATATTCGGATCCATTATTAAAACTTTTTTGCTTATTTCGATGAGCGCTACATGCCCCTGAGGTTTGGCATAAACTTTCCCACGGTCTCTATGCTTGCAAACTATCAAACATCAATTCGTTGGAAAACAATCCTGTGGACGAACATCGTTGACGGAATATCGAACGATAGATCTTCATCGAACGACTATTAGACTCAGGGAAAGATCGAAGTATTTCATTCGGCAGTTTTGATGCGTCTTTCATAGCACATGGAAGAGACGTTCGAATACGGAGCGAAAACACAGGCCGTAAATGTTCCGGTTAAGAGCAGCTTCGTCCGCGTTAGCCACGATAAAGTCGAAATCACCGCGCGAAGGAAATAACAATGGAACGCTGACGTTACGGCTTCCATCATCGGGACGGGAGCACGGATCGTTTGAATCTTATTGCGGCCCAGTTGCATTAATATCGCATTGCCTCGAGATCCTCTCCGTATAAGACGCGTATCGATCCCCGTGACGTTTTCCAGTCGTGCCAGAGGAATACCAGGATTGAAATGTACACTATAAAATCTCTATCAATGTCAACTTACACTTACTGCAGAAATATGATGCAAAAGCATTTTATGATAAATAACGATTTTACTTGAGTCTCATTTAAGCGACGAAATATTTCATAATTTTAATTCAGTCGACGAATTTCCAAAAGTTCCAATCTTAACAGCAGTCTCAACAGACAATACTTGTTTACTCTTTCCGGAAGTCAAAGATCTGGAGCCTTTGTCTTGAGCACCAAAAGGGAAATATATCCTCGAGAATGGATATCAGACGGTGGTAGGATGAAAGGGCCGGTAAGCAGAGCTCTATGTCGCTTTCCTGATCCATTTAAGCGTCGAATCCCAGCCCCGTTATGAACGATCGTATCGCTAAGTGGCTGGAGGCTCGCATCCGAGCATCGGGACCCCACCGAAGCGCAGACGCCTACAGAAGGCGAGAGTAAAGCGGTCCTGGCATGCATCTTTCATCTTTAGCGAGGCAAAGGGTTTCAACGGGTAGAAGAGACGGAGCTAGTTTCGTCGTAAGGGTTGCACCCGCAGACACTGACTCCTCTCTTCTTTTGTTTGACAGAGACCGTCATGAGAGGCTGCTCATTTGCCTAGTCAAAGGCTGTGCCTTCCTGCACACCCCTTTCGGTTCTCCCTTCTTCCCCTTCCTGGACATCTTCGTTCGCTATTATCTTTCCTTGTGGTCTAGCGCCTCTTGCTCCACGATATTTGCTCTTGTATCTGACATTTTCAGGTAATGGTAAGTAAATGAAGAAAAATAGGCCTACTGCTTAAAACTAAAGCGATAAAATAGTCGAGATCTTTCTTCTCCCGTAGAATATTCTGATAGTATCGAACAGAGTTTATTAAAAACCCCAAGATTTTCGACTCTGAGTGAAATACGCCAACAAATTTCTGTAAGAATCAAAAGGGGCAGGAAATTGAACGGGTATGCTATTTCAAACTCCTTATGATTCGGATATAACGTTACTCCAAGGTAGTTGAAATTTTCCACTCGTTATCCGAAACTTCACGTAATCCAACGTGTCGTTGCTATACGAAATATACAGCAGATATCAAAAGTTAGTCGGCTCTATATCTATAATTGAGTGCGCGCCGAAGTCGATGAAAGCTCCTTCACTTTCTTCTCGTGAGGAAAGGCCTGGCAAAGAAGAGTCAGGCTGGCGTGTAATCACTCGGAACCGCATGCTTCGGTATTCCGCTTTGAGGATGGGATTCGAATGCGACGCCGTCAACGTCGTCGTCTCCGCTGGGCGAGGAGAACCTGCTAAATTAAACGCAGTGAACCGTGATCCTGTAAACAGACCATTTCCATGCCAGGAGGTTCGCCAGGCTGCGCGACTAATGGGCTTGATGATCCACCGGGGGTTGACGTCGTGAATTAACATCAACTACGACGTTTTCCTGTGCAAACGACCTTGGAAGTGGGATACATCCGCCCCTCGACGTGGCCCTGCCGCTATATATACACGGAGTCCGCCCGACGAGAGTTAATGCCAAGGACGAGGGAGGGCCGAGCTTCGATCTCCAACCCTCCTTTCCCAATTGTTTATCTACCTTTCTCTCCACGTTTCGACGAATTTCCTCGTCGCAAGATTTGGAAGACGATTTGTAGAGTGTGTCGGATGACTTTCATTATTCTTTCGTTCATCCCTAGCTTTATGATTCTTCTGGTAGTTACTTAAGTGATCGTTCGCCGTTCACTGCTACAACGATATTACGTCTGACGTAAAATATCGAAACATTATATGTAATTTGTATTTAGAAATTACAAAAAGGAAAACTAGATTTTATTATGAAGACAATCTGATGTCGATATTTGTCTGTGACAGTATTACAAATACAATAGTACAAATGTAGCAATCGGAAATGTAATGTCGAATCAAAAAATGTGTAGACAAATATAATTTAATGCCGGGATGTTAAACATCAAAGGATAGAAAAGAATAAAATATCTCAGAAGATAATTTACTCTGGCCTGTAGCAGCGCTAATTTGCATTCCTATAGCCAGCTACTTCATCTTTGAGCTCAGACACTATTCACGATCCGTTTGCAAAATTCATTGTGATTTTTACAGACAATACCAGTACTATATATATCATGTTTCTTTCATTTAAATATTTAATCGGGAAACGATTCGCCAATTAATCGTAACGAAGAATATTTCGACGAGTACGAACAGTTTGCGTGACAGATCAATGCATAATCGTCCATCGAGTCGGAACAAAGGGGTCCTGAGCCCCTTTGCCGGCCATAAACCGCCTCTAACGTCATTTTTAAAGCGGGCAAGTTAAGCAACAGTCCAGAGGATGGTCGATCCCCGGTTTAATCTCTGCCTTTTTGCCCGCTAAATTCCAACAAACTCTACGCAACACTGTGCTCCTTCCCCTGGTTCGAAACGAACACGCACCGCCCAGTAGGCATATTTACTAATCCCCCATGGATTTATGATTCCAACCTGCAGCGATGTTCGGCCGTATCGCGCTCGTTATAAGCGCAGCCATTTATTGTTTCCCCCGCCGCGCGGACGAAACACGGCTGTACCCTCGGCCCTCCATCACCTTTCTCCATCCCTTTTATTTGTTTCCCGGTTTTTTCCGTAATTCCATCGTTTCTTGTTCAATGAAACTTCGTCTGTTGTTTCAACATGGCAGTTCACATTTCTGATCCATCTGATCTAAAATTACGCTTCTCATATTTTCGCACACCGTATGCAACCATCAGTTTAGAGAAAAGATCAAGGACTTGATTTTATTTTTGTTCAAGGACACTTTGACTTACATCCTTTTATATATTATATATTATATTAACCTTTGGTACACTAATGGGATTTTACTTCATTTTTTTTTCCATTTGCTCTCTGATCCATTCCATTTCGACTTCAAAGAAGTTATCGAGGAGTCCGATCTCTCAGTGGCCCACAGTTTTCGGAACGTTCGAATATTGACGCCTAAATCGCTTACTGTAGGTATATTACAGAACGATATATGATCGACAGAGGTTCCCCATAAAATCGACGAATGCAGGGAAACACGGCAGAAAGCGGGCGAATATCGATGAACTTCCTGAGAAGCGGTTTCTTCTGACGGAACATACTCTTCCCTCGAAACTTTCAAATTCACGTCGATTACTCGACATCGTGGCTACCACTACTACCGACCAGAAACATCCAGCTCTTTCCTCTGATCCGATCGATTTCCGTGTTTCTCGTTCCTTCTACATTCAGGTCCTCTTTCATTCCAATAACACTATTACATATTGAGTGTCGCTCGATGACGATTGGTAAGATTATCCGATAGAACCATAATGTACGATGATACCATTCCGCTCATGATCGTGTTATAAGGTTGACGTCGCGTGAAATTAGCATAACATGAACTGGAAAATCTACTGATACTATCAAAAGAACATCTAACGCTAAGCAGGCTCAGACTTCGACTCAAACTCGAAGAATTACCGTCGGAAAATAGCTGTGACTTTCTCAAATATTTTTCCCCGTAATCCATTGCTTGTTTGAACATAATACGTATCTTATGCCGATTTAACCTCTCAAGAATCTTCTCTCCACTTAATGCAAGCCGTTCGTTCACAAGGAATATATTTAACGTTCCCAGAAGACTCGTTTAGGTATGACACGTGACCACAACTTCATTCTCTTCCGCCAACAATTCTAATTTACGATGAAGATCGAGTTCACTGATTCTACTTATAGACGGAGGAGGATTAATTTCGTCAAGTACGTTAAATAAGCCGCGGTGCACACGTTGCTTTCCAAATTGTCTACGGTAATGCGTTCGTAATTTCGGATGCTACCTGGTTTGAGAGAGCTACCTGAACCGAAACTTCACCGTTGCAATAACGGGCGATCCGCCAAACCCCGATGGCTTCAATCCCCGTACTAGCAACAACGAATCCGAGTACCTCCGTTTACCACAACGTCGAGCGCGTCTGACCAGCAAGGGAACTTTCTACTGGCTGCGTTATTAGCCCAGCCGAAACTGTTTCGCTATGGAATTCATGCAAATGCGAATTCGCGATTCGCATCATCGTGTACAGCTTGCCTCCTTATCCTGAAGATCCTTAGGGCTTCTGTACACACAATACAACGTGAAGCTGCTTGGATTTTCACATCTAAGATTTCGTCTTTTGGGAATTTTTCATAAGTATTAGACAGTGAGTAAGTATCTCGATATTTATGGACGTCGGTGCGTACTTAACACTATATTGAGAATATCAACGTTAGAAAGAAAAAATAGCTAATTCTAGAGAGAGATAGTCGAAAAAGGAAAAAGGAATTGTTTATGTTTAAATATTCGCAACGAATAAAGTACGATCTGTAGAACGCACGAGATAATCCAAGTAACAAGTAACAACGTGTAGCGCAAGTAACAGAAGAATAGGAACGAGAAAACAGAGTCTAGGCAGAATGTAAATCGCACGCGGTTATCATTCAGGGTGGAAGATCGTGAAATGCAAATTGACGAGGGTTCGGGCGTAGAAAGCGACTGGTGCATTGCAGTGGCCAGCTAAACGGATAATCGATATATACAAGGCGTCAACTCGCGACTTCCACGTCGAATTTACAACGAACGCCGGGAACCCGGCCGTTTTCACATTATTGACCCCGTTTTTCAGTGATTCGGCCTCGGATCGCTCAAGATGACCACTTGAGCACGTCTCGATCGGAGGATTTACGATAAAGGAAGATCGCGACGCTGTTTTTTCATCACAAGCACTATGGTCGACCCCCGATCGTTCTTCTTTTTCCCTTTTTTACTCTTCTTTTCGAACGACACCACGGCTAGCCCGTTGAAAGCTCGTTTTCCGGCTGACTCCACTTCGAGTGTCGTTCATCGAACTTCGACCGGTTTCACCCGTGAAACCAACGAGTTTATTAGGTCGCGTCCAGGCGACCTATGGCTCTCTAGCTTCGCGAAATTTCGTGACTACAGAAGCCTTTCCCCTTCTATATAACATTTTAAAGTCGGTCTGTGAAACTTCGAAACTGACCTTAAAAACCAAAACTGCGAGGAATTTCTTCGCGATTGAATTCACTGGAAGCCCTGTTTGAACGAAATACTAATTAAAGACACGTTAAAACTTTCGTCCCATAGTGGTAAAAATGTGGAAATAAAGGTAATTATGAATTAGGTAGTAAAAATTCTAATAAGAAATGCATGTGTGTTAAGTTTGAACAATATCGACCTCTTGCACAACGATTTACCAATTATAGTAATATCGATGAATTTACAAGTTACAAGCTGTAAATTATAGATTTCTTTCCCACAATTTTGCAATTTTACGTTAAATATGATAATCAAAAAATTCGTAATTTGTAAAATTTACTACTGAACTTTCATTTCCTTTTTTCTTTCTTTTCTTTTTTTTTGTACAACGTGGTACCTAAGGCTACCTAATTTATGACACCTTTTAAGTACTTTTTTACTGTATCCTTCTAAAGGAACAGATTCCCGAACGATCGCTCCCAAAGTTCGTAACTTCACTTACATACATAATACTTACGCGGTTCCCTCTATCCGAGATAACTCGGCTTATTTACTTTGAAATTCCGTTGAATAGACGCGCGAAATTCGCGAGCTTACTCGGTCGATTCAAACAGAGCAAGTTGGTAGAAAAGGAAAGTCCGAAGCAAATATACAGTTAAACCAAACGAACGATAAAGTTCCGCTGTTTACGCACGCGATGCAAAAGGAGCAGGGTAAAATTACATTTAATTCGTGAGATCGCGTGTACGTGCAAGATATATAAACCGAACCGTCTTTTCATCCACTGAATTACTAGCAGGCATTCGAAACTATCAGCTACCTTCTCGAGTACGCTTGTGCAAACTAGTCAAGACTATCAACGTTCATCAATTAGACCACTAGGAACTCGCGGCGAAATTACCGGACTTCTAAATTGCTATTTAATTACGATAAAACGTCCGTCTATATTTATTCCTTCTTTGATATTCCTTGAACCGGATAATGTTGCTCAAAAACTAATAACTCGCCTTGTTTAACAAAATTATTCTACGCAGCTGTAAGTCACTGATATCGCCATGATAAATTCGTGGACACGCTATACTTACAAAAATTTATTCCGCGGTTCGTGTCACTGAAATTGTGTCCCGTCAAACGACGACACGTTTGAAGATCAAATAACGCGTGTCTCGTTAGCAAAAGCGAATCGAACTCGCGGCCACACCTATTTCCCTTCCACGTGCTTCCTGCACTGGTATAGGCTGGCAGGTTCATTCACCGTCCATAGAAATTTCAGAGAACTCGAAACGGCTACAGATATTTTCATGCAAATACGGTTACCTTTTTTCCAGCTCGTACGGCGGTAGGGGATCCTGGGAACGGCAACAATACCGGCCACATTCGCTTTCGGCGGAATCGCGCGTCGAAATTGCGTGAGTTAACGCACGCGAGCCACCGGTGGAGATTCGCCTTGGCAGAGAGGCGAATTCCTGGAAAGCAAAACGTTTTTCCATGCGAGGCAAAGGGGACGCATAAGAAGAAAAGAAGGTGAGAAGACGACTCGAAACAGACAGAGGGCAGCCAGGTGAAAGGGACGTAAGGGTGAAACGAAGAGAGTTGAAACGAAGAGGATGTTCGTCCGTGAACTCAGTTGGTTTCTTCGCTCGAAGCAAGCAGGATTTCCGCGTAATTTTACCGGGTAATAAGATTATACCGGTCTCGAGCTCGAAGCTGCCTATTGTTTTCCTATTCGCGGCCACGAGGATATTGTATTCTACGTTTCATCCCGGTCGTCTCGAATTTCCTGCTAATTTTTCCGTGCATACGACCATCACCACCGTCGACTTCACCCTTCCTTTCCTTTGCCCCCGTTCTTCTTCGTCTCTCCGCTAGAGGGGAATATAGTTAACATTGTAGGAGGAAGATGGCCACCTCCGAAGTTTAGTCGTCGTCTGTGATGGTCCATAAAGAGCCGGCTGAAATTGCGTCTCGTACCGCCTCGAAAGCTGTACGTGCCCGCCTCGCAGACTACCACACCAGAGCCACCCTTTCCATCCCCCCGTTTCAACCCCTTTCTCCTTTCGCTGCTGTTGCCGTTGCTCGAAGCGGCCACCAGCCTCTGCCGCCTTCACCCTTCGGCTGTAATAGCGCAGCCGAGCGTATACAACACGGCGTGGCATAAACTTTACGATGATGAGGAAGAACCGAGGCGAAGGAGTCTCGAAAGTCATCTGGCGAACCTTCGCAGTACACCGGCTCCTTCCTTCCCCCCGTGATACCGGAATTAGATACCCGTGCGCTTCATCTAGTCAGCCTTTGTACCTTCTTACCCTCGAGAGATCGTTTTTGCGGGCCACGCGTTCTCGCTTGCGTTCTCCCCTTGGAAGTTTGGGGCGTCGCTCCCTCCGTTGCGCTGCCACGGGTCAACCTCTTCACCCTCCGATTCGCGAATCTTATTTATCTGTTTGTTTGATGAGAAAACCGTGGTTTCGACCGCCTGCTCGAAATGTAAGCAATGATTTTGATCGACCTTCCTGGATAAATAAGGAAAGGTGTAAAAGGTAACGCGGGAGGTTCATGAAATTTCCTTTGCTTTTTCGGGCGATATCGACGGGGAGAGAATTGATCTAGAATACCTATAATAGCGAGAAGATCGTAGATAGTGGAGGAAGAATATTTTGATAATGGAATGTCTAGCAAGAGAATTTTCGCCAAGTGCTACGCATCGATTTTCGAAGAAGCATACTATCCTACGAATACCAAATATGCTGCATAGTGTAAATTATAAATGCTTAGCATATTAATCTGTTATCAATCTATCATTCCTACAGAACATTCTTCGTTAAAAAAATTGTCTTTTCAATTATCTTCGTATTGATAAAGACAAGTCTGATGAATAAAAATTTACCTTCAAAAGAATGAAACGGGATTTTTATAAACGAAGGAATCTCTCATCGAGTATTCTCTGTCATTCCGAAATCTAAGGTCGCCTAATCTAATTAGGAAGCCGAGCAATCACGATTGCGGAACCCAAATCCATCATAATTCAGAGTTATCTCAACCACGAATCTTATTAACCCAAAGACGACATAGGCCAAGCAGACTGGGTATCTCGGGTCCGGTGTAATCCACGAACGCCACAATCCCCCTGTGTCAATATCTCAACCACCGTTTGAAAACCGTCAAATCGAATCAGGATCGTTTACCGCAAGTAATTAAACCAACATCGAAGGATTCTATCCCGTGAACTATTAATTTCTTGGGATCGTCCCGGTTAGCCGGAGGAGTCATGGCTTGGCCGATAAACGTTACAACCGACGACCATCACGGAAGTGTGTCCCTGGCAGGATGAAACGGTCGTAAAAGCGAATGGCGGACCGCGGCTAAGTTATCGTTTCGTTTCGCCAATTGATTACATGAATTATAGATAGCCAGTACCGGTATCTTGTATCACGTACCGTTGCTACGTGGTTATCCTTTCAGGGCTGTTAACGTCCGCCCAGGAAGAATTAGAGTCCGCCGCCTTTAACCACTGTTTCGCGGCCGAGCCTCGTAACTCACGTGACCCGGAAAAAATACGAGGAGACTCGTGACGAGGCTGGACGCTTCGGCTAACCTTCTGTCGCGAACCTGAACCCATTGTATACTGAAAATATGATATAAAAAAGAAGAAAAAAATAAACACATACACGAGCTGGCAGATAGGGGGTATAAAACCAGAGCTGCGAGGGGGTTGGACGAGGGAAAAAGGCAGAAATGTCACCGATCCAACGGTCGTTATTGCTATTTCCAGTTCAGTGGTATCTACATAATACGCAAGGGGGCATCGCGTATGCGCGACGCGTCGCAATATTTCAGCCGAGGGAACACTTGGAAACGACGCTTTACGTCCTAACGCGAATATTGTATCGGCCCCGGGCCCCGGCACGCCGCACCGCGCCGGCCAATTTTGTTTCCATCAAAAGTGGGATTAGCGACAGAGATGGTATCCGATTGAATACCGCCGGATCGAATCCGGGGATCACCGTTTTTCAAGAAGCCATCCTGGATAGACCGGTACCCGGATGGGTTTTTTCATTCTCATTCACGTACCGACGCGACGTCGCTACAAATTTGTCACGAATCCGCCACATGGAAACGAAACTTGGTATTTTGTTCGAACATACGTGCTCATTTTGGTAAACTATTGTAGGAATAGGAATTTCCTGTGATTGTTTATAGCAAATGGTTGACACGAAGTTCAAATGTCACAATCAGGACCACTAGGATTTCGAAATGCAGATATATAAAATAAAGACAAATGGGAAAATGAACTTTCTAATGTGGAAAAATATGGAACATTACATATGTCCAATTAACTCCAGCGTTACAAGTCATTGAGTTATCTTATCCTATATCGTGTTACTACTATGGTTTTATTTAGCGTCGAAATTATACTGCAACTTTTTTAAACTAAAGTTGAAATTGGGGAATTAAAAGAAAATACTGTTTTTCCAAGAAAAACAAGACGCGTTAAAAGAAGGCTTAGGCGAAGTTGTAAGATTCTATGGTTGCTAAAACGAACAGCCGTCACGTGCAAGATCCATTCTCTCGAGACGGGCCTTCGAGTAGGCTCGATCGTATTTAACTTACGATCTCCGCACTCTATTTACGCCAACGACGCTCTAAGCGTGCAACAGTATCGACAACCTATAGATACTGTGTTATACGCGCACTTCCTACCCCTTTTTTCACTTCCCTTTTTATATTCTTCGTTCGGACGATGAACGGACCGAGTTTCTATTAAAAGTGAAACGGCTACGAGACGCCCTGGTTTTATTTTCTCAGTGTGGCCGAGGCGGAAGGGTTGCCCGTAAAAGCGAGAACGTAAGCTACCGCCGCACCGATTTCGCTAATGACCGGGCGTAAAACGCTCCGTAAAATTTCGACCTTTATGAGCAAGAAAATAGCACGGCCCGTTTTCAGCCTGCGAGGGAAAACCGAGCCCATCGGCGCAATTATTCAGGCCACGTTCCTTGATAGATCAAGCCCGGGTCTACCACGCGCCAACTTCTTCAATTTCCCACGAATATTCCTCCGTAATCAACGCTCTTTCACCTTCGTTTCGTTGAAATATCAAAAAATCAACGTCACTTTCAATCCATCGAATCCATCATATATTCCTTTTTCAATTCTTCCACGATGTTTCTCTCTTTTTATTTAGTTGTATATTGTTGTTTTATTTAGTTGTAGTTATATATTGTAATACTGTAGGTTTATATTCATTGGTCATTGTTCGTACCCTGCTTCTTCTCAATACCTAACACGTTGTTCTTAGCTTTTCATTACGTAATATTATGCCGCATGCTAATAAATTTATAGTTTCCTAACAATGAGTGTGTGAACCGATGAGTGTGTATTCGTCGACTCCAACACATTTATAACCCTCCTTACCAGTTTAGCCAATCTTCAACCCATATTCTATCCCTGGAAACGTTCTTACATATTGCCAACCATAACCGATATAAAAATTCTGGGCTGTACATCAAAGAACCGTAACATAGGCCGTTAGAAGCGGAGACACGTTGCTTCGGGAAGATTCCGCCCCAATATCCAGGCTTACAGCGGTCCGATGGAATTAACCAGACGCAGTTTAGGGATGAGGATAGCCAGATTGAGAGATTTACCGGCTGGGGGTAGCCAGGTGGGCGGTTATTTATGAAAAAATCGATGTTCCATGCTCGAAAGTATATTTTAGGGGATGACGATGGCTTGTGGGTATACGTGAGTGTATACGTTTGGGAATGAGAGGAAAGGCGGCTCGACACGGAAGGAGGAACCAGGTAGAGTGGGTGGTAGAAGGGAGATGGAGAAGGGTCCATAAAATAGTTTGCGTTACGATATAGCGCGGCGGTTCTCTGAGCGAGTAGAGCGGACTCCGCGTTAACTTAGTCCTATGATTGACGGTTTCCGGTTCCGGCTTGCCTCGGCCGGACTGATATATCGCGACTCGCCGGAAGTCTGTGCAAAAGCATCGCCGCAGAATTATTGGCCGGTCAGGCGGGCTGCCCTTATCGAATTTCCACGCTCGAAACCGAGCCTAATGTTTCCCTGAAACGCGAAAGCGTTCTTCTTCTTCTTCTTCTGCCATCGCAGTAATGAAAAAAGTACATTTTGTGTTTTACCTAAGTACGTATTAACTACTTTGGCAATTTCACTGATATTTCGTTGGCTTTACTATAATTCCATTGAATTTCACTCAGGTAAAAGGCAGAAGGACTCTAAGCGTAAACCAGGTTCTTCATATCAATAAAACAACGCCTCAAATGTTGTTTGTCTTTCGGAAAACTGCTTTTGAGCAAAAAGCAAACCTGGTCGATCATTTCGGATAGATTCAATGCAATCATAGAAATTGATACATGTATTAGACAAAAGTTTTACACCTACAGCTGGCATCGTATAGCGTCACAAGCTATGTGACAAAGGAATTTCCTCTCAAAGGACTCACAAACAAAAATCAGTCTCTATGAACCTCTGTAAAGACTTTTTATTCTGTCAATGTCAGCGTAAAGTTCAAGAAGTTTACAAATTCACCACTTTCTACAATTTGCTTCCAAAGAGAGTCTACAAGCAAGTTAGCACATAGGAAAGTAGACACTTTCTCCAGAAATCTCCTTGTAAAAGCGATGGTAGAACATCGAGCAGGTGCGAGTATCGTCGCGTTTGGCGTAGCTGAGCGAATAGCGCGAGACAGAAGCCACGAACAACAATGTCGGCCGGCGCGTTTCCTCCTCGGCGAAGTATTCAATTACTAACGAGTGCTGGGCCATAAAACAGCCTCTCTGGCTACAGCACGCGACCAAGTCGCGCCGTGTAAAGGATCTTGTCACGCGTGTATTTTTAACGAGACTTCGCTTACCCCCTCCGTGCGAGGTTTCTTCCACCCTCGAGCTTAACGTCGTGCCCGCTCCCATCCGTCTGTAACCACCGTCCTCGTCCTTGCTCGCAGACTGCACCTGCGACGCGTTTCCCATTCCCTATACCATCTTCTCGCTCCTGATCCTCCACCGAAGGAACCGAGTCGTTTGTTTAAATTGCGTGGCTTCTAAGTATCGTTACATGGTCGTAAATCGAATTGTTGGAATATTAGGATATGCAGACTCAGGAATATCTTAGATATTTGTACCCAGAGTGGCTTTGGCTTAAATCTGAAAGCTAATGTGCAACTTTCGTGGAAACATAATCTAATTCGTTCTAGGGAAATTATTTGGTTTAATGGAATCGTGTCAAGAAGCAAATTTCTTGATTTCCTTTCATTGTTCGATCACTCTTTGACGTCGAAGTTAAGCACTTCTTTAAAATATAACGCAGTCCACGTAAAATTGGGAAAGGTTTAAGTCATCACTTTGCTGATTTCAAATTTTTTCAAGAATTTTTCTCCATTTATATAAAAACTTACGTGTTACGATATTATCAAAGAAATGATGAGCGTATCACCTCTATTATGGAATTCTACGCTTGTTTCGTTCACTTTGTTAACCGTATTTAATCTGTATTAATCTAGCTGTTGTTAAAAAAACACGAACAAAGTTCCTACGTTAACGTTAAACGCTATTCGCTTGGCAAACTAAACGAATAGCAAATAGATGGTAAACAACATTCATATTCCCTATTATCTACTCCAATAAATCCCTCCCGGTCTAAAAGATTTACCCCTGTACCACGTTTCCAAACCCGTCTAATATCCACAATAGCATCGTCGAGTTAAGGAAGGAACGTTCCCCGCGAAAACTCGCTGACGTTTTTTTTTTTTGCTCAGAGTTCGTTATTACCAGCGCGGCATTGAGAGTGGCAGACTACGCGACGGGGATTGCAACCTACCCTCTTACCTACCCTCCGCAGTCGCGGCCGAGTGGTAGGTGCTCCAGAACGTCTGAGCGTCGCGTTGCACCTGGTTACGCGTGGTACAGTCGACGAAACTAGTCGTTGAACCGCGGCGAAGTTCAATGTCCGTGTTGTTCGATTCGCGTCAACCCCGGGAAAAATAGGAACGCAAGGGGTTGGAAGGGTCGAGTTCTAAATTTCCCGGGAGATCCGTCGTCGCTATTTTATCCGACACGCAGCCGCTGTTTCGCTAAATTGATTTCGCGGCTCGCTTTTCCGACATCGTGAAATTTTCGCTACGATTCGCTAGAATTCGTCAGAGCTCCAGTCTCTTCGATTATCCGCGCGCAATTTGTGATACGCGATGACACAGACACGGTCGAATTTGTAAATCGCTTCACAGCTGAATTTGTATACACTGGTTTCAACATATAAAAAAGAAACGAGTAACCAAGAGAACTTCGAAATATAAATGTGGAATAGTGAATTTCGATTCCTGCAAATTATTCCTTGGTTGGAGATCGAACTCGAGCAAGTTAAATTGCTTAATTTCATCGTGTAGACGTAAATCTTCAATTTAAGTTCCTAATTCAAGTACCGTGATTTCATCCTGCAAGTGATAAATACTCAAATTGGACGCTTCAATATTTTCTGAAATATATATTTCCGTATCTGACGCAAGAGGTTCTAGACATATCGCCAGAGTGAAAGTGGAAGTGGAAGGAACTCTTCAGCCGACTGTACGCAAAGCGGTCGCGATCTCGATCGCGAACACAGGGCGCGCACGACGTGGAGTCTCGAGGAGTCGCGTCGTTTGATCGAGCTTCCATCCAATCAACACGCCGATTCCGCTCGAGACCACTTCGATAACCGTTCATAAAGATAGTCAAGCATCATCCTTTTTCCTGCTCCACCACTGAATTCGCGCCGCATTAATTTACAACTCCAACTCCATGCTCACCTTGAAATTTTAATTTTCGCTATCTTTCCCAGCGACCGAGGTCAGCCACGTCTGAACCAACCACTTCATCTTCCATTCGCTGTTATCGAATAAAAAAATTCACTTTCTCCGTGTTTCTACTTTTTATTGAATCGAATCTATGTAGAGGCCAAGGTTGACACGATACGAGCCGGCCGACTTGAAATTTACGACATCATACTTGGTAGCAGTTTTATTAGCTCTGGAACGGCTTGGTTGACGCTTTTCCCCTGTCTGATCAGTGTCTCAAACTCTTGAGTCAGACTCGTGTACAAACTCATTAGAGACGTCATGGTGCGAAGCAGTGAGTCCTGGCCACCGAATTTGTTCATTAAATCTACAATTTGCAATTGGGGAACTGCTTCGGTCTGTTAAGAAGAGAGCCAAGTTTCTGTAAGCTAAAAATGTCTTCAGTTCTTATAGAACGATAACAAACAAATGTTGCATTCACGTTCGCGTAGAACGTTATCGTATCTCTATGGTACCTACGTGAACACGCTGGAAATGTACTTTTATTACGATTGGACTCCGTGGATGTACATCGTACGATATCTAAATCTACGATAACTAGCATTTTCGTGTATTTGATGGAAATTTAAAGATGCAAAGCTATACATAATGCACGTAACACTCAAACATATATAAAACATCTAAAGTATAGTACTCGTTACAATATTAACTGAGCAAGACTGGTAAATTCACTAGCCTTTTTCTTAAAGTATTTTCTTCTCCTATCATCTTCAAAAACAAAGTCGCCAATCATAGAACTACGAGAATTGCTATATTCTTACCTGAACAAAGAAAAAGGCTAGGCAGAAGATCGCAATGGAGACAATTACAAGGGTCCTCATAATGCGAAGATTCGAACGATTCAAGAAAAAAGTCGCAAATATTGGAAATTCGTAGGTGAACCAACGTTTGGCGATCATTAATCACCAACTGGCCAGGTATCCGTATTTATTGTGCGGATCAGTCGGTCGCCGGATGCTGCCGCGATTATCAGCCGTCGGAATTACCTGCCATCAGCAGTAAATTGCAGCGAGCGGGGCCGACATTGTGTTGGCCAGTTCCGGGTCGCGGCAGCACGACAGCTCGTTGCAAGTTACAACGACAGCGAGCAGGGACGAACGAACGCCTGGCCAAATCCTGAGACGAGATATGACTCGATGAAGGTTTAACCTCTCCCGATCAGCGAATAGTAAATTTCGTCGACCGACGTGTCGGCCGTGTTGCGATCCCAACGATCGATCTGGATCGCTGGAACGGGATTCAGTTTGGTTCACAAGGTTTGCTTTGATTTTCGGAAACCTCAATCTCCGTCCAGTTGACACGTGTCCCGTTCGATTCAACTCATTAAGATATTAACAGAAGTTTGAGCTGTTGAAAGATTTTCAACAAGATCATAATTTTATTATCTGGGGCGTGAAAGGTAGTATGGCGTATCTATGATTAGAATTACTAATTTTAAGAAAGCTGTCTGGAAGAGATTTAATTGTAAAAAGTTGAAAAAACGAAGCTGCATAGCAAACCATCTTCCAAGGAAACTACTTCTATCTAAAATGTAATATTTATTTTGAATAATCCTGTATACATCGTCGCCTCGGCGCCAGTGTTATTGCAAATGCTCATGAATTTGCATAATTCATCGCGTGATCGCTTTGACACGTCTACGAGCGAGATAATCGTGAATCTCAGATTTACAAAAGAAATCCTGCTCTTTTCAAAATATTTGCGCGGAATATTGATGTTTCATCGTGGCTTTGTGCGATTCATCATTTAACGACACTCTTAATCGGTCGATAATTATCCACCAACACGAAACTTCAACGTGATTTCGTGCTGGAAAGCAAACAACACACTCGGTATATAAATCAACGTTTTCAAGTAGACCAACTTTCGATTAGTTCGAAATGTACGAGTATCTGTTCTTCTAATTTTTTGGTTTTCTTCTCGAGAGGAAACATATTTAGTTCGAGAATTCTGTAGAAAATATCACGATATTCTACTATTGAAGTTTCGTTTACCTACCTAAGTTATATTTTGTTGGTTGTCAACGAGAAAATTAAACGTCACTGGGAACATTTTACGACAGTGTGGCGCGATATCGAGCCATCAACGCGTCATTACGCAGAGAAATAGAGCGAACAGATGGGCTTCCGGTTGTCTTCGTTCTCAGGTCGCTTCCGTGGCGAGCGCCATCTTCCACAGATCTCGTCGCTTCGCACATTATTTGTTCGCGTCTTCGACGTTTCGAAGCCGTTAAAAAGCGATTTCCCTTTGCGAACGATCCATTTCTGACGTTCCTGGTCCGTTGCATCGCAAACACGTGTCCCTATCCAAAAGGAACTGGTCCTTCCTTTCATTCCTAATCTACTATATATTCTCTTTGTACAACTGTTCTTGCTTCAATATCTCGAGGAAAAATATCTTCTCTAGCTTTTTAATAATTCATACTTTACGTGTCGTTTAACCAGGGCTGCGGTTCATTCGTTAAAATTTAATTGCAAAACCAATTTGGACGTCAAATATCACCAAGTATTACAAGAGAAATATTTGAATTTCGCTCTCCAGTCGATACGAATAATCAGAATATTCAGCCGATTTTTCTACTAAAGATTAAATTCAAACAAAATCGCCAGAAGCCGTTGAAAAAATAAAATTGAAACTAATTAAACGACGGGATGAATGCATGAAATTCCCTCTATAAAATTAATTTTCGTTAAATACATGAAGTTTTGAAGAAAGTACGTGTGGTTGAAGTTTTATTTAAAAGAACGTCATTTTATAACATTAAAAATGGTAGAAACGAATTCTAAAGAGCACAATGGTAACAATGGCCACCTTTAATGCTTAACCCAAACGTTCTACATATTTTAATCGTATAAAATTCTCTTTCACGAGAACTCTTATGCGCTCTTATGCGCTCTTCTGCCGTTTCTTTCGCCGATCCAACGCAAAAATTATGCAGAGGATTCACGTGTTCTAAACGTCTTTTCATTCTGGCTCTCGAAATGTTAATTCACAATTGAACGTCATCGTGCAGACTGCGAGAAACAAGCAGGCATAAAACGAACCCGACGCAGAGGCGGACGCGTTTATTTCGTCACGTAGCGAACGGGGAACGAGTCGCGAATTTCCCCGATCCGCCTGCTCGCATGCGGCTCGAGCTGCGTCTTTTGTCGTCGCGAAGAGCACCGGCGTTTCCCCGAGATTGAATCGTAATAAACCGGAACGTGACGAATTTTATGAAAGGGACGCACGCCGCGGCGTGTACCGGCGACGAACGCGCGCACAATGAGCCCAGCTCACGTACAAGTTCAAAGGAATTCTCCAACGAGCAATTAAGTCTTCGACAACGTTAACAACGTCCCAATTCGCGACACCAAAAAAAAAAAAAAAGGAAGACAAATCCAACCTGATGTTCGCCTCTCGTCGAACCTCGATCGTGGTTTCCGATTATTTTAATTCGTCGGTCCGATATTTTTCGGTTTCAGAATTATACGTACACGTATATGGTACGTTAATTGGAGTTTATACAAGGCAGTTATGATGGTTATAGAATAGATGATATAACTCAGATGTTATTTGAGACATGCGCTATGGAAGCGAAATTGGGAGATTTTATTGAATAATCCTTTCATGCTTTACGTAACTGAATTCGTTAAACGATAAATATACATACGAAAAAGTACTGGCGCGTAACCTCATTTGCCAATGAAACGTTTTTCAAACGAGTATCGTGTTTTTAAAATCGTATAAAAGTACTACTATATAATACGAGATTTAATCTACTTCGACCTAATTAGTTAATACGTAGATGTTGTAACAGATGTGGCAATTGTTATCGTAACCATGGTATTCATCGTCGGTGAAATTCTGATCTGAATTTTTACAAAAGAAGACTCAAAAAGGATGTGTTTCTACGATCAGAAACCGATAAAAATTTTTCTACATAACTTAAAAAAATTCAATCTTCAAAAGGCTAATCATTTGGTTTCTAGAAAAATATATTAATTACATCGATGCCATCAGGTGTTTAATCGAGTCGTCAAAACGGTCAGAGCTATGGAAGTCTATATTAACCGCTAACCATCCCGCCAGGATTAAAGCGGTACATTTGTCAAGCTTTAAATATTCCTCTGACCCCATCAGCATTCCCGTCAGACAAACAGGTTACTGTGCTCATCCGAGAACCGCTCCTCCTTCTTCCTCCCTTTCCAGTCAACGAGCGGAACGATTCCGAAAAACAAATAGCCGCGTTGGCTCGTTTGATTTACTCGCGTCAATTTGTTCCCGGCCTTATTAAACACGTGCACCCGCGTCCATCCTCTGGGAACGAGAACCGAAAAACCGGCCACCGAAACGACCGGGCAAATGATCCAGATGCAACAGAGAAAAGACACCGTCGCGTCGTAGTCGTCGTCGTCGTCAGACAGGATCTACGAACCGCTTTGATCGTGCCGCGAAACAGACGTTGCCATCCCCGACGTTAATCGAACGAATCAGCCAGTGAACGCCGCTGACACGACGATGCCGCACCGATCCTCGAACGCAGACAGAACATTTAACATGCGAGTAACCAGCACCGTGGCCAGAAATAAACGAGCTTAGAGAGGGCCCTGTCGACGGCTCGTCGTGTAACGCCGCCTCGCAATTAAATCGCCACGCGATTCCTCCCTCGGATCACGTGTTTACGAGGCTTCGCGGAAAATCGTCCATGCAACGGTGAAAGATTTATGGAGAGCCTCGACAGGGTTGACGACGTATCGGGAGCGTTATTAGCCGTTTAATGGAGATAGGTGCGATGCCGGTGAAACGCTGAATTACATTTCCCAGAACACAATGTCTGAATACTTATACGTACACATGTATGTGTAACGATCTTTTTGTTTGTTGAACTATAAATTTGGAGCATAAGTGTATCGCGACCGTTTGTGCTTTCATTTTAATATTTGTCTTTCCTTTTTTTTTTTAATAATAGTTGCCTTTTCTCTCTAATTTTAATACTATATTTAACAATTTCAACTGCCAGTGCGTCATCCTCTCGCGGTGCGGTATTTTGCTCTGTTCAAACTCTGACGGAACAGTGAACGGTGAATCGAAGCAAAAGAGAAAGAAAGAAAAGCTATGGAGAAAGCTGGGTAAGACGCATTAGCTGGGAAACAGTGGCGACGCTCTATCGTCTGGCGCGGCGCAGTTAAATAAACCCCGAGAAAATGCATTTCTCCGTGTGTCCCGGATAGTACCGGATGCGGCTGTCATCCCCGCAAGCTCGTGCATCATCTTCCAGAGACTCTGGATCACGCCTTCTCCTTTCCTCACCATCCTTACCACACTCCACCAGACTTTCTCCTTCCTTCTTCATCTTCTCCTCATTTTCTACTTTCTTCTTATTCTTAAATTTTCTTCTATCTTTTCCCTTCTTACTCTCCTACGTCCCTCTTTCCGGTAGAACGACAGGATTATTAATCCTCTGTTTCGAAGCAGATATTTTCGTTCTCCTGCGCAACGTTAATTTATTTATTTCAACCGGTATACCACCCTTGCATGTTGACTTATTGCTGAATCTGCTCGTCTTTCACACGTGGTCGCCATTAAAAATGTTTCCGTCTCGTTCCTCTGATATTAAACGATTCGCGTTTTCGATTTCAAAGTTTCTTTTAGAGAAAAGGAGAAAGAAGAAAGGTTGATGGTTAACAGGACACGGGTTAAAAATATTTCCAGCAGGTGTTAAATAATATTTTTAACAGGAAAGAGCGTGGCGTGTGCGAGGATCTAGCTGGTTGTTCGCTAGGTGGACGACTTTATCTACGCGTGACATTTATTAATAGCCTTTCTATCTTTAAAAGGAAAGATGACACGTCGTCGTGTCACCTCGACGCGCGAACTAACGAGACTAAAAGCTCGTAATTGATTCTCTTCCGGCGAGCGCGCGCTCGCGCGCGACACCCATCCTCGGCCGCGACATGGTCCCGGCAAAAAAGAAACTACCTATTAGCGACGTTCATCGGCTGCCATTAAATTATGGCCCGCTACTGTCCGGATAACGATGGCGTCGCTTCAAAGCCGTCGCGCAATTTTTTCCGTTGCCATGACCAGCCTGTCTGGCCATTTCCTTCCCGCTTTTTTCGACCATGCTCTTGCACTTTACGCACAATGAAAGTTCGTTGCACGAATCGAGACTGCGTGCAGAAATTCAAACGAATTTTGCTTTCGTTAGAAAGAGCTTGGATATTAATTTGCTAGAACTAAATTTTTCTTAATCTGTTATATCTGTTATATTGCTATCGATATGTAGATATCGTCGATATTTCAAGATTCTCAACTAAAAGGATAGATATGTACTGTCAATACGATATGGCCAATATTTATTCACAAACCGCATTTTCGTTGAGAACATTGAAATATTGACGATATTATTGATCTTGCGAAAGCAGCCGTAACAAACAATTCGTTTACTAGACTTCCAAGTTTTCAAATATTTTAATGACAGAGATATAGAACCCTACAAAATCATAAATAATATCCGCCTTTAGCGATCTTCGAAGTAAATGCTTACAAAAAATCCTCATCAAATAAAGTATATTCCGATAAATCGGATTTTTTCCTCGCAAGTCTTCGCTTCCCAAGTTTACCTGAAACCATCTAAGAATTCCACATACATATTTATAACACGATAATCTTCCTTCCGAAACCAAAATCCCAAAACAATATCCCATGATGATCAATCCTGCGCGTCGAAAACTTCCTTCCGTCATCGATTTCGCATTACAAGCACAGCAGTTCTCCTTCCAAGAGGGAATTGCAGCGTCTCAGGCGTCGCGTACGCGACTCCGTGATTAAATCTCATTCAATAACAGAAACTCATGGTAGAACTCGACGAAAGTTTCGCGCTTCCTCGCAAGATCTAGCAGAGAGGAAGCAGGAGGAGGAGGAGAGGTGTCGTTGATCGCGCTCGCAAAATCGACGCGTCACCGTCCCTCCGCCGGAAGCAGCAGACGTAACTGTCCCTTCGGGGACGTTAATGTCATCTCCATAATCACCGTAGAGCCGAGTGACAGGAACGTGATGCGGAAGCTCGAAAGCCGGTCGCTCAGCCGACCCATTACTAGTCGCGCCATCAATCCCTGCGATTAGGCTAATAATTTCTCTCGGTCGCTACCCCTCTCGATGGTAGGAGAACACGTCCCGTTTCCGGGCCAGACCGCGGTGTTAACCACGGAAAGGACACCGTGAATTATAACGCGTCCGTGTTCCGTCGTGTTCGATTCCCCGGCGAATTATTTGCGTATTAAGGACGCCTAAACGATCCTCGATCGTCTGCTTGTTCTTCGTGTAAACCTTCTGTTTGCAGGAAGAAGAGTTGGTATCCCTGAATGTAAGTGGAAACGGATTGCTCTTAAATATCTATAAGTTGATTTCTATGGATGGCGCTGCAAGTAAGTGAAGTTAGTTCTTCGAGTTTCTTCGCGATTCATTTGTATCTCATATATAATATAGAAACTGGGAGAAATTTGTAGCGTGGATCTGTAGCGGCACGCGAGCAGGACAATTCAAATCCTGTTGTTGTTTTGTTTCGGAGTATCATGCCCGTTAGTAATGCAAGGAGTAATGAACGCCGAGCAAAACAATGTTGCCGCTACTTTCAACCGTCAAACACAGTCGAGTTCAAATTTTCCGACTGTGCCCCCGACCAGTATAAATAAACAAACGAAATGACGAGCATGAAGTTCATCGATCGTATTCGGACGCATAAGACGTATATACGGAGTTTCTCTTTAAAGCGTATTTATTTCGTGAGATTTATCATACCTGGACGTGTGCTTTGTGTTGAATTAATTTCTATAGACAAAATATATATTTAATAAATTGCTCACAAAACAGTTAGTCTATTATTTCGTGATATCCGAAAAGATCAATCCACCACAGATCAAATCGTATGGATATCTACGCTGCGATTGTTGTATTGTAATTACGTCACGTTCCTGAGGAACGTTCATCCTTGAGAAAACAGAAAATATCTCATAGAATAATTTCTAAAGTAACTAGGAGAAATTACCGAATTCGACTCTTCGAATGACAGAAGCATCCCACGATGTTTCTCGTGAAATCGTTCACAAGAGGATTTTGTCCGTAAACGAAAGAAAGGGGAAGTCTAATTAAGGCGGAGGTCAAGATTCACGTTGACTAATAGCGCGATTAGCGTTCGCGAACGTCGTCAACTGCCCGGTAGCGAGGAGATTCCACGACGTATCGTTGAGCTGGACGCAATTCCTCGTTAAAGATAATACCTTCTGAGCCGACAATTGCGCTCGCACGAAGACGTAAGAACGGATTGTGAGACTGGCATTCCTCTTAATTAGGATCGCGGCTGGTGCCGGCCTGCGAACGGTGAGATACAGTCCTCGCGGACTGGTTTGTTAAATAATCGCCCAGTCTTTCGTAAACGTGTCGCTCAAGGCTGTTCACCATCGTTTCGCTATCCCCTTCGAGTTTTCCATGTAATCGACCTTCACACTAATTCACTGGAAAATCCTGATAAAATTGAATTTGTATAAGATCCACGATGTTCCTGCGATTGTAACTTGTACGTTATATTTTATATGTACTTTGTACGATGTTTACATATTAACAGCCCCAATTGTGGTTATGTATTGTTTGTTCGGTTTTAAGATTAAAGGTAATTTTATTCTTCGTCTTATTTTACTTATATTGTTTATGAATATTTTTCTTTGGGATAAAGCAATAGTTACAGTTACAATTTTCGTAAATCTCTCGCTGTGAAATTCTTTCGTAAGAGGATTTGTTTATTGATTTGTCGTGTCGCGCGAGTACTCGAAGGAAGTAGCTGGAGCTCGATCGAAACAGTCGCCGGAAACGTACACGTGCGATGTCCTTCGGCTCTCGTAACCATCCACTTTGCAACTCTCGAGAGTGTCGACCGAGATTGGATGGCTATCGTTGCCATTTGCAAGGTCGATTGCACCAGTCATTTGGAAAGTCGAATGGTTCTTCCGATGTATGCCGTCCAACATTCGGTGCCCCTCAAACCGAACATCGGATCGACGTTTCTCTCCAACATTTCTGCATATTTCAGTATCACGACATCTCCGGACTTGTCGCGCGGATCTGTTGAATTATTATCAACCATAGCGTCACTCATGAAACTAGGCAAACGTTTTCTACCTTCTCCGATGGAGAACAATTGCAATACTAGTTATAAAATGATGCTCTTGTTTTGCTAGTTTGGACACAGTTCAGATATAGTTCTGTATTATTTATTTAGTTTTTCGTTCGCCTATTCACGTTTGATTCATTTATTCGTTGTATAACACGGAACGTGTTAAATCTTTTGGGAATAGTACAATTTTTGTATTGTTACTACTTCAGAATTATTGTACCGTGCTACGAAAACCGTATTACCACTGTGAATATTGTAAATGTAAATATTCCTATGAAAAAGTGGTAAAACTATTCTTCCAATTATTAAAAATGCAAAATATACAAGATACAAAAGGGAGAGACCGAATATAATTATTTCTTGAGCCAGTAATATTAAAGCCTGTTCTCTATACTAGAAGAGATAATGTTAAAGGTATTTTCGTTCCATTAAATTCTTCTCGAAATTATTCATCTAAGGTACCATGGCACCGTCAACGAGGCCACTCGCAATATCTTAGCATTCGTCTTTCTAAATATTCCAGGATATCCCTTGAAAAACCAAAGCTTGCTCTCTTGAGTCGCAGCTTTTCTTCTTACACACAGCGTTGCAACAAAGGGATCGTAAGAACAAACGAATGTAGGTCGAGCGGAGACCAAAGAGGCCGTCTTCGGAAATTCGAAATACCTTTTTCGAGGTATCGATCGGCCGTTTCAGCCGTTCAAGTAGACGTTTTTCCGGTCGCGTTTCGTCGTCTGAGTCGTTTCAAACCGAGCGTGATTGTTTTCTGCGAATCGTACGACCTCGATCGCGGACAGACACACCTGGCCGCGTGGATTGCTCAAACCAAGTGGTAACAACGCCGCTCATTAACGGATGCCAGCCGGTCTTTGGACCAACGACGTTTTGTCTCCGTGTTTTCCTACCACGTCCCTTCCGTCATACACGACTTATAAACAGGACTGCATCGATCATCCAGTCTAACAAGCCTGTATTCTGGTATTATTACCTAGACAGTTGTGTTACGGATTCTCAAGCTTTCATAAGCTATATATGAAAAAAGTATTTCGATATTCGGAAGCATAGAGATTTCTCTATTAAAGTTTAGCTTTATCCACAATCTTCCCCAATCGAAGGTTTTATCACTGGTATTACCTTCCTCCTGAGTTCCTCATATTGTATCCTAATCGCTAAAAAACTGCACACTATGCGGATGTCCACACAACTTCTCAATCTGAGAAACGAGGTTCTCAGCATTTAATAAAGCATTTCGCTCGATAAAGTATCAACCATAATTATATCTGTAATTATATCTATCAACAGAATCCCATCGTGAAATAGAATTCAACCGATTAATATATCTTCTCAGAGATATGAAAGAATTATTTAGGTTGAAAGAATCACGAAAACAGCTCTGCGGAAGCAAACGAGCGAAACGATTTACCATCCGAACAGGACACCTGCAAGCAGTTAAAACCACCGGCTATCCGTCTCTTGACGAGCCACCATCGAACCAGGCCGTTTGTATCGGTGTTGTTGACATAGAATAGTGACAACAACGACGCCGACAACGATGATGACGAGGGAACGAGGTCCGACGACACGTAACCAACGGTCACAGTGGCCGCGGAAACCAGGATGGCCATGGTGGAATGCTAACGTCCGCATTAATACAAATTCCGTGTAATTAGTAGCAGCTTGGGTACAGGGGACGTTATTCTAATGTGCTCGCCGGAGTCACGTCGCGAATCCCGTCGTTTACTTTCGACACCCTCGTCAGCTTCGTCACACGTGCCTTTGCCTGCTCCCTCCACTGACACGTCACGTTTTCCAAATATTTTTCGGCTTATAAAAATTCCCCGCTACTGGAAATTATTGTGGCAAAGTAGAAGAATCTGCTGAGTTCTACTTAAATAGAAAAATTGTGATCGAAAAAGTATTAGGTCCACAGTGATCTCAAAATTTTATAGAGTCTGAAAAATGTTACACGCTACGTAAATTCGTACTGGTGAAGTCCCTTCTAATAATACGTACGTGCAAAAACGAAACACAGCACTACGGGAAAACATACCCTAAAAACAATCTTCGGCTCTACAAGCATCCGTCTTTAAAAACGTCCATCTTAATCTCTAAGTCGAGAGGAAGGATGAAAAGCGAGCTCCTGGAAAGGATGAGCGAAACTCGTGCACGGAGTGTATCACGGGTCGAGGTCAGTTTCGAAAGACACGGTTTCTCAAAGGTGTTTCATTTCTCTACGTTCGAGGTCCGCGATGTAACAAGAAGAAATAGGGAGGATGAAAGGATGTTCGAGGGAAAGTTTTGATTGAAAGACTGGGTCACCGAAGGGACAAGTCTGACAAGGGCAGACTTTTGTCAACGAGTATCTCGGAAAATTGAACGAGTCGTAAAAAAGCTTGCTCGATGGAACTGCATCGTCCGCGACTTACATTTTCCGAATACGATACCCGGTTTGTTTTTTTCCTCCTCGACTGTCATACGACCCGTTTCCTCGAGATTTTCGTCGTGGAAAACAGTAAAGCTAACTCGGATGTGTGTGTGTATATGTAAGTTTTTAAGCAAAGAGAAAAGAATAGACAAAAAGTAACAACGACGAGAGGAGAATCTTTCTCTTGATTCTTCGCGTTTCGCGTTTCGCGTTTTTCCCCACGGTGCGGTGCCCGTTTCCTCTTCGAGGAACTCGACGCGATCTCGTGTTCGTTCTTTTGGCGCCAGACTGGAATAAATGAATGATATGTGAGACGATTGCGAGCGGCGGTCTCGAGGATACCAGCCAACCCGTTTAACAAGCCCCGGATGCCTGGACTTTTCTTTCGCGAGGCAAGTTCGTTGCCTGGTGTATAGTCGCGGTGTATACTAACTTCTGCTTAAGATCGCTGTATTCAACATTGAGAATTCGTTCAGCGACCAACCGTGACTGCTTGAAATATAATTCTTATAAAGATAATGTAAACGGTGCTACGGAAAGCGATTGAATTGTTCGGAAATAGTTCATTAGTTTGTGAAAGATTGTGACTCGACACAGAGAGGGACAAGCGCTCGAAGGAAGGGAGAAATTCGTGCAACGAGAGGCTAGAAAACGGTGATCTCGACGAAAGCAATTTCCAGGAGGCATTAATACGTTGCAGATAAGATTGGCAATTCCTTGGATCTTGGTGGTGGTGGCGGCCATTACGCCCGGCGCGATATCATAAAACAGAAGCGATTTTCAATAACGACCGGCGATAATATTGGTAGACAACGAGTGTCTCGTCTTGTTCCCTTCCAGCCTTTTCCTTCCTTTTCCTTTTCTTTTCTCCATTCTTTTTCTCCTGCTTCTTCCTCTTTGCCGCTAATTTTCAGCAGCCTCTTCTTTCGATTAAGCGTCGCCTTTTCTCGAACAAACGTTCGAGATTTCTCAAAGAGATCAGGCCAGAATCGAGAGTAAATAATGTCGTATAAATGCAAATTGGTAGCCATCGAGTCGTGCTAACAAGGAAATATAATCGCCCTGTTCTCCCGTCGTTTAATTGTTCCGTACGATCCGTAGACATCGTTGTCCATCGGCCTCTTCTTCTTTGAGAAAGTGTTTCCTCTTTGTTCGATGCTGGCCGTTGACCTTGAGACAAGTCAGCTCTCGCGTAATTAGGAAAGATCGATAGGGGACCATTCGAAAATTTAATCTCGAGCGGGTTGATCAATGCCTGGCCAACGTTGAAAGAACTTACTAATTATGCCGCGCCTAAAGCCTGGCTGACTCCCTCTGAAACCGAGGATAAATGAAGATTTAGAGCGGACGGGGCGAGCGAAAACAAACTGGCACCAGCTCTTCCTTCCCCGTTACAAATTGCGCTTCATTTGACGGACTTAGCGCCGGTGAATTGCGATCCCTCGCCTAAGATTCTTTTCAACGAAGTCAAGACAGAATTTTTCCCGGAGATTCTCCTACAAACGGATATGAAAAATTTTTAGCATCCGCAGTAAGGATATGATTACAAGTTGAAAAGTGGCGATATACTTTGTACGAATGTGAGGAATTTAGCTTGGCAGAAAGCTTGCTTGAAGAGATGTAAAGGTAGAAAACAGTAACAGGAAACTTGTTTGAAAAGATGAAATAGAAATTGGAGATGGCTGCTGTAAAAAATCGCGCATTCAATTTCTGATGTTTAACAGTTCTCCCTTTTGATGACCTTTTTGTATTTAAATATTAAAAAACTATAACTGAAGTAGGAATCCTGAAACATCTGAAAGATACTAATATAATAAAGAGCAAGTCTTTGAACCAAGGTGCAAAAACAATGTAGCTCCAGACAATCTCACCACCATTTTCGAGAGCAAGAAATACCACTTCCCCGACCCAAGGAAATTAATTTTACGGATAAAGGAGTTGCAGGGACCAACTACAATAAACAAAAAAGAATTGGATAAGGTAAGGTAAAAAACCACATCTTTATGACTAAAAAGGTATACAAAGGGAGTGCAAAAGTATCAAAAGAAGGACAAACGAAGAACCGTAACAGCCGCTTAGATTGAAAGACAAAAAAAAGTTCGACAAAACGAACGGCTAACGACGATGTTCATCCGAAAGGACGAAGAAAAAACGGTGGATGGAGAAGTGGAGAAAATTCCAGCGGCGATCAATGAGAACGCATTGAATTCACGGGAAAAGAGAGCGAACAATATACATTACGGAAGAACGGTTCCGCAAGGGGTGTGTACTGCGAAGAATCGTAAAGATAAATACCAATTTGATAATGTACAGCGAGGGGAAAAAACGCGTAGAAAACATTCCCGTTGTACGTCTCACACACACGCGCGCGCGCGCAAACTAGGCAGTGGAACACGGAGGATGGAAAAACCGAGAGAAATGCGAATGGCGGGCGAACTGGTGGAAAAAACGCACGTACCTTATCTGCCGGCCGCGCCGCTACCGTTACGAGCATTGTTTCAACGCGGGAGAAGGTGAAAGAGGCTGATAACGCGAAGGCTGGCCGTGTACGTGTGCTTTTAACGAGCAAACTTTCCAACAAATAAATTTCGCAAATCAGCGAGCCGCTCGACTCCTGAGAAGGAACCGACTCTCTCGTAGCCGAGGGCACGAGTCGGACATCGTATCTCCCAGCTAGCTGTAATTCGGAGGAATAAAGCGAATAAACTGTTTCAGAGGACGGAGTGCTCGACGCGTGCCACGACTCTCAGCAAATATTCCGCCTCCAATCTGGAATGAACCGCGTGCGCATTTCCTCCTTTTTCTCCCCTTTTTCACTGTGGGACGCCGATTGGATTGGTGAAAGGATGGAAATAATTTCCACCAGTTACTGTTGGATAGGTTGCAGTGGTTACTTGATGCTAGGGTGGCTCAGAATTTTGTAACGATGTATGGAGCACCGCACGGCGGTAAATTACGAGTTTAACTCTTTCGTAGCCTTCTCGCTAATTAAAGGGATTTATATGGATAATGTGATATATAGTACTGAAGTTACACTACTGTTACTGATTACATATATTATTATAATCGTAAAAAATAGAAGATTAAGTTTTGTTTCTAGAGAAATTATTAGCACAGTAAGGAAACTTCGTGCAATTCCCATAGAACGAATGAGAGATCCCTGTTCGCAGATTAACCGAATAAATGGCACTTCACGACACGGTTCATTCCTTTTTCTGGCAAAATTTCTCTTGGTGAAATTGATGCTATCGAGCTTTAAGGGTCGCTGATTGTTTCCAGAGCGGTGAAAAGGCACGGTCCGCTGCTCGTAACCTATTTCGAAATTAAGGTTGAACGGCTGGAACAGAGGGGTGGTGGTAGTGGTTTAATTAACGAAAGTACAAAGGTAAAGCGACTCCCTTCTTGTAGCTCTCTGCCATTCCACGCCGAAATCTCTTTCCAGGTCTGGGTTAGGTCTAGGTTAGGGTCTCTGTGATCCAACCAACTTTCTCTCTACGATTCTTCTTCCCTTTCTTCGACCTTTTCCCTATCGTTTCGAGAAAGTTTCCCCGATTTGACATTTCGGTAACCGTTTTATCGAGCGCTCCTTAACGTCCTATTAATTAAAGAACTTTCGAACAATGGCTTTATTTAACCTTCGATCTTGGTTGTTCAATTTCAGTGCGCCACGTCACCCGCTCGCGGTGTATTTCCATTAACTTTAATGCTCAAATGATTCAGACGGATCGACAAGTGCTACGTAATTCGTTGTTCAAAACGATAGATCCAGTAAGCTGGAGAAAACACGAGGCTGCGCGTTAATTATCGTGCTTTTAAGGGGAGCAGGGCTTCGTTCGACGAAATCTGTCCCTTTCCACCGGGATTTATTTGCTCCTCGTTAATTCCACGGGGATGCAAGCGGCTTAAAAACTAATAAGTAACTTCCACGGGGCCCTTTCGTCTTTCTTTTTCTTCCTACCGGCTCGTCCTTCTGCGTTGAACCGAGTTATACCCGTACTTGAATAGATCTTTGCTTAAATCTCCGACGAAGAGACGTGTTCGTACTCTTTTTACGCAGGGTCGTTCAACCAGAACATTTCTACGAACATTTATACGAGATCCTTGATATATACTTTCTTAGTTTTCACCAGGAGACGCCGTAGGGAACGATGCTTTTTTTCTAGACTTCTTAAAAGGTCAGAGCCTCGATGTGCGGATCGATTAATCTGCACCGGTTGATCCACCCTTGTAAACGTTCTTTTTGTCCCGACGCTTTCCTCGCCCCTTTTTACTTTCGCCTCATACTCCCTTTACGTAGAATGTTTCTGAAGTAAATGACTAAATTTCGGCGGAATATTCTGTTCAGGGGATGAAAAAAGTCTTATGGACTTGGCGACTCGAGAAGACGCCACCCAAACCAAGTTATTTGCGACAAAGTTTCGCTACAACGTCTGACAAGTTCGCTTGGAAAACCTTTCTCTGATGTGGCTTAGGCTTGCTAGAACTCGAGGACGTTTAACGACCTCTGTCTGAAAGCCTTCGATCAGTCAATCGCCGAACAAAGACCAATTACGTACCTGTCTTATAGAGAATTGACTTTCGTCTACTTATTCCCTTATCTATCGATTTTCAGGAATTTTTTACAGCTTCCCAACTACTTCGGTAAATCTTCGTTAAACCAAAGAACGAGACATTGCAACGCTGATTTCGATACGAACGAAGGTCTTCCAACTCTCCGCCAAGATAAATAGGGTACATTTCCCAAAGGTTTGGCCAGCGATTTTAGAAACACCCAGTACATCACCGGCATACAGACGGACATAGAGGCGGGGTTAGCTAATTGCTGGGAATGTGTCTTCCCTTGGTCACAAAGCCCGCTCGCGGTCGACAAAATGGCTCGACAAAGTTAATCCCTTCGCCGAGCTCCAACCCCCTTCTCCCTTCCATTCCGTCGACCTCTTTCCCCTCGGACTAGCCGCGCTTCGAAACCCGAAATCTCATAAATTCGACGAACTTCTCGATCCGGCTCGCAAGATTTAGCTGAAAAAGGAACGAGGAGGGGTGACAGATCTTTCTTCGCCCTCGTTACGCCCGGCCCCACCCCCGTGCGTCCAAGCTGGATTATCCAGCGGAATTAACTTTCATCTTGGAAAACTCTGGCCCTGCACCGCTCTCGAAAATCCTTCCCCTACCGACAACCGTTTCCCTCCGACTAATTCCGAAAAATTCACCGACGATTCGTCGATACCTGTTTCGCAGCTCTCTAATCGCCGTGTTTTACTGTCTGCCCTTGGTAACTTCTATTAATCTCTCTTTTTATTCATGCTTCTCTCTTTCCTAGTTCCACTTTCTTTCGTATTTCACGATAACGACTTCGAAATTTCGACACGATTAGTCTGAAATTAAAATTCTTTTTTAAAGCAGCATAGTACGATCGAAGAAGGGTTCGAGCTTTTTCAAGTAACAACGACGTATACTAGTGGCCAGACGTGATAGGAGTCGATATGAAAATTAATTTCCATTTTAACTGATTGCAGAATGGGAATTCACGAGTTTTATAAAAACAATATCGGTCATGAAGTGCACGATTTAATTAGATGCAGCCCATCCGCGATATGTTGACAGCGATTGTAAAAAATTAAAATGTATTAAACAGACATTAAAGATACTATCAGTATTCTTTTACTTTCCTAAAAGGAGACGGCGTGTATCATTTTTATCATGAACGCTTCGATTCTCTAGAGTATGACTGGTACCTTAAACCAATCGCAATCATCATAAAAATCCTCTTCTCCCCCCAAAAAAAACAAAAAGCTTCCGGTTACACTGCATGAAGCGCAAAAAAGAGGTGCTAGTACTCGATTGGGGACGCCATGGCCACAAAACACGGGTATGTACGAGGGGGGACGAGCGCGAGGGTAGCGAATAAATAGCAAAAAAGTTGGTCCTCTCGGTGCACCGCGAAAAGAGGGGTCGACTGCGCGGGTTGCTGGCCCTCGCATTGGTTTTTATTCGGTGTTTGTTATACACTGAGAAGACATAAGAGTAGGCAGGCTACCGGTAACCGTAGTCAGACCGCCTACCTACAAGCCAGAGCAATAAAATGGATTTATCGATGCCACAAAATGGCGGCTCCTTGCCCGCTCTCCGTCGTGCTCGTACTTCATTTTGCCGATATTAAATGCTGTAAATTCAGGTCGCCGCCACTTTCACTATCTCTTTCTCCCTTGCCCACGACCCTTTCCTCTCTTTCTCATTTTCGTTTCATTCGTAGCTTCTCCCCTCCTCGGCGTTGAAAAAACTGGGAAAAAGAGCGCGAGCAACGAACGTGGGTGGGTTAGAAAAAAGATTCGGCGAAACTTTACCCACGCTTAATCCGCGCTCCCCCGCTCGATGTAAATTCAATCTCGGTCGGAAGGTGCCAGACTGAACCAAGAAATGAGGGAAGTTGCGCTTGGTCAATGCTTTAAGGTTCACGGACGGAGCAGCAGCAAAAGGATAAGAATTGGTGTCAGTAGAATCGCGTGATTGAACTTCTTCAACTCCCCTGGAAAGGTAGTTGTATTTGTAGAATATAGATTTATGAGTTGAAAATATTGTTTACCTGGGAGGGATTGAACCAACGTGAAAGACGAGAGTATAAGTTTCACCAAGGCTGTTGGATGGTCTGTAGATGTCTCGAGTTATAAACTATCACGGTAACTCTGTTGCGATATTGGCTAGCTGGAAGTATGTTTAGTGTCCATAAGGGAAGCGTAGAGTCGAGCGTCTGACAGGCAACTTCAACTTCCACTTTCAAGTAGTTTATACCGCCTTAGAACTGTTCTTTCTCCACTATCCTCACTTCTTTACATATACGTGTATTTCTTATTTCAACATTAACCTGAAGCAAAAACAAAAGTAGTTAGTATCAAATGTACGTATGTCATTAATCTACTTGAAAAATTGACTAATCAAAGTAATGAGTTCGCTAGCGAATTCAAAAAATTCGCGTCTCTTCATTTCCTTTCCAACAATCTCACAATGCTTCAGTAGCCACGAAACCAGCATTCCCGGTAGCACAATGATGTTCCAGTTTTCCCTCTTTTCCTTTCTTCCTTTTTTTTCCACCGTCTGAAACGAGATGCGCGAAAAGATGAAGAAAAAAAGCGGATCCGCGGATCTTTCATTGCCGGCGAAGGCTGTTCGCTACTTTCCTCTTTGGCTGGTTCACATATCATAACTCATCCGGAGCAGTCCGATATTAGAAAGGTGACACATCGTCGTGTATTGTCAACCGTCATTGAAAAGAAGCTTCAGAAGGGGAGAAGAAGTCGAGTCTTTTGAAACCAGACACGGGAAGACCTCCAGTGTAACGCGTGCGATATATTATTCGAGCGTGTAACGCGACGAAACCGAGCAGTCGCCCCGGCGTAAAGATGCATTAATCCCCTGACAGCCGCGTGCCTCATGGAAATGCTTCCAGCAGAAACGCGAAAACACGCGGTCCGCACGAAATTTATTTTGCCAGTCTGCCCCGACTCATTTTTTATTCGACGCGACCGCGTTGAAATTGACCCGACTTCCAGAAAAAATATTAACATTCCCTCCCTGTAAGAAGAAGAATGGTGTAATATCGTTAGAGTACAGTAATATTTATTGCAATATTGTGAATATTTTATCAAAAATTCGTCCCTCTTTCTGCTTCTTAAAATTGACTCCACTGGCTGAAAAATGTTAAGATCGTCATAAATTATCTTAACATCTTTTTTCTTCGAAAAATTCATCTTTCTGCTTCTTAAAATTGACCCGATTCGGCGGAAAATATTAACATTCCCATCTTTAAGCAGCAGAGTACCGTAATATCATCAGAGTAGAGTAATATTATCGTGACATCGTGAACTTCCTTCGAAGAATTCATTCTCCCTTCTCTCGTGAACAGACTGAAATTGACTTAGGATAAGAAGAAATAATGAAATTGGTTGCTTTAAGAGAAAGTCGGAGCTTGTAAGCTTGAGAGACAAGAATTCCAAGCGAGTCATCGTTAGGAAACGGAATACAACTTTATTTAAAGGTGGAAATGTGTATATCCAGTCGATAAAAGATAGTGGTTGTATAATCCCTGGTTCGAGCTACATTACGATCAATATACTGGAGTCCAAAAAGTTATCAGCGAATGTCTGAAACAAACTTATTGGAAATTTACTTGTAAATTGTTCATTGCTCACTTTTAATAATTTATACGCATTTTTCAACGAAGCGTGCGTGGAAAACTTTGCATACAGAAATATTTCATTTTCTATTTGGCTTCGAAGATAATGAATACGTAATTTACGCATTTTATTATTAATCACAGTAATACACCATGTAGTATTTCGAATATTATATTTTTTATAGTACAAATGATCTTCTCAACCACCACCTCCATCCAATTTTTGCACTTCACGTTCCTTACGATTAGAATAATGCGCAGTTCGTCGAAAACGAGCAGCTGCAAGTTGTCAAACAGCCAGTCATCTCGCAATAAGGGGTTGCGTCGTTATTGAGCTCGTAAACGAACGCTTTACGATCCTCCTCTTACGCAAAAATCCAATCGTATCCGTACGGTGGCGGTAGCAACACGTATCCCCGACATAAAACGCGACGAAAGCAGCGTATGAGCAGAAGGGTGAAATTTTGTTCCTTTTCATCACTTCTCTCTCTCTCTCTCTCTCTCTCTCTCTCTCTCTCTCTCTCAAACTAACGCGAAAGCATGGCAACAGTAATAAATTTCGCGAGTGTACGTTTACGCCTCGGTGTGACGCGCGTTGCGTAGAGGCTGCTCTCAAATTTCGAGCCATCGAACCACCCTTCTTCAGATGCAAATTACGTAGAGGGGTTGCTCGTTTGTAACGCGAGCAGCTCGCTTTTTGGAACAACCATAGCTGTCGTGTCTTTATCGATGCATAGAAACTTCCCTCAGTCAGGAATATGGGACAATAATTCGAGCGTACAATGGAAATCGATGCGGAACGTTCGCGGTTTCCTCTGTTTCGTGGCCAGGACCTAGTTCAGTATGACATATACAAGGATTCGAACTGTATCTGAACTTCAAACAATGAGATAATTATACGATATTCGTATAAATAGTGCGTCTCTCTGTCCTATAAAAAAAAAGATTATTTCGCTCACAGAAATTAAGAAGCTTCATTAAGTAATACTCAAAATCGTGTTGAATCCTTTTCTTTGGCGTCATTCGACGATCGCAGAAAGTTCGAATTTAGAACGACGTGTTACATGCTCAAAGGTAAGTTCAGAGCGGACATGTCACTAGTGCCGAACACAACCCGCTGATAATTTTGATGCAACATGTTCTTCAATTGTTCCGCGTGATCTCGGTCTCTAGTCTCGCAGACCACTTTCACGTCCACGCTGAAGATGTCCGACATAATCCAAGCCCGCTCGTGCATGATGTCCTTTATCGAGACACCGATGCTGGCCAGCATTCTACAGAGCTCTGCGATTCCGCCCGGTCGATCGGACACAGTCACTGTAAACTTCAAAAGCCGGCCTTCCGCTGCTAGTCCACGCTCCAAACACCTACCTAGGATCGTTGTGTCGATATTTCCTCCGCATAGAAGCAACACCACTCTAGAAAAGAAAAGCAAAGTTATTGTTAGAATTATCGAATTTGTGAGAGATTTTTTTTTTTAGTTTAATCAATTATCTTTTTCACTGATAAATTGACAAGAAATGTTAAAGAATTATAGCTTGAAATTAATTGAAGGAAGGAAATCGAGGAGATACAGGAAACGCGACAGAAAGGTGGAAACGCTCTCGTTCTTGAATTAACTATGTGCAACATCAAACGACCTTTTGCCTTTCAGTTCTTCCAGCTGACCAGCCAAAATGGCGGCGAGGCCGGTCGCTCCAGCACCCTCGACGATACATTTCTCGTTCTCGACCAGCTTCAGGATCGCGATTGCTATCCACTCTTCCTTCACCACGACCAATTCGTCGATCAACGGATTCGCGGTGGCAAAAGCGTTGTATCCAACCTTAGGAACAGCAAGGCCATCGGCCAAAGTCGAATCTATACGAGTGTAGGTAGGTCGATCTGCCTTTCGGGCCTTATAGAAACTGGGACATCGTTCCGACTCAACGCCCTGGAACCCGACAGAAAAACGATATTGGTTTACATCGAAAATACGTTTCATACTCGTCGATGTGGAAAAAGAAGTGTTAAAAAGAGGATGAACGAGCTTGAACGTTCGTTTAATTCCCATGATAACTCACGATGATCTGTACATTTGGTTGGAGAGTTTTCACGGCCAGAGCTACCCCCGCGATCAAACCACCTCCTCCGATGGGAACGACCACTGCATCTATGTCGGGTACCTGCTCCACGATCTCAAGACCTAGAGTTCCTTGTCCTGCCATAATATCTGGGTGATCGTACCTGAAATAATATAAACGAGGTGCTCTTTTGCATGACCAGCTCTTGTAATAGACGATTTTCTTATTTTCAAAATTTAACAAATAAAAATCTCTGAATACATGTTAATCTCGCAAAATAAATTTTTTAATATCGTAAGAGAAAGATGTTAGACGTCGCTTTCGCGTAAAAAAGAAACAAGCAAAAGACATTTTCCATTCACTATAGATTCATCAATAACACGTGTCGAATATTCTTTTTATTTTACGTTATCCGCGAATGAAACCAGCAGCAAACTGTTATCATCGCAAGTAGAATATGCCTTTACCCATTTATATACGTCAACCCATTCTCTTTCGCCTGTCCCAGCGCGATACGCTTTGCCTCACCCATATCCAGACCATCGACGATTACATTCGCACCGTATTGTCGACAAGCGGCGATCTTCATGATCGGTGCCACCACCGGCATCACTACGGTCACTGGTATATTAAGCTTGTACCCGTGATAAGAGAGAGCGAGTGCGTGATTTCCCAGCGAGGCCGAGATCACGCCGATCTTCTTCTGTTCCTCGGTCAGCATCACTAGAGCATACCTCGCGCCACGTTCCTTGAAACTTCCAGTTGTTTGGAGGAAGTCTTTCTTCAGATACAAATCGATACCCATCGCATCTGACAGGCGCGATTTCTGACAACAAATGGGACATATTTTAATTTTTTCCTTTTTTCGTGTTAAATCGAGAAACTTTCTGGCAAAGTATCCATCTGACGAAATGATGAATTGAACAAATTGCGTTGGAAAATTTGGTTCCACTTTCGTAATATTAGCTACATTTCGATTGATAATTTTAATAGTTCTGAAAGATAATTTATAATAATTATAAACGATCTATAAATAGTTTATAAATAATCTATAGAGAATTCATAATTATTATATAATAGAAGCCCTTTTTCAGAAAGCTTCTCAATTGTCATTATACTGAAAATTGAATATAATTTGAGTTGAAGCTATTTGTCATGTGAGTATGAATTACGAAATAATAGGAAAAGAAGAATTCATTTGAGATTGTGACATAAAGATTCGAGTATGGTGGTAGAACTAGTAAACATTTTCTATGGAAATAACAAATTTGCAAATTTCAGATCATACCACGCAAGGAGTGTTAATGATTCCACATTTGATTTTGAACGCAGCGGAAGTGATGTCCTCGAAAGTAATCTTTTGGGGATTTTCCTCGACGCAGTATGGATCAAGTATGTCCTCGTTGTTCTGTAGACAGAAACGCACATGATTCGAGACCTTTCGGTTCTTTTTGGAGCTAACCCATTCGAATCGATTGAAACCGTGCACCAAAAGAATAGATATCGCGGGAAAGCGCGATCTTGTCTTGTCTTTTAAAGAGACAAGATCACCGAGATGATCGTTTGGTGACATTACGTTTTCATCCCGATGGTATCCGAATTCCATCTCGTGTTTCGAGCCGTGTCGACTCGAATAAAGCAAATACGACATTCGACGATTCTTATCACGATTATTGCCAAATGATCATGATATTATAACGATAATTACGTAAAGCGTCGATGGGTTGATATCGTTGTTTCTACTTTCCGCGATTAAATCGAAATCTTGACCGTTGCTATGGTCCTCTCCGTTAGACTTTCGATTCAGATCCCTCATGATCGTCAGATTGAAAGCGGACTGACATGTGCCAAAAATCAACTGCACGTTCACCGATCGTTCGAGTTATTTATTCGATCGGGAAACGTCGTGTAATCGCGGTAATGTGCTTTATCGTCGCAACCTTCGACCTCTTTTCCACGAGAAGAGAGCTGAAAGTCTCGTGATTGTCATAATTCCGCGGTAATTTCCCTTTTCTTTTTTGTCGATAACACAGCTCGTTATTAATATTCCACTCGCCATACCACCACGATCAAACGCCAACCAATCGATCGTTTGTTGTCGTTTCGAAGAAATAAATTGCACGAGTCGCGTAATGAAACGCGTGAGAACAAATGTGCACGGATAAATCGACGAACTTTGACTCCGGTTTCCAGTGAAGAAACAGTAACGAACCATGATTAACGTCTCGAAACTCTTGTTGCAATTTTTGTTAAGTTCAGGGAGAAACGTACTCCTCGACGTACCAAAATCAACTGGTGATCATGAATCGTGATGGTAACTAGCCCTCAATTTACAGATAACCCCGACTGAACCGATAATACTCAACGAAACAGATAACGAATGAAATTATTTCGTCTTCGAGTTTTCTTTATTAAATATTTCATCTATTTCTCGCGATACTCTTCTCAAGATAACGTTAAAATTTCTACAAAAGGTACTTTGCTTATCTTTTCAGTTAATCTTATAATTTATATGTATAACTATACGACGAATAATTTATTTCAGAAAAAAGAAATCGGACTGTTTATAAAATGTAACAGTTCCATAATTGTCAAAGGTAACGAATTAAGTGATTATGCGAAACAAATGGAATTTAGCTATATATATAATGATGTTTGTCATAGACGATTCTTACAGACGGCAGCCTTATTGCTTCTCTCGAATCTCGTCACGTGTTGAAACGAACTCGGCTGCGCTCACTGACACGTCGCTATCTATTGTCTAATCGTGAAACCTTTTACGCGATAATTTCAGTTTACAAACATTAGTAAGCGGAGCAAAGTCTTTGCGAGTTACCACTGCAATAACGAAACCTCTTTCGTTTCACGATGATCACGTCAGCCTAATAACTTTGGATCGCTAGAATGCGACACCGTTTGCAAAACGGTGGTTGGATATTGAAATTCTAGCGACCTAGAAGAGCTCAGATAACAGAGTCACCACCTCTTTGCGACATGCACTCAAACTGTTACTAGAATTGATATACTAACCTAATTTCCCTTATCTGCACTAATAATTGTACCTACCGGTGGTGGGTATATAACTCGCGTGTATCGTGTTACATTCTCACATCGGTAAATTTGTAGTTCGACTCCACATCATTTAAATGTATTATTTTCAGAGTTCTAATACCATTCGCCTTATAAAAGTTCCAAGGAATTCCTAATGAATATGAAATTCGCTTCCGCTGGAGAATACTTTAGAACAAGTTCATCGTATTTGATAAAATATCACGACAGTTGTTCAACGCTCGCTCAACGAGGGTTAATATCTTAATTCAGAATTGCTGAATTACATCATGAAGAGTAGAATATGTATAGCAATGATCGTTCAAACGATCCACGAACAAATTACCCCTTTTCAGCCCTAGTTAATATTGCCTTTCCTGCCTCTTTGCCCTGTCTGAAACGGTATATACAGAAGCACCGAACAAGAAAAAGAGTGAAAATTGGCACGTGTTCCGCGTTTGGTGCGTCGTATTTCTCTACAGTGCTGATGCAAGCGTAACGATGCCTGTTTGCGAACATACACGAGAGGATATTCGACAAAAAGGCACGGCCCCGGTGTAACTGCATCAAAATTCTATCCTCGTCGATTCTTATAAGTTTACGTTTTCTTTTCCCGCCTATTGTAGCTTCGCCAGCGAAAATCATGCCGTGCGTCAATCTTGTAACAATATCGAAGAAAAAATGCAAAATTTGTCGTCGATGCTGGTATTTCTCGATGGAAAAGCGCGATCATTACTGTCGCGATTATGCCATCGATATCCGCTTCCATGTTCCTTGGGATCGAGGCGACACGTGCGTCAGCTCTTTGACCAAACAAAGCGCGAAACACGGTTTGTGTCAGCTGTAATTCACTCACAGCTCGTGTCGCGAACCTTCTGGACCGCGAAATCGTCGTTAAAACGTTGACGAACGCGCGTCGATTTCTGCCAGATTGATCGGTGAAACGAAAATAAAAATATTGTTGTTCTGTGATTCAACGTGGAAAAAGAAAAAACGAAGGATATTAAGATAAAATAATGGATTCATTCGAAAACTTTGTTCGATTATCGCAAAGTTCACGAGTTTCAGAGTAATTATCCCCTAATTTCGAGTTCCACACGTATCAGCATTTAATCGCATCAGTATTTCGTAATACCCTCGAATTATGCTAGAAGCTAAAGGGAACGTTTCCAGAGAGATTATTCCTTAACACCCCATCTTAACCAAAATTCGTGAACTCTGCCACATATAGAAAGTGTAGGATCATAATGGCTGTAAATCAGTTCACTACGTAATTATCTAGGATTATCGTTATAAAAAATTTATTTTATCTTTTCGAATTATAAGAACGAATCACGGCATAGAATCGGATTGTAACTTGATAAATTATAAATCTGAAGAAATTAAATTAAAATTCTCAAAATCTTGATTTATGCCACTATGATTTTCATACATATGAGCCTGTCATGCACGTATGAATCACCGTCTTAATCTTTGGCTTACCACAGGAGAAGAGAAGAAGAATCATAAAGAAAGTAATTTAATATTACGAACAGGGGCGAATTACACGATCTTAATAGAATACTCAGAAGATAAATAAGTTAAATTTCGTCGTGGGTGCGGTGACAAACGTTACAAAAGGTTCTGAAATCTATTATTTACAAAGAGGACGTCGTCGTCGACATTGTGACGACGCGTTACAATAGAAAAATACATTTTACAGTTGAAAAGGGACGACTAGGGAAGGCACGTTCAAGAGGCACTCGTGCCACGGCTGCACTCGACTATTCGTCGCCTCTCCCGAAGAAGCTCCAGAAATCTTGCCCTGGGACTTCCGGGATATTTCAATTTATCCCTGAGATGCATGATTTCGCCGGGCGTACTCTCGATATCCGAGTGATCTTTCGAACACGCGCACACCCTGCAACATCCGTCCCTGGTTCTTCGCGAATAATCGTCCGTTTCTTGAAATCTTTTCCGCGCGCTGTCGGTCAACACTCGTTGCTTGGGGAAGCTTCCCCTTATATTGTACATTTTCCCCAAAGAATCAGTGGTATCAGAGGTCCTTGAATCGTTTACTTTGTATTTCGAAAGAAAACTGTACTTGCTCGAGTCGTCCTGTCTATCTGTTCTAAATGTTGGACGATCTAAATCAGTTGACCAAGAGGAACGATTAAATCTTCTCAGAGGTAAGAAATCTTCTTCCATAATAGAGTCCAAGTCATCGTTCTTCTGTTCGGCGGAACAAGTCTTTTCAACGGATAGATTCCCTGTTATTTCGTACGTGGTGAGATCTTTGCGATCGTCCGAAGTCTCTTCCAAACTGAAATTTCCTTTAACATCCCCGCAGAATGGTTCTTTCATAGCGTAACGATATTTCTCACGAAATTTCGAGCCACAGCTAAGACTCTTCGAATTAGATTCGGATGAAGCGAGTAAACGAGATTGAAGTTTATTAGAATTTCCGTAACGGATGGAATTGGCGACATTCATCAACTGATTAAAGATTTTCTTCTCCAAATCGTCTTCTTCTTTCTGCTCTATAACACTGGGACTCCTTCCCAAAGGACTTTCCGTTTCACGAAGAATCTCGAAGTCATCGTTCGTCTTCGACGCGCGAGGCTCTGTGCTAGGACTCGCTAGATCCAGTCTAGCGCCAGCAGATTCGCAATTAATGCCATATTTTTTCCTAAGCAGCTCGTTGTGCTTGTCGACTCTCCGAATGCAATCCTCCAACCTCTGGATGCCCTTCATACACCTCTCGTAAGAATCCGTGCACATCATTGTATCATCGTCCTCTCTTAGATAGTCATCGTCGTTCTTTGGATTGACCTTACGACCTACGAATTCTGAGTAATCACGATTCCAGGAGGAGAGACAGCCCCGTCGACGACCACCTCGTTGTCCACCTCGCCCACAACCCACAGATGTCCATAACAAGGGATTTCTTGAAAAAAATTGATCAATTTATTTATTTAGAATATTTCCATTAACTTTAGACGGTATAATATAACATTGAAATATCATGTATAATTTGTATTAATAATACTTCCATATTTCCATAATTAAATAATATTTCCATTAATGTCAAATTATACAATAATATTGAAATATGATACATAATTTGCATTTTATAATATGCCATCTAAAGAACTGAAACTAAATAGAGTTCGATCTAAATGTAGATAAAAATACAATGTTTCTTTATTAAATCAGAGCTGTATCACGGATATCTAATTAATAAACTTAATGAAATAAAAATATATTTTATAAATAATCTACGCACTCAATCCTACAAAAACAATCGCTGCAGATTCTTTAATCTAAAAATCGAAACCAGCAGAGTCAAGAGAGGATCTAAAGCACCGTCAGAAATTCTCGAGAAGACTCTCGACCTATCAAAGACTCGGGGCCGAGAATGTTTCCCTTCGCGATTGTTCCTCACCTTTCGAGCATGCTCGTTCCGTTCACGTACTCGTTGATAGAGTTCAGATTTCGCATGAAGGTCACCGCCTCGCTCAGATACTCTTCGAGAACGTTCCTGCCCGCACGATCGAGCAGGATCTTTTCTGTCTCGTCGTTGTCGTCGTCGTCATCGTCCTCCTCCTCCTCCTCCTCCTCCTCCTCCTCCTCCTCCTCCTCCTCTACATTCTCGTAGCTGTCCGACTCACTGCACGTGTTCTCCGATGATTCTTCCACGGAGAACTTGACCTTCTTGCGATTCTGCTTCGAATTTCGCTCGAATTTCACCGAATCCTGATCTTCTTTGTCTTCTTCTGAACTCGCAGACTCACCTTTCCGTTCGCTTTCCAAGGTTAAATTGATCCTTTCCTCTTGCTGAGAATCGTCAGTTTCATCGTTGGAAGAATGTACCGAGTTTAGAATTTCGGACATGTTTTTCTTCATCCTCTTTTTAATGATAGACTTCAAGGTTCCTGATGGTTCACAAGTTAACTTCTTTTCGAGAACGTTGGAGTTGGAGAAGGATACTTTCTTCTTCCCCGAACTTTTCGCATGATTCAAGTAAATATTAGATTCGTCATTGGTTTCTTCGTAGTTATAACAAGGCCTACCCAAGATCAAAAATTTGTAATCGTGTATATTAATAGCTTCTGTTGTCTCTGTAAGATTCTTCTTAGGGAATTCCACTTGATTGTCTTCGAAATCGTTAATAGATTCGTTCTTCTCTTCGATAGATTTCGAACAATCTTTCTTAGTATGCGCTACTACGTCAGGTGGACAAAAATTCTCACGCTGTTCAACCATCTGTTCGTTTTTTAGTATCATCGACTCGCTACATACGTTACTGTCGTTATAGTCCAAACTATCATCTGAGAACCCATATTCATGATCCATATTATTATTTAATTTAATATTACAAGACTTCATCTTCGAGATCTCTTCGATATTATCCATCTCAAAATCCACCTGTGATTCCTCAACGTAGTTTCTATGCGACAAACTTTGTTCGACCAGCGGAATTTCACTGACTTCCGGTTGCCAAGAAGATGGGATAACTCCCAAACCCTTCGAAGAATCTATCGGATGGATCGTGTTAACCAATGACACAGGAACTTGCCAGTTCCTCCAAGGATCCTGGTAAACGGCCGAACTAGGTGTTCTTTCCAAATTAAAACTACGCTTCCGGTTGATAAACGCCTCCGTGATTAATCCATCCCTGATAAATCCTTCAGCGTGAACTTCTCTCGGAGAGGGCTCGTGCTTCTTCGACTGGGGCACGTACGATGTCCCTAGGGAATTCCTGAAAGTAATGGAATTCCTTATCCTCGTCCCCTGCATTCGATTCGGATCAGTTCTCGAATACTTGGCCGCGTTGTTAGGGTCCTGAAAGATGTTCTCGATTCGAAATACCCTGCTATCAGTTTGGCTAGGCGTCGATGTGGTCTGATCCTTCGAACAGAAGATCTCGTTACGAAGATCGTTCCATTCGTTGGTTTGAGCTTCCTCGTCCTTTGTAGAACGTTTCGCATTTTGTTGCGATGCCTCGTTGTCCGGCACAGCGATCCTAGAATCTACGGTATTTATGGTTTCGATGGTAATGTTGATGGTATCCGGTAGTGAAATAGAAATTACACTTTTCTCAGAATTATTAATCGATGAATGACTTTGAGAATCTTTGATGGAGTTGCAACATTGTCTTGAGCAAGCAGGAGCTTTGTTCTGCGGTAATGATTGACCAAAGACTTCCGATCGCAGTGTCTGTACCGCAAAGCTACGACAAGAAGAGAACATACTCGTATTCGTCGAACTTTCTGCGTATGCCACTCTTCTGTCAGCTTCTTGACATAGATCAGACACCTCTGTGCTACTTAAATTGCTCTCCGCGTAATTTTGAGTGTCGTCCGAAAGAATTCCAGAGTCATTGCGCGGAGACTGAATTTCGTAATCGTATTCTTCGAGATCGTTCGCCAAACTTCCCACGTCTTTACATCTGACAATGTTCGTCTTAGGTTTCTCCGTCGAAGTAGCAGTCTCTTTCACTCTCAAAACAGGTGTCTTTTGACCCAAAACGTATTCGCAGTCTTGGTGATAATCTGTTAGAACTGCAACATCCTGACAGACTATCCGTGGCGTTTCTGTAAGAGACGCAGTGTCCTTCATGCGAATAGTCCTCGAGCAGTCCGTCTGAGTGTCCACGCAGACTCGTCTACGTTTACCCAGCATCTTCCTCGAGATCTCCTGCAGCCTCAATTTGGCCACAGACTTTACCTCGCCTGTGTCTGGAGGAGACCGCATCCCTGGAACATCCTCCACGTTTTTTCTACTCGAGTACAGTCTCTCCGTAACTGCCGCCACGATTTCAGCGCGTTTGACTCTTTGAATAGGCGTGTGGCTCCTGGTGGAAGGCTCTTGGTCTAACGAATTCTTTCTACGCAATAGTTTATCTCGAGTCAGACTCGAAATCAGAATCTGTTCGTCTTTCGAACTACTCGAACTGCTATCCTTGCTAGTCTTTCTCTTCAGGTTCTCCAAACTAGGCTTCCTCGCGTAGTTTTTTATCTTCGATCCAGGTTGGTTGTTGGATTCTTTTAGACTCTTATCCGAATCGTTGCTACCTTTTCGTTGAAGCTGTTCTTTGGACCAGTTACCTCTATTCGATATCTTCTGATCATCGATCTCCCGGATATTGTTTAACTTCTTCACTCTATCAGGAACCGTACAACGTTTCTCTAAATTTGTATGAGATCTTTCCAACGAGAATACAGGATCTCTATTCTTCTGGATCGTCTCCACCGAACCAAATTTCTTCAACGTGTGTAGATTGGAAAGAACAGAAGTTGGAAACACGTGCACCGAGTCCTGCTTACGAAATTTCGGCTTTTGCTTAGGTTTGGAAGCTGATTTTACTTGATGACTTTCAGAATTTTGATAAGCCTCCGCTTCGATGTCCCCAAAAGTGTGACACGAGTTCACAGAGCTGCTTCTATCATCGTGATCGATACTGTCCAGTTTCTCAAACTCGCCGAACGCTTCGTGATCGTCGTTAGCCGCCTCGAAATCCACATCGATCGATTCTTCTTCCACAACCTCGTCCGAACAAATCTCCTCGATCTGAACCGAGGATTCTTGCAGATTGTTATCCGGCTTGATCAAAACCGCAACCAATGTGGGGATGTCGACGAACACGGACTCGTGGATCTCGCTCACTTCGTCTTCTTCGTCGTTCAACTCCGTCACCTTTGCTCGGTTGAAGCGATCGCTCGTCGCCAAAAATTCTAGCGAACCGAATTTCTTTTTGGACGAACCGACCTCGTACGTGGTAACGCTGTCGCTGGAATTGGATCTTCGAACTGAAACGACGCTCTTCGGTCTTTTTTCTTCTTCTATCCTCGATCCAGCTACTATTGCTTCCTCCTCTTGGGATTTTTCTCCCGAATTTCGCCGGGTGGATCGTTCAGTTGACTCTGCCTCGGCTTCTTTTGATGATCGATCTGTATTCGTATTGCAGTTTGGTCGATTCTTCTGGCAACAACACAACGCGTTCGTAGCTGCTTCTGCGTTCTGTAAAATATGATTTTTTACGACGAAAATATAACGTTGGAATCTTAGGCAACGACGTTCATCCAAATCTTTCAGTGCCCATGCGCTTCTCTCTTTTATATTCAAACACGCATACTTACACTCAAGTGCGTAAACACATAAATCTTTGAAACTCAACTTCTCACAATAAGCAAGCGCACAGAAAATTCATGCTCTCGTAATAGTGAACAACGTGTCATCGAAAATCTACAATTGCCAAATACCTTTCATTCACATATTCTATTCTTAAACACTCGGTTCTTCCACATACATAGGTATAATTCAATAAATTGCAATCACTTTCAATCAGATCCAATAAACAATCGGAGGAAATTCCTGTCCCCAGAATAATATATGATTGGCAGGTGTCATTTTGAAACTGTTACCACGAAAGCACGCGCGAGGGATTGATTAAGATAATTACGCGTCCGAAATGAATCGGAGAAAATCGATGACTGGCAGGAATAACGGCGATCATAACGACCGAGGGAAATTCGATGAGGCTAATTAATGACCGATTACATAACGCATAGCATGATCGAAGGATATTGTAAAATCTACTCATGCCGGATAGGCGAAATGGAAATGCGGATCACTCGTTAAACGCACGCACCTGCGAACTGTATTTTATCAGCAATCGTTCGACCAATCCACAGGAAGGATCGGGCGACCGGTCAATGAGTATCAAATAAACGATTCATGCATTTCATTTGCGTAATGACGATTCGACGATACGAGTTTATGTTCGCTTTGGGGTTCGATAATAAACTTGGTCGATTTATCCTCATTGCTTCGTGAACCAGATCCTGGACTCCTGGGCAACGCGAGATTTCCCGTAATGGCGAATCGATTTCGGTTATAAATAAAACCCCGATCCCCCTGCCCCCTCCACTGATTTTATCCCCTTCCTCTCCTCGTCTTCGGTAACTGTGAATTTATTTTTCTATTTGCTCCGGTTCCTATTAATATTCATGCCACGAAAAATACTGTTATTGCCGTTTGTTTATGAACACACATACCGGTATAATGTGGAGAAACGGCATCGTCGATCTACCGAGAAACGATTGAATTCCGAAGTCAATTTGGGGAAAATTGTTCGCTCGTATGATCGATGGAAATGGAAATTTCTTTCATACAGTTCGCATTTATCTCTATTATCTCATCTACATATATAACGTGGACAAATGTCATCAAAATAGAAAATCAGTTCCGATGAATTTTCAGATGTACGGTCAACTACGAGATGCGTGAGAGTACTTTGGAAAATTCATCGTCAGGATGTCCAAGCTTTCCTCCATCAAACTTTTCTCAAAATATTCTATGGGTATAAACAAAATGATTACAAGCAAAACGCGTCTCCAATATGTATTCGAATCTTTCAAATCACTTCGCAATTTTTCATTTATTATACGTTATAAATTCGACTTACCTTTTCTAACAATAAAGACTTTAATCGGGCCACCTCAGCTCTCAACTCGCGGATGATTCTCGCCACGGGATCCTCGTTGACCACCGGCCGATTGACCACGCTTTGCGCTCTCTGCGCGAATCGCAGCGTGTGCGCGGTCTCGTTGTAACTTCCGCTTGCTGGCGAGATCGCTAAAAACCAAGCACAGAAAATAAAGCTCGCTATAATCAACACCTGTACACCATCGCGTGCGTGTTCATTCATCTACCGTCGGCTTTTTAATTTGCCACCGTATAATCCCTCGCCATTTTTCCCTTATAATTAATCGCAGCGACTAGTCCCACGAGGTAAAATGTCATCAAAAATTGTTTTCCCTTATCTTCCAATCCGCTGCAACATCGATTAATCGAATTTCAGGGTGGAATCGATCGAATAAATTTGTTTTAGCCGTTGGTCTGAAGCGCAAAGCGACGCCGTCGAAAAAAGAGGCAGGCAAATTTTCCTCCGTTTTCCATCATTCGAGGCAGGTCTTGCGCGAAATGAAAAACGTCACGTTTCAACGGAATTTTAAATTCGATCAGGTGTCATGGGAGAAAAAGGGCCCGTTCGAACGTCTATCGTATACTATATCCGCGGTCAACCATTAATGCAGACACTGAATATTAAACGTCCTTCTCCCCTCCACCATCGACACGATAATAAGCCCCGAATGCTATTAGCAATTCAATTGGACGTCGATGATCATCGGTTTGGAATATTTCGCCACGATTAATTATACGCATCGCGGCCGGCCTACGAATATTTGCCGATTCTTCCGTTTAGGTGGTATCGAGCCGGCCGTGCTAATTAGTCGATCGTTTTTCCATCTGGATTCCAGCGATTATATACCACGTTGGATGCATTAGATGAATTTCCAGTCGTCCGGAAATATTGGAATAATTCGAAGAAGAGGTGATCACCGTTATTGTTTCACCAGATAAATTCTCATTTGCCCGTTTAACCGAAAAGAGAAAGAGTAAAATGTTGCTTTAGCGAAGGGCGGGTCGAAAATCGTGGTAGAGCGAAACAATGACCGGACAAGCAGGGGGATCGGTATTTTTCAGGTTCAACAGTCAGTGCACTTGTCATGTATGAATATCAAAAAAAAAAAAGAAATTTTTCCATGTCGATAAACTGGAAATTGCGAAACAAAAATATTTTTCAATTGGGTGGAACTGAATCTCGAAACTGTTTGACGAGATAAAGAGTTGATCCGTGACAAGGCAATAGTCGCGCTCTTCCGATTCGATTCGATCAGTAAAGTATTTTGTTATAGAATAAATCAAGAGATCTGCGCTCTTTTCCCAGGCTGTACGCGGTCAACGAATATTTTATTCTACGTTCCAGATCTGTGGTCAGATTTACGAAGGACTCGGTCTGTCCTAATGTACAACTCACCCTTTGTACGGATGGCCACGCAAAAAGAATTTCCCATTCTGTACCGTAATTTCTCTACATGCCACATTTAACTACAAGAAAAATTCTACAAGACTTACGATCGACCTATTTACGAGAGTTACTACCGAAACTTCGTTTTTCAACAAAAATACCGACTTTCGTTGCTACCAGCCACTACCGAAAAAGACTTATCGCTGACTTCTTTTAAACGAAAAACTGATCGAAACTGGTGAAAGTGTGCCGTGATAATATGTATGCAAGTATTAGGTTGTCCCAAACGTTTCTTTCTCGTTTTATAAGGAAATAATGGGTGCACAATATTTTTTGTTTTGTATTACTTTATTGAATTATGCATCATCCATTTTGTTCTATTACTACGAGTAGAAATATATAATATATAATAATTCGATAGAATGATATAAAACAAAAAATGTTATACATCTGTTATTTCCTTGTAAAACGATAGAAACTTTTGGGACTGCCTAATAGTACAGGCCTATCTACGAGTAATCTACGCGCTAGAATTGTTGCATTTCTTTCCATCGAGTGGACATTTCAACGTCAACCAACAGGAGTGAAACGTTCAAAGAGCAGTGCGGAACTGCGACTTTGACAAGCTTAAAGGATTTCGTATTTACCGATTCCCGTCAGTACGCTTTCGCACCGGTTATCGAATTTTAATCTCCGCGCCTTAGCTCGCCTGGAAAAGCATTTAAACCAATTACCATCCGGGCCGAGTCCGGACTCCGGTATCGCCGGGATAATTTCATGAATCAGAGGCTCGCGATAATAATTCTCCTCTGGCAATTAACTGGAATTTATGGAAAGCTGGAGTTAAGTAGTGACAAAGGTGGGAAAGGACTGGGTGAGTGGGTGGTAACGGAGACTGAGAAGATAAGGAGAGGATGGAGAGCGTCGGCCAATTTTTTTTTTTTCGCGTCCTGGAAGCTGAGTCGTCTTCCCAAATTAAATATCGCGATCCTGGTACGACCGGGCCTCGGGAACAGGAGTGTAATGGAGCAGTAACTGCGTTTCGAATAGAACAGGACAAAATCTGGAGGAGCGAATCTGGAACGAACGGTATAAACGGATTAGCGACGAATCAAAGTGGAAAGAAAGCTGTTCGTTCAACGTGTAAATCATCGTTTAACTGGATACACAACGGAAGAGGCGTCTAATAAAAATAAATACGAGCGAACGAGGAGAAGAATGAAGCAGAAGTAAGAGGAAAAGAGATATAAGGAGGGATAGCTTGAAGGCTATGTATATCGGGAGGGTGAGGAAAAGTGAGAGCAGGAGAAGGGAAGATCAAAGGGAAGACACTTACTGGCGAGCATAATGGTAGTGGCATTTCCGCCAAGTGCGTCCTTCAACAGCCAAGTAAGCGAAGAATCTCTATAAGGGATGAACCTCCTGCCCGAACCACTTCCGGTCGTGCCTCTCTCCGCAAGGGCTGATATTACGTTCCCTAGAGCCACTAGACTCTTGTTTATATTCGCGCCCTCCTGCAAAGACACGTGTCACGCACTGCTTTTTTATTTCGTTCTTGTTCATACGATCAGTCGGATGAAACCACTAGAACTGTATCGTGATTACGTAGAGCTTCGTTCAGATTGATCATTTATTGGACTTATGTACTTAAACTCACACGACTTGATTAACGAGGATAAGCATAGGAATTCGGGAGTATATTTCAAGTCAAATAAATAACAGATTTACGCTGGTAAAGTGATTTTAAATTGCCTGAATCCATCTGAACAAAAAATAGATTATTTCAACGATTCGATTCTTTTTCCACATTTCAATTTATCGAATTCCGATTCGTCGAAGATGAAAGCATCCTATACGATCGAATCATCCGAAAGGGAAATCCCGATCATGTAGCTTTCCGATTTCTACCTGCTCAAAAAGCTCTATCGATCGGTTCGTTCGTTCGCGCCAACGATATTATTTTTAGGAAGTGACTCACTTTCAGTCGATGTACACCGCTGCACGTGGCCGCGCTCTCGCTGCCCGCCAGATCGACCAACCGTAATTTACTACCACCGCGTGGCGAGATCTCTTTCTTCCTCGAACAGACGCTGTTACCGACACACTGCGATTCCTCTGCAACGGCGATCGTCAACAGAGCGTGGCTGCGACTACTACTAGGATTTTGCAACGTCGATGCTGTCTTCCGGGCTTTCGTTCCCTCGTCCACATAGGACATCAACGACCCCAGCGTGCGAACCGCGTGATGGGTCAGTCCTGTTACGGAAAACATTGAGCAGAAGAATTACAAATTTGGAAACTTGAAAGACAAAAGAATGGATAGATGAGCAGGTGATGAGGAGTTTTATAGATTTGAAGAGAAAGATGTTAGAAATTGAAAACTTGAACTATACAAAATTGACAGTAATAAATATCCTTAGAAAAGCTTGTCAAATGCTGAAGAAACGAGTCAAGTGGCAGGAAATCTCCGTGACAACAATTATTTTAGATAACAATCATCGAAGTTGTAGGATTTCGAAGCGAACTGAATGTTCGATTGGCGGTACCTTGAACATAAGGGCCGAGTCGAGGATGCTCGCGAACTCTCAATCCGCTCGTGCTCGAGGACGGCTTCAAAAGATCCCTCACCTTCTCGTTATATATCTCCAAGTAACTGAAACAGAATTCAGCCAGCGTTACACTCCAACTCTCGCGTTTGATTGATTGCATTCATTTCAGGACGCCGCTGATGGATTCGCCCTCGACGTTGAATCCGATCGATTTGCGACGATTTTACACATTCACCCTTCCAAATCAACATTCTAGTCTGAAACATCTCTAAAATACCAACTGCAACGCCATATTTAAAAAATATCTTTCTCACTATCGTAAACCTAAGCCTAACAGCTATCTATTTTAAACGTATAGACAACAGAATAATAGCTTCTAAACTCTCTACCAAAACAATTCACACCAAGAGAATTTTCCAAAGTCCTCGTCCAACAATCCCCTCCATACAAACAGCTCTTCTGACCTAACCTTTACTACCCGACGTTTAAGAGCCTGGTGTGCTACTTTATTGATGAGTCCACTAGCAGCTCTAGCACGAAACACATCTTCCTTTTCTTCTCCTTCATTCATACATTCTCTTCTCTCCTTCTTTCTTCTTCCTCCTCTTCATTCAGAATCACAATAGCAAATTGATGGAGTCTACTTTGTCGTCTATCAGCAGAATATATAATAACAATTCCAGTGATATATGGCAAACAACGTGTCACGTTTGCCTTACTCCGTCCAACACGAAAATCCATGAAAAGAGCTGTCGCGGTTAACCAATAAATAATTCCATATCGTCGACAACGGCGTATCGCATTAACCATAGATATTCAACAAGTAACCAGTAGCTGGTGTAATCGGGAGTGACCCGCACGCGACACACGCCGAATATCAAAGAGATAAACTCCACGTAACACGGTCGATAATACGATTCACTAAACTGGACACGTGAATATTCAACGACCATCTAAACAGTACGATATCGAATTGTAGGCGCGCAAGAAAATCCGCCGGGGACCCCGGGAAGGTCGGGCAAATTTATCGGGTGCACAGCCAGCACGACGCATACTTTTCGTCCGAACGGTGCTCGCAGCCAGGCCACCGCAAGCTCCCGGATCCTCTTAACGTCATTATCTGCTCCACTGTGCTCGTGAAACGTCCGCACGTGCCATCGTAAATCCGCTTAACAGCGATCGGAGTTTCAGAAACACTTTCCACTCCTGGATCTCGTCCCACACCTTTTGTATCTTTTCACTCTTGCTTAGTTTTTCGACAGGATACTTTGTACGCGCGTGTGTGCTTTCTGATTTTCTTAATTTCTCAAGATTCGAATAATACAGGAAGAGTTGAAGTAAAGTAACGCGGTGTTGGACTATTTCACTTAAACTCTCGCGTCAAACAATCCAACCTCCGAAACCCGACAGCTCTACGTGATCTTGAATCTCTAAAGTTATCCTCGGATATCTGCATTTTAATTGGCCACATGCAGTTTAATTGTATTTGCAACAAATCGTTGAACAGCCGAAAAGCGTGCATCTATTTCCCACGGCTGTTGAAAATATCTACATCATGATTAACACATCGAATGAACGTAAAATGTCGATACGAAAGTTCCACGTGTAAAGCGGTCACTGTTCAAAGAGCAAGAACAAGTACCGATGGAAATATTTCTGTTAGAAAGAGTTGAAACACGGTTTCACAGGATCACGATATCGTTCGTCGACTAATCAAAGCTTGCAGGTCGGAAAATCAGCGGAACAGGCGTTGAAAAATTGAAACTGTTTCGAATTTCCTGCGGAACCGTCTGAAATTCTCATCGTTGAGCTGACCTAAAGGATTCGGCTCTTTTGACGTCACGTATCCCATCCGTAGACCACGGACCGGGCGTGGAATTGGACTCCAAGTAAATAGGGTCGTCGGTGGTCTGACTTCTAGCCGCTGCAAGTATTCAGGAATGCTTGGAATACCCGTGAATAACCGTGGCCCATCGTTCACCGTATGAATGAGTTCGTGAGCCGCCATGGCGTGGCTGACCAACACGCTTCCGGAAATTAGAAAATCGAACGGACTCCTAGAATCAGCCTGTTCACGCTGCTTTCCTTGACCTCAAAAACCGTTCCACCTAAGCCTTTTGCGCTGGTTCGCACGCGTGCAAGATGAGAAACGACGAGGAGCAACAAGAACGAAGAGGTGCATCTAAATTTACCGGGATCTTCTCCTAACTTTCACGGTTCACACGATCGTGCTTGGGTCACACGGACCGTGTACTCGTGTAGTTATCTATTTAGTTTCGTTTCTTGGTTCGAATAGATACAGTCTTTGAGTGTTTTTGGATAGAAATATTTCACCTTAAAGGATGAACATGATATAATCATTTTTATTAAAGGACTACTCGATTAAAAACTAATTTTTCCACGACAATTATTCGTTCTGTGTTTCGTAGTCGGAATAACAGAGTAATTTTCTTGTTCGTGACCCTTTATTTCATGCCTCGAAAGAAAGTTTCGTAGAATAAGGTTATCGTAGCGAAGGAACACAGCTGTAAATTCGATTTTCGAATAACGATCGAATGCTCCGATTGTAAGTTATTTGCATTTACGATCTCGAAATTCGCAGGAGCGAGCCAATAAGAAGAAAACTGGCTCGGCCCTTAAAAGAGTAAACCAGTAGCTTCGCGAAACTCGGTTGTTTTTATCGGCGTCGTCGACTCCCGCGGAGCCGAGCGAAAAAGCTATTTAAAGTTTCGCCAAGATAACCGGCTACCTTTGTCCGTTCAGCGTTTAACCCGTGATCTGTTGCATTCTGTTTTTCTCCAGACACGTTTATCTACGAAATAACTCTAGTTAAACACGCTGTTGACGAGTCAATATGTTTAACAGAAAATCAAAAAAAAAGAAAGAAAGAGAAGAGAAACGTGTAAATTGAGTCGAAGGAAAGATCGACAGAGATAAATAAAGAAAAGCGGTAAGTACATTTTACGAGAATTTGGGAATTTTTCTACTGAGAAGTTTGTGCCACTTTTTGGCCTTCCGGAAAGATTAGAAGCTTTCGTCCAGGTACAATAGGTCAAATCTATCGTGAATCAGCTTTTCTGTTTTAGAATTACGCATGGATGACTCAGATCTAGTCGTACTAAATTTACTCGTGTCCGAGAGTATTCTAATCTGCACTGAGAAAAAGCGAAATCAAAGAGCGAAACTGATTAAAAAAACAATTCGCTGAGAAGCTTATCCTTTTTCGTTCTTTCACAATAATTAAAATACCAATAAACGATATTAACATATGTACAAACGACACCTACGTTTTTAATCTAATAAATTATATAAATTAACGACAATTGATCTAATTATGTTTACTAAAGGAAATCGATTCTGATAATCGTAAATCTTGAAGCAAACAGAAAGGATCAATTGATTTGTGTTAATTAACGAAATTCAGGCGAAAACCTGAGGAAGTCGTTCGTCAGAGGCTTTAAAGTTGTCGAGTGGCTCTCGTTTTCACCGGTGTCGGCGGGTGCAGAGGAAACGAAAGCTAGCTCTCGTGTTTGCCGGATATTACGCTGGCGAATGATGTCGAAATAAGAATCGATCCATCTTTTATCTATTCGTGCAATGTCAAGAATATAGGAAGATTTCTCTCCAGACTATGACTATCTCTAGACTCTAAGATTTTAATAAAACAATGAATATGTTGATTAATCGTAATATAGAAGGGAGTCCCGTCTAATTGAGAAAATGATCCTTTCTTCGATGCCGACTCGATGCAAAGACCGAGCTCTGACTTTTAAATCTCATAGATAGCCATACTGGACTCGATCTTCTGGCACTCCTTGCTCAACGAGTTCTTTTTTGAATTTCAAATACGAATAATTCGGAAGAACCCAGTCGGTCGAAGGAATTCCCCTGGATAACGTTTCTTTAAATTCAACCGACTGATTGCTTCATCGGCCGGGATCCACAGATTCTTCGTAATCACGCGACGTTTAACGAGTCGTCGACCCACACCACCCTCGGTTGCGCGAAAGCCTCGAATTCAAACGGAGACACACGCGGCGGCGTTCACGCGATTCCTTGTAACATTAGACACCGTTAGACACCCGCTCCGGTGAATATCGACCCTCGATTACTGGGTCACTGGGAGCACGACCGCGAATCGGCGTGAGAGCTCAGAAATCCGCGAGCTGTTGCAATTTTCCATCCCAACGAGGATAAGAAGGTTCGCCGAGCACCGTTCACTGGGAACTTGATATTTTTCTAAATATTTCTCAAGACTGGTAGCAAACTTTTGCAATACCACGGTTATGCACAATTTTGAGATTCTACTGAATCTACCGAAGAATTTTACTTTCAAAAATAGTGTAATTTTCGAATGATTCGTTAATACTTTCATACGATTACCAAAATTTGATACTACGGAAATGAAATGTGGAGCCTGATAAAAAGACGCTCAAATACATTTTATAGTCTCTGTACATCGTATCTTAAAATCAAATCTTCTAAGAACGAGATTAGGTACGCCTCAGCAACTTTGCTACAGTCCGAGGGAAAAATGTTACAGTGTAGAATGTTTGAGTACAGCTCCTCCGCCAAAGTCCTAGTTTACTCTGCTCCAGCCACTCGGTTCTACGACAATTCAGAGCTAAGAAGATTCCATGTGTACACGGTTTACGATAGCTTTTAAACCGGACATAACTAACACTCTGCAGCAGGTGGGCGTAAAACGGCGAAACGACGCAACCGGTCGACAAACAGAAACTGCGAAATGCAGGTCGAATTGAATTTGCGATCCAGACCGAGATCGTAATGACTGGGAATCGAGAGTGTGGTCGTAGTCGAATTAAAGCTTTTGCGAGGCTTGCAGAGGGGACTGAAACGGGAAAGAGTAAGGAACAGACGACGTGGATGTGAGAAAGAGAGAGATAGAGAGAAAGAGAGAGAAGCGGTAGCGAGCGGCGGGGCGAAACAGAGAGGAGGGAGAGTGTTCTATCGATCAATCAGCCATAAGTAATGCGGAGCTTTTGATCGGTTACCGTTTCATTGCGGATGGGAAGAGCGGCACGGCATGCTATCGCGTACGAATTCGGCGACTTAATCACGTTAAACGCCCGATGCCTAATGACGATGGTTCCTGATCAATTGACGGCCAACGAATCATCCAGCACACCGGCCGTCGGAACATTTCTGTACGGCATCACCATGGGGCCGGCGAACGAACGTTCACCGTGCAAATTGATTGCCCGGCCGCCTGATAATTGGCGAAAATGAAAATATCGCGTAAACGGCGATGTAGCCGATACTTTGATTTCCGACCCCCAGCTTCCCTTTGACTCGGCCCTATGAACTTTATGTATATGTTACACCTCTACCTTTTCGTCCAATATTTTAACGTTCGAACGTGAATGAAATCTATTTGGAGAAGTGCAACGATTTCTTCTCATAATGAAATTAAACCATTAAAGACCAAACGATAGTTTATGTTAATAAATGTTTATATCCTATAAACATTTCAAGTTCTTTAAATTTTATATTTCTATAAGTAAAACATCCACCTCCCCTGATTTTATTATAAACCGATAGTTAGTTCGTGTCGGAGAGGAACATAAGTGACGCACTTAGTGCGTCGTCGGTTTCAAATTAACCTTAACCCGTCTCACGACATTTTGAAAATTTCCAGAAGAAGAAGTTGATACAGGGCGTAAAAAGAATATTATGGACACGGCCCGACCGAATTTCCCCTCATCGCGAATTCACCCTGAGTCGAGGAAATCACGCGTGAATTAACGATTGTGCGTGAAAGTGCGACAATTTTCGCGCGACATTAGCCAGTACCGCGTTTATTACCGGAACGTGTCAATTGTAACAGGGTGGGATCGTTGTTAGATCGTAAATTAAATTATGCCCGGGATCGTGCTGGCGCGTTTATTGACGAGAGTACGATTCGCTAATAGGTATAATTAATTGCACAACAAAACCTGAATATCGATCCGGGGGCGCGTGCATATTCCCTGCGTGTTTATTAGGCGCGCAACGTGGAGGCCGATCGCACGAAACAATCGAGGAAATATTCGTGGAGATATTCGCGGAGATATTCACGGAGATATTCGCGGAGATATTCGCGGAGATATCCGCAGAAATATTCGCGGAAATATTCGCGAAAAATCGGTTAATCAGCCGACGCGTTCCTTTTCGCCGACTGGCTTTTGCCCGCTGATTAATGAATAAATGTTTCGTGCTTTCCTCTTTGCCCCGACTGCCAGAAGGCTGATGTTCTTTAAACCCGTTGTTATAGCCAACTTTCCTCTATTAGCCATTTTTTTACCAGTCAATAGACCAAATAACTGTTATGCAAGCTGAGATTTATGGAACTTGAGGAGTTTCTTTCGTTTCTTTCCTTTTGCGTTGAGCAACGGTGTAAGGTGATTCTCAAAGTCACTTCCTCTGCTTTAGAGAAACTTTACAAGTTTTCTACTTTTCCGGGATTTTCCTATATTCTCTATAGAAACAGAACACGTGAATAGAAACACGCGAAAATTCATGTTCGCGTTATGAATATTCGAACTTGCGTACGTCTCTTTCCTGATTCTACCCGGTAACAATCTGATCGCTGCTAATTCTGCTTACTGTGGTTCCCCTTTTAGTTTTTCTGCCAATGCAGTTTATTTTCCTATCGTCCTGCACTTCCCGTGCTTGTGATTCATTTTAGTTCCCTGGTTCACCAGGCTATCGATAAACTTCCTTTTCTCCATCGTTCTGTTCCTTTCTCTCTTCCTCCATCGTCTCTATTTTCTCCCCATTTCTTCCTAATTTTTCTTACTTGTTCTCTACTCCTCTACACTTTGAACTTCTTTCTCATAAACTTTTTCCTATATTATTTTCATTTTTATCTCTTTACCGATATAAACTTTTACGTTCTGCTTCATCATGGTCGTCACCTTCTGAAAAATATTTCCAAAACTTGGTCATACCGTCGTTATCAGCGACATTTATTCTTTTCCTTGTAGCTTTTACAGCCGTCATTGCGATAGTCCGTGTAAACGTTACCGTAACGCACAAAGTCTCGTTCTTTTGTGTTTCAGATGCATAAGAGAGAATTAAGACAGCCACAGGAAGCTCGTAAATTCGTTTATACACCGTCCTCGACGTTCACGGTGTAATTCGCGACACGCAGCAGCGTGCAATCGTAAAAAGCCCGTTTTCAAAGTGCAGCACGGTTGAAAATGATTCACTGGGCGAGAAGTTAGTCGCGTAAGGAACCAAGGAAGCTCGCAGAACGACTGTCCTTCCCAGTCGAATGGCTCAGTTTCGAGCGTAAAAGCGGCAACATTCTATTATTCGCGTTATTAAGCAACGCGAGATTGGTTTTAATTGCGTCAGAGGAGCTCGCGTTTTAATGGACAGTCGCGACTCGAAAACGGCAACCGCTTTGACCGGGAAGTCGTCCCATCCTCTTGCGAAAAGCGACGACAAAAAAGGAAGAGAGTTTTATGAGACAAAGTGATGGTACTTTGAACTAAAAGCGATGAACTTGGATATATTGAATCTTGAACGTTAAATGGATCAAAAGAGGGTGGAGTTTAGCAGAAAACGTATTAATATTGCCAAAACTTGGAAGCGCGGTAACGTTTCTTCGATTTGTATATCGTAAATTAGAGATAAATTTTTGGTTTATCGTTTGAGCGGCTAAGTTACATGGAAAAATTCAGCCATTTTGTTATACGCGTTGCGTACGACGCCAACTTTCGAGCCTGATGCACGAATAGAAACGAACAGAAGACAGAATGCCATCGCGTTTTATCGTTCGAGTTCACGAGATTACGAAGCCGTGATATACCAAGACATCGTTGCTAATATTCGATGACACGGACAGCCTCGAATTCGACACGAATCCTCCCTTTACTTCCAACTTCCTATTTCTTACTACTTTATCTCACGAGAACGAAATAAATGTAGAAAATCAAGACCGAAGCCCCATAAAGATTAAAAGCTTGAAAGAAAATATTTATATGTATACGAATCTTTCACGGCTCAGTCTATCAAATTCTTCACGTACAGACCCAACACCATAGCCAAATGTAAATCCTTTAATCGTAAAGAACCCTAAAACCACAGGACGTTCGAAAACTCTCCCGTAAAAATTTATATTTTATGAGTCAGTCCATTAGCGCGAATTTTTTACGCGGACGCAGTCCTTGCGAGCTTTTAGATGCGCTTTAATTTAAAAGGTGCGCGAAATATTTTTCAGAAGGCGCCGCCATTAGCACTACCAGGATAAACACAACGAATGAGAATGGCGGATCGGTGACTGTGTTAACGTTTTGAAAAATTTCCATCCCTAAATCCGTCATGACGAGGCTGTATTTTCCGTTCGACTCGTGGCAAGGAAACATGAATGGACGATGTCGGAAGCTTTATCGTACCAAATCGTAACAACCGGAACAGTCACGACACAACGCATATTTTTGCCTAGGCGAGCAACGAATTTCCGTGGCACTTTTAATAACTGCCGGTGATCGTATAAACGCAAATTTATAGTATTCGGTCGCGGGGATGCCGGCCGATTCTACTGGACGTGCGTAAATCTGTCGTTTCTTTTTCCCGACCGGTCAATACGGAACAAAGGATGATTCACGATGCCAGTTATAGATGATGAACAGCTTAAAGACACTCCTCAATGATAAAAACGTTGTTTCTTTGGAATGCTTCCGGGGACGGTACTTTCTTTTTAGCCTGCGCTGCGCGGGAAAGAATCGGCCATCGATGTTGATCGACGTAGGACCCCTCGGAGGAAACTATTTATTTAATTTGAAAATAAAATGGTGTCAGTGTTAAAATATTGTTCAAAATCGGCGAATTGTCATCAACTTTTTAGGGATGGAAATTTTAATAGTTACGTAACAACGTAATTATGTACCTGTGTACAGTAGCTCACGATACAATAACTAGTAAATATACAATAGTTAAAACGTTTGGTGGAAATGTAAAAACGACATAGCTCGGAATATGTAATTCAAAACATTTTAGGGACGTAGAATTATCCTTCAATAGTCGGCACACAGAGTTGTCACGAATTTCATTCACGGTTCAAAAGGGAACACGTAGATACGGAACTTTCTTCGTCGACCCACTTAACGATTTTACGTCGCGAACTGACAGAGAGGCGGCCCAAAAGAGGAAACGCCGCTCGAGCTGACCGATTCGCTTATCCGGCAATACATCAAGCGAACTTTCTCGCGATTCTTGGTGCACGTAAGCGAAAAAATCCATGCAGAGAAATACAACGAACAGATACGTTGCTGTCGTGGAGCTTTCCTTCGTCGTTCTCTATTCCCCCGGAAAGACGATTTTCCCCTGAAAAGTGCTCGAGTTACAAATGCAGATCTATTCGAACACGACGTTGTCCTCGGAGAATGTCAGAACCGTCTGACGACAGTTATTTGTCAATAATTTCAAAGATTTCCATTATACGACAATTATTTTATATCGCGGTAATTCGTTCATTATTTTTATTTATCACTTCGTAATAAATAATATTATCGACAAGATTCGGTATCAAACAAGAAATGGGACAACGACAAAGTGATTTACGAAGACACGTTAAATTCGGAGCAACGTGTTTCCAAGGGGAATTTTATGGTGGTCTTGCAGTTGGTTTTACACGGTCCAAAAAACCACGAGCAATGGAACAATTTTCCGCGGATCCATCCTCGTTTCGGTTACACGTACGAATTTCAAAGTGCCGATAAAACTTGCGTGGAACGACTGGTACGCGGCAACCGTGCGTTTTCCTTCGTTCACCGATGAAACGACCAAAAAGAGATAGAGAGGAGGAAAAACAGAACGAAAAGAGAAACAAAAAAAGAAACACAGTGGAAATGGCAATCGATATTTCTCGTGAACGGTAAATACAATTTTTACGAGTGTTCCAGCGCAACGAAGCTCCTCTGCTTTTTATTTTTACACCAAGCTCAAGGCAATCCGACGAACGTTTAATACAGGAATAAAGCGGTGTTTACGAGGGAAAGTGTGAATCGAAGATCGGGGGTGGATCTGTAACGAGGGAAAATTTGTACACATGGAACGTGTCTATTTTTTTAGAAATCTTCCGCTTCTTACTTTAAGGTACCTTAAATTAATGCAGTATATTTAAATAACAAAATCTCGCGTTTTACATTCTACTATCAGACGCTATTTACCATTGAGAATTAATTATTCATTGACAATAAAATTTTTAATCTACAATATCTTAAGAGTTTTATAAGATATCTATAATATCTAGAGCTGAAGTTAATATAAAAAGAAAGTTAATAAAATGATGGAAATAGAACTTTAGAGGGTAGTAATTTGAATATTGTCGAAAGAATCCTTCTACAAATTTCAATAACCAAAACACTATTGAATTCCTACGTTTTTCTCCTATTTATCGTACGATACTTGGGCAAAACTGAAGAAGTTAAATTGATCAGCGAGCGAAATGTTGTCATGGGATGAAAGTGCGAACGAATATTGGAACGGTGCTCTGCAAGGGAAAAGATTCTTACCCAGGTAGAGCAATGCTTATACGTCCGCCTACGATTGCGAGTCACGGGGCACTGAGCTTACAAGACACATCCAGGCCAACACGGCGCTCGCGAACCTCACGACTCCTAAACTCGACTTACACGTTTACCTACCCCCTTCCAACGGCGTCAAACCACCCCTAGCCATCCCGTCGACGTATAATATTTTCACAGCTACTGGACGCGACCTCCTTACTTCGATGTCTGTTCACTGATTAAAGACAATTTTGTCTAGCGACACCTAAATTTCCAGTTATTCGATGACTCTTTCATTTTTACAATATAAAACCATCGAAAAGGATTTCTTTGACAGTTCGATGTTTGATACCAAAATCTATCTTGTAAAGCAAAAGGAAATTAACAGATAGTGACAACATTGATAATGACGCATTAAAATACATTGCAAGATAACAGTTACTATCTAACAAAAAGGTCAAAAGGAGAATCAATTGCATAAGGTGGAAGCTATTATCTCCAGAACAGATTCTATTAAGAGTTTCCTCAGAACTAGAACTTATCCTGTTGCAACAGTGTTCGAAGAAAATGTTTCCACAGTTCAAGATAAAGTCAGGTCTCGGCTAGTGTTATTTAAAATCAAAGATTCCTCTTCCCAACCTTACCTCTTCCTGCGATTACCATTTTCAATTAACCAACGCCGGTTGCTCCGGCAAACTGGAGGCCAAAGAAAAAAAGTATAACGAAGGGGACGATAAACTTTTCATTCCAGTATAGTACGACATAGTACGACAGAAGCGCTCGTCGATAACGATTTAGGAATGGATTCTTGAAACCCTATAATCGCTGGAATGCGGACAAGACGCACAACAGAAGGATTACATTTTCAACTTGTCAATCCATCTAATCATTGATTTGACTGGGAAGAGGCGAATGGAAATTAAGACGACCATCGACACGAAACAACTTTATCGTGCGAAAATGACGAAGAAAATTGACCCGACAGCTGGACCTTGACCGACAACCGCCAATGTCTTGATCGTCTATTGGCGTATAGCTCGTCGATGCGCCCCGTTTCGCGAAAAGACGCCGCGAATGGCAAGATTCCCACACTTATCAATCCGGATGCGCGTTATCGCCACGTTGCTTCGCATCTACGTTCAGTTGGCTTCGAGTAAAATTCACGTGTTTGCTCCGTAAGCCGAGTAATTGGATCGTAGAATATTTAACGTGATACAAACGAATATGTGAATGTGAATATTTATAGGATTCATTGCTTTCAACAAGATATTGAATATTATAAAATTGTTTTTTTTCAAATTGGCAGATGAAATAAGATCCTTTATTAACCTACCGGCCATTTTTAGAAGATGACTCTTTTACATCTTCGAATCTGACAAATTTAATCATAAAGTGATATTAAAAACAAAAAATCAACAGAAATGTACTTATCATGTTTTCCTCCTATCACTCGGAAGAGATAAAACGAGTTATCTTCCATTCTGGTTACCTGACAGAAACACCATAGTTCCTCTCGTTTTTCCTTTCCTCCTCGATCCTAGCGAAAATTCCTTCGCAGAGACGCGGCGTGAGTCCAGGATCTTCCTACGGACGAATAAAATGGAAACATCGTTAACCGTTGTGCTCTTTGTTCCGTTTCTCAAAAACGAATGCACCGAAATCGCACGGAAAAATTACGTATCGTTAACTCTATCGGTCATCGAAATGTCCCGGAGCGATCGAACGACTCCGTTCCCATAATTGAAACTGAACGTGCTCGACGTATAACCGCAACACGTGCTTCGCTTTTAAAAAAATCGCTCGGTCGTTGTCCCTCTCCTCGTCCCTCCTATAATGTAGCCGCGATCGGCTACGGAGCCACAGGGCAATTTAATTAAGCGCCGTCCGAGCAAAAACAGTTTCAATTTACCGGTCGAAATTTGCCGGAGAAACCGGAAAAAAGAACGCCTCTCTCCGTTGCCCGCCAATTAGAGGCTGACCTACCACGGAAATCGTTACCTCGTTCCGAATTATGCGCGTTACCCTTTGATCGTTTGCCGATTTGCCGTTTGCTCTTGGATTCTAAGCGAGTAAACGTGCCGTGACGCGGGTTATCCCAAAAATAATTCAATTGATCTATATTATAGGAGGGAGAATTTTTATGGATAACGAATAATTGTGGACTTTGAGATTTGGCGTACATGATATCACACAAAGATTTGCAAAAGAATCATAGGATACATACATAATGTAGCACATTCAGAAGTCATAAAGTTCAAAAATTTTCATGCTATAATTCTTCGCGGATGAAATCTTTTAAAAACCAAAAAATAGTAGGATACCTTGGTTCCCATCACGGTGTAGGTTTTTCCTGACGCGCTTTGTCCGTACGCCACCAAACAGGAATTATAGCCAGTGAAAAGAGCGTCCAAGACGGTTTGGCCAAGCGTCTGGTAAATCCTTGCCTGGTCCGCGAAACTCTGTGCCTCTGGATTCGACGAATCGAAGCAGTAATCGAAACCATATTTCCGTGTTCTTTCACGACTATCTCCAGCTTTGCTTGAAGATACTTTCACGTTTGTTAAGGAAATCCCATTCGACTCCGTATGAACAACCACCTCTGATCCAGTTAAATTCAGCTCCCTATATGAAAGAAAAAATGTCACGTTTTACTTCGCTTGCTACGAAAAACAGAAATGAAAAACGACAAAGAACTCGTAGGCTTCTGTACAAAAGCCACAAATTCATTTTTTATTCATTTTATCGAACAGAGAGGCACAAAGATTCTTTCTCCTGCGTGCTTCGTAAAAACATTTTTCCACGTTCCCTGAGTCGAAATCGACTCATCGATGCATATACCATTTACACGAATCGCTTTTGTATTCGAACGTGTTCCAAAATTCTCTCGAATTCCTATCGGTGGTCCGATCCTTCCGCTATTTTCCATTAGCGTTTCCGGTTTCCTTGAGGCGCTCGATTTCGTCATCGATCGATCAAGGCACGGTCCATTAACGGATCGTTCAGCCTGTCTTACCAACATCGGGCAATTCCTGCCATTTAATCCTCGCCACGAAACAACGATCCTCGTCCGATTATACCACGAATGGTTTTTCGATTCGGCGACGTAGTTCCATTCGAATCGCTCGGTAGGTCGAGCAGATGGGATTGCTAATTCGTGGAAAAAGATCTTGGAAGGGGAAACCGATAACACCAAGTTAACTGTCACAAACTTCCGTTCTTCCAGGCCAGATTCGGAATTTCCAGAGACATTCGAGTAACTTCCTCGCGGGATTATCAGATCCTACTGCGGAAGATCTATCGGAAAAACGCGTCTGGTAATGTTATCGATGATTTTCGTTCGCGGATTTCCAGCCAGTCCAAAGGATATACTGGATACAAGGGTAACCGATTTCAACCACGTTCAAATGAGTTTTTGGTTTCCCTTGTGTCCTGTGGTGTGACGTTTAACGTAACGCCGGATAAGTAGTAACAGTAGCCTCCATGATAGTTATATTAATAACTTTGGTGTTCTTGCAGTACCGTTTTTATTCCTGAAACGCACCATTTTTAGACCTTTTTACGTTACTTCCTTTTATTTCTGAAATGATTTTTTGAGAGTTCCTGCGCTATCGTTTTTAATTTCACAAACTCTATTTTAACGTTTTGTACATTGTCTTTTTCATCGCAAGAGTTGGTTTTTCGAAAACCTTCCGTTTTTTCATTTATTACTGCGACTATATTTTTAGTTTTTGCGTTAGTATTCTTTTTGTATTCTATTTTATTCTTTCTTTAGATTTCTTTATTAGAGTAGAACATTCCTTAATATACACACCTTGTTATCTTTTCCTGGTTGAGATTTTTTTTATGACTTTATGGCCTCTGAACTTTCCTCGTAATAATCAATCAATGTGGAAATTGTCGAAGAAGTTATTTAACAACGTGGAATACAGTATGCAGTCCTATGTATCACTGAACAGTGTAACACTGTCTTAATTTTGAATCTACTGGAAGAGCGACGATTGTACACACGTGGGTATCTCGCGTGCGTGTGACGCATTCGAGCAGAGAAAGCAGTAAAGTTAAAGGTACTTTAACCCCGGTCCTTGCGTGATCCTATCATGGCCCTGTTCGCTCTCTAATCGTCACGATTTCGTGCCCCGTATCCGCGTTTTTGCGAAATTAATACCTACTACCTGTTCGGTAAAACGCTTTAGCTCGTACGAGTTATTTGTGAAGATCAGAAATGATTTCCAGGTTTGTTCTGCCGAAATTGATCTATCTAGATCCTGTGCAATCTTTGTAGCTACGAATGAAGTAGGTACGAATTGTTGTCGTGATTTTTCAGTAAGTCTGTATGTGACTTAAATTATCTACACATTTTAAATTATCATCAAATTAAACAAATTAAGACATAGCGTGAACAAATTTTACAAAAATATTGAAAATTAGTGAACTAACACCTTCATCAAAGGCTTTTGCACAGTTCTATAAGAAACCTCCGCAGAATTCTACATTTCAACTTCTGTTTCACTACTTTCACCACAATTAAAACGAACCTAATCATATCTTTTTCCTACACAAACTCAATAAACAAATCAATTCCAAACAAATAAAAAATATTCGATCCTCGACAATCGCATCATCGATCCAGTCAATAATTCCGGAACTCTATTCAACTCGGTTCAATACAGGGCCACTTCACATTCGCATCGATCAACTCCATCAATCGTCGATTCGCAGGAAGCTCGTGACAGAGATCCAACCCGCCGATCCATCCGTTCGTGGATAGCCCTTTCATCGTCGAACAAAATGGCCGACCAAACAGCTCTGAATGAAGCGTACAAGCATACACGTTCAAGGGAAGACCGTTACTCGTTCTGATCAACGCAAAAAGCGTCCAAGAACGCATATGGCTGGGTCCAAGGAAACCTCGATGAAGAGAGGAGATCTTGAATGAACCAAGGCAGCGTACGCGAATAGCAACAGTCCGCTTGTTATTATCCTCTTGGTCCTCTTCCGTTGCGAGAAGGCGCCGCTTCGAGTGTTATTCTCGAACGGATGCTCCTCTCTTTCTCTCTCGCTATTCCTGTTTCAAGTCGTTAAACTGTCTGGCCGTGTGTCATCGGCGTATCGTGCTGCTCGTACGTCACTCCACGGATCGGTCGATCCTTTATCGCGAGAACATCCCCCGGATCGGCAAGGGCTTCCTTAGGAAATTTGCTGCTTTAAATAAACCCAGCGACGACACTCTTCGCAGTGGTCTTACTCGCTGCAAAGGTGGAAGCTTTATTATACTTTATTCGGTTCTATGTTGAATTATCGAAGAGCTTCTTTTTAATCTACATCCTTCATACTTTTTAAACTACATCTTTTCGATCATTTTCGACTTAATCATGTTTTAAATAAATTTAAGAAGAATACATAAGAGTCCTAGTTAACGTGTACAATTCCTCGCTTTTTCTTATAAAACATTAAAAATGTTTAATTCGATAACAGAATTGGGACATAAAAATTCGAAGACTATGATAGAGTTAATCATAATGTCGTTAACTTTACATCTCTGCCATTATAATAGCATGTTAATTTATTTATTTATTCTGGACGGTCGAAAAATACATAAGTTCAGAAGCTTTTAAAAGTATATTTACAATAGTTTGTCAATGACCCTAATTTCATTCTCTTCGGCCAAGTTTATTACGTTTCCTAGCCGAGAGCAATTGTTAGTTTGTCTTACTTTCGCGCTCTGGCCTCGTCTTCTAAGTATAGAAACGAGTTCATAAGTAGCGACTCAAAGGCGCACCGCGTATCCCTATAAATCTGCCTCCAGATTTCTGTCCCCGTTCGTTTCTCGCTACGGCCGTCTAGAAATATGTAATTATTGCCGAGACGAGCGTTTCTGTTTGCCTTCCAAACAGACACCCGTCCATTACCGAACGTTCCTCGTAAAACCGTGGAACGAAAGAAAATTGAATTTACAAAAATGAAATTGCGGTGTATAAGGAAGCAGTAAACCTTGACCTTAAGTTCCAAAGAAACATGTGTATATCGGGAACATGGGGAAAGGGAGAACGTGACTTCCGTCGATTTTTTCGCCTATTCCTTAAAATACATTTACAACTTACCAACAGAAATGAGTTTAATGGCAAAAGCAACTCGTAACGTAGAATTTTCAACTAATACTTTTCATTAGTCAAAGCACCTTCCTACCTTACAGTTTCGTTCGATTTTCAAAAACGCTTCACTCTGTCGCATGCAGATCCAGTCTGTTCGAATCTGTGATTAACTTCAATTACAGTTACAAATACTTTCTGATATTTCTTTTTATCATGCGATTAATCCGATCTAATACTCACCTGGCAGAGATCGGTCTTACGCGAACTGCCACCTTGATGTTCGCCATATTGCCATCGCGTGGACAACAATAATTAGCATCAGCTGGCTCCCATCGTAGTTAAGTGGCTTGTATCCGTGGTACGTCCAAGCAAGAGCGATCGAGCGAAACCGTCCAACAGACGACGCAACGTCGAAAGATCGGCCACGTTACATTTTGTACCGTCACGTTAAACGACCGAACGACGATGCACACGGAGAAGAGAAGTCGAAAGGAGCTGTACGTGCACTGGCCGGGTGCACGTGTTGTACTGTTGCGATGAAAATACCCTCGAGTCGCTTCCAAGACCATACGCCGCCGATGGTTTACCCCACCCAGAGAGAGAACTCGGCCGAACTCGTAACATTTTGCCTAAACTCCTGCGGACACTCCGCTACTGTGGTTTAAGTGATGCCGCATTTTCTTGTCGCATCCTTGCTGGCAAATTGTTGCGAGTTATTGAAAATAACGAAGGATTACTGCCCTCTACAGTAAATACCCTGGATCAACGCTTATTTTGATTATAATTCTATTATTCTCTCCTGAAATAATCTCCTCGTAATCTTCAGCGTTCGTAAACTTCTTGAGATAAATCGGTACTACTTGAGGTAATTAAGGAACCACGCGTGGTCTAGTAAATGTAGCGTGTCTCGCGATACGTACATATATACTCATAATAAGCCGGATGTTTGGTAAACACGCTTAAGTAAATATCCTGTTAAATTATAAGCATGAGTAGTAGGCGCGTCTAATTTGTTCAATCTGTGCGCGTTGTACTACACAGAAATAGATCTCCTTCTTGAAGAAAGATGTAATAAATAAGAAAAGACGTTTTCGGCAGTGATCATGAAAGGAAATATTCCAACGATTAGTATTAAATCAGTTATCGTTAAAAATCCTCTGTTTTCTAGTTTATTGTAAGAGTTTCTATCTCGATTCCAATTGTCTTTGGATGCGATCTACACCAGAAGATATCCATCGATCTTAAGAACGAGAAAGAAAACACGAACTTTCCGTCGACACTTTGTTTTACACGGATATTTTTAGGCTAGTGGAACGACTAAAGTACTTATATTCTCTGTAAGTTGAGTCATCATGGGATGCCGTCTACAATCGTAAAGCTTGTCGTACAAACATCTACGTTCATTGGTGAGACCATTAATCGCCTTCGGTGGCTGTAAGGACCGTGAAGTATGAGAACGACGTACTCAGAACCTGCAAAACAGGCAAGATTCCATAAGAAAAAGCTTCAGGTGCTCGAGCGAAACGACCATCTCTTTCTCATAATAAATAACGCGGATCCTTCAAAAAATTTTTATTCACCGCTGAGAAGCTCTCCAAGGACATGGCATAGAACTTTGCCGCGGTGATTTTGCTGGGGATCCTCGCGCGCATCATCATGATTTGAAGACTCTGGCTGAATCTGCTGCCGATCCATCCACTGCCATAAGCGGAGTCACCCACTGCTCCGCTCTATATTATCATTGGTCAGCGATCATTTCAATACGACTTTATAATTTAAATTCTTGAAATTCTTCTGAATTTTCAATAAAATTTTTCAAACAGCTTCTTTCATGAAAGCGACTATAATTTTTAAAATCACCTCGTCGATCAAGCCATTTCCACTGAAGCTGAACATGAACAGCTCAAGAATGGCCGAGTTCAAGAAGGTCGAATATTTCATCAGGCGACCCTTGTCCTTCATCATCTAGAAAGGTCACTTTTTATCGACGATGCCTTGACTCGTGAGCATCGAGCGGACGCACCGAGGTAATCTGGAATCCCGCGAAGCAGATCAGGCCGGTGCTAATGATGAATTGCCCCAAAGCCAGAACATTTATGATCCTTTCCAGTGCATCTGCGTACCTGCGAACAGATTATTCCACGCGAACGTAGAGCAGTATATCTTACTGGTAATTGATCGTCTAGAAAAATGTCTGCGACAGGATTACTAAAAAAAAACTCAATACATATTATTACAACGATGATTATAGATAGATATATAGACTGAAAATGTTTATGCATTTATGAGAAATTTAAATACACATAATATGCAAATTTATACAAAATATAGAAAATAAATGTTAATATATGAAACAAATCTTTATTTAGATTTCATTTCATTAATTATATTCATAAAAATGGGCATTTGCATAAACATTCGTAATCTAGTATAAATTGTAATTTAATATAGTTCAGAATAATAGCAACTGATATTGCTCTATCTACCGTGCAACAACATCATACATCCAACAAATTAAAGTGCAAATTCGTGATAGGACAAGTGACGCCCACTCTATCGCTTTCTGGTGACGAATCACGTAATTGCTCAGGATAGCGGTAGAATTAGGATCTTCTCCACTGAGAGCCTCCAGCCTTTTCCGCAAAACTGCAAACTTGCCCGAACCGTGCATTATTACCACCAGATTGAAACTGGTAGCACCGGCAATCATACTTCCGCCAAAGCCACCCGCTGTTACGTTAAAGAAATAAAGGCACTCAAACACCGGTGATATGGTATGATTGACAAAAAAATACCCTCGAAACGGAAGTACCCTTTCGTTGCTACCAAACGCGTAAATCTGCAACAGAATTGTGCTTGTTATTATTATTTAATGTTTCATCGAACGTTATCATCATATGTAAAATTACACAGATGTAAATCTAATGTATTTTTAGGTTGAATGAGAGTGTGAACAATCTATCTATGTAAATCAACCTCATTTCGTAGCTGGCAGGCGGAAATTAATAATATATACAGTACACGTTATAATATTCAGCAAGTGAAACAAATTTGTGCTCAAGTTCCATTTCCTTAATTATATTCATAAAAATATGAATTTGCATAAGCATACAATTTATCCATGAGCAGTTTAAGTGAAACCATTTTCAAGCTTTAAAATTCTGTCATTGAGTTCAGACATTTTCAAACTAAAATTCTCCAATTGAATTCTCACGCATACCTCTAAAAACGGGATACACATGAACAGTACAATCGTCATAGCCACGGTACTGATAAAATATTTCGCGAGACGAAAGGCAAACATCGTTTTCTTCGCTAAAATTGTTCGATCTTCGTGAGAGGACAAGATCCAATCCTCTTTCATCGTCTTCACCACGTAGAACATGTCCTTCTGATGGAGCGAATACACTAGCAAACGGACTACACAGAGGTAAAATGCTGTACAAATCAGTGCGCATTCGGTCGCTTCATTCAAGTCATCTATATTGTGAACTACGTCGGCTGTCACCGCGATGGACATCACTACCGCCTGAAAATTCAATCTCTCAATACCATTCTCTTAATTCTGGTGAAGTATTGGGTTATTCGGAAAGTTCGTAGCGTTTTGAAGATTAAAAGTAAAGATTAATCGATAATTCTACTTGAACATCAGATACAGTAATGAACGGGAAGAATTCGAGATTAATCAATGTGGAAGGTATTTAACGACATAACGTTCACCAACGTTAACTCGCAAAAAGCTTTTCTTTCAATAAGAAAAAATAAAATACTACAGAATCTATAAAAACCACTTGAAACCATTTACCGTTGGAAGATTGTTTGGAAAAGCAATCTTATAAAAGAAACAGGCTATGTATAAATTGTTTAATAAAATTCTAATTCTATAAAAAAAAACATTATTTTTAAACATTTTTCTAAATTTCGCTACGAACATACCGAACAAATTAATAAATTATCAACTAACCAATTCTCCACTTTAAATCTCGGGAATATAAATAGCGCCGAGACTTCCATTTAACTCGAAGTTAATTCTACTTGATCAGAGCTTACATTTACTGTTTGATTTTATTGCATCCTAATACCTTTGTTAAATAATACATCGATATATTGCAGCACTTACCAGAAGAAACATACAGAACAAGTGGAATCTCCTAAATAATATTGTTCCCTTGCCACTGTCCTCCTCCAATGGCCAGATGGAAATTATTTTTGCGGTTATCATGATTGGTTTAATCAATTCATCGTACTCTTTACCAGAGAATTGTTGATCACTCATTTCCATGGCTCGATGCGAATTTCAAACGAACTTGTTTCTTTGCCAAATCGTATGACTTACGATAAAACAGATTTATTCTAGCACGAGTTCTAGCACGACTTCTAGCACGAGTCGCTTGGACAAATGCGACGACAAAAAATCGCAAAAAATGTCGCTACAGTCTAACGCAAAATCGATCGAAAACATAAATGATAGTTATCCTACTGCAATGGGAGGATCGTGACAATTCACAGTGATTGAAACTTTATGATAGTTAGGTACTTCGTGTAACTTCTTTTCACTGGGACTGGCGAAATAGCTTACCGCGTGGGAAAATAACTGTAGTTACGAAAATATGCAACTTTGTTAAAACTACTGTATATGATTTTCCTTCTATATTCGATGTAATGTTCTTCCTTTTCTTTTTTCTCTCTCTCCTTTTACAAGTCAAATTGCGGTCTTCGCAAAAGTTTCAGTACACACCTATAATTTCGATGAAATAGTATAAAGGACGACATATAATCGTAATTATGATATGCAGAATGTAACTAAGAATGCTGAGTGTATTTTTCTTATACCTCGTGATATAATTTAAAATTATTAAAAATCTGCGATTTGTATTCCCGGTTTTAAAATACGAATATCACGCCATCTTCCACAGAAAGTTAGAAATTTCTGAATATGAAACATCATAAACTTCTATTGATAACCATAAAAATACCATGGATAATATATAAACGCACATGTATATGTATCGATAAGATACAGAATAGATGTGACGTTTAATGCTTTTTCGTGTCTCATGTTTTGGGAATCACCTAATTCCCTATACCATTTTCGTATCGCATGCGACGTTATCGATCCAGTATAGTAGTGATATGTATACCATCATTGACTAAAAACAACATAAACGCGATATTAAATAAGTCTTCGTGTTTCGCGTTCTGAAATACCGACTTCGGAAAAAGTCAGTGTTTTTCACGCCTTCTGCAATATATAACGTCGTGTCACGACGATTATAATTATGTCAGAGTAGGAATTTGTTTACTGATCCGGTGAAACTTTTACATCATATAATATCAACTCTCATTTTTCTTGATATACAATATATATATAATTATGAAATAAGATTATTTATAATAATTTTAAATAATGCAACAACAAATTAAAAATATTCATCGGTATCGAACAGATATATTTTTCAACAGTATTTCCATTAACGAACGCCCAGAGGGATGCTGAAAAAGAAATAAATCCAATAGCCAGAAGGGCGATCCACTCGATAGAATCCCAAACATACCACGAGTGGAAAATATTTTTCTATTTCGCAACACTAATTTACTAAATCCATAATCATAAAATAGAAATTTCTCGGAGTGCTTTATCATATTTGCAATGCTATTTAATTTGTTAGTGACAAAAAAAAAGAAAAAAAAGAAAGAAAAAATGAAAAATCTCGAGAACATACACCGCAGTAGGGTGTTTTAATCATTCAAGCAACACTAATAAATACTACGTATGCACTCATACTTCACATACGCAACGCTAATATCGAAATGTCGAAGTGCAGCTATATTAAAAGCTGCCGATGCTTGACCACCTTTTTGCAACTGTTTTCGTTGCATCAGGTGATCCAGGAACGGGAACAGGTTTCCACAAGTGGAAGAAGTTTGGGCATTTCATAGACGCAACACTACGCATAGGAACGCGATCATTCATCAACGCAACACTAATCGAAAAAGCTATTTAAACAATCTCGATGAAATATATCGCAACGCTAATTCTTAAAATGAATCTAATGTAAAGTTACTATTTATAAATGAAAAAAAACTACTTTAACTATGCGCGATAATCACAAATCGCAACGCTACAAAATTAATTCAAAACTAACGTCATTTGAATTCAACTTAAAATAAAACAAAGCGCAACAAATTTAAATTCTATTCTTTAATAAATTCTAATAATTATTTACAATAGAAAATACTGAGTACAATGGCGACATCTTATAACTCGCAACACTAAAGCAAACGCGATCGTCTTTTCATCGCAACGCTAATCCAAACCGAAGTGAGTATTTTCTCGCAACTCTAATTCAAACCTTAATTAGTCAATCGCAACGCTAATTAAAAAACCGCGATTAGCCCAATATGACGATGGGCCGACATGTACGTCGGCAAATAAACAAATCACAACTAATACTACTACGAATACTAAAAGCGAGTACAGTGACAAAGTAGTAACGAGAATGACTTTCCATCCTCTGGATGATCCAAAAGATGAAAAGCCATTAGTAGTTGCCCTCTTGCATGGCAATTTGCCGGGCCTCTTCGGCTCATAGCCTCTTCTTTCTTCGGGCGCGATGCCCGCTGAAACTTACATCTAAGCTCGAGACTTTCTAAATCGCAAACCAAAAAATAACGTACAAAGGTGAAATAAAAACATAAATCGCGGAAGCTGATCCAAATACACATGGATGAACAACGACCATATAGAGATCGCTATCCGTTCGCATGTGCATGCTCGAGCAATATTAACGTTCGTGTCGAAACCCAATCGCGATCGCGACCGCGAAAATCAAAAAATCGATGGGCGAAGTCAGAGACGATGGCATGTTCCATTCGTGCCAGCTTCGCCGTCGATTTTTCGAATGAAATTTCCTGAAACAGGTTGGACACGCGAAAACGCGCCTACCCGACGAGAGACTGTGCCAACCTGCCCGGCCCTACCTACTTATAGTTAACAATCATACCAGAAAATATACTACCTATCCTACCCGGAAACCTCAAAATTAAATATTAATGCAAACAACCTCAGGCAATCCCTTCATCAAAGCACATCTTCAAAAGTACGAAAGCAGTGTTCAAAACTTGTTGCTTTGATTCTAAAATTTGCCTGTCGCGAAATTTCTTCTTACACATAAAATTCAATACATTTTTGACGGCAGCATTGAACTTTAATATCTTTATATTTATATTTTAAATCAATAGCCAAACTCGAAAATGAAGGGCAAACAATTAAATCCTTTGAAATAATGTCATCAGAAAACAGAAGGTGAAATAAAAATGACTTATTATTATCATTACCATTAGATATGCAATAATTGCAATTTTTGATGCAACGAAGTCGGAGTCAGTAAATAGACATTCCGACTTTAAAAATAATTATAGTGAATATATCTTCAATCACAAATATTCAAATTAATTATTAATATAATATCGTTTATATCAGTTAGTACCATTATCGATATTATTAATATAAAATTTATCAGTATCATGTAATTGATATAAAAAAACGCGATATGCAAGAAGACCTATCCTGAACTAATAAATAATACACAGAAGAAATGTTACTACTCACGGATATAACAAACATCCGCGGTCACTGTACGCGCAAAAAATTCTACGTAAATTACAACCAATCACCCGTGTCGATTCGAACCTTTCGTCCTACGACATGATTGAGTGACCGGAGGAACAAAAATGCATGCGACTTACGATATGATGCGAAGAACGTAATCATCGATGGTAGACCATGGTGTAGGGTAGGTAGATCATGGCGTAGATCGTCATCAAGGAGGAGCCACGTAATGCCATAGAAGAAAACTGTAACAAAACATGGAATATTATAATTTGTTCTGAAAGAAAATGTTAATTATTTGAAAAATTTGAAATAGTGGAATATTAATCTCTATTAAAATTATAATGACAATATTCATTTCAAAAATAACAAATTTAAATAACAAGGAATAAAATTAAGTACAGATTACAAAATTATTTACATTCTTGACTTTTGAAACCCCACTAGGTTCCTTTCAGGAAACAGGAAGAAGAGGAAGGAGTAATAAACCTTTAACAAAATATGAACTATTATATATAAATGATACATATGTATGAATAATTTCTTTTCATGACTAATTTATTATGAAAACTAAGTGATGATTGATCAAAAAATTTGAGATAATGAAATATGAAATATGAAATACTCTATGAAAACTTTGAACTTTAATAATAATAAAAAAGTTAAATTGCTAATAAACTTTAAGTACTATAACAATTGAAATTCTGATATTAAAATTTAAGGTCAGATCTTATTTTTTAATTAATAATAATTGAAGCAAAATACAAAGAATGAAATTAATTGGAATATGACACGCAAAGATTGTTACATGCTTACTTATGAAGCATCACCGCATCCTTCCCAAAACACAGGAAGAAATGGGAATTGTGAAAAACCTGAAACAAAACAAATGAAATGTTACAATTTGTTCTTAAAAATATACTGTTCATTGCGAGTGACCGTAAAGAGTTCGAAGGTAATGAAAGATAAAACTCTATTCAAACTTGAAATTTTAATAATAATAAAAATCGAAATTCTGTTAAAATCTAATTATTACATAAATTGGAACGCTAAAATAACAATTTCTAACCTAGGACTGATAAGAATCTAATGATTTTTGAAGCATGATAAACATTTTTATTGTGTATTTCAATATTGAAACTTTAAAATTTTATATCAATAGAAATTAATAATAGTTCAATCAAAATATGAGTAATAAAATTAATTAGAACACAGTATACAGGAATACTTACATTGTTGAGTTCCAGGAGAGGCTGTATCCTCTTGCGAAACCTGCGACTCTACTACCGAAAGCGAATGTTTAAAAAGATGTATAAAACAAGAAAAAAAGGACTATTAACACGTCCGTAGTTAAGTAACAATCGGCGAACACACTGACTCTAATCTCGCGTACAACTATTGTAATTGAATTTATAATTATTGAGCTATTGTGCTCTAGAAAATACAAATGATATTATGCAGCTAACACTGACTCTACCAACCGCATTGCGCGCGGTCACAAACATTCTCTGAGAAAAGGTTATATTAGCGAGGAGGCAGAGAAGGAGGCTGAACATTTGTTTACGAAATACTGTTGCTTCTCGAAACTTATATACTATATATCGATTATTTATTTTTGTTATCAATAAACAGGTATTCCATATACATATTACATATACAAGAAAATGAAATATACGTGCAATATTTCAAATACTGTTTATGCATTGCAAAATATTTTCTAACATATTTCCAAATATTTATTACTATTCTAAAATATGAAACTAATTCTACAAGAAAAATTCAATTGTGAATGTTCGCTATCAGAGTTTGAAATATGGTTTCTACTAATATATTACATTGTACTTTATGGAGACAATGCTTGTGATAAATTAAACTTTCGTAACTAAACATGACTGAAGTTATAATATATATATATAATATTGAACGAAACGTGTCTGAGCAAATTTTATTCGGTCTCTTCCGAGAAAATAATAAACTGATTTTCTCGTACAAATATATAAAAACATAATGACATCACGATAGACTATCTTCTAATAATAATTACATGATTCATATAATTTGCCATACATTGATATAAAAACATTAATTACTTAATGATATATGCGATTATTAATGACGATCTACATACCCGAAATATTTTTAAGAAATCATTTCTATAATCTCTTTTTCTTTTGTTTTAATATTTTCAACAAATTATACAACTATTTATAAAATAATGTCATTATATATCAATTGTAAGTTATATAGCAATTATGTAGCAAATATCGATTACCTTTGATCCAATAAAAGGGAAAAATAAACGTGTACATACGTTTGGCTTATTGTAATAGCTCAATCATTACCAAGTTTGCATGAGAAATCGACGAATTATTAATTAATTAATATCTATGGCGTCCATTATCTCTTCCGTAAACCCCTATTCTTTATCATTTACTAGTAATCTATAACCATCTGTAACCAGTAAAGAAAACCAACAATTTCAAATAAATGTATGATGAAACCAAAAATTTATAATAATAGAACAAATTATAATAAAATAAAGCAATAATAGAACCCAAATTCTATTTCAAAGACCGCTAATATGAACTATCGACGACTCTAATCGTCAGATATGCAGTCAACTATAAAAGTACAGGCAAAGTTTCGTAAAACTACTTAATTTTATTCAAATGATAATTAATAAGTAATTAAATAAGAACGTACTATTTAAATGAAGCAGATGGGAGTGTAAAAATGATGATAAAGTCGAAATGAAAGTACTAATAATGACGGATACTGCCGCAATCTTTGTCCACAAATTTCAGCAATCGAATGTCACCCCGCACCACACGTCTCCAATGAATTGCGAGTGACGCAACATTTTACGCCAATAGAAATGCTCAATTTGAGTTTGCAATATTCTGCGTCAATAGGAACGCTCGATTTGAATTCCCAATATTTTGCACCAATAGGAGCGCCCAATTTTTCTATATAGAAGCGCGCACAAATGTTATCTATTCAAATAGTCTAATTGAATTGGTAAATAGAAAACATATTTAAGATAATATTCGTTAATAATTATAAATAAAATTATGTTCTTAGTGAAAAGTTGTTATGTGTTATACGACTAAAGCTACTATTATTAAATAAAATATCGTATTAGTAAAAATACCATTACGATACATTATTTCATTATTCATAATATCATTAATAACTATATTTCAATAATTCAAATATTTTAACAAAAAAAGTACAAAATGAAAGATTTGTTCTATCTTGTTTTATGAATGTCTTAATTAAAAATAAAGTTCACTTTTAAAATTATTTAAAATATAATTATAAATTATAATAATTATAAATCAATTAAATGTTTCTAATTGAGAACAATTTATTATTACTGTTTACTTTGCTATTAATTGATGTATAAATTATAAAATTTTTATTTTGTAACACATGCTAAGGTTATTTTGTGTTACAGTGATTTTAATTTAAACCAATACCACACACACACATCTGTATGTGTAGATAGGTACCTCTCTGTGCTTATATGGGTTTCATTAAAGCGACACTCACTGTGCAACTGTGGAGCTAACCATAAGTTGAAGTTATTCTATTGTTCATAACCTATCGAAAGTAGAATGTAATTCTTTTTGTTTTAGAAATATTAAAATAAGACATGCAACATCAAAATAAAAGTTTGAATCACTTATAATAATGGCTGTACCACCTTCTTTTGGACTTAGTGATATTGTACATTTGAACGTTGGTGGAACAAGGTACAAACAAAAGCATTTACTTTCTTTCAGGCATAGTATGATAAATATATAATCTTTTTTAATTGTTAATCGACAACTAAATGCTATTATAAAATTTAGAAAGTGATACTTTTCAAGCTATTTTTGTAATTATCTGAAATTATTCATTATCTAGGTTTTCAACATCAAAGCAGACGCTAACATGGGTTCCAGATTCATTTTTTACAGCTTTATTAAGTAACAGAATTGCCAGTCACAGAGATGAAATTGGTGCATTATTTATAGATAGAGATCCAAAATTATTTTCTATTATATTAAATTATCTTCGTACAAAGGATATTGATTTAAAAAATGTAGATCTTCGAACATTGAGACATGAAGCTGAATATTATGGTATTACTCCATTGGTTAAGAGATTAATGCTATGTGAAGATTTAACTCAGTCTTCTTGTGGAGATGTTTTGTTTTATGGTTATTTACCACCACCAAGTAAGATTAATCATCCCTCTTTAATTAAGAAAAATATATATAAAATGCAATTGTACTTAGATTTTATATATTATAATTGGAAAGGTATACCATTGCAAGAACCTACCACTGTTGCATCAAATGTAGGAGATGTGTCTGTTCATGGCAGAAGTCCTGCTAATAATACGAATTCCAGAGCGGATGTACCATCTACCTCCCAAACTACAACTCCTGGAACTTCTAATAGCCACAATAATAATGGTACAAAACATATATTCATTAATTTTATTTATTTATTAATTACTGCAAACATTTAATACACATTTACTTTAGGACAACAAAACCATAAAGGAGTACTTAATAGTCATATGCGAAATTCTTCATTAGATTATAGAATCCAACAAAAAGGCTTACCACATTCACGTACATCATCTCTAGATTTAAGACATGTTAGGAATAATTCAGCAGATTTAAATAAATTGTATAAAAATGATATAAATTTAGTATTTGGACCTCAACAAGGTAAACATATAATTATTTTATTTGCAATTCTAGTAAAACAAATAGTATTAAAACATATTTTTTATATAGTTTCATCATGGGTTGATCCCTTAAGAGTTCAGATCATAAAAGCACATCATAATTGGATTGTAATTGCTTATGCTCATTTTATAACATGTTATCGACTTAAAGACTCATCTGGTTGGCAACATGCATTTACTAGTCCTCACATTGAATCAGTAATTGAAAGAGTGGCAATAACATCAAAATTAAGTACCAGTGGTGATGTTAAAATGGTTGCAATTTCTTATGGAAATCAGGTCAGATTATGGAGTATTTCAGCAAATGGAATGAAGAATATTGGTACATTTAATCTAAATGTTCGTGTGGAATATTTATTTTTTATTGGGAGCCAGTTAGTTGCTCTATCTCCTACTGACAAAATCGGTGTATGGCATGCTATGACACATCATTGGCAAATACAAGATGTAGTACCTATTCTGTCATTTGACACAGCTGGTTCGTTTCTTCTATTAGGCTGCAACAATGGATCTATTTATTATATTGGTAATAAAAAATTATAATACTTTTAAAATAAAATAGATTTTATAATTATGACTGAATAGACAATTAATTTTCAGATATGGAAAAGTTTCCTTTAAGAATGAAGGACAATGACTTACTTGTAACTGAATTATACCGCGACCCAAACTATGATCCCATTACCGCCATATCTGTATATTTAACACCAAAAACATGTAAGTCTTAATATTCATTTTTCATATTGCAATATTATACTGGTAAATAGTTAAATATAAAAGTTGTAGGCAAATGATAATTAATTTATGGTTCGTAACATTGAATATTACAGTATCTCTATTCCAGAAATATCTTTTCCAGTGACGTACAAATAAATGGACTAAAATTTAATTATTAAATCTGCTTGTGTATTGAGGAATGTAATAACAAACGTCACTTTCATAGTATATTTTTTTTGCATTCTTTAATGATTGTACGACTTTTTTTATTATTTATATGTCATTAATTCTAATCACAAATTTCATTAAGTATTTATTCTTTGCAATAGAAAGTCTAATTTTTTTTTAGTTACATCAATAAGTGTCATATTTATTCAAGTACAAGTATCTTACTTTTTATTATAAAGTTCAATGCTGTATTTGAATATTAATAAGAGTTTATTATTACATTCTTTGCTTCATGATTTCGTACAACTGGATAAATAGCACAAGGCAAGTATGGGTCGATATGACAATGTTCTACAATATTATCACATCCAAGTCATAGTTCAAATTGACATATACATATTTCTCTACATTTTATATTGCATTGAACATAACACATTACTTTGAGTACTAGTATTCATACCCTTCCTCTCCAGATATAGTATATCATTTTGTACCAAATCAATGCACAAGTTCATATTCATATATTGCTTTTAATAGCACCTTTAATTAAAATCCTTTATGCATATATTTACAGACACCAAAGAAGTAGCTTTTATTTATATAACTTTAAATTAGAACATACAAAAAAAATAGTAATATATATTCAATCAGCTACTGTCAAAAATACATTTAAAGCACTAATAATTATTTTTGTCTTAGACTACACACCCCGCTATCCTTATGCATCCAGTTGTACTTATTAACACTTTTATCTTTTTCTTTACTTTATTACGTATGTCAAGTGACATAATAATATATTTATAGCAGCATCTGAGAGGGGAAGGAAAAGGAATAAACAACATATACCTCTGCTTGCATAGTTATCCTTTGTTTTAAACGATTCCAAATGCATATCAATATTATTTTATTTATTACATACATCATAATTATAATTTCGTTATATGCATTGTAAATATTTGTATACTTACCGTTTTTTCTAGTATATATACATACAATTTTATTAAAACATAAATAATATACATTTCCTCCTAGTTAAAAAACATTCGAAATGACTGTTTATGTACATTTATTCTTTCTTAATCGTCATGTTGTAACGCATGTAATATGTACATAGGTCAATTATTAACGAAAATGAACATATTAATTAACGAATATAACGAATATATTATAAATGTATCTTCTTTCATTACTACAGTTTTCAATATATGTAATGTCGGTATCGTGTCATTTACATTTTATATTAAGACATGTAGTTACATTAAAAGATTTTAATATTTTAAAGAGAAATAGTGTAGCATAGTGTAGAATACTGTAATTTTATAATTTTTTTATGCAGCTGTCTGTGGTAATTGGATTGAAATTGCATATGGTACAAAATCTGGCAGTGTTCGAGTTATTGTCCAACATCCTGAAACTGTAGGACATGGCCCACAACTGTTTCAAACATTTACTGTACATCAAAGTAGTGTAACAAAAGTATGTATCATATTTACTTCTATTAAAGTGAATTTATAAATTGTCTACGTATGTAATAAATTATATTGTAGGTAACATTGTCAGAAAAATATTTAGTATCCGTTTGTTCAGAATATAACCATGTTAGAAGTTGGGCAGTAACGAGGTTCCGAGGAATGATTTCTACTCAACCTGGTTCAACACCAGAAGCTAGTTTTAAAATTGTATCTTTAGAAGCAATTGAATCTTGCATTAGTTATAATGCTGGAAATGACTTTGGTATGTTATTATATGAAAAATTATTATGATGTTATTAATAAGCAAAAGTTAATTACTTCACCTCAAAACTTAGGACCATTTGGTGAACAAGATGATGAACAAGTCTTTGTTCAAAAAGTTGTACCTGAGACAGATCAATTGTTTGTACGCTTAGCGTCAAATGGAAAGAGAGTCTGTGTAATCAAATCAGTGGATGGTAGTATTATAAGCTCCTTTTATGTGCACGAATGTGAAGGATCCAGCCGTATGGGTTCAAGACCCAGGCGTTTTATATTCACTGGTCATTCCAATGGTACCATTCAAATGTGGGACCTTACAACAGCTTTAGAACCATCTTTCTCTTCTACTCAAAGTAATATCCTTATTTTTTTCTTTTTTAATGAATATAATAATATCAATTATAATACCAAACATGTTGATTGTAGATGTCTCTGGTGGTCCCACGCCAGAAGAACTTTGGAAATTATTAGATCAATGTGATTTAAGTAACAGCCATTCCTCAACGCCATGTATTAGTCCATGTCCATCACTTATATCTACAGGCCCAAGTATAAAAACTAGCAATGTACTATTTCTTAATCAATCACAAAGTACTGAAGCAACACCCGGACCTAGTCAAGTATGAAGGTAATACAGAAAAATGTATTTTATAGAAGTTTTAAGAACTGATTTTTTATATTTAGAAATGATCTTCTTTATTTCGAATCATTAGCAAAAGAATATTTACAGTTACAGTTCCTAATATAACAATTTTAATAGTTATAAATAAATATATTATTTAAAATAAGGAACAATAATATGCATTTTCTTTGCATCACTTGAAATTTTACATTACATATTGTTCTTCAATAAATGATATAATATTATACAAGATACAATTTATAATTTCGTTCTAAAGTAATTTAAGGGTTTTACGATTGTATATTCTATGTTACTATGTTATAAAAAGAATGAATTCATTCATGTTATAAATTCAGTTCTTTAAATATATTTAAAGTATATCAAATATCAAATTTTATCAACAATAAATTATGACTAAAGTGTATGCATCAAAATGTACAAGATCAAATACATATCTGTTTTTGATCACATTTATGACATACACATGAGTTCTAAAATGGTTTTTCCGAATAAAAGAATGTTATCTCAGTATATAAACTTTTATATATTTCCGTGTATTTCTTTACTATATAAATACTTATACACATTTATGGCAAATATTGTAATACTGTTATCTGTTATTTCTGTGATTTAAATAAACAGTAAATGTATGTATTGCTAGTTCTTATATTAATGTAAATATGTTTCTGTATATGTAAGTAGAAAACAGTTAAGTAAATTTAAAATAAAAACTTTTTCATACTTGTACATTATATCAGAAAACATTTCCAAAAAGATATATTTTTATGGAAATAACAATTTTTTTATCAGTTCAAAATAACACACTGTTTATTGTAACAATGTCATATCTTTTTAACTTTACAATATTTTATTAACATCTTTATTTTAAGAACTTTGCCTAAAGTTCTATTGGCATTCATGATTATAACTATGTAAATTGAATTAAATTTGAGGCACTACGGTGATTTTATATTAGTTCTATATTGCATGATTAAGTTGCCTATGGTAACCTTTTTGCATAATAATTACATTATACAAAACATGTTCACAAAAATTAGAACTAAAAAATCTTGTATTACACGAATTTGATTAGCTTCTAACTTATAAAAGTACGTCTGTGTTTGATAAAATTGCACTTATATGTAATTATATCTATTATATAATTTGCAAAACAGTCTCGTCAACTTGTATGAGATACATTTTGTTAAGTAACAAATACTTCTTAAAAAATATCATGCAATATAAATTCTTAAAACGATATCAGTTCAAGTTAGACTAGTTTTTTTATAAAAAATTTACATAACATTAGTGACATTGTTGCAAATAAATCACACTCATATAAAATTTTTATGCCAAAATAAATTATTATAAAATAATCTTGGATTTGTCATTGGTGTCAATAAAAAACACCAGGCTACTAATCCAATTACAAACAAAGAAAACAATCCAGCTCTTTTTAAAGGATCTTTAACTGCAACAACTTCAGAAAGATCAGGACATCCCATATGATTACAAAAAGAATGTGCCGTAAACGGTGCTGCTAAATGTCCTATAAAAAGTTATAAATTATCTTTAAATAAAAAGACATATAAAATCAAATAAAAAATAGTTGGTAAAAATACTACACCTGTTTTAGCAAAAAGAAAGGCAGCATATGCACCAAACAGTGTCGTAAACGCAAATTGGAAACCTACATCAAAAATATATTATGACAAATTTAATAGTATACTTGAGTTAAATTGAAATTAAACGAAAGTACTTACAAGATATAAAAAGGGCATGTTTCAGATTCATGCCTGCTTTCACCCTGTCTACTACATGATGAAAATGAGCAACACCAAAAAATAAAGGACATACAAATATGGCAGTAGTTGGTGTAAAACATTGCAAAAGCAATGGTAACATACATGCTCTAAATGTCCATTCTTCAGCTAAAGGAGCAACTACTAGATTTCTCCACCATATTATTGTTCGTACACTCCCAAGCCAATACATAGGCTCTAAAATCATTAAATATATATTTATAAAGTAGTCTCATAATTATCAAGTTATTTGATTTAAATATTTGGGCCCTTCTATAATCATTCCAAAATACTAACCAGTATATAGTCTCCAAAGTCCATTGAAACCTTGTACACATATTGGCCCTAGAAATAGTATCATTGTTAATAATAATGGTATCACAATTGCTTGAATTAAACCAGGCCATCGCAGACCCAATAACTCCCAAATTGTTGCCTAAAAGTTGTAAATTACAATATGGACTTTACTATATAATTAATTATATCATTATATATAATTACCTTTTGAAATACTTTTTCATTTATTCCAAAATACAACAAAGCAGGAGATATAAGGGACATAATAAAAACGCTAAAAAATCTTTTTTTTATTACAGTAGGATGTTCCCTGCAATAAAAAAAGTTTCACTAGTGTTTTATTGATTTTGCGCTTTTTCTTAAAGTATTACTTTTTAATTAAAACTTTCGATTAACAGTAAATTCTCCGAAAAGAAGTAGGATTTTAATGTCAAGCGGAACTATAATAAAATTTCCAATGTTTAAAAAATATACAGTTAAACATTTGAAATCAATATTATTGGCAGTAAATAGTTATCGATATAGTGATTTGACACAGTCGATTTGAAATGACGCGCCAATTATAGAAGAAATCGAAAGAAAAAGTTCGCCAATAGAGGCGCTGTAGATTCGATTCTTGTCCAGAAAAGCGACTGCGTGAATGGGAGAACCAAGGAGTAGACATATTCATGTTCTCGGCCGACGTGAATACAGTTACACTTTGTTCGTGGTTTCCTGTGGTTCACTGTTAAAGGACCGATAGAGAGAGCATACACGGTTCAACAAAATGGACATTTAAAGATTAACGTTTATCCAGTTGTTAATCGGCATACATACCTACTGTACGGAGAATTCCATACATAGAGACTCGCGACATACATCACCGATAAAACGAAACATGATAGAATTGCGGTTATGCAGGATAAATCGGTATTTCGGCCCATGGTCTCCATAACTCCATACTGATGTTGGTTGCTTGTGTCGCGATCCATTGCAGAAGAGGGAATCGGTAAGGGGTAGAAGGCAAGAGAGAAGGATCGCTTTGGTAGGAGGGAGGTCGGCGAGGAAAGAGGGGAGAACAGAAATTCATCCGATTGGCGGTCTGGCACCAGTCGGCAGTCCTACCGTCAATGAGAAGATGGCCGCTGGGCTCGGTGGAAGTGTCGCCATTGTTTAGTGTTTAGTTGTTTTACCGTTTCTCGCATAATTTTCCGGGAAGCACGATAAAAATGCCAAGTGCGTCGTTTACATCGTCGCGCAATTACGTGCGAAGATCCCGAAGAAAAGGTGCAAACAGAATTCCTCTGCCTTCGAGAACCACCTCGGGTAAGAGAACTCTGCATCCGGAGCTCGGTTCACTGCTCACCTGTCTCGACGAAAGACTTCTTTGCCTTCACCTACTTCGATATTCCCTGGTTAATCATCCAAACGATTCTGCATGCTACGAATTCAAACTTCAATCCTTCTCATCAATTCTATTCCCACTTTAGAGATTAGGACGAACGACAACTCCGTCAAACCCACTGCCCACACGTCTTCTCACACGATTTTCTCGGACTCGGGATGGCCGAAAAACGTAGAACCGATGCCTCATTGACGTTTACCCAAAATCAACATACGCTCGCCAGTTTTATCACCACCCTTCTTTTTACTAACATCGATCATGATATCGCGTACTTCACGATCGTCAATTTTTACTCTGGAATGTCGGCTCAAAGTCTATTCCTCTCACCCCACTCCCCTTTTTTTTTATAATTCTCATTTATTAATCGTTCAGCTGTACAAAACTTACAACCGATACTTCTTTCGATTTCGATAATCTCTCTGTAATATCAAGGCATAAGGTCAGGCATCTTTCAATCTGATATTATACTAACCATAGATTTTCTGTTAAATTAGTATAATGTTCTACTTTCCCAAACCACATTGTGTACTCCTAATACATAATTGCCGATGTTGCTATTGTTTTCTGAATATAATAATAATAATACTTCTGTCCTAAAATATGGTTGATTAATTAGTTATATATAGTGCCAATAGGCAAGGACTATATATAGTAAATAATAAATAAAATTAGTTACATGTATACATTGAACATAGAAAATGATATATGTTCCAAGATTTACAATATCTTTCATAAATTGTCCGTGTTTTTTATTTCTGACTTCATCTCCTACATATCATTCTTTAAATTTATCCTTTGTAATCAATCTTGTCAATTAAATAGTAATTCATATATTAGTGTCACTCTATGTTCCTAATAATTGATTATGATTTTAATATAAATTTGCCAATGTGTATGGATGTCAAAACATGTTTAAATCAATTATGATTAAAAGACTCAAAATAAATATGCATCCATAAAGCGGAACAAATTAATATGACTGTGATTATTATCCATGTAATATAAAATATGTAATTATTCTTTCATTTATTTTAAATTAATTATAAATTTGATAAATACTTGGTATGTAATATATGTATTAAAATATTAAATATAACAATATTAGTAGTTGTAACATTGTTGGTTTCCAGCCGAGCCATGCGACTTGCCATGTTCAGCATCAAATCAGATACCTCCTGGGGGTGGAGTTGGTGGTGGAGGGGGAGGAGGAGGAGGTGGAGGTGGGGGTGGAAGTGGTGGAAGAGGATCATCACCCAGCGTCTCTGGTGTTGCAGCACCATCACCTTCTCCATCACACTCTCACTCATCCCCATATGATCTAAGACGTAAAAGTCCACCTCATCCGGATCCTGCTCCTGGTACCAGTTCTGCCCTACCTCCTTCAGGTGGCAGTAGTATAGGAGCCACTCTTGGTTCTTCCTCTCTACCAGCAAGAAAACGACCTAGGCGGACTTGTTCATTATCCACAGATGGTATGTTTTCTAGTAATTAAATGTCATCTTAGATGTTACTTTAATGAAAGAATCTTGTAAATCTTTCATTATTTTACAGGTACAAATACAAATACTGCAGCGCATTATCTTCAGTATGAGTTACCGGATGAAGTGCTGCTTACTATATTTAATTATCTAATGGAACAAGATCTATGTAGAGTTTCCCAGGTTTGCAAACGTTTTCAAACAATTGCAAATGACACTGAACTATGGAAGTCCCTCTACCAGCAAGTCTATGAATATGATTTACCACTATTTAATCCTGCACCTTGTAAATTTGAATTTGTTTCCCCGGATGAATCAGACTATCCAAACCCATGGAAAGAAAGCTTTAGACAACTATATAGAGGAGTACATGTTAGGCCAGGATTTCAGGATTTGAAGTTTAAAGGTCGGAATTTGCCATACTTTAATACAGTTCAGGGAGCATTAGATTATGTAGATGAATATAGAAGCAATAGTGGCCCCTCGTCAAATAATAGCACAACTACAAGTGGTCAAGGGAATTGTTGTGGAAACAATTCCCAGGTAACAGAAGAAGCACCTCAACATCTAGTTTTCTTACATGCTGGAATATATAGAGGCGAATTTCTTGTAATCGACAGCGACGTTGCATTAATCGGAGCAGCACCTGGAAATGTGGCAGAATCTGTTATATTAGAACGAGAAAGTGAATCTACAGTTATGTTTGTAGAAGGAGCAAAACGAGCTTATGCCGGCCACCTCACATTAAAGTTTACCCCAGATGTTACTAGCACAGTGCCGCATCATAAACATTATTGTTTAGAAGTTGGTGAAAATTGCAGTCCCACGGTTGATCATTGTATTATTAGGAGTTCGAGTGTTGGTAAGCAACACGTCTAGATTGTAAAATAATTTGTTTATTGAATTCTAGATTTATTTATTTTTAAATTTACTATTGGTTCTCCGACTTTTTAGTTGGAGCGGCTGTTTGCGTGTCAGGGGTAGGAGCAAATCCTGTAGTGAAGAATTGTGACATATCGGATTGTGAAAATGTTGGACTCTATGTCACTGATTATGCACAAGGAACTTACGAGGACAATGAAATTTCTAGAAATGCATTAGCAGGAATCTGGGTGAAGAATTATGCAAATCCAATCATGCGAAGAAATCATATTCATCACGGAAGGGATGTCGGAATCTTTACGTTTGATAATGGTCTCGGGTATTTCGAGGCTAACGATATCCATAATAATCGAATAGCAGGTTTTGAAGTAAAAGCTGGTGCTAACCCAACGGTTGTACATTGTGAAATACACCATGGTCAGACAGGTGGAATTTATGTTCATGAGAATGGATTAGGGCAATTTATCGATAACAAAATTCATTCGAATAATTTCGCTGGTGTTTGGATTACCTCCAATTCAAATCCCACTATTCGTAGAAATGAAATTTATAATGGTCATCAAGGGGGAGTATATATATTTGGAGAAGGAAGAGGCTTGATCGAACATAATAATATTTATGGTAATGCACTAGCTGGTATACAAATCAGAACAAATTCGGATCCTATTGTTAGACATAATAAAATACATCATGGTCAACATGGTGGTATATACGTGCATGAAAAGGGACAAGGTTTAATCGAAGAGAATGAAGTATATGCAAATACATTAGCAGGTGTTTGGATAACTACAGGATCGACGCCGGTATTAAGAAGAAATCGTATTCATAGCGGAAAACAAGTTGGAGTTTATTTTTATGATAACGGACATGGTAAACTAGAAGACAATGATATTTTCAATCATTTGTATTCAGGAGTACAAATAAGGTAAGATATTGTATCACAAAACAAATATTATGTTTTCTTATTTCTCTATATTAATTGTCTTGTAATGTTAGGACTGGAAGTAATCCAGTAATACGCGGGAATAAAATATGGGGTGGTCAAAATGGTGGCGTTCTTGTGTACAATAGCGGATTAGGCTTACTCGAACAAAATGAAATTTTTGATAATGCAATGGCTGGAGTTTGGATTAAAACAGATAGTAATCCTACGTTAAAAAGAAACAAAATATTCGATGGGCGAGATGGTGGAATTTGTATATTTAATGGTGGCAAAGGTAAATTTTATATTTATTTTTAATTTTAGTAAATTTCTCTAATTAAAATAATCATGTATTTCATTTTGCGACGTAGGTGTCCTAGAAGAAAATGATATATTTCGTAATGCTCAAGCAGGAGTGCTTATTTCCACACAATCCCATCCTGTCTTAAGGAGAAACCGAATTTTTGATGGATTGGCAGCCGGTGTCGAAATAACGAACAATGCAACTGCTACGTTGGAATTTAATCAAATTTTCAATAACAGATTCGGCGGTCTATGTTTAGCAAGTGGAGTACAACCAACAACTAGAGGTTAACATATTTCTCTTTACATGTATAGTATTAAATCATATGGAAAGAACAGATGGTCATTGATTTTTATTTTTGCAGGTAATAAAATATTTAATAATCAAGATGCAGTTGAAAAGGCGGTCGGGAACGGCCAATGTTTATACAAAATTTCGTCATATACCTCTTTCCCTATGCATGATTTCTATCGTTGCCAAACATGCAATACAACAGATCGTAATGCAATTTGTGTAAACTGCATAAAAACCTGTCATGCTGGACACGATGTAGAATTCATTAGACATGACCGGTAAATATTATTGATAATATTAATATCCACCAAAAGAAATTTATAATGTTAAATATGTTGCAGTACCATAAAGTTTTTGCATGTAACAGATTGGTAATTGACTTGTTTTCAGATTCTTCTGTGACTGTGGTGCTGGAACATTGAGTAATCAATGTCAACTTCAGGGTGAACCTACACAAGATACAGACACGTTATACGATAGTGCGGCACCAATGGAATCACATACACTTATGGTCAACTAGGAACTAACATAAACTAAATAAAACAATCAACACTGAGTCTGTAAGTCCCATGCATTGCAAACAAGGAGTAGTTTGTTGCAGAGTTCTTTATTATGACACTTGTTCCTTCGCATCCCTCATTGTGATTGTTATTTTGTAAAGCTATCGTTATTGTTAACGTATTCCAATTAATGATAATTTCATTATCATCATTATTATTATTATTGTCATCGTCATTATCGTTATTCGCTTCATTTTCACCATCATCGCGGTGATTGAAATTACCACATTCATTTTCATTATTTTGTAATATTATATTCGTGAGTATATAAGTGAAAGTTCGTTGAACCATACTGTTATCATTATCGTCATCGTCATTATTATGGAGAGATAGTATATTTTTTATGAAAAAATTAGTACTCTCCATTCTGATGTATATCTTAATATAAACAGATATACGTTAATTGATATTTATGTTTGGTCAGATATAGAGGAACAACTTCATCTGATGCAACACAAGTTTTATTTGGAAGAAGGAAAATTGTTAGGAAACTGATTTCTTCCCTTTTGTTTTTTTTCATTGCTCTTTGCTGAAAGCAATTTCACAAGATAAAAATAATATTTCTTGTGATTACGTAATAAAGAACTCCGCAACGAAAAAGAAAAAAGACGTCGATGATCAAGAAAAATAAGTGACAATGAATTTCTTATGTAAGCAAATCTATTAATTAGATAACATCAAATTTATTTAAACGTGTAACAAAAAAAAGTACTGTGGTTAAACATTAATGAACCGAAGACATGCTATAAACTTTTGATGTGACTCTTTCCATTAAGTTTCTTTAATTCTTAACTGAGTATATAAAGCAAAGAAAGTGCAGTGGATTTGTGTAAAAAGATGGAATTAAGAAAAAACGTATGTGTATACGCCGTTAGGAAAAAGACACGTGACAATCGTGACGATATTTAAAGAAAACTGTTTAAACAATGAAAAAGTTTGTGCAATGCAACAGCATTGATAAAAGGGAATAATTCTCTAAGCTTACGATAAAACACAGTGTCGCGGATGTAAATTGTGTATAATCGTATCGTTAATAAACGCGAATAGACAGTAGCATTAAATAAATGACTTGCTACTTGAACAAAAACACTTTAACCTCATATAAGTTGTGAGGAAGGCCCACTACAAGATTTCTCACTCACGATCGAATGAAACTTAACACACTAGTGCATTAAAATAGAGAAACACATGAAGAAGTGCATATTGTGTATTCATAACAATGGAATTGTTGGTCATGCTGAATGAAGTCAGCTAGCTTGAAGACAAAAATTGGAAGAACAATTAGAAGCAGTTACAATAATTAAATGATAGGACAAGTGCGGCTTTGATAAATCTGTGGTACAAATTTTGAAGCATGGCAGGCGAGCGCAAGCAAAATGAAGATCAATGATGACATACTGAAACGGATGTCTAAAAAATGTGATATGTAAAATTCACAACTGGAATAATCAAAATGGAACTGAAAGACCTGTACAATTCTAAGAATCTTTTTTGCAATGTAAGTGTACCTCATAATACACATATACAGTTCTTCAATTCTACTATCCATATTGTGAATAGTGATGGCTCTAAGTTGCCCGATGGGGAAAGTGCATAATATGACGATACTATATTTAAAAAGTAAATTTAAAAGAAATTTACGTAATGTGCATTGATGTATACCAGTGAAAAGAAAGGAAAGGAAAAGTTTATGAAAAAAGTAAAAAAAAGAGCGATATACTGTCCAAGGAACAGTTTTAAAAAAAAAGTAATCTCGAATTTTTAAAGTAATCCGATTTTTTTAATATTATGTTAGCGGTAAAATCTAATCATATTATTATAATTGTATTTCAAGGGCTACTGGCTCTTGTACGAAGAAAATGAACAAAAAGCGCCTATTAGCGATAATTTTAGACGCCACCACATCCATTTATTCAAATGATACTATATTAAAATAAGTAGGCAAAATATTCAAAACCATTGTGGTAAAATTTTGTTGCGGAAACAAAATTTTACAAGTCAGTCCTATGTAGTACTTTTGTATATCATTTGGTAGAAAATGGATAATGGTACATGAGAATTGCCTTTGAACTTACTGACCTAAGGTCTGTAGTATTATACACCTCAGTGTCATACTATACATAGTATAACTATATATAATGTCTAACATGATATGTTCACTGAAAATATTAAGGACGTATGTCAAAGGCATTTTTCATATGTGCACATTAAAACGCAAACTTTTTACGGTCTTTTTTCTTTTTTTCTTTTTGAGTGATAGTCTTTATGCTCAGTTGTTTTGTTTAAAAAAAACATTTATCTGGAAGATATGAATTCTTTTTGTAATGATATTTGAAACTTGGAGAGGAACTACAGAAAAAAGAAAATTTCCTTACAAAACAAAGACAAAGAATAGAAAAGAAAAAAAGTAAAAAATCTATAACACTTGAACATCATTAAACGGAAACCGAAATTTTCTTGTACGCTCTCTATGTTGTAATATATTTATCAAAATTTATCTGTCGATTGTTTCTTAGTACTATCTCGAGTATTATTTACAAAATGTTAAATATGTGTTTATGTATTTACGAGAAATGAATATTGGATTATAAAAGTAGAACTGGCGACCTCTTTATGTATGTGCCCTTTTTGTGCGTTTCATAACACCGACTCTCATGGATATTATTATTGTTCGATTATTCAAGGGGGAACGAGCGTTTTTCTGTGATTTTTCTATCCTCTCACAGTTTCAAAGTATGTTGAATTATAATATTCTTATTCTGAACATTGATTTGCGCAGCAGCCGTTTGGAACGCGTTTTTGAACGTGCAACGAACTATTTTACTTTCCTAAATGCTAATCTCATGGAACGATTCTGTGGCTTCCATACCGGCTATTTTTGAAATCTCACAGGCACGTCCAGAGTTACACGAGAGATTAAATCTATAAAGAAAAATGAAAAAAAAAAAAGAAAGAAAGAAACGAATATTACACAATGTCTTTGCACAAACGTGAAACTTCCAAAACAAAGGGGGAAAATACAAAAAGAGCGAAAAAGAATCATCGAATGATTCACTACTCGGCTGCAGCACGATTCAAATGTTTCTTCTGTTTCTTGTTGTTGGATGTTTAGAATTTAAGATTTGAGATCAGCAATAGAAATCTCTGTTATGTTTGAATTTTTTGTAACTTCATTGATATAAGAACAGGCGATCTTCACTGGATATAAAAAGAAAGAGAGAAAAATTCCAAAGAAGAATTTATTTATTCTGTTGTCTGAGAACATCATTGAAGTACTGTAAAACTTTGGTATTAAAAAAGGGATAAAAGAGGGGAAAGGAGAAAAGAGTAACGAAATTTAACGTTGAATGTGTACACATATATGCATTCGATAAAGCATTTAGAGCTTAAAAAGAAATTGGCGCGTATACAAAATTCTTCCTGTGAATATTCATAAAAAGAGAATCTGCGATAGTTCTATATTGTATTACTTTTTAGTTTCATTTATTATTGTATATTATGCGATATGTTTGTTTGTCGAATTATTGTGAATGTAAAGTGTTTTTAACTCGTTTTTTTTTCTTTATTATTAAGTCGTCTTACGTTAATGCGCATTTTATTTATCAATTCTTGTTTTCCTTGTTTTTTTTATTTTGCCTTTTTTGTTCATTTTGCATTATGTCGTAATATCTCTATTTCTTTTCTCGTCGTTTCATTCCATGTGTACACTATCCACCGAAACGTTTTACTCTGATCTTTCGAACAGCAAAAAACTTGCCATTAATTACGTTAGTTGCCATAGTTCTCTCGGTTTCGTTTTTGCGGCAGGGAGAAAAGCTATATGTAGAGATATATAGATATAAATAAATGAAACTGTGCAAAGCAGAAGGGATGAAAGAATAAAAAGAAAAGAGAACCAGAGTGGAACATGAACCCGCAAAAGCTAATGCCACAACGTATTCTGTAAATATTAATTTGCCCATTATATATATAAATATAATTATATATATATATATATATAAATATATAAACACCATTGATTATACTATTATAAAAAAATATATTATTACCAATTGTAATTTTTATTTTATTTTTTTTCGTATCCTTATTATGATCGATGCTGATAATTATTGTTGGCTTTTTTTGTTTTGTTGCACTTGCAGCAATATCATGTAAAAGCGCAAATGAAACCTTTCGAGGAGAATGCAAATTTTCAATAGCCTCAAACTTACGAGATCGAACAGGTCCAATGATATCCTAACCGGAAAAAAGAACACGTTTTCGTATTTTATTTTTTTTTTTCCTTAAAATTTCGAATGAATCATATAAGAATTACATTGTCACGTATAATATAAATTATATTCGTTAACTTTTTGTGCAATTTCGTTCACGGACTATGAAAAGAGGGAAGGAAATTGTTAAACTGTGTATTGTTCGTAGGTATACGATTGCGTAATGCTATGCTTGTTCACGGATGGAAACGGTTATGATTAAGACTATACATTAGAATTGTAAGTACATAAGTGACAGAGACAGACAATTTTGCGAGACTAAAATAATCCCGAACTTTTTTGAAAATAGTTCCCACTTTTACGTAATACAAAGGAAGATTTACAGATGCCATGGCCTTAAAGAAACGTACACCTAAAAAAGCTCTTATAGTATACATACAGCGGTATCTAACAGATATATGCCCTTAGCAAATATTACGTATAATCGATACCGATATCTTACAACGGAAAGTTGTGCCGGGGTGAATTTTTCATGCAGCTCAAATATCATTCAGAGAAGTTTCGGTGAAAACACGCAGTTTTATTAACAGATGTGTATCGTTTATTGCATTAAACCTCCATCGGATCCAATGTATCTCTTCTTTTTTCGTTTCCTATGTCAGTTATATCTTATTTCGATCAAACGCTGCGATCCTCTGTAAAAAAAAAGAAAAGAATATATAATGGAATAAGAATATTTTTGAAATTTGATCTCTGTAAAAAGAACAAAATAAGAAATACAATAGAAGTGTACGATAATTTAAACGATATTGTTAATATCATTATCGCTGTTATTCGGTACATTGAAATCGATGAAGGTTTAAGAAGCGGCAAGCAGGAGATTAAGTTGCGATTTCGCGGGTGAAACGCATAAGCGCAGCCTTATATTGTATTTTCATATAGTACAACACGCCGATACGTGGAAATGATAATTGATAAGTTAATCGTTTTTGTATTCTCGGGTCTACTTGTTATCGATCGCGGTCGAAATGGATCGCCGCGTTCTCGATGCATAGAGCGTTCAGTGCTTCCGAACCGAACGAACTGTATATTCCTTGATTCGATGATCACGTTCGCTGTATATCGATACATGGTAGGGCTGGTATTATAATAATAGTGTCTTATAGACGAGAGCGTCTTACGACTTGCACGATTCGTATTGAAACGATGATGAGGCTAAATCTAGGCAACAGAAAGTAATGCGCGAGAAAGAAGAGAAATGACAAACGCCCAGAGTTGCACGCGTGCAAGTTAGGGAAGAAAGACGAGATATCAGGATAGGGAGAAGAAAGGATTTTATAAGCGAAGAAGAAGAGGACATCTATTTTTCACGAGACGTCGATCGTGAAAATGTACAATAAGTTCAATTTGTAAATACGTCACGCGTAATTATCTTACTTAAGTATATATAATATCGTTCGAAAAAAGCGGCGAATAACAATTATTATTATTATTATTATTATTATCATTATCATTATTATTATTATTATTATTATCATTATTATTATTGTCAATATTATTATTATTATATCGATATACGAGCCATAAGACGAGGAACTTTGCTCCTTAAAGATACTTTTCTAAATAGACAAGAGAGAGGAGGAGACGCGCGTTCAAACGATTCGTTGTTTCTTAGCTAAGTAAGCTCGATTTCCACGCTTTAACGTTGCATAAGAGAAATACCGCGAAGAAAAAGTAAATGCGGCAACAATACTGGTAGAAGGGATAAGATGTTAAATGAGTATTCAATGAGACTTTTTTGTATGAACAAATAAACCAAACTAATTTTTTTCACATAATTCGCGTTTACTAGTTGTAAGATCGTCAAATGTAATACGTTGCCGCGACACACAAAATGATCAAAGGATATAGCAAAAGGAGGAAAGAAGAGGTAATCTAAGTCGATGTATCTAGAAACGACTCTATGCTGAAGATATTAATCGAAATTAAATTAAAGCGACACGATTCCGCGCGTAGTGCCAATGCATTGGAGCGGAGGAAGCAATACGACGTTATGCGTATTGTAAAAGTATTAAACGTGTGTGGATTTGTCTCGACTATTTTCCGCTTCACACGGTAAAAGATTAAAGAAAGAAAGTAAGGACCGGTGCTAAACGATGTATTTGTACGTTCAAGGTACTATACATGCACAGGAATGCGGAAATTCATAAGAGAAACGTCTGCACAGGAATTGAAAGAATGAATTTTGTTTTTGGATACATAAAGAAGGTATACAATGATATTATTTAATTATTAATTTGAACAAAAAGAACACAGAAAAGCAAGCAATGGCCTATAGATATAGAAGAGAATCGTTCTTTCTTTTTCTTCTAGGCGAAACCGACGGACTGTATAGCATGTAAACGTAATAAATTTAGTGATCGAAATGTCGACTCGAATTCTAGAAGTGAGGAGAGAGGAAGACAGCGTACGCACGATCATTTCCTTTTCAAATATAAAAACTCGCACCCGCACTCGATCTTTTCCTGCGTTCTATAATGTTCGCGCGGCGACAACAACTGTATTATTCAACTGTATAATAGATCCCTTAGCCCGTAAGCAGATATAAAAGATATTAATTCGATAATTGAATTCGATCGACTCTCTTGTCCAAGGCGATGCAGCCAAGGTATTTTTACCAAATCAAAAAAGTCTGTGCGTTGTAACGCTAAATCATCCTCGAACAGGATCTATTCTTGATCTATTCTTTCTTCCAATCATCGTTTTCAATTTCTCATTGAAAGAAACGGAAGAAATGGAAACTTAAACGATAGTTTGAAATAATAAGTGTTAAAGATAAGATTTATAAAGATTAAAAAAACTTTGTAGTAAAAGTGTCTGATTAAAAAAAGAAAATCGCAAAGTAAATTGACTGTATCGCCTTGCGCACGCCTGTATCATAATGAAACGCACGAATTCTCCTGTGTCATATAAATATATATATATATAAATATAAAAATTATATATATATAAATACAAATATATATAAATAACTAACAATAATGATAATAATTAAGTACCTTACACGTATAAGCAGTATCCAAGAAATCCGAACTAGTTGCACCAAGTGCCATAGTCCATAGGTCACAGTACGTTTAATATAGCGAGAGAGAGAGACTACTCGTAGTCGTTGCTAGGGGCAAGAGGAAAGAAAAAGCGTAATAAAAAAGGGAAAAATCGAAAAAAATACACGCATATAGAGTGAATATAAAAGAAAGAGGGAAAGGGAAAGGCAGATCGAACACGTGGCGTTTGACGACTGGCTAAGTCCTGTTCTTATTGCTTATTGTTAAGGTGAACGAGCGTGAAGTGGCAGCTAGCAATCAGCTAAAAATACGCGAGAGAGAAAAAAAGAAGGAGAGTTATGTAGTCCGTGTGACCCAAGATTTCCGATGGGCCGGTTTCGCCCATCTTCTGGAGAACGTTTTAGAACATAAAGCAGACACCAATATGACAATATACTAATGAAATTAATTTCCGGTCCTGTTGCTCGGTTACTATTGTCCATTGCCTCCACCTCCTACCCCTTCGAAGGAAACTTGGAAAAACGAAAAAAAAAAATGAAAGAAAAAAGGAAACACCGAACATCCATTTACTGTACAATTTCGCCGTTTATTTTTCGACACGTTAGTACATGCGATTAGACGTGGATCCCGGCTCGCAAAATCCGTGCATTCCCCGACGAAAGAGTTGAAGGATGCGAGAGAGAGAGAGAGAGAGAGAGAGAAAGGGCGAACGAGTGCGAGAGAGGGAGCGAAAGGGAAAGAATAGACGCAATTGTAAAACACGTTACGACCGTGAATGAATCGTGAGACGAAATGCGTGTGACCGTTCTTTTTTTTTTCTTTTTGCGAGAACATTATCAATTATCTTAAAGGAAGAAAAAGAAAATGACAAAAAAATACTGTAGTAACGTCGCAATTGTATGTTGTAAACATTACTATTTCAAATATAATGTCATTATTAACAGGAGAGAGTTTCTCACTTCCCACCACCCGTGGAGTTCCTCGAACACGGGGCGAAATCTTTTATATTTCAGAACATAGTAGATTTCGGGTAAAGAGTACGAAGATAAGTGGATATCCAAAGAAGGTAAAAGGTACTTTATTTTTAAATTTATCGATCTACTTCATCGTCTGACTAAACAGAACTATATCTACTTAAATCTATCCAATACATCGAAATGTTTCTAAACGAAAATTATCAAAATGTCTATAAACTCTCACGTATCTCATCGAAAAGTATCAAAAATATATCGATCATTCAACATATCCTTAACAACCATATTGTTTCGGTTCACACACAAAAACGCTAAATCAACAATCAAAAAAGACCCTTGGTTTTCTGAAGATCGTCGTGAGGATCAAAGAGTCTTTCCGATCACGTGATGGTCCAACTGTTATCCGAACTCGATGAACATCCCTGAACGTAGCTCTCGTATCGTTTTCTACGTAGAAAGAAGGGGTTGCGACTCGTCGTGAAGGTTCGTTGCTATTCGCAGGCTGTCGCGTGTGTGCGTTGCGCGGAACAGGCTACACACAGGGGTTATATATCGTGCGGGAATCGAGAGCGTCGAAACACGAAGCGAGATCAGACTGACTTTACGAAAATCGATCGGCGCTCATCGTCGTCGGGTTAGCGACGCCTGCAAAGCGTGTCCATTGCAACGACGCGGTTACGAGGAAGCACCGCTGGCCGGCTCTCTCTTTCTCTCTCTCTCTCTCTTTCTCTCGTCTCGCTCCCTATCTTACTGTCTTTTTCCTTATCAGAGAACAACCCTCCAAATGTCGAGAAAGCTTTCGCGTTATCCGAAACGGACAAACGTTTCTTCCAATCAGTTCGCGAAACAGTGCAAGAGAATGGTGCTCGCGTAAAAGTTCGCGAAAGGTGATTCGTCGAATATCCTCCCTGTGCGTTCATTTTTTCCTTGACGAAAATCGGGAAACTGATGATCGAAGCTCCAGCAAGGTGCTATATACGGAGGAAGACTATAGAACGAGTACGAATTCCTTCTCGAAGTGCGGTCAAAGGCTTCCATCGTGAAATCTTGACGAGTCTGCAAGATATATTATACCCACTGTTCACCCTCGAAAGCGGTGATTTCTGTGGGAGCATACGAGGGTGTAAGAGAAGCATAAAAGTGTCCTCCTAATCGTTATCGCCATTGTCGAAGCTCATCGGTGGTTTAATAAGAGCCGGCGCCTCTACGCTCGTGAATCGACAATAATTTTAAACACATTTGTATTACGACCTACTAAACTGCCACCCATCGAGACCCATCGAGGTTTTGAATTGCAGCCTTCTCACGCTCTCCAACCTCCTGAGAATCGATGTAAGCAAATGAATCGAGCTAACTCAAAACGAAGGCTGTATCTTATATTCAGATTGACTTGATTCGACAACAAAAAAAGAATGCGATCAAGACGACGAGAATAACGCAAAAGTATCTCCATATCGCTGGTCAATACACGGAATTCATTGGAATTACGAACAATCCGTTCTCGATGTACGCTTTAAGCAGAGAACGGGTAGAGGAAAATCGGCCGAAAAGTTCCTACGGCGGCAGAATTAATCGGTGAGCGTGTCCTGCGCCCTGTCCCTTTGTCACTACTCCAGAAAGAGAGAGATAGCGTGAAAAAGGAGGAGGGAGAGAAGAAGAGAGTCGAGACATCGTACGTTCGTCGAGGGCATCGCACACGAAACGGAGGAGGTGGGAGGAGGCCGTCTACCTCTCGACGTGGAATGATAATAAAGGAGAACCACAGGACAGGCCGGTACGGGGCGACATTATGCAAAAAGCGGATCTGAATGTACCGAACTCACCCCTTAAACCGTTCCCTCTTGGGATGGCGTTAGGGGTGCTCATTGATATCACGATCAAGCTAATCATCGTCGGCTACATGCTTGCTGTAGTCGTGTACGTGAACGCCACCGGGAACTGGGATAAGGACGATGATTTAGGTACGTTGTTAATGTTATAGTTAAAGTTATGCTGTGCAATGGAATAGTAGAATGGGTAATATTCACAAAGAAGAATAGAAAATTCTAAGACAGTTAAGTTTGAAGAAACAGATGAATGATCCTATGGTATTATTTCTTTTTTATTATTTTTAGAGTAGAAAAAAGAGTTTCGCAAAGAAAACATTTTATGTAAGTTGTTGATGTATGCAGGATTGGTCGGAAATATATGTCTGACCAACTAACTATAGGTCGCATCTACTTAAGTCGATCTCCAGCAATATGAAATAGCTTAGAACGTAGAGACGCTAGGTATTTGTCCCAAATACTTAAGATTGCCGTGCCTTCAGTAGATTTCGTGTACATTGATCAGCCACATGTCTGACATATTTACTTGTACTACTTGCTACATAATAATAATGTACATAGATATTCTGGAATCGTTACTTCATAAGTGATCGCAACCGTTCACATTAAATTTCAGTAAATTATTCAACGATCATTCAACAAACAATTAACGAGGTACTACCGATAAATTCAACCTATATATTTGCTATATATTCTCGAGAAACCAAATAAAAATATAATTCTTTATCTATCTTCTTTTCAGTCGCAACTTTTGAAGTTAGTGCCGTTCTTGGACGCACCGCTAGATTGCCTTGTGACATTGAACCGTCCACGCGTGAAGATCGCGTATACATGGTGCTTTGGTTTCGCGATGACGCCGTGAAACCGATTTACAGGTATTATTTCTGTTGAAAGATGATTTAGTTAGAAAATTCATTTGAAATAATAAACTTCATTTAATTAGAAAGGTATATTGAAACGGTTGACTGTTTCAGTTTCGACGTGCGAGGAAGAGCATTTAACAAAGCTCTGAATTGGTCGGACAGCACCGTGGTTGGCCCGAGAGCTTACTTCGTTACCGTGACGAAACCGGCTACTCTTTCTCTAGAAGCGGTTCAACTGGACGATGAAGGGATCTACCGGTGTAGAGTAGATTTCAAAAATTCGCCCACGAAGAATTTTCAAGTGAACCTCACTGTAATAGGTAAGAATTCGTGTGTATAACATAGAAAAAGCGTTTAACGTTCGTGAGGATATCTTCAAAGTTCTTGGAATTATTTCGAAATTGTTTTCAGTTCCACCTTATCAGCTTTTAATTTACGACAGCTCTGGTGTGGTTGTGGGTAATACCGCAGGTCCACTTCAAGTAGGCGTCGAGTTTGGTCTATCTTGCGAAGTAAGAGGAGGTAATTCTTATTTTGTTGATTATTTAGTACTAAAAATATGATATTAAATTTGTTGAAGATCAACTCTAATTCGTTTTCTAAACATAGGCAAACCGACACCGGTGGTTAGTTGGTTGGTCAATGAGAAAGAAGTGGACAGTAAGTTGGAGGAAATTGGAAAGAACTTAGTCGTCAGTAAATTAACAGTACCTCAATTGAGAAGGGAACATCGTAACACAACTTACAAATGTCGAGCCTGGAGCACAAACCTCATACCTCCATTAGAAAAGACTATTCTCCTAGATGTTTATCGTAGGTATTCAAAATTCGTATCATAAAAAGTATTAATTTTACATAGTATAATGATATTTTATTGTTTCAGTAAAACCACTGTCGGTGAAAATTTTATTAAAACCGACGATGCTAGAAACGGAGAAAGACTACTCCATCACGTGTGAGACAACAGGATCGCATCCTCGAGCACGAATTACATGGATGGAAGGAAACACCATTTATCACAATGGCAAAGTATATGTCGATGATTTTGCTACAAATTTGTAATTAATGTCATGATATTTTTATTTATGAAAATTTTAATCATTCAGGTAATCGATGGTGGTAATACTTCCGTGGTCTTAAGTACGCTCATGTTTTCACCGATTCCCGACGATCACGGGAAAATCCTCAAGTGCCGAGGAGAAAACCCATCACTGCCAGACGCGTATCTAGAAGATTTCTTTCAATTAAACGTAGTTTGTGAGTACTCCGAAATTTGTAGTAATTATGTTCAGATAAACATTTCATGTTTATTTCACAGTTCCACCTAAAGTACAATTACACTTGGGTAGTACCCTAAATGCAGAAAAAATAAAGGAGGGTGACGATGTATATTTCGAGTGCAAAGTTCGGGCTAACCCAGAACACCATAAAATTACATGGAGGCACAACGTAAGTATCTTACTTGTTATATTACCTACTTACTTCTTGTAATACCAGTTATTAATAAGAATTTATTCTAAGCAGTTATTGTAAGAATAATTAATAATATTATTAAATAATCATAGGATGCGGTGTTAACGCAAAATTATTCAGCTGGAATAATCATGAGTACTCAGAGTCTCGTACTGCAAAAGATAGGTCGAGACAACGCCGGGAATTACACGTGTCTTGCTAGTAATGACCGAGGTGAAACTACCAGTCCAGTAGTAACTTTGCGAGTACAATGTAAGTTTAAAAAAAAATATATGTTCAAACTATAAATATTATAAAAGATAATTAATAAATGATTTCACTACAATTGTTCAATCTTTTCGACTCTAATGTTTAGTCGCACCAGTGTGCAAAGCGAAAGAGGTATCCATCATCGGAGCATCGTTAGAAGAATCGGTAAAAGTTCGATGCGAGGTGGACGCTGATCCTAACGAGGTAGAATTCGTCTGGGAGTTCAACAATAGTGGCGAGAATTTCGAAGTTGCACCAGCGAAATTCGATGGTAATAACGGAACAATGAGCGAACTTGTTTACACGCCAGTGTCTGAAAGAGATTACGGAGCTCTAACGTGTTGGGGTAGAAACATAATAGGAAAGCAGGAAGCGCCTTGTATCTATCAAATCATTCCAGCAGGTAACTTCTATGTATAAATAACTCATAACAGATGTCTGTATCGTACAGACAAGAAACCAATTTGATTTACATTCCCAGTGAAACCAAATCCTCTGAACAATTGTACGATAAAAGCATCCTTGAATCAAAGTTCCGAGATCCTGGAAGTGGAATGTGTGCCGGGATACGATGGTGGATTAAGGCAAGAGTTTCGATTAGAAGCGTACGAAGTTCTTACTGGTAATTTAAGAGTGAATGCATCCAGTGTGTCCGCAGACGTACCAGTATTTAGGATTGCTGTAGCGGATCTTCTACCGGCGACACATTTTTATCTCGTTACTTATGCCGTAAACGCGAAAGGAAGAAGCGAAGTGAGTCTGTTAGAGGATATAATGCTAAAGGACTCCGATAAGCACACGGGTAAGAAATTGTACTTGGAAAGTAATCTTTTAATCTGATAATTCAGATAATTTCAGCGTTTCCTAGCAATTCAAAAGGATAAAGAAATATCATATATTGAATGTATCAAGTGTTATTGGTAATTCGTTGTTTTAGATAGGGGAGTAAGCATGGTTCCAATTATTCTATTTCTTACCGGCTTCATGGCGCTTGGCATTACTGCACTTTTAGTAATGTCGGTGATGTACCGACGCAGAGGTACCACTTCTCCGGTTCATATTGAGCCTTACATGAAACAACCGATAATTACTCCTCCAGATTCGAGGAATAATTCGATGCTTGATGTTACACACGGGGATCATACTTATTTTGTCGAGTACACGTTGAAACAGGTCACTGACTACGCACTCAACAATCAGCCAGATATCATACAGTCGCCACAAGGTAAAAGTTTATCCGCTTTTATTTCTGTTATAATGTATGCATAATATGCATAATGTATGGATAGGATAATGTAGTGAGTTTGATTTTAGACCAGGAAAAGATAAAACGCGAACCACAATTATTTTTACCTGTACGACCAGATACGCTGTTTGCACCGTACGATATTCATAAGCAAGGACTTCAAAGTAACAGATGCAGCGTGAGTAGTACTATATAATAATATTAGTAATAATTAATATTTTTAATGTAATTTGTAAATCTTTTTCTCTTCTTTTTTCATTTCTTTTTTCTTTTTTTTTTTTTTATAGTTGAATCCATTCTCTACAAAGTCTTGGGAACCTATTAGTTTTAAAGCTGATCGTAATTTAATGAAAGAGATCATTATCGCCAACTCTATACCCGGTCCAGAAAGTTGTGTGTAAAAAGTATCTGAGAGAACGAATGAGCGAAACATATCAAGAGGACCGATATTTCGAAGCCTAAAAAACAATCGTACCGTATAATTGTTATGTTGGGTACTGAGGATGAACGTCAAACGAACTGCAACTAGTCTCCTCGTCGAGTTGGTGTACATTGCACGAAGGAATGGCATAGTACGAACATGAAGACGTGTTAACACTGCTTACAAGTCAAATGTCTCATCATTGAAAAATCTATGGAACTGAAAAAAAATCTAGAAATCGTCAAGACTAGTTGCATACTAACTAAACGCTACACATGGTGTATTATTCCAAGTTTAATATATTTTGTGTCAAGTCTTAGATGGTTTGCTTATTTTGTTGAGAAATTTACCCACAATCGCAACAATATCCATTATCTTCTCCAACGATTTATCTTAATCTCTCGTGTTTGTCGTGCATACTTAAAATAATGCATGTTTAACGTGAGTGTACTGAAGGGATGTGATGCAAGATTTCCCATTATTGCAAAGATAAGCGCGGAAATAAATGCCGTAAATCACTGCCATCAGTATGATGATTCCAGCAATTAAAACTGTCATACAAATTTTTTTTCGAATTTTTCCCAGGGTACGCAGACACAATACTTGACCATCTGACATTGTACTCCTTCTCGGTACATCAGTTGCTTCTTTATTCGTATCTTCTGTTATATTCACTTCGCGCTTTATTATATGTGACATATTTGGCGATTCTTGCATGTATCTTGTTTGCCAACCATTTGATATTGAAGATGCTTTGTACTGGGAAAAAAAAAGATCATACTATTCCTCTAAGATACACGAGCGTAAATCCCAAATTAAATATTTTCATTGATATTTAATGTTACTTGAGTATCATAAAATTTACGCATTTGTCGACGAACTAACTGAATTATTTTGCACTTTTCGTGTTTCAAATTTTGTATAAATTCATCTTTGTCAGAATCACAGGTACCCTGTCCGAAAAATTTTTCATCTACGTATTTCTCAGGACACGTATTTCCGTCACATATCATTTTTTACCTTACGTGCCATTCTTCTTCGTAATAGAAAATTACAAATGAAACTCTAAAAAAATAGTTGAAACACTGGTATATTTTATTAATATCACTTTGAGGTCCTAAAATATTTTCATAACCATTTCCTTAATTGAAAATTTAACGTAATGCATCATATTAAATCGATTATACAAATTAATATGAAAGTTTGTAACAAAATACTTCTCAATTTCATTCAATAGTTATAACAACACAATGTAATTTTATAGATCAGATCAATTGCTACATCAAGATATTTTTGGTTAATGCAAGCATATAAACATCAAGGATTTTTCCGTCATCCATCATCCGAGAAAGAAAAAATTAAATGTCCAGATTCTACCTTTTGTCGTAAATTTAATAAAAAAGGGAAGATTAAGAAGAAAGAGACTCCACGGATAAAAATAAATGTAGAAGAAGAAGTGGATAATCCAGATTGTCCATGGTGCAGGAAAAAATAAAATACTACCAAGTGACAAATATTTTCTATTTTTTATTTTTAATTTCGTACAAATTCAGTAGTTTGCCAAAATATATTCACATGCACACCAGTTCATCACACTTTTTACTTAACGAAAAAGATATAATTGATAATGCTAAATACCTATTTCATAAAATAAAAATTGAAATAAAATACAATATATACATAGAACATTATTGGTCTTATATTCTTATTAAACCATTATAAACCCTTATTAATTAACTTTTGGTTTCTTTTCTGGTGGTGGTTTCATGTCCTTCTTTTCTGTTTTTACTTCTTGTTTAATTTCCATTGCTAAAAGATTAACAAATTTTACTTTGATGCTTAAAATACTTCAAAAAAAACTACCAAAATAAGTATGTACAAGGTTCTATAGCTTGGTGCACTGGCTTTGGAACAGGCAATGGGAATTTCCGTGTAAGTTCAGCAAGTAACATGTCCACCCTTTGTCTTTGAAATAGAGAACTTGGTTCTTCACGAACAGGTGTTTCTTTCTTTGCTGCCATAGCTTTCCCATTTTTGAAATCCCAATAGTAGCCCTTGCTAGGATGATATCTTGAACATGAACTAGCTTCTTCAAAAGCAGATTGTAAGTGATGTACTGTAGATAACTATAAAACGAAGTTCCATAAATTAACAATACGTCCTGATAATACTCATTTTTAATAAATTTTAAGTACCAATCTGGAGCTCACAACCGATGCCAAATCAGGAGCTTGATACACAACACCTGCAATGATATAATAGTCTGCAAGTGGCGCTGCTAAAGTAGGAGTATGACGGTGTTGCTTCCTGATCACGTACAAAATAGGTGCTTGAACATGTAAAAGAATATATTCAAGGCCAGTCATATTTCTAAAAATAAATATTTAATTATTGATATTTTACATTTAAACAATGCTTTTACTCATATTACTTACTGTAACTGATCAGGACTTAAACGCTGCATTTTGACAATTTCATTATTACATGTTCTGTCATAAAAAGGATTACTTCTTTCAGAAAAATAGTCCATTATATTGTTTGGATTTAATACAGGAATCCATGCACTATCATGCCAAGAAAGTCCCAAAGGATTTTCTATTAATTGTATGAAATAAAAAGTAGGAGGTTAGGAAGAACATAAACAAGTTTATTATATTAACTGTATTAATAAACTTTATTTCCGTATGTTATTACCTGTTACAGGAGCTCTTGCAGACAACATTTTTATGTTATGAATTATATATTTGTTAAATATTTAAAATATTTGTTTCATACACACAACTGATATAATGTACTATTGCTTATACGTCTCGTTTCCGTTAATGGAGTTTATGTGCAATATTGTTACTTGTAATTCTAGATATTTCTAAATAATCTGTATGAATACCATTACTTATTTGACTTAAATACTGAAAATAAGATATTAGAAACACAGGAATGATACAAGTAAACAATTAGCGGGATCAACAATGGTTCTCAAATCTCATTAATCCTTAGATTTAAAATTCAAAATAATGACAAGTAAGAAATGAGAAATGCATACATAGTGATTTCCATAAACACTTATTTTATTTTTTTTCGTAAGTGATAAATGCAAAAGAATTACTTTTTCTGTAATTCCTTAAAATCGTATCATTCAGAAACAATTATTGACCATCACTGTCGAAATAAAGAATGCAGGACATTGTTCACATATATATGTAGAACAGAGGCTATTTAAAAAAATGGGTCAAATGCAAAAAACGAGACTCGCGTTCGAAAGAGAATGGGTCATGGACATGTCCCAGTGAGATACTTTATACAGAGAAATAAAATAAATAAGCAAAATAAATAAAATAAAAAAGCAAATAAAAATATGAAATTTTTCTTTCTTTATCTAACATTCCAATAATGTATCACATTGCAATTTACAAAATAAAAAATAGACTACAAAACTTTTTGTAAAAAAATAAAATATGTAATTGGAAATTAAAAATAGTACAAGTATTTCCCAGATATTTTATATATAGTATAAAATTCCTTTCTATTAAGATTAACAAGTAAAAGTATAATTATTAGACAAAAGACGTATTAGTGGAAGAATGACTTGAAATGAGGTGATGTACTCTATAATACCACTGGGTGCTACGAAAATTTTATGTAACAGTGGGGATATGTTCAACAGAAGCATCATTCTTGGCTCAAGATGATATTAATCTCAAAGCTATTTCCACACGGGATACATATAGGTGAAGCACAGTGACCTTTAAACTTGTGTGTCAAGTTCTCATCATCCAGTTAGAAAAATACGGTAAGGACATCTGCACCAAGCTATTTATTACACTTGTTCGCATATGTTACCTTCTATTTTTCGATACCTGTCAATCACAGGTTGTTGCACGCTTTTCCCTCTAAAGGAGTCAATCAGTCAAATAGATCCCAATCTCCGACCATCCGTCCGTTTTACTCGAACAAATTTTGTCTCATATATTAATATGAAATATGTATTATTTAACCTTCCTAGTTGCTTAATGGATTCTTCTTCGATATCTTCACGTCATAATTTATATAAAAATAAAACAATAATTCTTATTGTTACTTCTTCTATAATATGAAGAAATTTTACCTTTGATATTTCATGACAAGTTATTTTTAATTCCTTTCCCCGAAAATATGAAAATTATTGTCCTGACTATAGCTATAAAAATAGATACTTTACGTAATATTATCGCGAAATCTATTTCTGTATGCTTTTCATTACCATTATCTTGTCACAATCTTTTAATTTTTTCAATTTCTTTTAATATTTCTATTAATAACTGTTATCACAAAAATAATGCAAAACTTTTACTATTCTACTTTTTGAAATATTTCGAACTTAAGAAAGTTAAATTAAATTGCACAAAAATTATATTATCATGATTCATTATTACAGAAAAGATATGACTGCTATTGAAAAGGAATATAGAATAGTACCACTTCATAAAAGACCAGACCTAATTCCAGACTGTTGTACATTACTGAATTCTGAATGGCCAAGAAGTGAAACTGCACGGTATATCATAATACTTAATTTAAACAAAGTCCTATTTAACAATTAAATGAACTTCAATGTAAAATAGGTTAAAATTTCTGAATGTATCATGCGATGAGTTTCCCACATGTCTTATACTAATAGACAAAGAGGACAGAGTCCTTGGTCATTGTAAAATATCTTTAATACCTCGATTACGTCATAGTTGTTTTATACAATCAGGTATGTATAATTAGTTTAACAGAGAGAAAAATATGAAAGTGTACAAACAAGAACCAAATTTAATTTTCTATTTCATGTCTTAGTGATAATTGACTACCAGCGTAGATCTCAGGGTTTAGGATCTAGACTACTACGTGGAGCTGAGGAACATGTAGCAAAGAAAGGAATTAAAAATGTATATTTAATAACTAAAGGCCAAGAACTTTTTTACCTAAAAAATGGATATAAAACCTGTGATCCATTTAAAGCATCAGGCATCAATGATGTTGTATATTCTAGTGCAGCATTTACTAAAGCAAAGCTTAAAGAAAAAAGTACACAATATTGTGGTCCACCACCACCTCCAATGCCAAACTTTCAGATGCCAAAGTTCTATGATCTAGGTATCTTAACACACAGAACACATATGGTAAAAAGATTATCATCACAGTAACAGTTTTATTTTTTTCAAGATTCTTTTATATTCCACAAATGTATATTATTTATTTATTTATCTAAAAAATTATTTTTTTAATTGCTTTTAAATACAGAAACACTTCTCATGCACACATCCTCATATTTTACAAGAAATTATAACCATTCCAATAGATATTTAAAATCACAAATATTTTTCAATAGCTGCATACTTTCAATGATATACATTTTGTACAAATTAGAAGGTGCCTTTTCATATTACCTATTTATTTTTTTATATGACTAAAAGCTGAAAATATTCTCCAAAATATTTTTTAATTCTGACCACATTACAAAATGTAGTTTTTGTTATATTATGCAATGTTAGCAATACCACAAACTTTTTGATAATGTTCTGGTTGTTGAAGACTTTCAATAAGAAAATCTCCTAAATCATATATGGAAATAGTCCGACCAGGAGACTCATCATGCTTTACTACATATTTTGATCTTTGTACATCTGCAAATAGATAAAATATATATACAAACGATTGTCTGTAATTGTGAAATATATGTAAATAATTTCTTTAAAATTACAAATAATGACATACTTGTAAAATGGGGTGGTAATATTGCAATCCATTTTAATTTACTTTCTTTAAGAAGGTCGAACATTCGCTGGTGATCTGCATTTACATCTTTAAATATATTAGGCACTGCTTCAGGTTTGTAAAACAAAAATGCTGCAAGAAACAAAATATTAATTAACAATACATGAAAATTATCAATATGTGTTGTAAATAATTAGATTAGCAAAATTTACCAGATAAACAAACAGATACCACTTCTACATTGTGCACTTTCATAGCATCTATTATATTTTTCATACCATTGGACAATACTGTAGTTGGACCTAAATGAAAATTTGCAATGGATATTAAGCTCATATTGTAGGCTGAAAAATTAATATTTCATATAAAATTGAATATTTACCTAAATCATTCCGTGTGCCAAGCACAACAACCACTGCATCCCTATTAGATATTGCATTTGAAACTTGTTCTGCATTAGTAACATCTCCAACAACTATTTCAATTTTATCTTTTAAATTTGTTGGTACTTTGCTTTCATCTCTTACAAATGCTCTTATATTTAATCCTAAATTTTTTAAGATAATTAAAATAAAATTAGTTTTGCGCATAACTTGCATTTTTCAAATATTATACGCTTGTACTTTGTCTAAGATCTTTACAAAAACCTTTCTGGCTATTTTATATTTTTTATTAAAATCATCGTTCGCGAATATAACGGAACGAGAGTATAAACAAAACCAAATACAGGGATTGATCATAACGATATTACCTGTCTATAAAATATTTTATATCTTTATTACATTTTCGATAATTAAAATCTCTTTTTAATATATATAAAAGAATAGATTACAAAGTAAAATGATAAATAGTAGATAAGACTATACCCTTATTTACAGCGCTATTTAAAGCACATAGTCCGGTATTTCCTGTAGCTCCAAATATCACTATTCGATTCATGGCGATACAACTGCTATCAGATAGCTACTGAAAATTCGTTATCCACTTCAAGTACTTAGAAGCGATTGTCTAATCAGAAATGCTATGTCATGTCTAGAAAACACTTAAAATTGCAATTTCAAGAAAGTTACAAACAAGAATATGACGTATATTTTTCCTGATTTATCTATTACATATAAATGAATGGAATTAAAAGAATAAGTTACTAGATTTCTAAATGGAAAATGAGTTTTATCGTATCATATATACATACTCGAATTTTCCATAAAGCCTCAAGCCTATTTTAGTAGCCTAACCTATTCTCTAGAAAAATTTTATATTTAGCGTAAATATTTTTTAGACTTAAGGAACATATAGTCATTATTACATGATATAACATTTATTTTTTTGTTTTATATATATATATAAATAAAAATATTAATTAAGGTATAAACATAAAATAGTTCACAAACATTTAATTTGAGAGGTAGTCAGTAATAATTTCAGTAAGTTAAACTTTTTAAATTATAGTGGCATTTACCATTTATTGCATGAAACTTCGTAAATTATCATTTATTTAATATCTAGCTTAATTAAAATATTCAAATTTGTTGTTTTAGCAGAAACATATATACCTTATGTATAATAATTCATATTAAAGCTGTATTGACATTTAGACAGTCTTAAATAAACAAATATGGCTTCTTTTGTATATTTTATATTATATCTTGTATATTTTCACAGCGAAATACCAATACATTTTTTGTTAAATATCATGTACACAACTTTTATATTATTATTACTAAAAAATTCTTTACTATATAATAAAAATGTTAACTTTCTGTTAGGCATAATAGGATGGTGGCATTATTAAATCTTGCAATATAGATAATTGCTCTTCTGTGAAATGTTGCATATACTCCTCCACACCCCTCCATCCATTATGAGTTCTTTTAAAATCATCCAAAGTCTCTTTAATTGTCATCTGTAACTCAGAGGAATTTTATTATTTAATGAATTATTGTATCATGTTTCAAATTTATTTTGGATACTAACTGGTATAGGTTGTGGATCATTCATATGAGCACGAAGATGTTCAAAAATTGGAGGAACGTATTTTGGTATATCATATGGATGAGCTTGTACAAATGCACACATTCCTATTATAGCTGCATGACGAATACGTAATGCATCAGCTTTTAGATTCTTTTTTGTTTCTTCCTTATTACTATTCAAAGCTTCTTTTTTACATAATTTAATATTTGCTTTTCTCTTGAATTCATCCTGAAAAATTAGAAAAAAATCTATAAATATAACTGCTGGTAATAATTATCATAAAAATATTTCAAATATATTTACCAATAAAGATTCTAATTCGGGTATAAACATACAATGCACTAATCCGCTAAGTAATTCACCAGCAGTTTTTCTTACTTCAACTCGTTCATCTTCTAATAAACGTAAAACTATATCTTTAACAGAATTAACCCATGATGGATTACTTAAAAATGTACACATGTTGTAAAATACCCAAGCTTGAAGGAATTCCAAACAAGCAGATCTTGTCCACCAAGATACATGCTTTGACATTTTTTCTACTGCTTCTAAAGCTACTGGCATATTACACGGCAATGTGAATGCTTGTGCATATATTGTTAAAGCAGATGTACACGATTGTTTCAATTCTTCATCTGTTTCGCAATTTTCCATCTGATAGATGATTGGAAATATTTGATACAATTCTGGCGGTAAACCATACCATGAACGATTCATATCTACAATCCATTTACAAATTGTCTTAAGTAATCGAATTGCTCTTTCTTTCTCTTCTTCATTTATTCCTATTTCTTTTAGATCGTTCGATTTAACAATAGATACATGTGCAGGCAGATTTTTTACATCATTGTCGAATTTCGTTGCATTTTCATCTACAAGAGGTTGTAATTTTGGCACTATTTTATTTAAGAAATCTTGTATTTGCGGTACCGACTGATTGTTTAAAGTTCTTAAACTTGTGAACACCGTTACTAAAACAGAACTTAACCGTTCTCTCACGTTTTCAAATGGATTTTCTAATAATCTATCTTCTATCCGTTTCAACAAACGTTGTAATAATTCCAAAACCCGCCATAGTTGTTCAGTAAGAGTCGTTTGTAAAATAAACAATCGTCCCGATTCAATAAAAGACGATTCTGATTCGCTAACAAAAATTTCTTCCATCAAATGCTCCAGTAACCAATGTTGTTTATTTGGATCTCTACATTGTTGAGCTGTGGAAAAACAATGGACCCAGTCCTCAAGAGTTTCTGGTGTCATATTAATTAAGGTAAGTTTTATGACCGGTAATAAAGAATCCCACATTTCACAAACCATATTAAATGGCCAATGTTTTGAACCCTTAATGATTCCCGCAATAATTTCGGCTGCACACCTTTGACTACTTTCTTGTTTATCCTTCACTAACTCATGTAAATGTGGCAGAAAATTTTTTAGGAATACTATCCCATGATTACGAAAAAGGGCTTTAAAAAGACGATATTTATAATAATTGAATTTGTCATTGTCCTTTTTTGTTTCAAGACTATAAAATTTTATGAGTTTTTTGATATTCTGCAAATCGTTAAAAAAGAGATCGATTTCTTTTTCATGATCTGTTAATTTTCGTACATTTGGATCTAGACATGGTTGTTGAGGTGTCGGCGCATACATTTCAATTTTTTTTGGCCATGTGTAATATCCTAGATATGGCTTATGAATAAATCTAGGTTCATCCCATTGCTCTGCAGTCAAGGGCCGAGTTTCGAAATTATATTGGAGCCAAGCATTGTCTGGTCTTTGCCCTCGTTCGAAATTCACAGATTGGTTTTCTGATGATTCATTTTGTTCTAGTGATGTTGGTGGATCAATAGTTATCTTGAAATTAAAAAATTTGTGTTTAAGTTATACCAAAAATATTTGCAAAATAAATTTTTTCAGTACTTTACCTTTGGGTGTTCTCTTTTTTGTTGTTGCAACATACATATAACTACACGAAGAGCAATATTTCTTTCACTTAATGAATCGTGTATTAATGCTCCTACAAAGTAACGAACTACTTTTGGTGGATAAATTTGTTCTGGGTGAACTAAATGTCGAATAAAGTCTATTGCCATTAAACGATGTCTCCAATGTAAATTCTTTTCCAAAAGGGCATTTAAGAGATCATTTATTAAACCATTATAAGATGCCAAATTACTTTCATTAAATGCTTGTGCAATTTTTAAACCTTCCACAATTTCATCCTCTGTGGGCTGAGGTAAAGTAGGTTGAGGATTAGTCTTCCATAAAGCTGTTGCAATTTCCAAACATGTATTCGGTATTTCAAACGTAATAGCGATCGTTGTAAATTGTTTACTTATATATTTCACAACATCTTCTTTCAAGCGAATTATAGATAATTTCTCACATGGTTTAGAAAGTACCAAAGTTGTCCATAAATCTCTCAATTTATTCCAATCATGTTCGATAATTGTTTCTTGAGAATCAACTAAAATATTCAGAGCTCCCTATGTAAGATAAAATGAAGTATTAAAAAAAATTGTATCAAAACGTTGCTTGTCATGATTGTTGTCGTTCTTACCTTATACGCATCATGATCTGCTTCCGGATCCGCCCTCAATATATCAAGTAATTTTGGAATAATGATTCTAGATGACAACGTCAAATGATGGAAAGCCCGCAAGAGGACGCGTTGAGCTTGACATCGCACGTCAGAGTACCTGCTAGTAGCCAATCTAAATAATTTTAACATTATTTGTTTATGAGCTTCAGTTAAATTAAAAAACTGTAAATATGAACGAGTTTTGTGTTGAATTTCTGCACATAGCAATACAAAGGATCCCATTATTCCCTTTTTTCTTACTAACATGTCCTTCATCATTTTGTGTGCTCTTTTTATATTTCTATAATTTACAATATTAGTTGTAACAGATGCAGGTCCTAATAAGAGATAGCCCCAAATCTAGAATAAAAGAATTTTATAATGTGTTTAATATTCTTTATTAACTTATTACTCTAAATAGTATATTTAAACAGATACCTTTATCAAAACAAATAAACTTTTTGTATCGCCCTCTGTATTTTCAAGAATTATACCTTGCAATTTATTCATAAGTGTTCCAATGTAACGTTTAACGTTACTACCATTAGGCATTAATATTTCATGTTTCATACCAAGTGTTGGCCTGAAAGGTTGCCATTTTAAAGACGATTTCACTAAATCTAATGGTTTCCCTTCATATATAGGTAAAACAGATTCACAACCTTCAATAATGGTGCTTACAATATTTAAGCTAGTCAGTAACTCTTCTCTAAAATCATATAATAATTTTATTTCACCTATTCTTAATGAATATTATCATTAAATATTATATAGAAGTGATCAATAGTTAACCTCCTTAATGTGATCAAGCGTTTACAATATGTCTTTAATTTATTTGTTTCAGGAATAAGATATCTTAAAAATATTCGATTTATTGCAGCCATTTCTTTCTTATCAGGAATGTACCATTTGACATCTAAGCTACTAATATCCAGAACTTGACCCCAGTACTTTATTTCATCAGTAGATGTAAAGTGACATGGTACCATAGTAGATAATGAATGAAGGACTGATTTTAATAATATACAAGCTAAATTGTTTCCTTCTCTAGAGTTTAAAATCACTACACGGTCAAGAACTGTTGTGAGTGTATCTATATAAGGTAGTAAATTGTTCCCTGTTGTAGTAACAGTTGCAGATAAAAGCAACATTGCATATAAAAGACGATCATCCACATGTTCTTCCTTAATAATATCATTACTTTCGCCCGTGATATCTAAGATAGTTTGTGAAAGTACAGGCAATAATGTTTTCAAAGTTTCTTTGCCATTAACTTGGGCAAATACTCGACACAAAGCAGCTGCCAACTGCCCAGCAACTTTAATTTCGAGTGTACGTTGAGTTATAAATGTGCATAATTTATCTAAAGCCTTTTTAAATATTGCATCATTAATATACATTAACAGGATCATGCACACATTATACAGAACGGTTTCTGTGACCTTTTCTAATTTACTTTTCTCGCCACCAGCAGAATTTTCTAATCTAACCAATTCTAGAGAACTGTGATCTATGAAAGAAAATATCTTGTCCAAAAATTGTAAAACAAAATCTTCAAATCCAGACGCTGTTTCATAATCTAATTTATCTTCTTCACCTATTGCTGTGATTGGTTTAGAAGTATCCACAATAGGTATGAAACAGGCATAAACTGAGATAAGACGGAAAGCTAAAAAGCACTTTTCTGGATTATTTGGATCAATGCTAGATAGAAGCAGAGAAAGTAGTGGTAAAACATGTCTTGGTCCTTCTGGGTATGTATAGTCTGCAAAAGAAATTTATAATTCATAAAAATGTAAAATAAATAGTAAATCATGTCAAAAAGTAGCCAGAAAAGTATAATCCACACCTGTATTTACATTTTTAGACCCTTCTGCCATTGGCCTAGCTATAGCTTCCATACAATTCAATGTAGCAATCAGTTTATATGATTCTATTGTGAGAGAATCCAATGTAGAAGACACTCTATTCAAAACATATGGAATAACCAAATTGGGTCTCATAGTAGCAAGATATTGTAAAGCTTGTGATGCATGATTAACACTTAATTTATTAAATATTGATGCCATAGTTACTGGTAACATACTTTTGACAAATGCATCAACATGACTATCAGTTAATTTATACTCTTCAGGAATGGGAGTTTCCCAAGTTGGCTCAGCATACCTTTCTCTATAATATAAATAAGACATACATTATAAATTTATAAATACTTGTAAAAATTAATTATAAAACTTGTTATTGATTCTCACTTGTGCAAACGCGTAATAAAATAAAATGAAAGCTTCATAAGAATCTCTTTTAATATATTCAACCAGTAACCATTATTAGCAGGATGAAAATATGTTTCTATCGTTTTCAAAAACTTATCAAGATATGTTTGAGCACTTGAACCATTTCCCTAAAAACATTATACAATATATGAAACAATATTTTATTTAAATATACTCTTTAATTTTCAATAAAATTTTACCAGAACTGCTACTATCCATATTGTTATAGAATTTGCATCTATTTCATGATGTTTTTGTATTTTATTATATGATACTGGTAATTTTAAGCACCGTATAAATCTAGTGAACATCAATGGTATATAAGGTTCCCAATTAATGTATCCAATGTTATAATTAGCTACTGCTGCCATTAACTCCATCATTTCATTTTCCCATGTTGGTGCATTGTGACATATTTCCCATAATTTCATAAATTCTTCAAACCATAGTTGATATCCAATTGAATGGTATTTTGGAGGCAATTGTACTGGTAAAAACCACCGTAACAGTTGTATACTTTGAGACATTGTTATGACATCGGTGAGGCATAAAGTTGGTCTTAATTCATCTAATATCTCCTGTGTTGCACTTAACTATTATAAAGGATTAATTTTCATTCTTTTGTTAATTTACTTAAGAAAAATATTCACTTACAGGAAAATAAACTTTTGCGTATACAATAAGTGATTCTGTTGTATTCTCAAAAAGATGACAAATATGGTACATTTCAGGACGATTTTCTTTTGCTTTCATTATACGAAGAATCATATTATAAAGAGGTCGCCATGGCAGTTTCAATTCATCAGGAGATATAAATTTCCTCTTTCTGTAAATATATATTAAAACATGTGAAATTGATTTCCTATAACAAATGATAATCCTATATAATATTATGAATAAAAGTTAAATCATCTTACTTTAACAACATTAGTAATGTAATAAGACACTGAAATGTAGAAGCTGTAGGTATTTCTGAAACTGTAACCAGTTCATATAATAACTTTATAAGCAAGATGTGATCTTCTTTGCTGAAGTTAAATCCATACATGTTTATGTAACTAGAAAAAATATTCATGAATCCAGATTACAAATATATTTTCTAAAATAAGCAGTATAATTAAAATGTAATTATTGCCTTTCTTTCAAATAATATAATAATATAAATGAATATACTCACTGGCCTAATTTAGTAACCCATACATAGCAGCCTGGCCATATTTCATTAAACATAACAGCACGCCCTAAATTTGCTTTAATTTCGGCTAATAAAGCCTGTGTTTCTGTCTCTATTTCGTCTGCATAAGGCAACAACTTATTGTATATAAATTTCTTAGATTGAACATCTTCTATACTTTTGTAAATACAAATATCTGCGAGATTCTTGTTCATTGTCACTGAAACTGTCTTACTATTACGAACACAAGAAGCACAAATAGATGCAACCTACAAAAGAGCGCACTGTACAATGCAAAATCATGTATATTATTAAGTCAGTAACAACTTGCTTATTCTGCTTCGATTTTATTGAGTCATGTTTTGCATTTTAGGATGCCATATTTGATGAATAAAAAGAAACATGAATTACTATAAATCTAGAGAAACATCGATCTTCGTATTCAATATATCGATATTCAATATGCTTATTAATATTATCGATAACAAATTCGATTTTTCATTTTGAATACTTTTCGTAATATCTCATTTATAATTAAATAATTACCTTTTTTTATGCTTTTCCTACAAAAGAATATAAGAAAGTTAAATCAGAAATGATTGATAAACGATAAGTGGTAAAAGTACATTTAAGTATGCTTTGAATATGAAAAACTGAAACCAAAAGAAATTTAAATACACATCTACTGCTTATAGCTTATTAGCATACGTATAATGTAAACATATATTATCCTATATGTACTACATGTACTCTTTATACTTTATCTTAGGCCTTAAACCGTATATGGTCTAACCTTTTTTCATATGTGTATACTTGACTACATACAAACATATGGCGACGGCGGTAGTTGCAAGAGGTCACATACAGACCATGCAGTGTAATCTTGAAGAAATGTAATATTAATAATTAATGTAATGTCGATGTGTTATTTTATGTGAATGAACAGAATTTTATATTTCTTCAATTTTTTCTTTTTAAGTAAAGATATCTAGTTTCTTAATGAAATAAAATAAATATGTAATTTTTGAAATAAACATACATATAAGGTTAAGATCCAGTTTTTATACTAAAGAAAGTTACATTTCTTTTCGAAACCAGAAAGATTTAATCTTTAAATGTTATTGATAGCTTAGTTCATCTAAGAACAACGGTATATTTAAATAAATAAATGTGTCAAAATGAGGACTAGGAAAACATTAGCAATCATCAGTGCAGGCTTAATTCTTGCCTGCTGTGTTATGATATATTTAATAATGGATTTAACACTTTTTCCACCTGGACAAGGGTCTAAACTTTCTGTTAATGATGTAAGTTATTCAATAAATATCTATAGATTATAATTTATATATAATAAACAAAAATAACTTATTGTTTTATATTCTTAGAATCAATGGCTACACTTTGAGAATAGATTAGCAAAGTTAGAAAAAGATTTCAATAAGCATCATGAAGTTATGAATGCTTTAAGGGAAGTGGCTGAAGCAAAACATTTTGTACCTATAGACCATTCTATAAATCGTCCTGATCAACCTATGTCATCTAGTTCTTCCCATTTAGGAAAAGTACTTAAATGCAATTTTAACATACAAAAAATTCCTGAAGTTGATATTCAAATGTTAGAGATATATAGGCAATTAGAGTTTGATAATGTGGATGGTGGAGTTTGGAAACAAGGATGGGATATCACATATGATGAGAAACAATGGCATCCAAATAGAAAGCTGAAAGTATTTGTTGTTCCACATTCTCATAATGATCCTGGTTGGCTTAGTACCTTTGAGAAATACTATGCATTTCAAACACAAAATATATTAAATAATATGGTAACAAAATTGGCAGAAGACAGAAGACGTAAATTTATTTGGGCAGAGATATCATTCTTTCAACTTTGGTGGGAAAGTCAGTCTAAGATAACTCATAATTTAGTTAAACGTTTGATTCATGATGGTCAATTAGAAATTGTATCAGGAGGTTGGGTTATGCCAGATGAATCTGTTTCTCATTGGACGTCTCAGCTTACACAACTTACAGAGGGTCATCAATGGTTAAAATATAATTTAGATTATATACCAAATTCAGGTTGGGCTATTGATCCATTTGGTCTTTCTCCAACTATGCCATATCTGTTGAAAAAGGCAGGATTGGAAAATGTATTGATACAAAGAGTTCATTATTCAGTTAAAAAAAGATTAGCTAAACGAAAACAATTAGAATTTCGTTGGAGACAATTATGGGATAATGATGGATCGACAGAAATCTTTACACATATAATGCCATTTTATAGTTATGATGTGCCACACACTTGTGGCCCAGATCCAAAAATATGTTGTCAATTTGACTTTTATAGACTGCAAAATTTTGGACTAAGTTGTCCATGGAAAATAGCTCCAAGAGCCATAACTAAATCAAATATTGCAGAAAGAGCTGCTCTCTTACTGGATCAGTACCGTAAAAAATCTCAGCTTTTCAAAACTGATGTGGTATTAGTACCATTAGGAGATGATTTTAGGTATACTCATTTTACTGAGTGGGATGCTCAGTTTAATAATTATCAAAAACTTTTTGATTATATGAATCAAAACTCACAAATGAACGTTCAAATTAAATTTGGAACGTTAAGCGACTACTTTGATGCGATCAGGGAAAAACACACTTTAAACGAATTTCCTACTTTATCTGGCGATTTCTTCACATATTCCGACAGAGATGATCATTATTGGAGCGGATATTATACATCAAGGTACACTCAAATTAAAATTAATCATAGTAAACTATCAACAACATGTTTATTAAATACATTTTAGGCCTTTTCACAAACGATTAGATCGTGTATTATTGAGTTTACTAAGGGCATCGGAAATATTAACTACTACAGCTTGGACTAAAGGTAATGACAATTTAGTGGAAGGTACTCTTGCACAACGTTTAAGTAAGGCAAGAATGTGGCATTCTTTGTTTCAACATCATGATGGTATTACTGGAACTGCCAGAGATGAAGTTGTTATAGATTATGCTAAGAAGATGATAATGGCCTTGAATAATTCTGCGCATGTATTACAACAATCAGTGGTTCATTTATTAAAAACTCCACAGGAATCTTCTGTTAATGTAGATGCTGTATATATTTCACTTGATGAATCTAGGTTTGAGAAAAATTTATGAATATTTTATGAAAAATAATAATTTTTAAAAATAAATAAAATAATAATTGTAAAAAACTCATGTTTTAATGCTTTAGATTGCGCCATACCAGTGTAGGAGACAAACATGTCCTAATATTAAGGGAGGAAAATCCTTTAAAAAAAGTTATTCTTTATAATTCTATTCCAAGACAAAGAACGAAAGTACAGACATTGGTCGTATCCACTCCGTTTGTTAAAGTTACTGATCGTATGGGTCAACCAGTACAATGTCAAATTTCTCCAATTTGGATTGGACCAGCTGCATTAACTGTTGCTAGATATGAGTTATCATTCTTGGTTACTGTACCTGGATTTGGTATTACAACATACGTAATTCACGCTTTGTCGAAATCATCGTTTCCACCGTACGTAATTTCATTTTTTAAATTATTAAATATTTATTTTTACAATTCAACTTTTTACTATTTATTATATGCAGGGAAGTGCATGTTGCGAACATAACTGTTTTTAATACAGATATAAACCTCCCAAAAATACCAGGTTTTAATCAAATTCAAGTAATACCAAATGCACAAGAATTTTCAATTACACAACGACCAGAATTATCTGCATCTTTTGGAAAGTCAGGTCTTCTGAAAGCTTTAAGAGTCACTAACATAACAGTACCTGTTCATTTAGAATTTGTTAAATATGGTACCAGAGGTTCTGGTAAAGATAAAAGTGGAGCTTATTTATTCTTACCTGATAAAGCAGAACCAGATTTAGTATATATGGACAATAAATGTATTATACACTTAATAACTGGACCCATTGTATCTAAAGTATTTGTAGAATTTGCACATGTACGTCATACTTGTATATTATACAACTCTCCTGGTACTGATGGACTTGGTTTACGTGTTCATAATGAAATTAACATATCAGAAACGCAAAATTATGAACTTGCTATGAGACTAAGTACAGATATAGCTTCAGGAGACCAATTCTATACAGATCTAAATGGCCTTAATGTAAGTAAAAATATCTAAAATATTCCATCATCACTAGTAAATATGTTTAAGAGAATGATTATTATTTAGATGATTAAGCGTCAAAGATTTCCAAAGCTTCCTACACAAGGAAACTATTACCCAATGGCGTCAAGTACATACATAGAAGATAAGAAGCTTCGACTAACAGTTGTAACAGCACAACCATTAGGTGTAAGTTCTATGGCACCTGGGCAAATTGAAGTATGTATCTAATATATCGTTCACTCGTGTAAGAATATATAATATATACACACTGTACATATATAATATTTTTATACAGATTATGCAGGATAGACGATTACTTCAAGATGATAATAGAGGACTTGGACAAGGTATAACTGATAACTTGTTAACAAATCATATATTCACGTTTGTTCTCGAAAAAAAGAAGTCTTTTTGTATATCTTCGACACCACCAACAAATCACCCATCAGGTGTACTCTCATTATATGGCCATTTAGCATCAGAAGAACTATTACACCCTATAATTGCCATGCATCCACATAATTCTTTACCTTTTAATTTAAATGCGTATTTCTCGCCACTTCGTTACGATTTTCCTGCGGATCTAAGCGTTGTTAACTTTCGAGTATTTCCTATCCCAGAAGGAGCTGGTAAAGGTATTGGAATGGTTTTACATCAAGCAGCTTTAGACATGTGTTGGAATGATAATTCTTATTTGCGTTATTTTAATGTTTCCGAATCCGTAGAAGTTGATTTAACAAAATTTCTTAATTATATAGATGATTGGGTTATTAGTAAAGCTCCGCTTACATTCCATAATGTAGGACCATCGTTGAAATCGCCTATTGTTAATTTATGTCCACACCAAATATTACCAATCTTATTTCACAAGACACAATCTTAAACGTAGAATTTAATGATCACTTAGACTCATTAAAAAGAATTAAGATTTCTGCTCATTGTTCCACTATCAACGGCCTTACTCAAAATGATATAATCCAATTGATCAGATGCTGGTGGACTGGTTTTATCCATCTTGTAGCTGTAACAATATCAGTTGGAAAAAATGATTTACAATTACAATTTAGTGGATACCGTTATTTTTATATGCTTTTAATTCCATATTGTTATGAAATTTTTCATGCATACAAGAACTATAACTTGTATAAGGCACATATATAAATCCTCTTTTACATAAGATACTTTTTCTTACTGTGATCTACTTTTTATCAAGAAAGATATTAATTATGATATTCAACAGAAAAAGATATAAAATATTTTTTGTAATTTTGTTCATTACCATAGATATTTAATTGATATTATTATTGATTATCATTATTATTATTATTATTATTATTCATATTGTTATAAATATGAATACAAAAATACAGAAACATATTCTTGCAGTTATACTGAAAAATAAAATGTGGGTTTTTATAAGATATTACATCTCCATGCTAGTCGTACTATTACTTTAGAAAATGTAATTTTATACATCTGTATGTATGTATGTACATTCTAAGTATTAAAAATTCTGTAATAAAGTTAAAGGTGTAAAAATCTATTTTCCTTATATTAATTTTCTGTTGTATAGTTATTAGTTTTTATATCCCAATAAAATTATATCTATATATTTATAAATTATATCTTACTTACCCAAGGGAATAGAAAAATTGCATCGCTGATGGGTTAAGTTTAAGTACAGTCAGAACTACTTTACGCATCTTGTTTTTTGATGCCATAGCTTCAAGAGCAGACATCATAAAATGGCCAAGTCCTTTTCGTCGTACTGTGGATTCCAACTGCATTTCATAACTGAAAAACAATTATAAAAAAAAAATTATAAAATAAAACTTGTCATCTTCTATAAATTATAAATGTATGTATAAGATCTACATACCAATACAGTACTTCTTCCCGATAATCTATATCAAAACGAAAATGAGAAAACCCAACAAATTTCTCATTGGAAGTTGCTACTAAATACCAAGCTGTTGGCTCTGTTAATTGTTTTTGTTTGGCGACTGAATCCCAACCCCAATCACTTTGTTCATACAGAGATTTCATATTACGTTCCATAATATCAAAAATCCAAAGAATACATTTAGGTTGTGCATCTATGGCTTTCATGCAAGAGAGTTCAATAGTTTGATTATCCTTTGTCATATATTTATGAAAGAAATTTAAGGGCTCTAAGGGATTTTTCACAGAGTTTGCTTTATCAACTAAGCTTTTAGCAATAGCTTCTTTTTCAGCCAGAAGTTGACGTCTTGTTTTCCTTTTCTGTAAAAAAAAATAACCTAATAAATAATTGTGTATAAATGTCGTATATAATGTTTTTAAGATAAAAACAAAATTGAAAGTAAAATAGATATTATATTGAGTATTATTATGATAGATTAATACTCCAATAATAAATTATTTTACTACTTTACATCGTTAAACAATAATAAAAATGTTTCATAAGATAGTTACCTTCATGATAATTATATTTCCCGCGTATATTGAGTAATATGATTTTAGGCTATATTCTTTCTTGTAACAATTATGATATGAAATTAACCAATTCAGTTTATATAAGGTGAAAGTATTGAAATTATTCTATAATTTCAATGTACTATATAAATAATATGTCATTTATATAAATAGTAAATCTTACGGGAATTTAACGGGAATTGATGTTTTTACTTTTTTATAAAAAGTTAAATATATTGTATTTAATAAGTATTATATATATAATAAAATGAATTATAGAACAGTCTCTTGGGAAGATCGACACATATAGTGCTTTGTTACAGTAACAGCTTGTACGATTCGACAGCACCAAAAGCCTATGTGTTTGATTAAATCAACTTATTGAAAGAATTGGTTGTGTGGTATAGCGTGCAAGACAACATTGTGTATCATTATATGATCAAGTGCCGTGCATGTGTAATGCTTTTGTATTAGTTCCAAAAAATATTTAGCAAGAAGAAAGCACTACGAATTTATTGATAAAATATCTTTATATGTATACATATATATAGTTATATATCTCAAATGATCATATACATCATTTATAAAAATACGGATTTTGACATCTCAGATTAATTGAAAGCAGTTTTATCTGGTTGGCAACAAATGCATATTGTATCTTGTTGTTAGTATCTAAAAAAATATCTATATTATAATATTTAGTATAAATTCATGATTATATATTTCATTTATTTCTCAAATTACTATGGTTAAGTAATTTAATCATCTATCATATATACATTGTTTTCTTTGTATCATTATTTCAATAATAACTAAATGTAATAAAATTTGATAAATATTGTCACTTTTTTTAATTCTTTATGTTTATACTGATATATTTTTCACAATGAACAATATATATTTCCAATAATTATTATTATTATTTTTTATTTCAGATATTGCAGTTGAATATTGAGGAATGGCTGAAAATACTACTGCATCAAATGCAGAGGAAAAAGCTATTTCCTCAGCTATGACACAATGTTATGAGAATTATATCATAGTTGATGTTGGTGCCAATCTTACTAATAAAAAATATAGCAGAGATTTAGATAGCGTAATTCAAAGAGCAAAGGATGCAGGGGTACAAAAGATTATGGTAACAGGTGCAAGTATTCGTTCTAGTAAAGAGGCACTAAGATTAACTAGGATATATCCTGGTACTCTTTATTCTACTGCTGGTGTGCACCCTCATGATGCAAAATCATGGGAAAATCCTGATACTTTGCAAGAACTTGAAAGCATAGCTAATAATCCCGAATGTGTAGCAGTAGGAGAATGTGGCTTAGATTATAGTCGTGATTTTTCTGATCCTGAAACACAACGTGCTGTATTTCATAAACAAGTAGAACTTGCATGTCAATTAACTAAGCCACTTGTAATACATGAAAGAGGTGCTCAGACAGATGTTCTAGAAGTTCTGAATCACTATAAAAATTGTTTACCACCAGTTTTAATCCATTCATTTATCGGAACTGCAAAGGAAGCACAAATTTATTTAGACCATGGTTTTTATCTAGGAATTACAGGATATTTATGCAAAGACAAATCTGATAGTGGAATAAGACAACTGTTGGAAAAAAGACTTGCACCTCTAGACAGAATATTAGTAGAAACGGATGCTCCATTCATGTATCCTAATACTAGAGCCAGCAAATTACCTATACATGTTAAAGATGCTCTAACTGAACGATCCATGACATTTCTTCATCGTTACTGTACTTTTCAACGTAATGAACCATGTGCCTTACCAGCAATAGTAGAAATGGTAGCAGCATTTATGCAAATTGCTCCAGAAGAGGTTGCCTTAGCTACTGCTTTCAATGCTTTGAAATTATTTGGTCTAAATCAGTGATATTAATAATTGTTTTTTATTCAGAAAATGGTGCTACTGGGTGCTATTTTACATTTTAATTATTCTGTTATCAATATATTGTCTATGTTTAAAAGCATTACTTGTGTGTTTATCAAAATATGTCTTTCATAATAACAATACCAACTTACATTTATATAACTTATTAACAATTATAGGAGAGAAACATGTCATGAAATACATTATTTATACATTAATAACTATTATCTTCGATATATATGTTACTTATATTTACATTATTCCTATGCAAAAATATTCATCTATACAAAAGTTCATCAATACATTAAAATTAGTAGTATATAAATTATTTGATTTATAATGCAAATTTTGTAGAAATATATTATGAAATATATGATTCTGAAATTATACATTTTAATTGTTGATGTTATAAATATTTTCATATAAATAAATTGTTACATAAATGAAGAGTTCATTGTAAATATTTCTTTAAACTTTTGGAAAGTCCTAGTTTTAATAATATTAACATCTTTGAATAGGTCATTTGAATATTTCCACTTTTATTGATGATAGAAAAAAATATGTCACATCAAACTTGTATGGTGTTGAGAGACACATAATTTGATGTAAATAGTTCTTTGATAGGTAGACCCATAAAGGTCATATGAAGGTCAAATTCGTTTTTTTTAGTGGAACTATATGCTTTTTTATGTGCCATCTAACAGAGTGTTTTAAGACGCGCACTATAATTTGAGGTCATTAAAGATCAATTACAAGAGAAAATAATTTATTTCATGTAATGGTGATTTTTTACTGTACCAGTACACTGCTAGTTTAAATGTTAAAAATAGTGATCTTGACCATCGATGCTCATGTTAATACATTTTTTTTCTGGTTATTGATATTTGCTGCTTTTACTGCTGTACATTTGCTGCTTTAAGTTTCCCCATAAATAAAAATTCACGATTAATCCGGCCGTGATTGATTTCTCGCAACGCTTTAGACGCATCAATAGTCAAGGTCACCACTTTAAGTATCTAAAGTAACAGTGTACAGGTATATTAATAAATTACCATTATATAAAGTAAATTATTCAACCGTTCTCATAAAGTAAATTATTGTCTCATGCAATTGATTTTAGATGACTGTGATTTTGTCTGGTCATTGTATGCATCTTAAAACACTCTACTGGATGGCACGTAAAAAAGACATTATTCCATTCAAAAAAACTACTTATCAAAGATCTACCATGCAAGTTTGGTCAGACATACTTTTTTCTATCATCAATAACGGCCGAGATATTCAAGCAGCCTGTTTTAAGTGCCTCACCCTGTGTATTAAAATATGTTAAATATATTATTAAAACAAATATATTTATCTTAATCTTATAACAAAAATACCATAATACATGGAGTATGAAAAATGATTTTGTTTCTTATTTTTACAATTTTTTATATTTATTAAATTATATTTATTTTTATAAACAATTTATGAACTACTATCATTTTGAATTGTACTGTTTCAATTGTATGGCTTTCTGAAGATGTAACACTTTTTCTTTATCAGAGAACTTCTCCCAGAGGTATGGATTTATAACAAAGGAGTGGAAACCTGGTAATGTTTCTATTATTTTTAATTGTATCTTCACTGTAGATAATAAATTTCCTTTATTAATAGAATATGCCTCTATTGGGAAAGCGAAAAAGAGAATTCTGTAAATCAAAATAAACATTATTTTTGGATTAATGGAATAATTATTAAACTACTTCAAAATTATTTCTTACTTGCTACATTCTGTTAGCGATGCTAGTTCTTCAACAAATGTAATATTATCATAATTATTAGTATTTATAAAAGAGCCATCCGGTTGTATGACAACGACGTAATCTAAAATAATAAAAATCAAAGATTTGAAGCTGCAAATCGTTGCTGTTAATGTTTGGTTATGATTATTCACAAATATGTTTACCAACAAATTCGCCGAATTTTGTTCTTAAACCACTTTTTATGTATTCAGTACCTCCAACAGCTTCTTTTAGACTATCTATTAAATAAGGTATTTCACTACTGTCATGTTCAATTTTAATTTCATTTAATTTGCTTTCATCTGGCACAAACCCATTATATTCAGGATAAAGCTGTTTTACACACCAATATAATTTTAACACAGATAATGTAATATCTTTTACAGAAAGAAATGAATTTTTTTCACAGAAAGAATTATATAATATGAAAGACTTTTCTATTAATTCCGGACAATAAAAATTTAGTGAAAGTAAATGGAAAGCAGTAGACACTGTGTTAGATACTGAACAATCTATAGTGATAATAAGATTCTGCAATTTTCTGCCTATAGTTTCCCAATTATGTGGTATATAATCAGCAATAATATAGCCTTTGATAAATGTATGTATATCGATAGAATATCTTTCTAAAATATTTGGATTTTTAAGACATTTTTCCACTAAACAATTTAACAAAGGAATATTACAAAAGCGTATGTCATTTAAATGCTGTAAGATGATTAATTTTTGTTGGAAAGTAGTATTGCTAATTAACACAGTAGAACATAATTTATCTATTAATGCTTCGTTATAGAACTTCTTTTCTCTAGAAAAAAAAAATTACAAATAATATAAATATTTGTATGATATAAGTAATTTTAATTATATAACACTTACGAATTTAGAACTTTTTTAGAAATGCAATGAAGTAAATGCTCGATTTCATTGAAATTTAATCTATTACAATTAATCAATATCATACGTTGTACATAAGGCAGAAGTCGTGTAGAAGGTAGACACAACTTTGGTAAACTATATATTGCATTAAAAACTGGCATTACATTGTCTAAATTTATTCTGTTTTTATTTTTCTGTAAAACTCGGAGAATATGCCTTTTTACAGTTAAATTATTTATCATAGAACAGAAGTTAAGGGCTTGAAACAAATTAGTACTATCTGAATTAAGTTCAATTTGAGCTTGCTGTTTAAAAGCATAAGGTAATGCACGAAGTAAAGATTCAGACAGAAATGATTTTTCCATATCGTATAACATACTATATAGAATCATTATCTGTCCAACTGTGAAATCATTCAAGTAAACACGTATCATTTGAAGCAATGTTTGAATTAATACACTGTTAGCCGGAACATTAAAAAATAGTAAACATTGTAAAATGTTTATAGTATCATATCTGCTTAAAGATCTAACATCTTTGAGTATCACTTTACAAATATTTCCAAATCCTTTGGAATTTGTGAAGTCCGTCTGATCTAATTTTATATTTCTATTGAACTTTTGATATAAAATATTTATAGTTTTAACAGCAGTTTTTGCATCCATGTTTTTAATATTTTCTTCAATATATTTCATAGTGTTTTCATTGTCCAAAATCTCATTATTTGTTATTAAATTTTTAACAATTGAAACATCTATAAAAAATATAATATGTATACATGATATATAAAGATTGTAAAAAGAGGGCTAGAAACTTCATTACCGTAGCTTGATATTGTACTAAAATTTGATAAAGTAGTCCATTTATGGATTATCATTGAATCTTTCACTAATGTTCTACTAATCTTATTCATTGTATATACTCTTTTTATTTATTACAAGAAAATCACCTAAAAATATTAACCATTAATTTAAAGTACCGTAGAAACATACAAGTGTAGCATAAATCATATAATCTGAAGCACGATCATATAAACATGTCGCGACACTTGCCAGGAAAATTTTCTCGGAGATTGAGTTGTGTCTAGTCCACGATCATATGAAAAAATCTCAACATTCATTAAGGAAAATCGTTTAAAAATCAAGTTGTGTCTAGTTATGAAAAATCAACATGAAAGGTCAACATTCTTCAAAGGTTCGCATTCTTGCGAGACGGACAGTATCTGTAATTGTATGTTATTTGTCTAAGCATTCTAGCATGTCATGCATGCGTAAAATGAGAACCTCCTTGTCTTATATGTTGATTTTTCACGATTCAATTTTTGAACGGTTTTCGCTAGCAAGTGTTGATGCTTGTTTATATGATCATGATTCAGCCTCGTACAAACTAACTTTCGGTGAAATTCAGTCCAATGCTCATCTGTGCGGATCACAGTCATATAATGTTTATTTAATATAAATTATATAATATAATGTCATATAATGTTTATTTATATGATTGGTGCGGACCAATCAGATGATGAATAGGAGCAATATGGCGTCAAAGTAACATGTAAAATGCCTTAAAAATGCTCAGTTTGACAACTTAATCATAACCTTTGGATTATTGGAGTCCCCGCTGTAAAACTTGTTTTTTGGGATTCTGTACATCAAAAATTATAAGCTTGCGAAAGAAAAGTCAGTAATTTTTGAACCTCTAAAGTAAAGTTTAATGGTATTGTCAATATGTGACGTATAACTGAAATACTTTGTGCACTGTGGTTATTTTTTATAGTAAGTAAATTTTAAAAACATGTCAAGAGAAACAAGGACAATGGAGATAAATAAATACATTTTATCAAAATTATGGTATACGTCTCTTATTATTTACCGGAGAAATAATAACAAATCCTTTTTTTCACAATGTAACAATGATATTGAAGATTTTGTCGAGTCAAAAACTCTGATTACAAATTTAATGTAAGTATATATAATGAAATTTTATATATTAAAAATGTTTTATTTATCATATACAATATATGTATATACGTAAAACTAAATATTTTACTACTACTACTACTAAAATATTTTTTTAAACCATTTAAAATAAATAATAACTTTTGTATTATATACTTTTACAGTCATTCTCAGAATGAAAATCAATATCAATGGATAAGTTATATATTATTGCATAAATTTCTCAACAATATAGCTTTAGATACTAAATATGTAGAAAAACCACAAAGTTATGTTCAAATGATATATGCTTTGCAATTGTACAAAAATTTGACAATATATTTACAACAGGTATTTTAAAATTGAATTAATTTATACAAATTCATTTATATATTTTATTTCAATTATATTCATAATTTATTTTATATTATACATTTTACAGGAATTACTAGCATTCTATAAAAATAGTTTAGAACAAAGAAGTTCAGAAGATTTTGAGAAAATACAGAATGGATATTTTATACTTTTGAAAAAAAATGTTTGTGATAATCCATTTATTACATGTTGGATTCTTAACGAATTATTGTTAATTTATCCTAAGTCATCAGTTAATATTATTTATAATCTACAAAATTTTTATTTTTTGCTGATAAAAGAATTGATGGAATTTGAATTATCTAAACAGAAATCAGACAATGACAATTATTTTGGATGTATATTATGTATTATTTCAAAAATGAATATTGTTGAATTTAATGATCCTACATTGTCAAAATGGCTTTTTCCTATGATGTTGAAAACTAAAAATATTCAAGATATTGAATTTGCATTGTATTCAAGAACAGATCATCACTTTTTAAAAAAATGGTGTACTTTTCTTAGTGAATTTTATATACATTCCAAACCTAATAACAATTTGAATCATGTATTGAAAATTCAGAAAATATTATTTCATTTTCCTTCTGCTTCTGTCCCTATTCTAAATAAGAATAATCTTATAGAAAGAATAAGTAATAATAAATTACATTGGATCATAGACATTTTGGTAAGTAACAGGATATAAATTACTATATAAAAGATTATAAAATATTTGTATGTAATATTAATATTTTTTTAGGACATGTGTTATATTTTAATGATAAATGGACGATATAATGATGTTTCATTAATACTATCCTGTACATTATTAAAAGCATTTTGGCCAGTTTTGTTATTTAAAGTTTTGCATGAGTATTCGCAAGAAGAAATATTTTTAAATAATGCTAAGAAAGATTATGATTTCATATGTAATTCAATTGAATTTTTAATACCTAAATGTAATTTTGATGTATTATGTGATCCCACATTGAATGAATTACAAAATGTACTGTGGAAAAATGTAAAAATTTTGAAATATATCCTAAACTGCAGAAGAGAAGATGTTAAAACAAATAACATATATCATGATGAGATAACAGAGACAACTGACTTTCAGCAAAAGCTTTCTATACAGCAGATATTCAATCTTTTACAACATTTTGATAGTCTTTTAGTATTAAAAATGACAACAGATATATATGAACAAAACTATGAAAAAGTAAAAAATTTATTAAAAGATGTTTGCGAATCTGAAAATGTTTTCATAGCATATTGTAGTATTTTAAGTGCTTTGAAAGGTGTCTTATTGTGTAATAGTTATGAAGCAAAGCAATCTATTATATCAAAGTACTTTTTTGATATGGATCATTATATAAAAATCTTATTTCCGCTTAATCTACGAATACAAGTAATAGAAAATATATTTTGTTTACTTTTTTTGCGATATGAAGACTTTGGTCATACACAAAAAAATTATGACAAAAGCTATATAAATAAATCCCATGAGCAATTAAAATTCGAAAGTAAGTGGATGAAACAACATCTAGGAGGTTTTATTTGTAACAAATATGCTGTGAGAGATATATTATTCCACTTAGAGAATATTATCTCGATAACAGAAACTGCATGCACAGAAGAATCTATAGAAGAAAAAGAACAAATTCAAAACAATATTGCTTCTATCAATGCAGCAATAACAAATGCTAAATGGAGATTTGAACTTTATACAACTTCGGAATTTACTAAAAATATTAATATGAAATATGAAAATAGAAGTTACTTATCTAAATTTAAACCTAAATCTCTATTAGGTGGAAAGTTACCTTCCGATTGTTCCAAAGAAAAGATATTTTTTTATCAAGAAGGTAATATTTCAGATGAAACAGAGACAAGATCTAGTAATAGTTCTGAATCAGAACTAGTACATAATACTAAATGGCGAAAACGTTCTAATAGTTTAGTATTAACAACAGATGATATAACAACTAAAGACATCATCCATAAACCATTATTTGTGAACTTTATGCTAGCAACAAAAGAAAGCTTAATTATTAGATGTTTATGGAAAAATGATTATGCAAAAGCACAAGATATTATAGAGGTAACTTTATTAATATAATTTATTTATATGTTTTTTATTGCAGTTTCTAATTTTTTATACGTGTCTTCTTCAAACTCAGTAGGCTTGTATTTAGTTGGTCCTTTTTCTTCTTCTTCTTTTCTTTCAATTTGTCTGAATATACCAGGAGGATTACTTGCATAATATTGCTTTGCAAATAATATTCTTTTTTTTGGAAAACAAAATTTAAAATGGAAACACCAGCAGCACCATCCTATAGAACAATGCACTGGCATGTATTTAAAGCTATTCTTATTTTATGAAATCTTTAATAATGTAATTTACCTCTATGGCACCAACAAGGAACTGCAACACATACATAAATCAAAAACCAAACTTTAATAGTTAGACCTATTTTGCGTAATGTTCTTTTAACAACACATTTATCTTTTTGTTGTTCATAATTGTACATTAAACAATTTAGTGGTTTAATATGAAATATTCCAGTTAGGTTTGTACAATTTTTAAAATCAACTAATTTTTGCAATATTTCTTTAGGATGTTCTTCTAGTTTTCCCTCATCAGTAAAGTTCAAAGTTTTGTTAGAATTTATATATTTCTCAATTTGTCCTTCATATTCTTTTTTGAACTGATCATAGTCATAGGCTTCTTCTCCTGGTTCTGTACTATCAGCATATCTAGGATCTTCAAATATGTTTGCAGAAATTGATCTTTTATTCTTATTGATATTAGCAGCAACATTAGTTATCTTTGAAAAAGAAGAATTATTTTGCAAATTTTGAATTCCTGTCTTTTATAATCTGAAAGTAAATATTAATAAAGCTACATTCTTATCATTATCTAATGATAAACTGGTAGTAATCACTTTATCAAGATTTTCCTTAAAACCAGCAATAAATGGTGCATCATCTTCCCCTATATTAGAGTTCTCCCATATTTTTGATTTTAAATGGAAATACATATTTGTATGCTGTATTTTATTTATGGTTTCATGTTTATTGTAACTGTCTACATATGAATGTAGTGGTCTGTATCTATTTTCATCTTCTATATAAAAGTTTAAATTTCTTAATTCTTTAGGCTGTATCATTTCATTTTCACTTTGTTCATCATAATCTTTATTATCAGAGGCAATCTCGAATACTTTTTTATCTCGTAAATTGATCTGCATAGAGAAAGATTAGTAAAAAAGATTGTAATAATAGCAATTAATAAAATATTAATACTCAACTTTATGCAATGGTAATGATAAAACAGAAACATTCAGTAACAACCATGTAGAAAATACGTTTTGAAATAACATATTTAATTAATATCTATATTAATGTGTTCTGATTTTTAAGACATGCAATATGAAGAATACCCAGCTAACTGGGGAAGTGCAGTTTTCCAAAGCATTACGTACACTTAGGGAAAATGTATGTAAACAAGCAAATACATTGAAAAATAATGGTCAATCTCCAGAGAACTCACAATTTTCTACACTAGAGGTACACAGTAACAATTAATTAATATAATCTATAAGAATAATAATTAATAGTAATTAATCTTACAATAATATTTTTGTAGAATATAAGGCTAGTTACACAAGAGGGTATAAAATCCTCTAGACAAACTAGTCAATTTGAAACGTTTTTGATATCTCAAGAAATGAATTTGCGATTATTATCTATGGAAATTCTCACCAATAATGAAATATTAGCAATATGTGCGTTAGATTTGGCTTTAACAATGAGTCAAACTTACCCAATTTCACAGAATCTTTGTGAAATTGCAGTGAAATACTTAAAATTGTGTAAAACATTTGATAATACTGAATATGTATACTTCTTTCATAAATTTTGTCAATTGTTATATGAAAAGAAAGATGTGGTTTCTGTAGAAGATATACTCTGTGATGCAAGAATTGCATTATGCATAAAGGAATGTAAAGAAAAGGAAAACTTTTGGACTGATATTATGATTAATCATCATGAATTTAAAGAATCACAGACTGATAAAGATACAATTAATCAAATATTAAAAGATAGTAATTATTTGCCTGGTTTAAAAATACTTAGCAAAATAGTAACAGTTGCTTGCGGATCTCGGAAATATATGCAAAATATGTGCTCTCACTTACAACTTTTACATTCAATTATTCCAACTGAACATACAGTATCTACAGTTTCTGATTTATTAAAAATTCCTTTACATTATTATTTTGGTTACCAAATATTTGAACTTAAAATTGAGCCACAAAAACTTGAAGCAATTGCTCATGATTTACAAGTTAATTTGTCGTATAGTATCCTTACAAATACTTGCCCTAAACTTTCTTATCGAGAAGATACAAGTTATACTATTATTAGTAAGGAAAATGGATGTATTGTTTTGAACAAAGCTTCATCTAAGTCGGTGTGTATAAAAAATTTTTAGAGAATTGTATAACAAAATTAAATAACCAAATAATAATAATATCTTAATTTATAGGATTTAAATTACAAGCTTCAAAGACCAAATCAATGCGTTTCAGAGATATTAACAGAAATGTTGCAAATTTTGCATAATTTAAACGTGAATCAATTCCGTTTGGATCCTGATGTTTGTAAAACTATTTTAAACTATTCTGAAATTCAAACTGTATTAAAGAAAACATCTCGTCTTGCAAGTTTAGATTTGAGTGAATTATCTGTGGGTAATGAAACATTAGCATTTCTTTTGAATACATGGAATCTGATGTTTCTACATACTGTTTTAACTATTTGGGGAAATCGTCCTCCTTTTAACAACTTACAGCATGCAATTTCATCAATGTCAGTTGGTTATTTAATTGGTGATTTGGGTTTAGTAACAATTGCTGCACTTAGATCAAAATTATTAAATAACATAATGTTAGAAAATACATTTTTTATACAAGTTGAAGAACTTAATGAACCAGCTTGGCAAGATTTGGACATTACCCATGATCCAAGAGTAATTTTTGTAATGGCTAATGAATTTTTAGGGTCACCTCGTATACAAGTAAGCTATTTTTTCTGTATGACTTATTAAAAATACTTATATGTTTATACAGTTTTTTATTGATATTTATATTTTTAGGTCTATAACTCAGACTCATTGGATGAAGATTTAACTAACGCTTTTCATGAATATCTAAATTATTACTCATGTGAGAAGTCTACTCAAAGTATAGAAAAACAAAAGATAATGTTACTTCCAAAAATTGTAGAACAATATCAAACCTTCATTTCTCAGAATTTTAAAAATGATTTACAGATAAGTAATAACAGTAACAAATTATTTTCAATAAATGATTATTTTAAATCTTTTAATGAAGATATAGTTATACAGTATATGCCACTTTCCTATTCATACAATGTAATATTGAAATATTCAAATTATTCCAATTCATATAATCATAAACAAATTAATCAGTATAATACTACCTGGAAAAATCATAATATAAGACCAAGTTTATTACAATACTTAGAAGGCCAATATTGGATCGTTTCGTATCTTTTACAAAGGATAAATAATGAAAATCCTACTATTTTAAGAAACAGTTGTGATAACTTGAAACGCACCGCATGTCTTGAAAATCTTTTAACGTCATATTGGACGAAGGAATTGAAACTATTATTTGAAAATAATCAAACTCTTGCAGCCATATCCGAGACGATATCAATACAAAAATTGTGGTCTCATTTTGAACTTATGTTAAAGGAAGATGAATTGGATGCTTGTTTGAGACTTATAAATGCTTTGCCAACTCATATTGCTTTAAGCAGCGAATTGCAATGTTTCCGAGATAAAATTCTCAGTCACATAATTTCGAAAAAAAAAGATACATTCAACACGGTGATATTGCAATATTTATATCAAATTAAAGATATATATATATTAAGCCAGACAGTATTGTATAATGTTAACAAATGGCATATAAATATTTGTGAGAATGCATTACTTCATACAGTATATCATGTAGATAACTACAAATTACCTATACATTGTAAGTTACAATTGAATGAAATCTTGCACAGAGTGCTAATTTTTCATAAAATGCTTCCATATTGTATAATTAAATCCAACGAAATTTCGTATAATATTGTTTATTGTACAGAAAAAGTTGACCCATTACAAATTATCAAATCACTAATCAATGCAGATAAATTTGAATTGTGTTTGGAATGGATGGAATGTCAAGCATTTTCTTTAGAAATACATCCTTCTATAACGCAAGATTTTTTAATTGGTTTTTTAAAAAATGAATCTCAAAATTTTAAACAAACTTTAAAGGTATATTAACAGATACTCTAAAATTAATATTATAAATAATAATTTTCAGCTTTTAATAAAGTATATTGTTCTTTCTAGTTTTTTCAGGCATTACCTTTGGATCAGTCAATTAAACTTTGCAAGATTGTCTTAAAAAAATTAGAGTCTATTGACTCATTAAGATTTATTTGCAATTATTTATTACAGTATTGTAAAGCAACAGAAACTATAAAATATAGACGAACTCTACTAGGAATTGACATTTTAAGTATGTTAAATGTTCAAGAGAGACCATTATATATTCATCTTATCAAGGAACCGTTATTAATGTTAGAACAATTGCTGATGAATTGTAAATTTGAAAGTATTCAAAGGATATTAAGTAGAATTCAAAACAAATTAAATCAAACGGATATCCCAAGAAGTAGCTTTGACAAAATTATAAGATTCTATGCTCAAAAGTCATTAGATTGCCGTGTATCTCTACAATGTGATTCTATTGAAAACAAACCAAAAAATGTACAACATTCTGCTTCAGAAATAGAAAACATTGAGTTTGTTATGCCTATAGTTGTTCCTACCAAAGAAGAATGGATACCTAATGATAAGGTATTTAAAATCACATGCATTTCTTTTTTAACATTACTATCTTATTAGTTTGTAACATTTGAGATTGTTCTAAATGTTTTTTGTTTAATAGGCTGGGAAATGTAGTTGCTGCAAAAGTGTTATATTTTCAATGTTTAATAGACGACATCATTGTCGTAGATGTGGCCGGGTTATTTGTGCAACATGTTCCCAACATCGCATGCAAGTATCTGGTTATCCACCCTCTGTACTTGTTCGCGTATGCACCGACTGTAAACGACAGACCGCATTACAAATGCACACTTTTCAAGGAACAGAGTCCACTCCAAGTAGTGAAATATTTGATTATTGGCGATTAACAAGAGACCAGAAACACAATGATACTATCAGGGAAGAATTTTCATTTGAATATGCCCCAAACATTTCTTTATGTTTAGCTATTCTGAATTTGCATTCCGAACATCAAACATATGCTAGGTAATAGTAACTTTTAAATATTATTTCATTTATTTCATAAGGCTTTCATGTAAGGATATGTAACAAAATGGATATTTATAGTTTTCTATTAGATTGTTGTGACGAAATGAAACGTCTTCTACGACCTGTTAATGGTGGTAGAGTAAATCCTGAAGTTGATCACACAGTTATTATTAAAATGATACGTTCCTTGTTAGTAGCTGCAAAAGTTAAATGTGCCAAGCTTGGTCTTAATACGGGACTAGCTCATTGTGATCGTTTTCTATCGCAAGTGGATCTTATTGCAAGTCTTATTCAATTTGATTGTTTACATTTAATACCATCTGATAGTTTACATGATCACACCCTAAGAAAGTTGAGAGATCTTTTAATTAAAAAAGAACAATGGACTCTTGCTTTAGATGTAAGCACTAAAGCAGGTTTAGAATGTTTAGATACACAAGGAGTTTGGGCAACTTGGGGTAAAGCATGTTTAAAAATGGGATATTTTAATCAAGCACGAGACAAATTTTTCCACTGTCTTGATAAAGTACAGCCTGAGAATTTTGATGATTGGGTAATTCTGTCATATCCAGAAGAATCAGAAATTTTGAGCAAAAATGGAACTCAGAAGCTAATAAATGAAACTAATAAAAACAAAGAAATTAAAGTGGATGAATTAAGCACAAAGAAGATAGAATTTTCAAAAAATCGTCCATTAAAAGATCCGCCATTACTTATAGAAATCCTACAAATATTGGATAATTTAAGCATATACAAGCAATATGTACAGCATCCTCATCAATACAAGTTCAATACCTCGCAAGAAATGTTAAATAATTTTGGAAGCTTTAAAATCGCTAATCAAAGACAGCTTGATATTAAAAACACATCTGTAACGGTACAAAATATTTGTTATCATGAAAGCATTTATTATTTATTAACTTATGGAAGTTATAACTCAATTTTAGAGTTCTTTTTAAAACACGAGAAATATGATAAATGTCTTATTTTTACTTTAGAAAACAATTTGGAACCCGATTTATTTTTCAATGCAATTTACTTATATTGTTTAAGAAATGGAAGTATTGACAAACTTCATGAAGCAATGATGAACAAGGATTCAAATTTATTAATTTGGAAGAAATATTTAATATATATTTGTCATAGTTTAGAAAAAAGACAATACTTGAATATTTTATATCATTTGCAACTTTTTATGAAAGATTTTATACGTGCTGCAATGACTTGTATCCGCTTTTATCTTAACGATGTAAGCGACTATTCAGATTTAAATGCTAAAATTAATTTCTTATTCGACGCCCAAAAACATTTGGAATCTGAGTTGCAAATTGAAATTTTAAGTCGTAAAAGAAAACGAAGTACGAGCTCCATGTATAGCAATCAAGGAATTCTGACAATGGAAATGGAACCATCAGAGATAGATAAACATATAAATTCAATTTCCAGACAAATGGAAATTACAAAGTTTCTAGCAAATTGTGAAAAAGAGGGAAGAGCTCCTATTCACTTTTTAAGCATGTTCCCAAAAAAGGACTCTAATAATTCTTCTAATCTGGAAATACCAACATTATTTGGTGATCAACAACAAAAGATTGACTTGGCTGTTTTAGCCATTCTTTGTGGACGAAATATTGAAGAAGGATTTGGCATAGCATTTAGAATAATCCAAGGTCTCTTTTTGATTTATATATAGCCTAAATACTTTGCAACTTTACCTTTTTATCTAAGTGATGTTATTATTTTAGATTACAATTTACCACAGCAAAAAGTGTATTCTCTAACTGGACACATTTTGGGAATGAAGAACAATATTTCCGCAATAGAACAATTAATTAAATGTTGTCATACGTCTGGGATTGCAAATTCATATATTATATCAGATTATGTACTGACTCACTGTGTGAAGTTGTTATTAACTCATCAACATGATGAAACTAACTCACTTTTAAAAAATGATATTTATAATCTTATTAAATTAATAACTGACATAGAACTTAAAGTAAGACCAAAAATTGCATGCACAAATGGATTTCCGATCTTTTGCAACAAAGTTTATTCATCCTTCTGTTTTCAGATAAATGCATATATCGAATGCAAACAATTAAAAGCAGCATACCTATTAGCTGTGAAACATTCAAGAGCACAAGATATAAGAAAAATTTTGAAGGAATCAGATAGGCTTGGTCGAAATGCTATTAAAGCAATATGTATAAAATGGCTTCAGCAAGAACCAAAATTATAATTTTAGGGTAATTTATAAGAGCGAGTAAACGTGCAATATTTCTCTATTTCGCTTTTTTATTAAAATAAGATATTTTATGTATCTTTCTTATTAAATATTTAAAAAATAAATCTTTTATAAATCCTTTTAAATGATTATTTCTAAGTATTAAATACAAAAATTGAGATTCTGAGCACTACATAAATGTTTCTAAAATAATATACAAAAACATATATATTTTGAATGATTTTTTCATTTTTTATTTTGCAATTAAGACATAAGATATATATGTATTTAATTTTCAATAACTTAATCATGATTATATTAAGTAAATGTATAATATAATCGTAAAAGAGAATATAATAATAAAGTTAAAAGAATTTATTATTAAATACATTACTAATAATAAATAATATTTGACAAATTGGCATCTCTTATTATAGGAGTAAAATATTATACACTTCAAAAATAATACTTTTTATCATTTTTTTCATATATTTTTATAAATTTCTTTTATTATTTGTAAATATTACATTTGTATATCATTATAAAAAAAATTATATGCTCGTAAATAAAGAAAAGTATGTTTAGAAAATAGATATTTCAAAATAATTATGGAATGTATGTATGAATCTTAAATTCTATAGTATAAACTATTATAAACCTATTACAAAATATAAAAAATATTTCAATTTATATATAATACATTCATTATGCATTATACCAAAATGTGCATCAAATATAAATATCAAACTGTATTGTACTGTATTTTAATCATAAATATTTTTTCATTTTTTCCTATTCTTAGACATTCTCTCATAAACCTCTTCTACAATAATAAAGAAGATTATATGCTCCAAGGTGTTTGTTTATATTTCCTTCTTGTCAGATTGTTTATGTTCAGTATGTGATAATGATAATAGCTTTTCATCATATTTTTGTGCAAATGCAGCATCAGCCTCTTTGATTGATGAAAGCAAATGGTCTTTTTCCTGCTGAGACCAATTTTGACTCCATTGTCGAAAGAGTTTTATACGACATTCAAACAGAGTTGGTTTGTCCTCTATAACATTTGCTAAATGTTTCATCTTAGATAACAATCTATGAACAAGATTCGGAGGTCCACATTCTTCGATAAGTATATCCAGAAAGTCATTTTTTTCCATTTCAGACCATTCTTGAAACCATTCCATTATATAGCGTAGTTTTGCTTCATTTGTGAGTAAGGTAGCCATGTTGTACCTGTAATGAAATTCCAATTAAAGATGAAAAAATTATAACTACTTTATAACTATCATATATTGTGATAAGTTTACATAATAAAAAAATATATTTTTTTATCACTCTTTATTTATTTTATTCATTTTATCTTTATTAACGTTTTCTTTAGTTATTTTCGGATTATTGTTTCTAACCATTACAAGTTTTTATTTGTGAGCACACATAATGTTGTGACAATACATTATAGGATAACGATTAATGCAAAAAATATAACATTTAAATGCTATATAAATTTTACAATATCAAAGAAATCTTACAAAATTATTAGTCCGTTAGTTTAGATTTTTTAGGGTTAACTTCAACTTCGTTTTCGAAATCCGAATCGCTTTCCGACGCTAGCCGATCTAAAACTGACAAGAATAGGACTATTAGTTTCTACAGGCTTTCAACTAAAAAATTTTTTATTCTTATTGAGTTTTTCCATTTACTTCCTGTATCAACAGAACTGTCTTGTTCCTTAACGAGGCTAGTTAAAAAATCATTGATTTCAATTTGTGTGGCATTCAAACAAGAAATTAAGTGATTCAGATTACTTGCATCTACACTATTATTCTTTTCATAAATACATTTGACGCTTTTATAAATTTGTACATGTATACTGGTATTATTCATTTTGCCGAAATATTTCTAATAATTTTCATTCACGTAAAAACAAATTTTCATAAATACCAAAAACTTGACTCAAGAAAAGTTCAATTTCTACAGATTAAAGGTGTGTTACATTTCATTACATTTCTTTTACTATATAAATTTTTTAAAGGGAGTATTTAATACCGATATAATAAATTAATTACAATATATAGAATTGATTTTCCTATTCTGAAAGCATTCATAAAAATATATAAAGCGTTACAAATTTTTAATAACAGACCATACATTTAATTGTGCAAAGTTAGGGGCATTTCGTCGTTAACATGTAAATTCTCCATTATATTAAGTTTGTTATATCATTGTCGTTGTCGTTTAGGCAGACCGAATGATCGAATACTGACAGCATAAACGTGTTACATTACTACATTTGATAAACCTTAAAAACATATTTTGAAATTACCAAAATGGTTCTACTAGAAAATGATACGGTAATTTTTTATCTATAAAACATTATATATATTAGTTCGAAAGGGTTTTATATTAACAATTAATTTTAGTTTTTAGTGGAATTAATACGACTTTTCGATAAATGTCGATTTTCTGGTTCTATAGTATTTACTATTAAAAGATGTAAGTATTTGTATTGTTATTTTATAAAGATAATTGGAAAATAAAATTTTTATTTGTAAAATGCTGTCCTCTCAGTTAATGGACACAACAAACCAGTGCCAAGAAAAGGCAAGCCTGCGTTACCAACACCAGCTGAATTTCTTTGTTTAATAAGAGCTACATGCAGATCCAAAAAGATTTCTACTGTTGTATGTATTGTGTACTTTATAATGTATTATTTATTATTTTAATTGTCATTACTGAAACCTATCATCATTAATGAAATATATTTTACATTTCAGGTACATATTAAGGACATAAATAAGTTCCATCAAGCATATTGGAATTCGTTAAAGTCAAGTATCAATGGCCTTAAGAAACTAAAAAAGGTTAAATCTGCAAAACCTAAAGTTCATTAATATTGTGACAATTCAGTGTTTGATATTTACTTATTATATGTGTTATTAAAATTTTTTGTATAACACAAAACATATTTTCCCTAATGTATAATGCAATACTGCCTAAGAAATAAATCACAATGTAATAATTTACAACATAAAAATACATGTCAATACAAATACATTGTTGAATTTTTGTATGTAAATATATATAAAATATAATTATTGTCAACGCGAGTAAGACTCAATTCTATGATTTCTCGTCGTACGCGATTTGTTACCATAGAAAAAAAAAATATTTAAATTCACCAATCATCGATCGACAACGAATAAGTATCACCTCTGGCATCACGATACTAAATTTAAGAAATTATGTCAAGTAGATGATAAGTAGATAAGTCACTAGATATATATACATATATATACATATATATATATATATATATATATATATTATAGATATTTTATATATATATAAAATTTGTACGTACATTTTATTTAATCGACATTTAATTTAATAATTATTCTACTTTCAATAACGTTAACCGCATCGGGTATTTGATAATTATCTATCTTTAAATATTATGCAGTAATTATTCTCTTTTCATTTTCGTTAAATAAATAATAAATTAATTTCACTTTCAGAGAAACATAATTATATGTTAAAACTACTGTTAACTTGGATTTACGAATAACTATAGGAAGTATGTTAATTAAAAATATATACTGTGTGCCCCTTGACATAGGCCATTTTGATGTGCGTTTGGGCTTAAAGGGATTATTTCTTCAGGGGCAGATAGAAGTGACTAAGAAGCTTGTAGTGTAAAACTAATTGAAAGATTGTCAACAATTTCGATTATATTTTTCTGCTCCTTCTCAATAATTTTTAATCAATATTACTACTGTTAAATTAATGTGAATACAGGTACTAGAGAAATACTGTAATTTATATATTCAGTTCTTAATCGTGAACTACAATTGCAGAAAAATATTTAATTTACGCAAACAGTTGCCTTGTGGTCCAATTATCAAGAATAAAAGTGATGGAAGAAATAATGGGTAGGTATCCGTAGTTCTCCAATGAAAATAATGTATCTCGTATGTTAGTTAGTACGTAGCATATGATACGCGTCATTTCTGTTATAGAAATCGTGAAAGTTGAGGATGCAGTGTTCTTAGAAGATACAGCGCTAGAAAATTTATTTGGTAATTGTAATATATAGTCTATGATGTACAGAAATTTTTAATAATTACTATAACATTGATGTGTGATTTTTATAGATCCAGAAAACGTACAAGAAACTATTATAATGTCTGCTGAACAAGGAGAATCCACTGACACAACAGGTATACAAAGTAGAGATAATTTTTTACTTTCTGATTTTATATATTTATACATGGCTTTTGTTCATTTCGTAATGGATTTGTTGTTTTTGCGTTACATTCTTTTTTTTTATTTATTATAGCCTTTTTTTTACTATGCCTTTCAGTTATTGCTCATGACGGTCAAATTATACAAATTATAACAGATTATGAATGTGTTACATGTCATCGTATCTTTCAATCACAAGATGTAAGATTTTAACTTTATTTTGACATTATTATTAATAGTAGAAATATTAAAAATTGCTTAATTGTAAAATGTAATTTGCAATATGTTTTGACAAAATTACTTATTTCGATAGATGCTAAAGGAACATTTAGACATATGTAGAGAAGAAGATGATTCCAACATTTTGCAGTTAAGGAGTCTTGAGAATTATGAGTCAGATGATGAAGAGAAAGATAATAATCCAGACTATATTAATAATTCCAATATGGAAGGTATATATTATATAAAATTTTGTCAAACATATTTCGAAGAAAAAATTTTAGATAAGGAAAATGATCATTTCAGATGACAGTTCTAATAATCAAAAAAATTATAATGATAAGCCAATAATTATACCTGTACCTGATACACAATGTCATTGCTGTGCTGAAGATTTAAGCACTGCGCACAGTGGTGGTGAATTTAAATGTCAACACTGTAACCTATCATTTAAAAAGAAATCATCCTTAGAAAGACACATTGTGGTAATTCATTGGCAGTGTGATTCATGTACCTGCAAAGATTGTGGAGAATCATTTCGTGATAAGAAGTCACTAAACAAACATCGTTATACTACTCATGCTGATAAAAAAATTTTCAGGTAATTGTACATTTATTATTAGGACGAATATTTCATTAAATAGTATTTAAAATGTTTTAGATGTGAGCCTTGCGATACTTATTTTTCACGAATGTATCATTTAAATCGCCATATAATGCAATCTGGATGTCATGGAAATATTCTTAATACATATAGTTGTCAAGTAAGTTTTATATATAATATTTAATTAGCAAAACAAAGTTCGAGACTAATTGTATATGTTAATAGGTTTGCCAGAAAATTTTCACGCGGAAGGATAATTTACGTGAACATTTACGAACTCACGCCGGAACTCCTCAAAGACAGAAGAAACCTTGTAGATATTGTCCTAAGGAATTTTTTACTAACCAACAATTGTTAATTCACGAACGTGTACACACAGGAGAACGACCAGTTCAATGCGATTTATGCCCAAAGTCTTTTCTATCTTCTCTCGCATTAAAGAAACATAGACGTGTACACACAGGAGAGAAACCATTTGAATGCCAATATGTAAGTTTTGAATGAAATTCAATTTTAACAAGTTACGTTTTTTTTGTGATTGATATTATCTTATTATATAGAGTAGGGCATTTAAAACAGGTCACCTGAATAACTTGCTTGTTTGCGAAGATAGAAGAAAATGCATTAGGTCGAACTTGGTATCAAGAGGCATCAAGGTGATATGAAGATCAACTCTGTTTTTTTAAATGCAATGGTATCTTATTTATAATTGGTTTCTTATTTATAATGGTTTCTTATTTATAATTTGGTAGAGTATTATGAAGGTCATTCAAGGTTACCTAAGGTCAACTGCAATAGAAAATAGATTGCTTCAGAGCACTCTTCGAATACTTCAATGATTTACATGTAACATGTTATATACATACTTAATGCTAGTACAAGTGTTTAAAATAACAACCTTGAACATGGATACATAGTCTAAAACATTGTAATACTGATGGCACTGCCTGACAAATATCATTTGTATCTATTATAGAGCAAGTTCTCTTTATATGTTCTTGCATTCCAAGTTTGATTGTTGGTTTTTTGTGGCATACTTCTTCCTTTAATTTTCTCCAGTAATAAAGATCTAGAGGTGTCAGGTCTTGCCAGCCATTTGTTATTTCCTGATTGACCAATCCAACAATCTCCAAATTTTCTGTTGGAAATTCTATAACATTTCATGCTGAGTAAGCAGAACATTCGCCTTATTGGAACCACATGAATTGTCATGTATACAGTGAAATGTCTTTTAACAATTCTGGCAAAACGTCTTCTGAAATTCTCTCGTATTTACGACTATTTAGCGTGCCATCAATAAAATACGAATCAATTATTTTACTATGAAAAAGGTCGCACCAGACGTTTATAGATCAAGATCTCTGTTTGTCCACTTTTTTCAGCCATCGTGGATTATCCACTGACCAGTAGTGCATGTTGTAATAGTTAACTGCTTCGTAGTTTGTAAATGTGGTCTCATCTGTAAACAAAGTTTTGCTCAAGAACATTTCATCGCCTTGCAGTTTTCGTAAGCCCCATTCACTAAATTGTAAACGTTTTTGAAAATCATTTTCACTTAATTGTTGATCAAGTGAAATCTGGAACAGGTGAAATTTGTTAATGTGAAGTATTCGCAAAATATACAAAGATATAAGAAGAATACAAGAAGTATTTGTCGACTGATGCCACTCTCGCGTAAATAAGAAACCATACTATTCCATTTAAAAAATCGGAGTTGATCTTTGTATCTCCTTGATGTCTCCATCTATAGAAAAATTAGTAATATCAGATTATAAGTCCCTCCATACCAAGTAAGCCTGGCCTAATGCATTTTTTTCTATCTTCAAAAACAAGCAAGTTATTCAGGTGACCTGTTTTAAATGCCCTACTTTGTATAAATTTCAGTAGATTTGTAATGTTAATCTCTTCATATAATTTTTCTATTACAAGCAAGCACTATATACAGGAAAATTAGTGTAAGTTTTTATTACAGATTATGTACAATTTACAATGTTGTACTTTGTATAATTAAAACTCTAATTTATATTGTAGATACTGTATTAATTAATTTTAACAGCCTAAAAATATATACGATATATTAATTGATTTTCGAATTATTTTAGTGTCAAAAAAAGTTTGCTGCTCGGGAAACTTTAAATCGTCACCAAAGAACTCATACTGGTGAGAAACCTCATGTTTGTCAATATTGCTCTAAATCATTTATTCAGGCTGCTCAATTGAGAGCACATATATTTCATCACACTGGTGAAAATGGTTTTTACTGTGAGGTATGTGGGAAAGCATTTAGTAGAAAAGCTCGGTTAAATGTTCACAAAAAATTTGTTCATGAAGGAGCCACCCCATTTGCATGTCAAATGTGTGAAAAGAAATTTATAAGAAAAGAAGATCTGGTTAAACATGTAATACTTCATACAGGAGTTAAAGGTAACGGAATCGTTATAATTTTGACATTATAATTTTTGTGAACTTTAATTAAACAATATTCTCTTTGTTACAGCATATAAATGTGATAAATGTACAAAAGCTTTTTCTACAAAATCTTCCTTACAAGCTCATTTAAATACTCATAGACGAGAACCACCACAATCTTGTGTTGAATGTAATAGAGTTTTCATACGTCAAGATTGTTTAATGAGGCACATTAAAGCAAAACACCGTGATCTATTAGAAGAAGTAATGGATGAAGTCGAAAAAAAGAATTTACAAATACAATTATATAACATTGCAACAGTTGCTGCAGAGAAAACAAAGAAAGGAGAGTCTACTCAATTTTCCACTGAAGAATTGTTAAAAGCCATAGCTGATCTTTTGAAAATATTAATTGATGATGATACTCTTCAGGTATAAATCGCAATAATAGTATTTGTAACTATAACAATTGTATTACATCAAATATTATTTAATACATGTTTATATATATTGTATTTTACAGCTCTTTGGTTGGCCTGATGCCCCTATTGAAGATATTGTACAAGCTGTAATTAGACGATGTGGGCATGAACCATTAACATCAGAATGTAGATTACCTTTTGATGAAAGATTAAGGGAAAACATAAAGTGTTTATTTATGGTTGTTATAGAAGATAATATGGTAAAATCTCTTTTAACAAGAAAGACAATAGATGACGTAATTGTACATATTTTGAAACTTTCAAAGGAAGCAAATTTATAGTTATGAAGAAGAAATAATTATTAACTAAGTTTCTATTTACATATGAAGTGTTCATTTTTTTCTCCTAATATTAACAAAATTTAGTTAAGTTGCGTTTTTTCCTTTGAAATTATGAAAAAGATAATTAATATCTTTTTTATACATTTACTTTTTTATGTGGATAAAAAATTCAAACATTTTGTTTAGGTTTAATCTTTTTGATTCTTTAATAATATATATCTATTAATAATCGTTGTCACATATTAATATGTAGTTAAATCTACTGATGCATTTTATTTTAAAGCAATTATTTTTTGTATAATATACATTATTTACAAAATATAGTTAATTAAAAAAATTTTTAATTCAAATTTTTCGGACTATAAGGTGAATTATTGAACTGGCCAGGAATATATAAGTACATATAAGCAATGGGTAGTCATCGTGTTAATTATATTTCGTGAAAAATAATATTATTTTATTTAATGCATTTCTCGTTGTTAGTCACCATAATGTTTACTTTCTCATATACATATATTATTCAGAAAAGAACGCTTCGGATATTTTTAGTCGATTATACATATTTATTTTGTCATGCAGAATATTATAAAAAATAATTTTCTTTCCATTAATATCATTTTGTTGTAAAGTACAAGAAAGATATCGGATGAAAATATTTCTTTTAAATACTACAGAAAAAGATGTATTAAACGCGGTGGCAGTGCTAACAAAGAACATTATTTAATTTCTCGAAATATTACTGTTTCTCATGTTACACCGTCAAATTACTTAAATATGATCTATTAAAAAATTTATTTAAATACTTTCTCCTTTTAAAAATATAATATACTTATATTATTGTTCGATTGCACATAATGATATTACATTTATATTAAAATCTGTAATTTTTACCGAAAGCACATATTGCACAAGTGAAGAATAAGTGAAACGTCGAAACGTGTATAAAATGATTCAATATTATACATTTTTCTAAGTATATATGTTTCATTGTTACATATCTCACGCTTCCTTTTCATGGAACTTTGTGTTTACACTATAGAATAGTACTCGAGTTTGTGTTTGATTACAGATTAACATGTTTGTTAAATAAATATTGCATTTGCTTTATCGCGTACTTTTTTTACGCGTAGCTATATGATTAGGAAATACATAATCTGTATTCTTATACATTTTTCCTGTTCTATATATATTTAGAAAATTAAAGTTGATTATTTATATATTATATATAATATATGTTATTATATGTAATATATATATATATATATATATAGAGCGGCAATGAACTTAAGCACATTTTCTTTAAAGATAATGATAATAACAATAGTAATAATAACAATAACAATAATATTGTTATCAACAACTGTATTCGAACAGGAGACAAATATATTACACACGCGTGTACAAATACACATTCATTCATTCATTCGTTCGTTCGTTCACTCGTTGAGTGTTTATATGTAATTTGTTGAATATATCCAAATTATTGTAACGTTTTATTGCATAGTAACCTAACGTTAATTTTTGACGTGACATTAAAAGAAGTAAAAGAAGAATATAAATATAATTTAGATTTGAAAGATTATTAAAAATCCAAATGTTTTAAACATAGAAAGCTTAGCTCGAAAGGGTACGTAGTATACTTTGAGAATACCGAATAGACAATTTGTGAAAGATAACTTGTATTATAAATTAAAGAAAACTGATTTGTTATGTTGCTTTTTCCTTTTTATAATAAAAACTGTCAGTATTTTTTTATTTTGTCTCTGACATTTTCACATTTTAATTAGACAAAAATCATGCATACCCGAATGTGATATAAAGATATTTATTGAAATAAAATACGTGAATATTGCGTACTCTTTCGAATATTTAAGAAATATATTATAGCAACATTGATTGATGTGTTTGGCGATGCTGTGTTAGCGAATTAATAAATATAGTCGTATAATGTGCGCATCAGATATGTACCAAACATATGTACATCAAACATATTAGTAAACTGACACAAAAGATGAATACAATACTGAAGCTAAATTATGTATCTCGCTTCGATGGTGGTACCAAATGATCTGGTAATTCTGCAGGTAGGTCGTAACCTTCGAGTTTTACATGAATCAAATGCATTGCTAAAGCAAATTCTTCGGAGTCCAAAAATCCATCTTTGTCGATATCAGATAACTTCCAAATTCTGCCAAGTACATTGTTTGGTAATTTTGATTTTACCATCTCCGATTTTGCCGCTGAAAATGTGATTCCAAATGGATATTATTAATAATAGAAAATAAGAAAAAGGTAAGAATATCATATAATACGAAAATAATTTATATTGCTTCAAGCTTCAACTATTTTGCTTAAAACAAAAGCGTCATATAATCGGAAGGAAGTCTAGTTGAGTTTAAGCATAAGAGTTAATACATTACATGTAATAAGAATTTACCTGCTCCTGTGATTTTTCCATCACATGGACCGAGTTTTTCAAACATTAAATTGTATTTATATCTTTCCTTGTTGACAATCCATTCTGGTTCACCTGCGCCAGCATCGATACCCTCACCTCGTTTATATCCGAATGGACTCACTTGATCTTCCACGCCTTCGAATGCACCGCCTATCATACAAAATATCATGCAACTTCGTAAAATTTGATTTTCATAGAATCTTATTTTCTTCTAAAATAGTATGTGGAAAATGAAAAAATATGATGAATAAATATAAAAAGTCAACGTTAACGTTTAGTCATACTGAATGGAATGGTTTCAGAAAACCATTTATTTACTGAAAAATAATTAGATCATACTAACTTAAAAAATTAATAAATAGATTATAAACGTTTATGTATTTGTCTTCTAGTCCAGTATATATTTTTGTGAGTCATATATCTGTAACAAAGACAAAGTACATAAATATGGAAAGATACCTTTAACAAGTGAATCTGATGTTGTACCAATTTCTTCATGAGGGATCATACTCATGAGTTGGGCAATATCTTTAACCAGCATATTATCAACCACTTCTAAGAGTTTAGGCTTCAAAGTGTTAAATTTACTAAAATCATGGTGAGCTAAGGACTCTTGCATCTTTTTCAAATCTGGAAAGTCACCAGGTGAAATTTGTTGTTCCCTTTGTATTTGATCATAAATTTGGCCCAAATTTTTGATAAGTTCTTTCTTTTTGGTATCTTTACCGAACACACTAGGCATATCTTTTCTTAAAGCACTGATTATATAAGCATGCACCTATAAGTCAACATATCGTTAGATTTTATCGTTCGTTCAAACACTACAGCCGATATCGATCGATTAGTAATAGGGTGCGGTAATCAATAGGCTGTAATTTTTGTTTCCTTACCTTTGCTAACCGTGCACGTTTAATCAAGTCGTTGAGCTTTCTAAGTGCAGCGTTTCTAGGTAACGATTGCATATCTTTGAATAAATCTTGTTCCTCATCTTCAAATAGCCTAAAAAGAAAGGAAAGAAAAAAATGTGAAATGATAAAAGATACAGAGCTATACAAGTTTTTATAACACAAAGTGTAAACCATATAATGGCTTTGTATAATAAGTAAAAAGTGCTTATGTTGCAATAACATAGCAGATAATGTAGTATTCGTATAAAGTAAAAACATGGGAAAATAAAGATAACTCACCGTTTATTTACATCATATCTTAAAGGCTGATCCCAAAATGAACCAATATATACCCTAGCTACTTCAGGAGTTTGTAAAACTTTTCCCAAGGACCACATCAATGCTCCATATACTCTCATGAGTTGTTGATGATCGATCATATCAGCTTTATTCAGTACAATTCTAATTTTATCATCATGACCGCGTAATGCTTCGATTAATCTTCTGAATTCATCAGAGATGTCAAGCTTATGTGCGTCAAACAGTAGAATGATCCTGTCTACTCGTTCAGCAAACCATTCCATAACACCAGTAAAATCATAACCTCTGTCAACCTAACATGAGAAAAACTGGTTTTTTAATTAAATATACAAGCTTGATTTGCAAATAGAAGTTCGCAGAAATCCATACCCTTTGTTTCTCGCCTGATAGGATACCAGGTGTATCGACTATAGATATGCCTTTCAGAACAGGAGACGCAACAGTAGAACATTGAAATCTATTAAGAAAAGCATTCCCAAATTTGGAAAGAGGACGAAACTGCTTGTTTGGATCAACAACTAAAGCATTTCCAGGGATCACACGCTCATTCTCATTGTACATAACTGCAATGAAGCGATCTGTTGTTGGTTCAGGTCCGATTCTTATTCCAGGAAAGTCTCGTTCTAGCAAATACTTGATGAAAGTAGTTTTTCCAGTAGAGTATTGACCCACCAAAAGGATCATGGGTTTTGCATCAAAATCCGGATCATCAAGTTGAGGCGAATGAAAATCTTGAAATTGGTAATGCTGCTCAAGTGGCAATAATTTAGACTTGTATATTTTTTTAAGGCCATCAGCAACATTTTCAAAGAGATCCTGTTTTCCGCTTTCTACTCGGCTTAACCAGCTAAACATTTCGTATATTAGTCAAAAGATGGTTCTGCAAATATAACAATATATTATAATCTTTATTGTAAAAAGTCACGTATAACTAAAGAATGTATTGTTCATATGACTTCGATCGTTTTTTCTTTGCCAAACAAAATCATAATCTAAATACAGATTTGATGTTGATTCACAACTTTAACATAACAATTACGAATATCCTTCTTCTTTTCTCCTATTTATATTATATGTATCGTATATATACTTATAGTGAAAATAAGTAAGGAAAGGTGAAAGAATGATGAAAATTTGAGAAAATAACATGAAATAAATCTAACCTCCTGTTTTGATTTCAATAAAACACACAAGTAATGACAGGCGTGCTCAACACTGACACTATCATACGGCACGACAGCACGACGTTTACCAACCCATATGTAATTTATACGTATGTGTTGGAAATAACTAGAATACTGCTTGTCAACGTATTAAGTGTTCTACAAAAAATTTAATCTCGAAAATCTTGACAATTTAATTCTATTTCTGAAGCACGAAATGATCGATCGAAACAGGAAATGTGTATCGCTCGAACACGTTAATTGTAAGAAAACAACCGGCGATTACGCGCGACTACTCAACAGACCACGTCGCGAACAATTCTATATCGATACCGCGACTGCGCATCTCACAATCACTATATACCTCCTTCCATTCTCTAGTACTCTAGTTTATTATCCCTCTCTTTTCTCTGCGTTCCTTTCTATTCTTTCATCCTTTTTTCTTTCTTACATATTTCTATCTTTCCCTCTTTCTACTTTTCCTATTTCTTATATGTGGCACCTTTGTTCTTTTCTTTTGGTAAATGTTTCTTTTTCGACAGAGTTATTGTCAATAAATACATAGATTTGATAAATGGGAAAAAGGTTATACAAATATTTACAATGATTATTGTATATAATTAAATTTACTGAATATATATATATATGTATGTATATATATATGTATATAGTTGAGAGTAGTCAATTTCAACAGATCAAATTATCCTGAATCGTTCGAAATTAATTAAATTGAGAATATATTATATAAATGAAGATGAGCAAATAATATGGAGACTATCAATCGAAAATTTCAAGTATAATTGAAAGAATAATTTATATTTAAAATAGATATTTATTAAAATATAGGTATAAATATATATAGGCATTTATTAAAATACTTCAAGTAGGTATCAATCAATGAATTTAAAAGTGTATGATATTTGGAGCCTTTCTCTTTTATAGAAGTAAGGAATCCTTTTCTTGGCAATGAGTGATTTACGTATGTATTTCTGTAAAGTTGCGTACTAAGTAAAAGATACGCATTCTGTCTACATTAAGAGTCACGCATGTGTTTAGCTTTATCTCGAAATGAGCGCACTGTTACGCGTCACTGTTAGTCGAGGTCGGTCATATTCCATCTATGATACATTACATACATACATACATACATATATACATACATACATACATACATACATACATACATACATACATACATACATACATACATACATACATATATACATACATACACACACATACGCGCGCGCGTTTATATCTATTCGATTCTTATCCACTTATTTATCTGTCAATAAAAAAAGAAAACAATTGTAGATAAAAAAGAAAAAAGCTAATGTAAAATAACGTAATTTCATTGCTAGTCAAATAATTAATAATTTATTTTCCGAACCACTTTGTTCAAATAATTGTTAACATTTCATTGTTGTGAATTATTTTTCGATTTAATATAGTACCAACAGCGATATTTGATAAAAAATAATATCGTGTCACATACATATATATAAATAGAACAATGGGATTATATGTACATATTTACAAATTGAATATTAATATAAAAATATTGCGTGTCCATTTATTTATTTGTAAAATAGCATGTAGACGTACATATGCAAAGTAACTGTGATTAGTGACCAGTAGGTAGGGAAAATTCGACTGTTCAATGATACATATGCATATGTGCATGAAATAAAAAAGTAATTACTTACATACTAAGATTACTAGGTATATCGGTCGATACGGTACGATCTCGATGCCATTTAATTGATGCATTCACGCATATCTTCCATTTGAGTATTTGAATTCAACGGAAAGAGTGCTTGAAATAATCGTTCTCGTATTGCGTAACGAGACATGCAAAACATTCAGTGTCACTCGTTGCATAAGCAACGCGGACACATCCTGGTTAAACGATTTTATGCCAATTTAGTAATCTTAACCAGCTTCGCTCGAATTAGAATTGATTCGCATGATACAGTATACTTTGTTTTACGGCTATATGCGTTATCACTATCACGGACGTATATGAGAAGCGAGAATTTTGGTTTCTTTCTTGCAAGATAAATTATCGAGTATAATCAATTGTAGATAGATAGATATATATTTTGTGTATTAATGAGGGAGACTCATAAGAGTAGACATTCATCGTCCCAGTTCTCAGGAAGCACGTCCTTCCATAATTTAGTTAAGGTTTTTAGTCGACAAGGGGTGCCACACTTTGGTATATTCATATGATACAATGTCATTTTTTCTGTATCATTTAGATACATTAACTATAAAAGAATAAAAAGAAAATATAAAAAAGAGGAAGGAAGAAAATATGAAAATAGATTAGACGAAACAAATATTAACTGGATTAGAAATGATTCTTTTCAGTAGGAAATATATAATACCTTCAGTTCTGTGTCCGCAGAATTGGATGCAACGTGCAGTTCGAAAATAAGCGTCGAGCCGTAATCAGGTTTAAAGTATTCATTCGTGAATCCCATGGTTCTTAATAAATTAACGAGAGTTATGTCATGAGCAGAATAAAGATACGTTCGTCTTGTATCTTGACCATCATTAAAAGCATGTAAACGCTCCAAAATTTCTTGCAGTAACGGGCCTAAAAAATATTGTTTATATAGGCGAATAACTACAATAAGATAAGAATGGTTTCTTGATCATAATTGTTCTAAGATATAGATATTCATATATGTGTACCTCCTCGAAGTCGTTGTTGTAATGTATTGCTTGTAAATATGGCTAAGCTACGGGCTGCAATTTCACGCATATGCTGATTGTAGTATTTGTTTGTCCATTCGGGTAATTTTAAGCCATTACGTTCCTCGATTTCCAAAATATTGTACAAAAATTCAACATCGGTGATTGTTGAGATATTTTTTGCGGTATAATTGGAAAGTTCTTGAAAATATTCGGCTGATGGAGATTCTGGATGTTTAGATTCATTTGCGTACGCTTCTTTCAAAGCTTTCTCTAATCGTGGACAGGGAGCCTTAACTACAATCGTCTGAAAATTGTAATTGTTGTTTATCTTTCTTCCTCTATCTGTTTTAATATCGAAAGTATTTTGCTGGCGTACAATACGTATACCTTATCCAAATGTCTAGGAGTGGAATGAACAGGAACAGGATGCCACATTAATCCTGGCACAAATATTTCCTCTGTGTTTGGTGGATATAAAGCAGCTAGTAAAACTTGAGCAGACATTATGCACCGATCCGCGTAAGTACTTTGAGTCAAAGACAAATCACTCTCATACTTGTTGCCAATTATTGAGCCGTATTCATTACGAATCCACTGACCAATATTGTACATTCGTACCATACCTTCCTGTGCATGAGATCGAATAATTGTATGATTATGTATAATGTTTGTATACATTGAAAACTTATTTATGTGATATCAATGCATCGGGTAGCATGCATTTTCAATAACATTCCACTTATGATAATAAATAATAATAAACGGTCATCGATTTATAAAAAACAGATTTGGAATTTGTTAAACCTTGGTTAATGCTCCCCAGCCCCCTTGCCATTTATAATCCCGATACGGATCGTTTGGATAACTTTCGGTAGGAGTACGATCTCCATGTCGAAAAACCTGCCAAATCATTAACAGATTAATAATCATAAGAGGAAGGTATGTCGGTTACTGTATTATAAAAAGTGTGTATTAGAAAACAATACATATACTTACAAATATCACCTGTCGTACGGAATTTTGTGGAGCTAACAGTATAAAACTGATAGTGAGAGTGAGTATCAAAATAAAAATCGATACGCGAACACTCATCTTATTTCGTTGACATTTGTCCTGTTTGTTGTTATCATTAGCTCTGTATATATCTATGATATGTAAGAAAAAATGATACGTATATCGTATGATACGTAAAAGATACGTGTGCGTGCACTGCGCACGTATAGAAGAACGAAGAAAGGAAAACAACGTTATTGAAAGACATGAGTGATATACAAAGATGAAATATAGGAATCAATTGCTCGGCGGAAACGCACGCGATGTCTTCCAATTAGTAAATACATAATTACGTACATAAGTAGAGAATTTCTTGTAACAACGTACAGTTTCTTTAAATGCGCGTAGGGGTACAAGTAAACATATCAGCAGTATCAGTACTTCGTTCTGATTTCTATGTATTCCATCATAAAGATCGCATGACATATAAACACTAGAGCGCGCTCGTATCGTTGATACATCATATGAGTCGTTTTCGACATTTTAGACCACGATTATATAATCCGGTATCGTGATTTATTGTAAAGTCCCTGAAGCCTTGTCTTTCTTTATTTCTTTTTAGAAATAAAGAGAAATTTTCTAGTTACTACAGCTTGTTTTTTGTAGTTGATCCAATTTATTACGAAGAGTGTGTGTCTATTTTTTAAAGGATGCTTTTCTCTTCCTGACCTCTCTGCTGCAATTAGAGTCCCACTATTTGATAGAATTCCTGGTCTTTGTGGAATTTTTTTCTGGAATTATTTCCTGCAATAGTTGTAGTCATGAGATAATGGTAGTCATAAGATATTCATATTTATCTATAAGTGACAACTCATCATATTCTTTGCCCATTAATAGGTGATAGTGTGACTCCATTTCTAATCTATATTTTGTTCAGTCGGTACTGATGGAGGAAATTCTGTGTGATTTTATGATATGTACATGTTTTTGCATATTTGCAAGACATGCTCTGGAGGAATGATTTGAGCCCATACTGTCATCTAATTGGTACGTTGATAAAATTACATTCTGCAACAACTATATCAAAACATCAATCTACAAATCAAAAGGCACAGGTTAGGGTAAATAGAAAATACTGGCTTGGGTAAATAGAGCTAGAGTGTATCACTACAATCTGGCAGCCTCCTTGACAAAGATTAGCATATTACAAGACTCAAGATGTGACTATAGCACTCACATCGAAGAAATAATTTGTATCTTGTGGGCCTGCTTCTTACACAGGTATGAAAGATAAAAATTTATACAAAATCACAGAAAGAACGGATGGACTCTGCTCTACAGAATCCACATATTTCTTAAAGAACCCAAGATACAGAGCATCAAAGATATAGATAAATTTGTAGAAGCTTCATATATCACCATGTAACGAGAATAATTATGTTAAAATTCAGAGACAACAAAGAGTACTAAGCTTTAAACTGAAACCTTACCATTGTACAGATATTTTCTAATACATAAGTCTGAAGCTAGATGTACATTAAAAAGACTAAAAAGAGAATGCTAGATTAAAGATTAGGATTAAGTACTAGATTAAGATTAAATATTACAGATTGTGCAATTATTCGAATTTTTAGTTCTAAGTTAACTATATTTATACCTTGATATTGCTGTTATATTGTTAATATTCAACACTCTTGATGTAACATGAAGCTAGATTTAAAACTAAGACTGAGCACTAGGTTAAGGTCTAGTATTACAAATTGTGCAATCACTCGGATTTTTAGTTCTAAGCTCAGTATTTTTACTTGATATTGTTGTTATATTATTGATATAGTGTTAATGTGGCTTATAGACCCATAAAAGTCTAAAGCTTGTATTCATTAAAAAAGATATTTTGATATTCTCAGTCATGGTGTAATATACTTATGTTCTCGACAAGTGTACCGAAATGGTGGGAAATGCGCTATCAGGGAGGGGGATATTTTGAATAAAATGGGTGAAAGGTAACTACTATGGCAATGTTTCAAGATCCTAGTAAATACTTTATTTGTCTACATTCTGCACTAGTTTTTCCGGTTGATTTAACGGAATCCTTGCATTCTTTTGTTTATGATAAAAGAAAGAAGGGAGAAGAGAGAAGAGGAAGGATAAGGAAAAGATAATAGCAAAGGTAATGTAGAAACGAAAGGTATATGTATTGGATTTATTTTCGTTAATTTTACATAAAACAGCGTATTGATACGCTAATAGTCGAATAGCATTCGTTCGAAAATACAATATGATGTATGTAATTAGTTGGAAACGAAATAGACATAATGTACAAGTATTTAAGCTGCATGTACGACAGGTATCGATATCAGTTTATGAATGCAAAATAGATGCACGATCGGCTACAATTTAACGCATGCGACTGAAAGATAAATTACAGAATTCACAGTTGACCATTTAAACTTGTGCGTTTCCAATAATTATTAATGGTTTCTATTTTAACGCTTGATTGTGTTATATATATCGTATCGCCGATGGGTAGGTTTGTCGTATTATTTTACTATTCTTTCCACATGTTCGTATATATGCTTGTAAACGCAGGAATACGCACTCTGGTACGTAAATATGAATGGAATAACTTTATGACTAGAACAATGACTAGAATGTAACCGACATTTAACTGTCTTGATGTTCTAAATTTTAAAGAAGAAAGAAACCGAGGAAAAAGAAGGAACAATATGTTTCATGAACAAAAATTTTCAGTATACCGCGTATATGCGAGAGATCTGAGATAGAAATGATTGATTGCACGCACGAACGATAATTTAAAAGAGAAATCGATTTGACTCAAGATTGATTTACTAATTGATAAGGGCTAAAGCAGCCAAAATTTGTCGGGTTGCAGAATCACCTTACAACAGGGGCAAAGGCAAGAAAAGGAACGAAAGAACGAACGAACGAACGAGCCCGTGCAAGTAAACATTTATGACGTTAGAGCTTAAAGTCGAAATGAGATTGATCAAGCGAACCAGTACGTTTCTGAATCTAGGGTTGTTCGGAACGACGTCGTCGGCCAGGTCCTCCGGCGTAATTCGCCGCTGCTAATCCCATCAAATGTTTTGCAGCTTGAGACCCGCTGAATCCGCGACTCAAACCTAAGTCCAGTCCCCGTTTGTTACTGTAAAAAGAAGCCACGGATGGTGATTAGAGTGCGAAACTTTGACAATGAATGCCAAATATGTATGTATTGCACTGGTATTAACTTTGTAAAGATGGTTACTTTTCACTCACTTTTCAAGCTCTGGATTACGTATCATGGTGTGACCAAGCCGACTAATTATTTCCATTAGAGCTTCCGGATCTTCCTCCCAGTAACCTTGTTGTCTATAATGTAAAAGTGTCAATGTCTTTTAACAAAAGCATTTGCGCCTAGTTGTGAAACATTGAGAGCTTTACTTTGCATAATGCTAACAATGATTTTCATTGAGTACACGGCCAAGCTTTTTTCGCTGAAATTGTTCGCGGCACTCTCATTTCATTTAACGACGTTTAACTATCGAATTTATAACTTTTCCATTCTGGGTTATACACGCATACGCGATACTCTGTAACAGTGGAACAAAAAGACATAACAATGGCAGTCTCTTTACTTTTAGATAGACGGAAGAACCGTTTCCTCTCATTAAACGACACCTCGTCAAATGAAACTGGGTTAAACTTTCTGACACTGCCAGATGCGTCTTTCGTTCACCTTGTATATGCGTATCTCTTTTTCTCTGTTTCTTAGACACATAATACGACTGTGCTTATTCATGTTTCTATCTATATTGTCCTGCTATGAATCGCGCATTTTGCAGTATCTCTTGTTTCATCTCGTCTCGTCTTGTCTAGCGTAGTTCCGTGCCGTATCATACATCCGTTTTCGTCTCAATATATTTCGACTAGCGATACTACGAAAGATCGATCGACCAAGCAAATTTGTAGGAAAAAGTGAATAAATTGATTGCCAAAGATGAGAGACTTACGGCGCGGCATTCGTCGAGAGGTTCGAAGATACGAAAAGAGCCGCAACCACCAACAGTATGTAGAACGATACCATCCTTTGATGCATCCTCGAAATTTTTTCAAATCTGAAAGTGAAGTGGTTTCATTGTATAATATTAATCGATTCATTCAACGCACCGTTGCATACATGTGCATGTTAAGAAACGATCAGGATGAAATTGATCAAAATATACGTTTCCCGAGTTGGAACTCCAGTTAGAGCTCCAGTTGGAACGTCTATACGTGTCGGTGAATATAAACTAAAGGAGAAATAAGGAAAAGAAAGAAGAAAGAGAAAGAGGAGAGAAATCAAAGTCCTTAGTCTTTACTATTTTTCTTTTTTCAAACTACCGGAGAGAGAAAGGTAGGCGCACTCCGCGACTATAGCGACTAACAAACTATTCAAGCCACAATCTAAGAAGAAATTCTAGGAAGGAAAGAGCGATCGTGGCAAACTTTTCGAGCAGGTCTCTGCATCGTATTCTTACGATTCTCAACAGACAGTTCCATACAGCAGCATACTATCGTAACAGTAAAAAGGTTCATTTGCGAAACGTTACATACACATATATGCACATACATGTACACATATGTGTGTCTTTTGTCCTTAAAATGTTTTTGTAAGCAGTGATTGGGATTATTCGAAGCTTGTAAGGTCCAAGGAAATTGTGTTTTCATTGAAACGAATACCCGAAAGTTTATGGCACGCTTCAGATTACAGCGACGCTTTCCAATTTCTCTTAGTATCGATGTTCGTTCAATTAGTATTTTATTGGAAGGCAATCACGAGTTGCTTTCAGCGTGCCGAATGGCCGTAACACAGGATAATTGGATTCAGCGCTTCCGATAATTGATGTTGACGATACGTTTTCACGCGTGTACTTACATTCGTTAAGAACAACTCGATACTCGAATACACAAACATTTTCAAATGTTTAAATATCACAATTCTCTGTGGGATTCTAAAAGAACTATTCCATCCACCGTATTGGAACTTGTTTAAACCGGGAAGAATCGAAAGAAAATATTGGATTTCGAGAAAAATGAAAATCAAAAAAGAAGCGAGATAAAGGGGTGTGCAGATAACAAGAAATTAAAAGAATCGTAGCAATTACTTTCGTCTCTTTCGTTTTTTCTATTTTTTGCCACCTTTCATGCCCCGTATTTCGCAATTCTGTCTGTTATACCCCGTATTCCGATTTCCGCTTTTCATTTTCCGCTTTCCGCTTTCCCCTTTCTGTTTTCCGTTCTCCGACGACTAAGCAGCGCGGTATACTCGCAACAGGGTGAATCGCGTTCGATCAGCCATGAAAATTCAACCACGAAGAACAGCTGCGCGTATCGTCTTCCTTATCCAATTAAGATTCGAGAAGTGGAAATATCGTATAGATTGCTATTTGAAAGTAAATGACAAATCGAACAGCTGTGAACTGGAGAAAATATCGCGATACCCGTATTTGCCATAAACTCGATTGTTTTTTTTTTTTTTTCAGTCTATTAATTTCTTTATGAAGAAGGAGAGACGTTTATCGCGAATGCAATGGCTCGATGTGACGAAAAGAACGCAGCAACAAGTCAAATTACCTGTCGGCGTACCGTTTAATTTTTGCATCGTGAAACGAATAGATCGGACGTGTCGCGAATTACTTTCATTCGAACATTGAAAGAATTTATTATGTGAAACTGAATATTTCTCCGTGAGTTTATTTCGATAATCATTGCAACGTGGAGGTTTCGTCTTAGCGAATTCGCTCACGTACTTATTCTAATTTCGAGTTCGGTTCGAAGCGTGCATAAAAATCGAACAGTTGGAAAACCCGAGAAATGTCAGAAAAGAAGAGAAACAGTGGTTGGATAGTGGTCGGAGACAGTGGAGATACAAGAAGGAAAATAGGTGAAACAGAAAAAGGAGAGTAGGAATTATAAATGCGAAAGATTTGTTAAAAGCAGGAAACCGTATTCTATTTAAACGCAACGGAGTTGGCAGTTTCTTCGATTTAGAAACGCGTCGTTTCCACAATGAAATGATTACAAGATTTATATGGATAGAAAATATTCATAGAGTGAATGATCATCGGAACTGTGGTTCCTGTTAAAATTCGTTATTCGTACGTTTATTTTCTCTCGTAACTCGGACACTCGTTCGTTCTTCTCTTTCGTTGAAAACTTTAAAAATTTCCGTATACTTTGAGATTCGTTTACGCCGCGTACAAGTGTAAGAAAGGCCAAAGGGAAGTATGCAGAGTCAGTTGACAAAACGGACACGCGTATTTAATCTCGTGTTAACGAAAACGAACAATCGAAGAAAAAAGGGAAGAAAAGAAGGAACAAAGGAAGAAGCTAATGTTGCACTAGGTAGTTGCACTTACCTTATCGGGATACGATAAACGAACGAACACCGGTAGAGTTGTTCTTAGATAGATTGTTCAGCTAGATTGTTTCTTCGACGACGGAGAATCCCGCTCTGCGAATACGACTCTGCTCTTCACGGTTTATATAAGTCCGCGGCTTTACGGCGCTTGTTTCATCCCCCATTTTCATCCCCATCCCCACCCCATGGTACCCCTAAAGACTTTCCTCGACCAATCAAACGGATCCGTGTACTACCCCGTCCGAGCTTCCTACCCTCGATTCTCGTATATCGTTCCGGTAACCACCAACGAGCGTAACGCGAACTCAACCGCGCGCACTACTATCGCCGAATCAACCATTCTTCTTCGTTCTCTTTCTTTCTTCCTGTTTCATCTTTTTCCCTTCTTTCCTTTGGTTTTTTTTTCTCCCCTTTGTTTTCAGAGCAAGCAGAACAAGCAAAAGTCGCAAGTTGAATCGCCTCGTGTACCAAACTCGCAAGAGTTTCATAGCCTTCGGAGAATATTGCGATAAGCGTTTTGTACATGTAACCGTGTTACGCTATATAAAAAGTTAAATAAATGTAAAAGGTTCGATGAATCGATTAGAGTGTTTTTGAAAGAAAACAGGAAAATCAGGGAAGAAAATACCATCTGGTTGGTCGTTAGTCACGTTTGATTCATCGATAACAACTCCTTGGACGTAGAGGAATACACAACTGGAGCGAGTTTCGTCCATTAAGCTTACCATTTTATTGCCACTACTGTTTACTACCCTATGAAAGTCTCGCTATGATAACAATCGTTCGGATCGGTTCTTGGTTTCAAGTCGCGTGCGTACGAAGATATTAATTATCCGATTCTGTGATTAGTCTTTCGTGGAAAAGAGGAAATCTGAATGTGAAGCAGTAGTGACAGTTGCTAAATCGGTGCCGATTTATCGAAAAATATGCTTACCGAGAATCTCATTCGTACAGTCATATTCGCAATCTATGGTAAACGCGCTCCTTTTTCCTTCTGCGCTTGATCGATTCGATTAATCTTAAGATTAAGTTTGAAATGACAGTCGAAAGAGGAGGAAAGGAACAAGCATCAAAGCGCAACTATTATTCTCTGATCGTTTTTCTCGACTAGGTCAACCTACGAGAGCCTTTCCCTTTTGATCGCGGTAATATATGTCCATAAATATACCGTTACTTACACTTATCCTTTTTGTCCATCCTTTGAAACGGAATAACTTTTTCAAAATTGGACCGAATGACGAGCTTTTTCGAGAAACTAAACTATTACTTTACTAGGCGAAGAAACATTTGGAGATAATTGCAATTGGGATGGCGGGCAAAATAATAAATGTCGATTTTTACAGCTTTCTTGTCTGAGCCTGTCATGAATATTTAAGAAATATGTTTCGCAGATTTATATAACTATATCAGTTATCTGTATACATGCTGAAAATCTCATCGAAATCATTGCGAAACATCGATGATACAGTAAAAAGCGACAAGCATCGGAAGATGTAAGAATCTTTAGATCTATAAGCCGAAGTTCGTGAGAAACTGACCATTTTTACCATTTTTAACAGTTTGCAACTCATAGCAACGTCGACCGATTTTCAGCAGATATACAGATATACAGATATACAGATATACAGTATACATATACAGTATATTTAACGTATATAGGTAACTCAGATAAATCTACAAAACGTATTTTGTAAATTTTTATTACTGGCTCGAATAATCAGTTTTTTACGCATATCTAATAAATTGATGCAAATCGTTTGGTCGAATCTAAAAAAAAAAAGTTATTCTGCTTTAAAGGATAGACAAATATGAGTAAACTGTATATATTGTCACATGTTAGACTGCATTTCGAAAGCGAAATCTTTGTGAAAGAAAGAACGACCGCGCGATTCGACCCTCGAATCTCCAAACGGATGAAGCGGCTACTGCGATTCGCTCTGTTTTGATCAATTCCTTTCGCATCGCGAGGATCCAAAGATAAAAAACGGAAATGCTTTCGTATCGATTCGTCTTTTCGCGTTTGTTTCTTGTTCCTTTTTCTTTCTTTTTCCCTCCTTCACTTTTTCCATCCAACATACATATTTACAGGAATTCAAGAATCACCTTATTACCGTTTATTGCGGCGTCTATACATAATTCGTCCCTTTCGTAGGGCGCCGTCTACCATTGTCGGTCGGCATGCAAATCACCCAATATGTAGTCCATTTTAGTAATATCTCTGAAATGGTGGTGCTTACTTTAAATAAATGATCGTTACGAACCTCGTGCGTTATAAAAGAGCGAATAAATTAACTACATGTATATCATCAATTGCGTGTACGGTTTGCATTCCTATAAAGGATACGTCCGACAGTTACTTATAATCGAGCGTGAGGTGATTCCTTGTCAAAAAATAGGAAGAAAGTCTAGAATATAATTTTGTCATATGACGCTTCGTTTTCTGTGAAAAATCCAATTTGAAAATTTGTCAAAGCGAAGTGTCCATGGAAGAATTGTATTCCATATTTTCTTCGTATCTTTTCATCGGGAATCACCCAGTGCTCCGCTTCTGTATAACGAGAGGACTCACCCTCTACCATAGCGAGGACGCGATGGATCGTCCAGAATATTGCAACATCGAGAATTCTTTATCTTGGCGAAACTGCAAACTAATGAGAGGTAAGAGTAGACGAGCTGTGGAAATAACGGAAATAGAATATACGAGTGAGAAAGAGAAGGAGAGGAAAGGAGAAATCTTATTCATCCGCTAAAGTAACCTTTTAATCACTTCCGATTACGTAAATCAATTTCAGTGGCGCGCGCGACTATGTCTGTTTCCTTTTGGAGATTGATTTATTGGTTATCAATTTGTTAGTTGGAAGCACGACGAGAAGAATTCAGATGAAACGAAAGATCGAGTAATACCAACGGAGGTAAACCAAAGAGAAACAGCAAGTAAACAGAGAGAGAGAGAAGAAAGGAAACAACGAGGAGATAAGAAATTGGAAAAAAATCAATGTTTTTCGTTTACTCGTGGCTTTTTCCTATAATTCCAAACACTGTTCTTCTTCCCTCTCTTTTCCTCTCTCTGTCTCATTCTATTTTTATTGGACGCGTTTGGTTCGAGAATTTGCGCTCCTCGTGCGAATCGAAATATCGCAGGAAACGATATCGTTAGACGTTAAAACGAAATAACCCTCCCGGTTTTATGGAATATTTGTCGAGACATAAACTAGAAATCAATCCGATACGGCCAGTGTGCCCGCTCGATTCATTTGAACGTTCGAGATCGTGCTTTCGGAGAAGTTGAAGTTAAATTGAAATATATCGCAAGAATTATTTCGTTCGAACATGCGATGTAAAAATTTTGTAGGTTAAAATTTCTTTCTCTCCCCCCGCCCCCATCTCTCTCTCTCTCTCTGTCTCTCTCTCTCTTTGTGAAAAGAAGAGAGATTTCTTCCATGGTTCTCTTCAATTCAGTACAGTTACCTCGATAGAATTGCCTCGGCTGATTGTTTCCCGGTTTGCCCGATGTATCACGTTCTTTATGTGGTTTCGAACGTTTCATCGGGATAGAGACGATTTGGCGCCAGGAGAAGTATACGTGTAAGTATGTGTACATCTGTTTAGCAAGATGACAGAAAGCCTGTAGGCTGTAGCAACTGCAGTAAGAATGGTAGTCGTATTACAGGCGTATCCCATACGTTATTATTCACTCACGTTTTCACGTTTTCTTTGGGGCAAGCGATTCGTGGATTCCTCGATTTCCTGTAAAATCAAGTAGTCGCAAAATCAGGTACTCCACGAAGCAACTTCCCATTCCGAAATGATAACTTCCGTCCCTCAGTCTCTCACTCTTCGTCATTCTCTCTCTCCCTCTCCCTCTCTCTCTCTCTCTCTCTCCAGGGAACGAAGAGTCGATCTAACGATTTTCCAAGGATCAAATCCTATCGAGAGGAAACCAGTCGATGGCGAAGTTAGGAGAGTTACTCACAAGCAAACGGTCGTCGATTAGTTGATCGTACATACTTGGTTCTAAACTTCATCCCCAATCTACGTTATACCTATCGCATATTATAAGTTGGGTTAGCTTCTTTCTCGGGAGACCTGATATTTCTCGCGTGTTCATGCTGGTGTATTCGTGCTGTATTTCTGTCGTACTGCTGTCTCGTTATAATTAAAATTTATTGTTTTTGTACTCGACCAAGCGTACGTGATGGCGCACGCGGTCGAAAAGAAAAGCGGGTAGGGAAGGGAAGGAAAAGAAAAGGGAAGAAGAGAAGCAGAGGTATGAGTTGCAGAAACAAACGACAGTGATCAGTAATTACAGGTGACACTGATTGTTCGACTTAAAATACACGGTAAAATAGTTAAATCGTATCGATTCGAGAAGCAAACTAGTCGATCTTAAGGTAAGAGAAAAGGAAGATTCGTATGTATCGTGAACTACGTATTACGTGGTGTTCCACGTGTGCACATGCAACGACGCTCGCACCCAACGACCTGTACAGCTTTTAAAAATTACGATACTCTCGCCTCGAAGAGCGTTAACGTTCTAACAGAATTTCAACTTGGTCTATTCCGCTCCAAAGAAAATCGATTATACGTTATTCGTTATCCGTTATCTGCTCTGAAGGGGAAAATTAATGTTTCGTTAGAGGAAGATTCAGTGAAATTTAAAACAGTTAAAACACCTTCCCCGTTTAATAGAATTTTACGCTTAAGTAGCAAGGAAGTGACTTACTGATATATATAGTATCTATGCGTTGTATATTCCGTACTATGGTATCGACTGATTCGTAAACGATTTTGGATCGGTCGATTTGCAAATCCGAAGACAATGCACGACGCAAACGAAAAAAGGGTTTGAAAAAAGAGTCGTATGATTTTTACAGCTTCTATTTCTGTCGGTCTACTTTCAAATGAGCCGCGCTGGATGAAGGACGCGAAGGGAAGATAACGACGATGTTCTGTTTAGCCGACTGCGACTGTTCCGAAATATTCTACTTTATCGATCGTAGGAAAACGTACGTAATTAAAATCATAGATGTTTCGACTTATCGTTACTAGATACTGCTGGTTAAGAAGGAAATTGGCTCAAAAATCGCGGAGATAGTTTCGGATACGTGTATACTCTCTAAAACGTAATATGTATATACGTATCTTATATATGTACATACCTATGTATAGTTAAAAAAGTATACACGCTTGAGAGAAAGGATATAGGATTTTATTCATCCGGGTACCCGCAGCCACATCCATGGCCACTTCTACAATCGCCGTGAATAAGCGTATCGATATCGTATCGCAACGCATCATCGAAAAGTGCTATCGCACAACCGGTGTTTACGATTTTGTCATAGAAAAACGCTCGCGTGAGACAAAAGAGGTGCGTCACGTATCAAATGCATCGACATGTCGCGGTCGTTGTGGTAGTCGTCGTCCTCGACGACAAACGTGGAGTAAATGTGCAAAGATGCGAACTTTACTATTTCCTCCACTTTTTTTCTCTTCGTCTCGAATTGCATGAATAAATAATGCGTTAGATTAATAAAACATATGTATTTGCGTCGAAAACAGGAGAATCCTCGACACGAGGCATAACAGTAGAACCGATGTACGGTTATTCGCGCAGGTGTAGCATCGTTGTTTCACACCTGTTCTTTCGATCTTTCGAACGAACCGATAACGCAAACTTTCCCATCAGGTAAGGCTCGTATCGCACATTCGTTAGTCGCGGGGAAATTCGTCTCGTTGCTGCGAGTCATCCATGTACTTTTATCCTTTGGCCGATTAGTTTCGAGAAAGGAAAAGGTAAGGACGATAAAGATAAATACCACGCGGTAACGCAAGGCAGGTGCATGGTTCGAGAATCGAGGCGCGACTCTCCACTTCTCTTTAGCTTCGATATCGTTTGTCGTGTCGTGTATCCACAGTAGCGCCTAGTATTCCATCATTTTCTTTCTTTCTGCTTGTGTTTGTTTACCTACATGACAACTTACCTACCTACGAACCTACGTACTTACCTACCTACTTATCTATCTACCTACCTACCTATTTACTTACCTACTCGCTTGCCCGTGTGTCTGTCTATCTAGTCACCGACCGATTCAACGATCCTCTTCTTTGTGTTCGTACTTGCCTATCGAAGTTATTTTGCAACCTTGACGAGAAATGGAAAATACATTGGCAGAGAAAAGGCTGTCGCGTTTCGATTAATGGTACGACCTCGTTCGAATATCCATGGAGAAGTTAAACGAAGCTAGTTGATAGAGAGAGGGAGAGAGAAGGAAAGGAAGAACTCTTCCTTTGAAAATCATTCTGTTTTTAATTTCTTTTTATTTTCTGATATCACTCGATGAATAGAGCTGAAGTATGACGGTTTTGAGTTTAGGAATCCATTTGGGAAACAGCAGTCATGCGTTTTTAATATTTTGCAATTCTTCGTCCACTGTATGACTTACCTTAACGTGATAATACAGACGATATTTAAACGATAAATTTGATTATTTATCTAACACATATCGTGTTCAAAGCAGCTGAATATCTCTTTATTATCAATATATGAATCGATTTGTCAAATAACATTTTCGATAAGGATTACCGACCGCCCTCCGGCTGCCAGAAAAATATTTGTACATACAACCTAACTAATACCCCTCCTACTTCTCCATTCCCACGAAACAATATCCAGTTATGTTCGTAGTATGAAGAAAAACGGGCGATCTATCTAGCACGCATAAGGCAGGAAGAAGGCCATACGGGATTTTGCAATCTCTTTCGAGTAATAACTTTTCAACAGGAAGATTCCTATATTTAATTAACTTGGTATCGTTGACCTCTGCTCGATAAGTACGTTCGGTAAATATAAGTTTCGACCAAAAAAGATGGATTCCCAGAGGCAAAGTTAGCACGAAGGGTGTATTACGATGGTTGAAACAACCGGAAACGTAACCATGTAAAATCGTTGTCTCTCGACCCGTCTCATGTACCGTGAACCGTGCCTTAAAACGCGTTTCTCCGTGACCGGTGTAATTTGTCTGGAAATCACCTTCCGATGTTCTCTCAACAGCGAGAAGGAGGAAGAAAAGAGAAGTAAAATAGGTTATGTGGAGTACTGGCGTAAGCAACAGCGCCTCTTTCCGTCGATCTCGAAATACGTATCCAGTTAAGGGAAACGCGTAAATTTACAAAGTCGAATCCTCGATAAGTGATTCGAGTTGGACGTGTTAAACTGGTGCACGGCCGAATAGTCCGCAGCACGCACAGTGCACGCGCACAGTTCAGACAGCTACAAACGGGGCAGGTGAAGTGCACAGCTGCTGGACAGCTGGACAGCTGGACCGATATTCGTTTCCAGGTAGAGTCGGTTCAGTCGCAAACAGTCCCGAAGCAAAACGATCGGTCGAAGTATTCGCGACCAAAGGGAAAACTCACACCTTTATCGCACGTTTGTCCTATAGGGTATAGAATGTACATAAGCGCAAAAAGGAATAACACGGAACGAAAGAAAACCAGCTGGTTCGGTTGTTTCGTTCGACCGGATCCGCCGTTTCCTCCGAGCAAAGCGTCGTCGAATGTTTAAGACGAGACGCGAAGTGTTGACCTGCGCCTCGATGCACGCGTGTATGCTTACACATCTCGACGTCTACTCGCCTAACCTTTACCATGTATTTTGAAACCATTCGGATGCGCGTACGTATATACGCACACATATATACGCTTATGTATATGGGTCATTGGAACCCTTCGAAGACGGATCGTTTTTCCTAAGGTTCTCACGAAAGACGGGTGCGGGCGACGCGACGTATCGGAACGGTCGATAAGGAGAGCAGATTTCCTGCGATCTTGCTATATACATACGTATAGAGATATACGCGTAGAAACGCTGTTTCGCACCCCTACTAGCGATAATTCTCCATCGTCCCAAACAGCACTGCAAGCAGGAGAATTGCGCAACGTGTCGCGCGCTACGCTGACTCAGACGGGTGAAATGCAGAACGCGGGTGTTCCGTACGATAGTCGTACATCGTACAGTTTCGCAAGGCATAACTCGCGGTCGAGTAGGCGGCCGCTACTTTCCTCTTTGAATCCCAGTTCGAAAGCGTCCGGTTGACTCGGCTTGGCTTGGATAGTCGTGTACAAATGGGAGATACCGGTATCGTTTATCGGCATCGATACCGGTAATCGATAAGCGGAGAAGAGCGAAGCAGAAAAACGGAAACGAAATAGCCGTCGTTGCGATTACGGCCTATGGGTTTCGCCTTGTCCCGTCTATTTGTCTTTTTCTAAATACATACATCGAGAGTACGTACATATATCGAGAAGAAACAATTAGTATTCTCGAGCTGCGACTAGCATCCGGTTAAGTGGCGACAGCCGCTCCCATCGATCGCGTGCGCGCACGACTACAAGCTTGTTTCTTCGGCTCTCTGGCTCGATTCCATTTTCCGCTTCTCCGTTCTGGTCCTTGACGAGAGAGGATGATGGGTCAACGGTTTCACCGCGACTCGCGATCCTAGCGATCGGACCGATGCGACGCTGCGTGGCGCGACATGGCGGTCGCAGCGATCGCAAATATACGCGCCGTATCTTACTTGAGGTACGCGTCCATTTGAGAGCAAAACTATCGTGAGTTATACCGTCGAGTTACTTTGAGAACGACTACCCAATCTGAAGTGACTCGGATAGTCGCTCTCAAAGTAGCGTCCATTTGCGAGAAATAAAAGTCGAGAACAAGTAGCGATAGTTTTACTCTTAAGTGTGTATGTACTTACCTTTACTTTTGATCCGAGTATTTTTCATCCTACAGAACCCTGCCGTATGTCGTACGTTCGATCGGTTTTATTCCTCCTCAATCAACGTAAACAACGCGTTTCTTCGATAACGAGCGACAAGATCGAAGATGAAAATTAATCGATCGTCGTGCAGACGATCGTAATCGCGATAAGACGCGTCGAAAGTCGGACGGGTCAAAACGATTGAGACGATATCGCGACATTTCGCGATACACGGGATACCGAAGAACGGCAGATAGCGGCGACGGAGACGCGTTTAGAAGAAAATCGAATATCCAGGCGATACGATAGCGGTCAACGATCGAGCGCGTATTAAACGATCGCGGATCTTGTATTTTGTACCAAGATTGGGGACTGATAACGCAAGGTAGAGAACGGGAAAGACGATTAACAGAACGAAACAGAAATAACTCTAATACGATCAACCCGATGGATGTTATGATGATCGAAGGAGTCAAAAAATAGTAGGAGGTTAATAAATGGATAAGGAAGAAATAAAGATCTATGTCTGGTGCAGCTACGTCGTACGAGTACGTAAACAAGCGCGCGCGTTACATGTACGTACGTATAAACGCTTAGGAGTGTGTAGTATGGTTAGTGTAGTATATGCTTAAATGGTTGGAGGAGGAAGGATAGAGACGGGAAAGGAAGAAAGAAGAAAGAGAAAAGGGAGCAACGTACAGGGTTTCAGGGTTAAAGAGGGAGAAAAGAGCGGCTGCATCGCGACTGGCTGGAAGTGGAAAGGCAGCGTGTTTACGCGAGTTAGTGGAGGGAGGTGGTACGTCTCAGCTGAGCGTAGTATAGAGGTAGAACGCTGACGCGAGGGCGAGTTAGTTGCGAATGAGCGCTCGTCGGGCGAGCGTCGTTGCGACGTCGGTCGATAATGTCATCTCGTGATCGACGAGCAGCCATCGGATCTTGAGGATCATCGTATATGTGCGCATGAACGTGATCATTCTATGTATACACAGAAAACGCATGATCGAGAGCATACTGCTTGCTACGCGTAGTGTTTTGATACGTGTTTTGTAGAGTGTGCAGTGCGTTGAATAGCAGTACATAACTGTTTTCTTGTTGTTGTCGCGCCGCATCGTGTATCGCGTAGACGCGCATCGCATCGAAATCCTATCGTATTTCTGGAATACGGCCGACGCGCAGACACACGGGCTCCGACGATCAAGAAGAAAGGAAACGCGTGTCCGCGGCCCGTGCGCGCGAATGTTACGGAAAACCGTAACTGCTACGCTTACGTTTGCGATTCTGCCTGAAAGAGTGGTCGCTATCGTGCGTCGCAAATTCGCGGTTTGCCGCCAATCTCGCGCGATCATCTGTCGACTGCCTCTCTCCTAAAATCTAAAACTATCTCTCGCGTATTTACGCCGAAGCAAGCGTAGTGTCGCGCACAGTGCCGTTGCTGCCAGTGATCGCGACAGCGGTAAGAAAAGCACACATACACACGGTAGTGGTAAAAGAAAAAGGAGAGGAAAAAGAGGGGAAAAGCCGAAGGAGGAGGAGAGGAGAGGTGAGAAGAAAAGAAAGAGCTGGTCGAACGAGGTACAGAAGAAGGATACAGTCGTAAACACGGGGAAAGATTCAAGGTCGAGGAGACGCGAGACGCAAAATACTCTTGGCGCGGGAGGCTCGATTTTCTACGAATCGATATCGCAATTTTTCCAAGTGTAGTGTATCGTTCTGAGCATCGGAGACCGAAAGTGAAGTGATATACGAAATTTTCTGTAAATCTCGGCACAAAAATGGTGCCGCAACAGCAAGATAGTCCCTCTAGTTCCGGGATTCCTATGTTTGGTTCGTTGCTTGTGGATAAAAATTCAACGACACCGTACTCGGATGCCACACAGGTATGTAATCGTCGTATTAAACTTCGATATCTCGAAGAACGCGTACGAACACGACGTTTTTATTTGTCTGGTCGTCCCGTACGCGTTAACGTCTTCCATAGATGGATATTATCAATAACAAAACGATAGTCGAAACACTGTTTTCTGCTGATATACCAACGAATATATACATATACGATATAGTATTTGTAATGGCTGATTTTATACCAATAAGCACGGTAGAAACAACGCGCCAGAGTGAGAGAAAGGGAAGAAGGAAAAGGAAAAAGTAACGTGTATCTTGTTTCGTTAATTTCCAATTCGTGGAATTGAGATCCGACGACTTTACATGTTGCTACGTGTCGTCGACAGATGGGAGGAAAAACGTTCGTTATAGATTTAAGAAACGAGGAGTAAAAGGTGGATTACAGGTCGCGTCTTCTACAAATTGCAAAGAGGCGACGTGTTTTTTTCCACTTTTCTTTGATTCTTTTCTTCTTCTCCTCGAAGAGAGCAGAGGCAAAATGTTTGCATGCGCGTGTCTAGTTTGATCGTTGCACGGTTATTCCCTGTAAACGTTTTTACACAAAAAAGTAGGTATGCTTATTTATTTCTGTAGCGTTTAAAATACTAACAAAACACCGTCGTCGAACGGAAGAATAGATTATATATTTTTCTCCCTCTCGTTTATTATTCCTGATGACTTTGGATTTCGTTTCAATTTTTGTTGGCGGTACTCGTTCAATTTTTCCAGCTTCTTTCATCATCCTTATTTATCTGTGCTCTTTTGCTCGATAACATCTTTTTCTTCCTTTTCATTCGTCACGATCGCCTTTCGATAAATTCGCCAAGCTATTTGCATCGAAGATATTTTCGAAAATATTTTCCGCTCTTCGTTTCGCGGAATCTAAGAAAGCGTATATGTATATATTTTGGGACGTCGCTTGAAGTGTTTGCTAAAGGTGAGAACGATAAAGGTTAAGCGAATACAGATGCGTTTACAGAAACGATAGAAGCAAAGAAATATATCTATGTGGAATTCGCTTTTGAATAGGCCAGGGTCTATTTCTTGATTTCGCGGCCGTGAATCGAGACACGATCGATCATTTGTGATTCGCGACTTAAAAGCGTCGATAAACGCGATTGATGCGCACATACATGCATCCGTGCTATAAATAAGCGAGGAGTTGGACTATTAGTCGAAAGCTCGGTTCAAACGATCGCAAACGTGTGTACAAGTATCGACGCGTTAACGAACATCTCTCGAAATAGAAATATATCCGATTACGGTGTTAGTTTAACTTTAAGGAAAAGGAAAAAGATGAAGAGACATCGAGGAACGGTTGGGTTCCTATGATGTGTATCACGTGATGCTTATACCGCGAGTAGAGTCGTTGTACTCGCGCACATCACCTTCGTAACCTACATTCTGCCCTTTCGATTTCCACTCTAGTGCGTGTCGAGTAATCGACGCAATATCTAAAAGTATAATGGGCAAGAGATTGCTTGCGCACGCTACGTGTTATCTACTTCTCGACGCTTAGCTTACCATTTAATGAGGTATGTAAATTGGTATCGCTGCGCCAGTGTATAGAACGCACATGGACTTGCTACACGCTACACGGACGCGATCGTTGCTCTCTCTCTCTCTTTCTCTCTCTCTCTCTCTCTTTCTCTACGATGCGCATACGCGAACGCGACTACGTCTTCGTTTATACGTTTATATACGAATTTACGTCGAGCATCGTCCACTCGAAATACACGGCTTGGTACGCGATACAGTGAACGCCTGGCGTAAAGCGAGAATACATACCTAGGGAAATTTTCCCAGGATCTTTTGATCATTTTCTTTTCTCCTTCTTCTGTTTCAGACGAAGAAGAACAATCCTAATCATATTAAGAGACCGATGAACGCGTTCATGGTCTGGTCACAGATCGAGCGGAGGAAAATATGCGAGATTCAGCCCGACATGCACAACGCGGAGATTAGTAAACGGCTAGGAAGACGCTGGAAGACGTTGGACGAAGCGGAGAGAAGGCCTTTTATCGAGGAGGCGGAAAGACTTCGACAGTTACACATGGTGGAATATCCGGATTACAAGTACAGACCGAGGAAAAAAGCATCAAAACCAACGGGAGGCGGCGGTGGTGGTTCTATAAGTACGAAAGTAAAAGAAGGCAGCAAAAAGCCGCGAAAGTCGGCGGGGGGTGGTATTTCCTCGTCGTCATCGATGGGAGCAACGATACTGGGCAAGAATCACACGCGTAACGATAACAACAACAATACGCATACGACGAGCGGTAGCGCGAACGCAGGAGTGGTTGGTACAATGGTGAAGAGGTTGCAAGCTCACTCCAGCAGTACCAAACCTGTATCGCGTTTGAAGGTCAGACTGGCGCTTGACAAAAGACCTTCTCTCGACTATACTCCTACCCCTCCGATCGTTACCGCCAAAATACCCAGCAGTCCATCATGCGGTACGCCAGATTCTCCGGAATCGGCCAGTTTTTACGAAGACAATTTTCTCGAGTGCGGTTCGACCGCCTCCCGACTTGCCGCCATATCCTCTGGTCCGGCCTCGGTGGAAAATACCGAGCGCCGTACTACGATCAGACACGGTACTACAGCTGTCGTTGGGAAAATCAAACGGGAACCTAGTTTCGAGATGGATTATGAAACGACGTTCGAGCCAAAAGACCGATTGCTGTCGTCGGTCGGACCTGCCGCCTCGAATCCAGCTAACGTTACCTTTTCCACATCCGTCGATGACATGAGTCTACTTTCGGAAAAAAGTTTTCGTACTCGAACACCTTGCCACGACAATCATCATCGCCACCAACATCATCATCAGCAGCAGCAGCAGCACAAGCACGACCTTCGTCATCACTCGCACCTCGAACGTCGATCCAACTCTTTGGTGAAAGAGGAATTAGACACGACGACAGTGGCTCCGACGCCGACAACCGCGACCACCCTCGTCAAGAACGAATCGATCGAGGATATGGATATAGGAATGGAAATGGACATAGATATAGAAATCAAAATGGAAATGGAAACAAATTCGCCGACGTCTGTCGCTAGTATCGGTGGCGGTATTGCCAGCGGTAGCACGAGTAACATCGGCAAAACGACAGCGATGCTGAACGAGCGCACTCAACGTACGTCGTCGAAATGTTCTTCGACCATAGTTACCAGAACCGCTACCATTCCTACCGTCGCACCTTCCGCGATTCAAACTTCGGATCTAGTGTCGACGAACCCAATGGTCAGCGACGCGATGTCGAACGATGACTCGCTAGATGCTAACAGTAACAACATTGTGGTCAACTCGGGGGATGCGACTATTGCCGCGACGGTCGTCAAACTCGAGGAACCTGCCAACAATCCGAGCTTGGCGGATCTTTACTCGCTAACGGATCTATTACAGATACAACCGTCGGATTTCAAGATAGATCTTGACATGGAAACAATAACCACCGATTTGGATACTTTCGAAACGGCCAGTTCCAGTAGTGGATCACACTTCGAGTTTTCTTGTACACCGGATGTCACAGATATGTTGTCTACTATCGGTGTAGGCAGCGATTGGGTCACGTTTTGAGAGAACGAGAATGGGCAAGCTATCGCTCAGCGGTGCAAAGTCCCGAAATCTCTTCGTCTCACGCGCACTGTCCGCATACTCTGCACAGTCCTTATATCGTTTCCACTTTCTCGTCTATACTACGAACGTTTTAGACGAGGTGGCTGGCTGCGGCTAATCCGACGATTTCGAGAATGTGCCGCGACACGACATAGATGCAGCACTCGTCTTCTTTGTATATCTCTTGTGTAGTATATTAGATTTAAGAACTATATTTTCATCTGAACGGCATTACTATAAACGAATGGTAGAACAGGGTCTTTTCCCACATCCCTGCGTATGAAGCGAAAACAGAAGAGAGGGAACAGAAAAAAGAAGTATGTGGAGAGTGTTCGCGAGTGTACAGTTAACGACAAATGCAAAGTGAGACGCGTGCAATTTTTCCAACTAAATATTTAAATATTCGTCATCTTCTCGTCTTATTTTTCTTTCCCATCGCTTTATATTTTCGTTTCTTGTATTCGCGTTTGTTACCTGTGCCGTCTTCTTCGTATTTTCGGTTCCCTGTTTCATCAATGGTACCACGCACGGTATACATCATAGCGCTACCCGTTAGAACGAACGTGAATCCTCGATACGCGTAAAACGTTTGATCTCATATTTTCTATTTACCTCTAGAGATACGCAACGCGGCGGTATACGCTTTCAACGAGTAATTTGATTGTCGATATAAACGCAATCGTTAGATCTCTTGTATCTACGTCAAATCTTTTCAACGGGCCAACGCATGCCGAATCGCCAATGTACCAAGACTTGTTGATGACTACACTGCCGATTAAAATATCTTTCTCACACCGAGTCTGCATCGGTTTGCTCAGCAACGCGCATCAAATAATTACCAAACGAATAAATTTACACGCGATATCTTGTGTCTTTGTCTTTATATCTTCGATTCTTCGATCGATTATATTACTAATAATAAGTTGTGATATCGATGCGTATTTTCTTCACACTGCCAATCATTGCCGCGATAACATTGTCTTCGCCATTGGGCAATACCCAGGTTCGCTACAACGTTTGAAATGTTGATGCAACGGATGACACGAATATCAAGAAGGGATGTTGATAGTACCGTGCATATTTTCGAAGTCGAAAATATTGGATGGGTCAGGGAAAGGGAAGTGGGGGAGGGGGGGATTAAGAAAGAGCGAGCGAGTTACTTTTTACACATTGAGCCCGACGACTAATAGGATAAATGCGCGTATAATACGAAGGACCAAAGTATAACGTATAACGACCACTTTTGCCCATTTTCTACTCGTTTGTCCTATCCTATCCTGTTTCCTTGTCCGTCGTGCCTTGTCCAATCTGTAATTCAATAGGCTGTGAGAATATTTTTCGATATAAAGATATGTCCTGTAAGTGATCAGTTTTCAAAAGTTGAGGGCAGCGAGGCAAACGCGAATCACGAGAATCGCAGGAAAAGAGAAAAGGTTTGCTGAGTCGCAACGGGTGGATCGTGCCTCGTGTCATATGTTGTGCGAAGGTAAGATCTTGTTCGTAAAGCGTGCGTAAATACGCCTAAAATGGCTGACTGATCGAACTCAGCCTACGTGTATATCTCGGTTCGTTACGTCTACGTGCCGTTTCACACGTTCCCGACATTCGATCGAATTGGTGTTCTTTTCTGTTCTTACACCCGTAATGAAATAGCGCGAGCACGCGCATCTGCCAACAAATTTTCTCGAATATTCGCGTTGCTGAATGACCAGCGTTTCGCGACCGGCGACATTGCGTTCTGTGACTTGACCGCGTACACCGAAAAAATCGTTGACAGTGAACCGTATCGCAACGATAGAAAGAAAAAGATCATCCCTGCTTGTTACGAACGGCGAAAAAATCACAACCGTGTACGAGTCGTCGACGAGCGTTTGTAATTTATTCCCGTAGATATATAGAAATAAACGAAAACACACCAAAGTGCAATATTACGCGTATGTGGCTCTGTAAATGTGCAAACGACAAAAACAAAAGAATAAATTGTTAACGAAATACGCGCGCAGCAAACAACGGCACGAACGACGCAAAGGCCATAACGATCGTGGTCGAGAGTAAATTTATTTTTTGCTGTCGTCGTCGTCGTCGTCGTCGTCGTCGTCGTCGTTGTCGTCATCGTCATCGTCGTCGTCGTCGTCGTCGTCGTCGTCGTCGTCGTCGTCGTCGTCGTCGTCGTCGTCGTCGTCGTTCTTGCTGTTATTATTGTTATTGTTGTTGGGAAGTGATGTTGTATCCTCGTATGTATACACACGTATATATACGTAATGCGAAAGAAACTTGAGAAAATGACAGCGAGAAAGCATGGCCGATATTTTTACACGAGATTAAATGTTATACGAAGGTTTATAGCGATCGCATTTAATCGGAAATTCGTTTGAAATCGACGAGTAATGATGAGAGACGCGGGGTCAATGATAACGATAACAATCATTTTATTATATTAATTCACGAGTATCAAGCATTAGTTGCTATTATCTTTTTCATTCTCTTTTCCTTTTAACAGTTCGATAATTAATTTCATTGTTTCTATTTTTCTTTTCTATCGTTTTCGCAGTTTCTTTAGTATATCGAATATTTTTTACTATCTATTACGTATGTAGCTCGTAAGAAAATAATCTCAACCGCTCGTGCATTTTCGTCGATTTCAGTAAACGAAGGACAAACGATATACCATGTATTTTGCACGGATACCGAGGAGAGTAACGTCGGGCGCTCAACGCGTCTAAGAACAAACTATCAACTGTATGTCGTAGATTTAAGTTTTCATCATACACGATAGTGAACTTAGTTGAGTTAATGACTAACTTTATACATGTATAACAACTGTACATTTGTATTTAGCGCTTTGTTTATAATACCTTTCACCTTGTTATTAAGTATCCGATTTATATAATTTTTTTATCGAACTTATTAAAAAAATATTTAAAAACAAAATAAGACGTGGTGTTTTCGATTTCGCCGAACGCGAAGACCTGTTTCCTCCGATCATCGTCGTCGCGTCGTCGCTTGATCGTTCTCCTTCTCCAATTCCTCGTATGTTCTAGATGCGTTCTTTCGTACGATACACTGCGACGAATCGAGCGGCTACGATGCACATACATATGCATGCCGAATTGACACGCGTTCCGAGTCGCGTGTACGATCCAGTCGACGACGACTTCTCTCTACGTAGATCTACGTGCGTATAATCGAGTTTTCGTTTCGACGAAATCATGCTCGCTGCATTATGCCGTGCATACAAATCCGTAGATAATAACGCGCAGTAAAATTATTAATAGTTGTTTGTCGGTGGATGAAGAACGTCGTAATGTAGCAACCATTAACATTGCACGGTTGCATTAGCACCGAACGCCTTTCTATTTCGTTGATATCGTGCTAGTCGGCTTGATAATGATTCGTCCAGGTCTTTGAAGAATCTCGTATTCCAGTTCGCGATTGATTTTTTTTTCGCTCGTTGCAAATCCCCTCCAACTTGGATCGAAAACTAGATTACCAGATAGATGGTCGTTCGTAAGTATGCTGTGACATACATATTTATTTGTGTTTTATATTTCTCGAGGTAACGCGTATGCTACGACGCTATTTAATGTACAGCGACACGGTATCGTATAGAACCAAAACGAAATGCGCGACTATCCGTCTCTCTCTTTTTCTCTCTCTCTCTCTGTCTCTCTCTTCCCTCGACTCCCGCATATGGAAAGAAGAAAGTGGGAAAGAGAGAGAGAGAGAGAGAGGGAGCCAAACGAATCGACCGAACCGAGTTGCGAGTGGTAAAATAATCGCTCAAGGTCTGTGGTGGCGTTGCACCCACTCGTGCGAACAGGCTTGCCAACAGCCATATTCTACTGTTTACATCGCGCGAATCGTACTCATGGTGTGTTGCATCGGCGTCGGCAACCATTATCTATCGGTTTTTCACGCTTTTCTTCCTATCGTAAATGACTGGAAGAAGAGAGAAAAGACGAGGAGCCGCGCGTCCGATCTTGGGAACAAATAAAACGTCGCATGCGAAATCATCGTTACGCGTACGTAACTAGTTGCGTTTCACCTTCGACTCAACTTACATCCTGCTGCTGCTTTTCCTTCGTCACGTTGTAACGGGAATTCGAACCACGATAAAATAGAATCGTCTCGATCGGTGTACATATTATGTACTATGTACACAGGTAAGAAATATCGGCCCGAGATAAGACAGGTGATTTACGACGTAATCGGTTCGATCAACCAACTGAAATCGTTGCTCCCGTTTCTTTTTCCTGGATTACGATCGCGATTGGACTTGGCGTAAACGTAGCGCGGGTCAGTTTGCGAGGATCGACCGATGATACCGATGATACGTACACGGTTATCGACGACGACGAGGAGAAAGAGGATGAGGAGGAAGAGAAGGAGAAGGAGGAGAAGGCGGACGGTTCTTTGAAAGAGAAGAATCGTTTACTTTTGTTGCAGAAATAAAATCGATAGATGGAAGATGGCAGAAAAGAAAGAAATGAAATAAAAAGAAGAAAGAAATAATATGGGGGAGAGGCGAAAGGAGAGAAGGATAGATCGAACGCGAACGAATCGCGCTGCGGGTAGAGGATGCTGCTGGCTGCTGGCTGCATACCGCGAGGTAGCGTATAGCTATCGAGGTCAATGGTTAGTCCAAGGTCCTGAGTTCGAATCTCGCGGTTGAGTTGAACGCGACTCGGCATTTCCTCTCGCGAACAACGATCCCCGTTCGTGGAACGCTCTCGAGGTCGTGATTCGCGTGCGCAACTCGCACAACACCGACAACCATGAGTTTTCGTTTTCTCGCTAGCCGGTTTGGCTGTCGCTTTGTTCGCGACTCAAGATGCGAGTCGCTAAACGCCAAATACATATCAGCTCGAGCCAACGGTCCAGCGAAGGATAACGCGACACGAGCACTTCCTGGTGCTGTGCTAAAAAAAAGCGCTACTTTACGCTCGTTCGAGTAGGAAACGAATCAACGGCGATTAACAATCAAGGATAACGTTATCGGAAAAGGGAATGGCGAGAACGAAAAGCGATTGACGTAAGAAAGATCAGCCGGATAGCGAGCAGGGCGATCACGGAGATGACAACAACAACGACGACGACGATGACGACGACGACGACCAAGACGACAACGACGACGGCGAGGTCGAATCAACGCGCGTAAACATCATAATCTCGCGATAAAGTCGCGACTGATTTATTCGTCGATAAAAGCTTATTGGAAACACGTGTATCGTAGACTGGTGCCAAAACCGGTCGCCCAATGGGAAACGATCTCGTTGAAGCGACGCGGTACGCGGTGAACGCTATGAATCACTCGGACGGTTTTAAGTCGGACGTCGTAAACCCGACTTGGCTCGTTCTTCGTTCTCGTTCCCATCCTTGCCGTTCCATCTTTTCTTTGTTTTCCGCCTTTCGTTAGGTGATTGCACCGTGCCACGTTTCGTCTCGTCTCGCTTTCCTCGTCGTTTCGATCGGACGCTTTCACATCGTGTTTCTCTGATATTCTTCCATCGGATCTTGAAGCGCGACGAGCAGAGTAGCGACGCGTGTCGCTATGTTGCTAATTTTCTTAACGTTAGCGAAACGGAACCAAGCCGAAGCGAATTGCATCGCGTCGCATCGGATTGGGTCGCGTGACGACGAGTCGGTTCGAACCAAAGCGTGGGTGTACCCGGTGTTGCAACGTATCACGTTGATAACCGAGTGCCGATAGAGCGACTAGTTTCGCGAAGAAAAATCGCGTCGGTTAGTCAGAGCTTGCGACATTAACTCGCGCGGCGTGATGCATGAGCGACTCCGGCCCGGAGTTTGCATGGTGCGACCCACTTATTCTAGTCTCGGCGAATAAAAGATCGGACGTTCGACCGCGTGCATCGTACGCGTATTTCTTGTCGTATTAAGCATAAAGATACGTTCCTCGTACGCCAACTATGCTCAAATTCTCCTAGATTAGCTAAGATTACATAGGAGAGGGAAGAATCGCACGAGTCGCGAGATTCGCAATTATTATACTTTCGATTGGCGCAACGACGATCGCGCGAACGCGAGAAAGGAAAGCGCAGCTCGCGCCGAGCCGACAACAACTTCCTCTCGGCTGTTGGATATCGCGAACCAACGACGAGCTCCCTGACGAGAGTATTTTATCGTCGATTTGTTCGACATGCTCTTATTGCGCCATTAGTAATCGCGAAACAAGAAAGTAATGTAAACACTCGGATAACTTTGATTTATAGAAACAGGCTATATACCGACTGTCGAAGGAGAATAATTGATGGATAGTAGGCGTTCGTGCACGCTCGCGGTATATGTACGTAACTTTTTCGGTCGTAGCGTCGCGTCTGTTCCAATACGTCAAATCGATTGCGGGACGCGAGCAACGTTTCCCGGTTCGAGATCGTTCGAAGCTATGTAAATGTAAACCAACCAACGAGTCGGAGGCCTGATCGATCAGTTGGAAGGAAGAATTACTCGGTCGCTTTCGATCGGATAACGATCGATATCGGATACGCGTAGATGCGGTAGAACGAATCGATCGATTTTCCAGGATTTTTTTCCAGACGCGAAAAATCGTTTCTATCTGGACGTATTTTGAGGAAAAGTAACGACCACACGCGTTGTCCGAGCAGCAGGCAGGCACCCACGAAACCGAGCGCGTCTTGCCTTTGAGCGGAAACGATTCGAAGGTCTCTGAAGAGAGAAGTCGAGGCCATGCCACCCGGCTAGCCTCGAGGCTTTTTCGCGCTGCTTTCCCCTCCGCCGTGTCCCGCCATCCATCCACCCCACATGCCCCTCCGTAGCACCGTGCCGCCGCGCGCCATCCTTCCTGCACCGATAGCAGGAAGCTGGCACCGTTGCCGTGGTGGTGGTGGAGGCGGCGGCGGCGGCGGCGGTGGCGGCGGCAGCGGCGGCGGCCCCTTCACTCGTTCCACCTCTAGCGGTTTCCCTTTTGCATGCGAAACCACGTGACACTGCCATTGCACGCGAATCTTCGTCTATGTAAAATCTTATCTTTCTTCTTTTCTTTTTTTTTTTTTTTGTCGTTCTCTCTTTTCTTCGATTCGTCGATCACGTCGAAGCGATCCGAACGAAACTTTGGAAGAGAAATTCGTTTCAATTGCCTGGAATGCGATGGGATGCGCTGGACCGGGTGCGGTTTGGGGATGCGAGCGTGGGTGTCGGACGAAACGATCGTTCATCGGCCGAGGCTAAGGTTGCGGCTGCGGCTGCTGCTGCGGCTAATGGCTGTTAACGCGAAAGAGAAACGAGATCCGTGGGGTTAGCAGACGGCGAGCGGAGCGAACAGCAGACGGCAAACGGCAGACCGGAACCGATAGCTTTCGCCGGAGGACGCTTGGAGAGCGCGTTGATCGGCAGCCGGTGCTCGCGACACACGATCGAACTTGGCTATCGAGAACGAACGAGTAATACATACATATATCGAACTGGGACTGGAACGTACCGTAACTCGCGCAGACGGCTCGAGGAAAGCGAGAGCGAGGCAACGGAAACGAAAACAAGTAGTCGGAGGACGAAAGCGATTTGCACAAGCGTTATTGGAAGAAGGTACGAGCATTCGCGCTAAGCGCATACGGTCGGATTCTTCCTTTCGATCGGTCGAGCCATGACCGCGTGGAACACGGCGCGTACAGTTTCTTTCCCTTTCGCTTTCGATTCGCGCGACTAACCGAATCGGCGCGTTACGCGACCATGTTCCAAGGTTTTCCACGAAACGAAAATCAATGATCGCGCTGGGAGTCGGAGCGCGCACGATTTCCACGATACTCGAGGCGTTCGTCGCGGCACGGTGGCACACGCAATGACTCACGTACGGTGATTCACGATTCACGATCGCGCCGCGCGCCGTTGCGCTGCTGCGCTGCGACGTAGTCACTCGAGAAAGCCTTATACGCGATGAGACCTCGACGAGATCGTACGTATAATCCGTGCTTCCAACACGATCGTCACGAACGCGTGAACGTGTCGAAGGAATCCTCGAGGCTCTTTCGACGTTCTCGACGCTGCGTCGTCGAACAGGGAATATGCGATTGGAATCGATACCGAAGGAACGGTAACGGCATTCGTTTCCGTTTGTCGCTCCGCGAGCGAGCAAATAGCGAAAGCGAATAGCGAATAGGAATTACGAAAGCACGAGTAATTTTAATAGAAAACTCGTTGGACTGTGATGTCGAAATCGACTTTGCGAATCCGTAGACATCTTTCAACGCCGATCTCTTTCGTTCGATTTCTCGCCAGTATCGGCAATAGCACCATCACCACCACCACCTGTTCTTACGATCGCTTTCATCGATGTAGAACTTCAACCCCAGAACGATAGCTGTCGTTATCGCGGTTACGCAACGACAAACATCGGGCGGACGTCTGCGAACCGATTTTGTTATGTATCTCGTTTCGTGGCTATCTTGCTCCCTGGATCGCGATCGGGCGATAACGAAGTAGCGAAGAAAGTACGAAAACAGGATGGACGCGAATAACGGAATCCTGACAACATCGAAAGCGTCGACGAAACGGGACTCGGTTCACACGGTTTTTCCAACCAAAATGTTCCTTTTCCCGCCGTGTATTTGTTTACCGAGGTTTTCGATAGGAAAAAAAAAACAAAAGAAAACAGAAAAGGAAAAGGACGGAAGAAAGTATGTACATATTGGAAGCAAGTAGCGCGCGTGTAGACGCGCCGTGTAAATCGTAGAGAACGATGAGAAAGCAGGGAACGAGAGTGCTTCGGCGTTGCAATGACGTTTGCTTTTGACGGCAAGGGCAAAGTACAAGACGCAGTTACGGTGTTCGTCCGACTTTATCGCGACTACCGTGAATCATTTCGATCGTTATTGTCTTCTTGAACGCGGACGTTGTACGCATTATCTGGGTTTTTAGGTCTTTCGCCTGGTGTGCCGCGATACGAACACGAGTAGAGTTTATGTTTTCTTTTTCGTTCGGAAGAATAGGACATGCCGTTCGTTCGTTTCGTTGCAGCCAAGGATAAGCCAGTGTCTAACGTTGGATCAACGCTGCGTTCCCCGTCCATCGCTGCGTCACGCTAAATTCCTACTTCTCGTTCGTCTCGGATTTCGATCGCTGTACCGTTTCCTTTGAACAATGAATTTTCATCGTTCTCCTGCGTAGCACGATCTGCAGACCAAGAACGGGGAATCGAAATCGTTCGATGAATAACCGCGGGTCATGCATCGGCGGAACGCGTGCGTCCGAGATAATCTCCTCGGAAGGTCTTATCTGCGATTCGCGTGGATCGTGTTACGCGTTGCGTCGCAACGGGAAGCTAAACAATTTGATCGGGAACGAGGCGCGAAGAGGCGAAGGGTAACGATCGAGACGCAAGCAACGTTTCCACGCTATCGGCGATTCGGATTGCCGGTCGTCGAACAACTGCTACGCTCGTGCTACAGTGTATTGGTAAAGTAAAGTGTACGGCGCAATTAGGTTAGGTCGTTTAACAGCGAGGCTGATTGCAAAATATCGCATCAGCGGCGAGGCTGGCTTGCGTCGCGTCTAAACGCAGAAGGTTCGACCGCTCGCGTTAGACGCTGTGCCGTCGATCGAATTATCGTCGAGAGATAAATTAAATAATACGCATATACATATGCGGCGGAGGATGGCGGACGGTGGCGGCAGTGATAGCACGAAGATAAGAAAAATTGATTCGATCTTGCGAAACTGTGGGGAACGTGGCGAGGTTCTGCGCGGAACGATCCATCGCGTGACGACATCTCCTTCTCTCGATGTAGTAGAGGACGTAGTAGAGAAACACGTGCACGCATCGGACGCCAGTTGCGAGTAGTCACACCGAAAGCAAACTCCGATCTTCCGCTACGGCGCAATCAAGGCCGTACTACTGACTCAGCTCGACCAGCTGTTCGTTACAAAGAAAGAGCGCGCGAACGATATCGGAGTCTCGCAACCGCGTGTGCCTTAGATAGCGGCTTCCTGGTGACCTCGGTGCATTAGCACTTCGCAATGCCACGTGTATGCCGTGACAGCGTTCATTTGCCAGCTGCGTTTGCTTCGTTTGTTTGCCGTTTGCACGCACGGCCGACCGCGTGTCGATCGTGTAAGATCGCGTTCAGCTCGTTGGCCGCCGCATTCAGCCTCCGTTTTCGCGGAAAAATATTTCGAATCCCGATGCATACTGTCGTTGGCGCTTTGGTTCGTAGGTTTCTTCCTCGGCGATCGGCGACTTGATCTCTTCGCTTTCTCTTGCCAGAACCTACAAGTGAGGAAAACCAGACGACCACTTCAACGTTCCAAGCCTTGCGTTTTCTTATGTACACAAAATACGTGTGTAAATAGTGGATATATGTATATATATCTGTTTATATCTGTACACACACACACGTATGTATGTGTCTGGTTATGGCAAAGTGGCCAGATTTCCGAAAGCTAACGGACAAGTGGACGGTTGCCACAGATATTTCGACAGAGATATGGTCGAATATAACCGCCGGTATTACGCGCAATTGCAATCGCGAATCGATCGGCGAGCCCTGGCGATTTCGCGAGCCTTTCGTTCGTATCTTATCGGGCGTTGAGCGAGCAGCAGACGCGTCGTCACCGTCTGCCATCGCACGATGTTCTAGGATCGTTAAGAAGCTCGAGACTACACGAGCACGGGGGAAAACCTGTTCGTTCGCCAAAACCGTTTATTCTTGGAAGAATCGTTGTAACCGACGAGACTTGGCTGCGATGATCGCGATTACGTATTTAATTTCGACAACTTATACCGTATCCGTGGCCGTTCTGCGCACTTCGTTCGTAAAAAGGGAACGTAAAACGCAGACAGAACGAGATAACTGCTGTAGCTATAGTACGCGTGGCCGTGCGAAAGGTGTACGAGATGAAAGGAGAGAAAGGATCGAGAGGAGGATCGGCGGAGTCGAGCAAGCGGAAGAGCAAAGAAGAGTAGGAGGGAAAGGTGGTGCAAAGGCCCAGGGCTCGCGCATACGTACGAGCGCATAAATTACGATGTAATTACAAGCCTGGCGATCGGAATCGCCGGTCGAGAGGAGCAGAGCGGATAGATCGGATCTCCGAGGAGAAGAGAAGATCGTGTGGCGAGAGGCCGTCCGTGATCGGTCGCGGTAAGCAGAGGTTAGTTGTCCGAACGGAGGAAAAGCATGACGAAGGGTTCGTCACGGGTACCAAGCAAACGGTATATACGCGACACGAGTCGGAGGCTACGGTGAAACAACACGCGTGAAAAAGAATCGGCTTACAGGTGCATGCGAACGCATCCTGACTCGCGTAACTCCGGTAAAATCACGGCGTGTAACCACAAATCGGAAACAGTCGGCCGAACTTGCCCTGTTTTCGTTGCGAATCGAATGCGTTCGAATTACGCAATATAGGAATTACTGCAGAGCAGACCGGAAGCGTATCATCGAGCGGCATAGCTGGAAGAAAATGAAAAGGGCAAGTATACAGACTCGAGGTATAGAGCGGAGGGTGAAGCGCGTATAGCGTGAATCGGACGCAACAAAGGTGGACGAGGCGAGGTGTCGCGTGACCGCACGGTACGCTCACGCGCGGCCAACCATCCCAAAGCCCTGCGCCTCGCATCGTGCATTGCCTAGCCGATCGTGAAGCGTGATACGTTCTACGCGGAGAATCGAGCAGAGTTTCGAGCTCGCTAAAATATGGTCGTCGTGGTAGGATCGTCGCGTCACGCCAGTCCGATCGATCGGAATCGCGACGGACGCGCGTATATTCCATCGAACCGAATTTTGTCGTCGAACGTGATATACATATTTTCACCGAGATCGAATCTGTGTTTAGCGTGCGAACGCGCGTGGAAAAGCGTGGTAACGCGCAAAGTAAGTACACGGTCCACTGAACCAGACCAGACTGTGACCCAGACGAGCCTTGTACTAGGGTCACTGGAAAAACGCTCGGTGCATAAAACACGTTCGCAAAACTGTGGCGGAGATTCGCTGTATTTACATAGCGTATTTATATACTGTATTTATATACCGTATTTCGAACGTGAAACGGCGACGATCGTGGGTGGTAGCGGGCGGCGGTAGCAGCCGCGATGCCGATAGAATCGCTACACAGACATTCGCACACACAAAAGAGAGACAAAGTTGCACGAAGCTCGGTGTTGTCAATGGCCTTGCCCCCCTCGAGCGCAAGGCCAAAGTTCACGAGCGATCAGTCCTCTTTGCACGGTAGTTGGCAGTTTGCGACGCGTTCCAACCCCACCGAATCACCTTTACCTCGCCTCTCTTCCTCTCGCTATTCCGCCTCCGTTCGGTCGTTGTTCTTTCGTTGCCCATCGCCACTTTCGACATTTTATTTTTCGAATAATCATTGAAAACATTGTCGGTGCTACGTGCGACTGAGAACCAACGTGCGCGCTTCGAAAGTTTCTACCTAGAACCGGTTTCTTTCCCCTTGTTTTGCTCTTCTTTCTCCTCTACCTTCCTTCCTTCCTTTCTTCCTTCCTTTCTTCCTTCCTTCCTTCCTTGCTTCCTTTCTTCCTTCTTACTAATCAAGTTTCTTTCTTTTCGCTTCGTCCGTCGTCATTATTTGCATAGATGTACTGCCCGCCTGTCGTCGATCCGCGAACCGATAAAAGTTCGATCGCGTACGATTCCGACAATATTTCGCAAATTGCAACGAAAAGAAAGGCAGCGGAGGCGAGAGGGAAAAGCAGAGAACGAAATGCGTATAGTCGAACGCGGTAAACGCTCGCGTACCGTCTAAACTGGAATCGAGTTGCATCGGTTAATGAACACCGACGAGCGAAAAAGAGCCGTTCACTCGCATGCGTTTAGCTTGGACAAATATCGCGTCACTGTTCGACTTCGCTCGCTATGTAACAGCGAACGAAATTCTGGTGTGTTTGATCATAATCCAGCTGCGCCAACGAGTCGTACCACATAGAGTCGTTGGTACATAGAATCGGTTCGGCGCATCCGTGTAATCTCGAGAGTACGCGGCGCACAGCCGACCGACACGATCGAAGGTTCGGTTCGCTTTTGATGTTTCCGCGGATGCAATCGCAGACGCGGAATATCGCGGTGTACGCGCAACGCTGCGCTGTGTGCGTGCGTACGCGCGCGCGTACAAAGAGACGATAGGATAATCGCGGATCGGTCCGCTCGCTCTCATCGGCAGCTTCCCTCGCTTCCTTTGCCGAACACGCTTTACCGAGTTTGTCCCTCTTTGCTCCGCTAGCCTGCATTTCGTCGACCCATTCTCCAGGCGAATCTCCTGCCCCTACCTCCGCTTCGTCCTGCTTCGTCCGTGTTTCGCAGCGATTCGTCTCGACTCCCTTGGCCTCGCTCTATCCCGAGTCCGGGCTCTGCTCGTAACGCGGCCTCTGCTTACCTCGGTTCGCTCGCTCGTCTCGTTTCGTCTCGTTCCGTGCCAACCCATCTTGTCCTACGCTCTTCCCTCTTCTCCACCCGTCTGCCGCGCTTCGCTTCCTCTCATTCCACCCTATTTTCGTTCGTCTGTCTCTTTTTCTGTGGCGCATCGTGGCCAACCGTGCCTCACCAAAGGCGCCCCCCGTCGTCCTTTGCCACGGCTACGTTTACCGCGTAACGAGCACGTAGCTTTTCGCGTGCACCCAGTTTTCCATCGATCCTGCTGCACCGATCTTTCTCGGTTGCTCGCCATCCTCGTCTTCGTTTTGCCGTGAGACGGTGTGCGCGCGTATCGAACAGGAAAAGAGCAGCGTTCGGCGATGGTCGAGTCCTTGAACATATCGATCCAGGAGACGCGACGCGACGAAATGACTCGACCTTTACCAGAGAGAGCCCCGCCGTCGCCACTGCCACCGCCACCGTAGCCCGCTGTTCGATTCTTTCTACTACCCTGCTTGTCTGTCTGGCTACCTACCTACCTACCTACCTACCTACCTACCTATCTACCTACCTACCTACCTACCTATCTACCTACCTACCCATCTATCTATCTACCTATCTGCCTATCTTCTACCTATCTACTCATCGATCTAGCGACGTAGCTGGTTCTGTTTCTTTAGGTGTCGTCGTTGATTTTACATCTCGACAAGGAAAAGTCGTGTCGCAAACACGCGACGCAACGCGTCTTCTCTCCAAAGACGAGACGGAAGGGAACGCGTAAGTTTGGTTCGCGATGAAAATGACATCGCGGTTGAGAAAAAGGTTTTTGCGCGGTGGTATGGATAAACGGAGCCAGTTTGTGGAAAATTGGCGAGAGGAGTTAGGATGTCGAGTCGCGAACAGATGGTAAGAATCATCGACGAGGTGGACGCCGAAGAGTAGGCGAAGGAGGAAGAGGAGGAGGAAGAGGAGAGAGGTTGAGCGAAGACGGGTGGTGGGAAGTGCGAGACGCGCAGGAGGGTGACGGTCACGGTGGTAATGGTAGGGTAGACGGTTGATAGTGGTAGTGGTGCGGAAGGCAGAGAGGCAGGGACGTAGAGCGATATACAACTCTGGCGGAGGTTAATGCCGCGATCCGGTTCAGGGGGCAGCCTCGGTGCCTTGCCTGAAAACAACGCTTGGCTGGTTGGCTGGCTGGCTGGCTGGCTGGTTGGCTAACTGGTTGGTCGGTCGGTCGGTCGGTCGATCGGTTGGTTGGTTAGCTAGTCAGCTAGCCGACCGACTAGCACTAGGTTATGGCTGACTGACTGAGTGACTGACTGACTGACTGGTATCTGGTTTAATCGCCCACACCTTGGTCGTCTCGCGTGTTCCTACGCGATGGTCCGGTTGCGAATTAAATTCGAGTCGCGGGACGATGCGTCGATAGAGCGCGACCGAGGCGAGCGATCGAGTCGTTGCGAATCCCTGGCACGATATCAAACACGGAACCGTTTACAGGGTCGAACGAGAAGCGAAAAGAGAACGAGGAAGTACTTGCACATACGTAGGTTCGTGTAGTCGCGATTCTATTCTAGAAAGAGGGAATCGAGGCGCGAGCTCGATCGAAGGTAAATCGCTGGGTCCTTGTAAGATAGTAGCGAGCGCGTGGCATCGTGTTTACACGGGAAACGCGTCGGGCGCGTAATTTCGAAACCGAGTCGAGGGGAACGACGTATGGTATTTGAAACGCGTAGCGCTGGTAATGCGTTTAAACACGGAAATTACTGCGTCGACGGAGTATCGCGAGGAGACGTGACGCGTCGTAAATGAAAAAAGAAAGAAAAAATTCGAAGCGTGTAGTAGGTGAGATAGCGAGGGAAGAAACGCTAAGCGCGGTGCGGCGAGGTGAGACGAGTCGAGGCAAGCCGGGGCGAGGCGAACCGAGGCGAAGCAAGACGCGGCGATCGCGCGCACTGCCAAGCAAAGAAGTTGGTTTGTCGTTGACCTCGTACCGACGACCCTGACGTGAGTCAGAGTCTACGAATCGAGAGTCGAGAGCCGGAGAGTCGCGAGAGCCAGGAGTCGAGAACCGAGGGCAGCAACGGGAAGACGGGTCAAACGATGTCAATTCCGATATTTAACGACATACGTGAACGAACGAGCTCGAGGCTCGAAGCCCGTGCGCGTCGCGTTCAGGCCGACATCCGCGGCCGAATTCGATCGTTCGATCGCGTCCGTTCCGTGATGCGTTTCTCGCATCGTTGGCGAACCAGTCGTCCCGTTGTTGGAAAACACCACGTCGCTACCTACCACGCACACACGCAAATCGAGACAGAGCGAATGCGCTTAAATGCGTGCGAGAAGAAAACAGGGAGAAGTGAAAGAGAGAGAGAGAGAGAGAGAGAGAGAGAGAGCGAGAGAGAAAGAAAGAGGAGTGCGAGGGCGGTCGGTACACATGGTTTACCAACCAGATCGCGGGTCTCTGACCTTGCCAGCTGCGTAACCGATGCTGCGATCTCGTTGGAAGCACGTTGCGCGTCGCGTATCGAGACCTCGAACGCGACTTTGCCGTTTTCAGTTTCCCTCTCCGCCCTCGCCTAGCGATAGGCAAACCCGTGAAATTCGTTCGTTCGAACGAACGAAACCCGTCTACCGCGAGATTATCGACCGATGAAAGGATGTTTCCTCCGTTTTTTCACCGGTTAGCGAGACGACGGGATGTGACGGCGGTATGGTCAAGGTCGGTGAAACTCGTCCGTTTAACGTTTAACGCGAAATCCTTGGATATCGAGCCTGTGTGTCGAATAGATGGCACACGGAGCTGCGAGACCGTTTCTCTGGCATCGAGCAAGCGGAGAGCGGCCGTGGAGACGCGAGAGGAACGCGCGAAAAACCACAACGAAGAAAAGAGCAAACGAACCGAAACGGTATGACTAAGAATCAGCCGCACTGGGAAAACCTCTGGCAATTGTATGCTAATGTCGACGATTCCGTTCCAAGCGAAGGTAGTAGCGTCGATCGAAATTCGTTTCAAACACGATACCGCGTTTCTAGCCTGTTTCTCTTATCCCGTCTCTGCTCTTACCGAATTCCGTAAAACGGAACGCAACGATGCCACGAGTTTATCGTTAAAGATGGACGATCGGACGAGGCGAACGTCTTTTCACGGATAACCGCGTGATCGCTGTTGTTGAAATCGTCGAGAGGAACGTCGTTAGATTTTCGTCCAGGCAAATACAGATTACGCACGTACATATAGCGTGGCAGCATTCCCGAATCGAGAGATTCTCGATATTCGTATACTTGACATTCCGCGCGACGCGGCGTGCGGCGTGGCACGGCGATTCGCCAAGGGCGCGTAGCGGTAAAGAGATTCGTTAACCTTCTATGTGTGCTGCGAATAAACGAGGTCCTCGGGGACGTCATTACGGTTCGGCGAGCGATTCACGCGGAGCTTGGTTATTAATAGAGTCACCGATTCGCGCGTGCCATGAGAAACGAGAATCGACGATGACACTGCACGGGGGTAAAACGTTGACGAAAAGTTCGCTCGTACCGAAACGCGGTGGAATGGGAAACGCGTTCGCGGAAAACGTTTGATCGGCCGACCGTCGAACGTTGACGGTCGAAGCGTTGCACGGTGCAGCGTACCTAGACTCGCCTCGTTTTTATTTTTTGAGTCATGCCGTTTTTTACCGCGGTCGAATGAATCAGCTTACACGCGAGGGACCAAAGTACCCGGTAGCTATATAGCGGGAGAAACACCGCCGTACGTATTATTTTTACGGCCTTAAAACGTCTGTCGTCATTACCATAATCTCCCTGCAGGATTCGGCTGGGAGTACCATCCTCGACTCTTTCGTTCTACGCTTCTTTCTCTGACTCTCGAATTTATCTTTCTCGGTACGTCTCCTTCTCTCTCTCTCTCTCTCTCTCTCGCTCTTTCCTTTTTCCCCTTTCCCTTTTTCTCTTTTTCTCTTCTTCTTTCGTCTCGTTTCGTGTCGCGTTTGCTCGGTGTCGTCGGAGCAGCGGAGCGAGGTTAGCGCGCGCTCTCTTTCGACGGATGATTGCGAGCGCACGCGCGTTCGTCGCGGGATAAAGGAGCGAGCCACGGACACGGACACGGAGAGATGGATGGAACGATATGAAGAAAAGGACGGGGCGAGAGAGCGTCGGAGGTCGAGGAAAACGGAGAAACAACGTCGACACCTTCCAAGAAGAGGAGCTGCGTTCTCGAGACTCGAGACGACGTAGAATCGCCGCGTTGCATCTGCGTTCTCGATTTAATTCGTGGAAAGATAAGGAAAAGATGGTGCGCGACGACGCGAACCCGATACGGCGGATCGGCCGAACGGAGGTTCCGTAGTCGCGCGCGATAACCAGCCGCGTCGACGGATCGTTTAACGTCACGCGGTTCGTTCGTTGCGCCCAAGAACGAGGAGACGCGATTTTTCCTACGACCAGACACCGTCGCGCGTTTACGAAACACGTCGTTCGATCACCGAGATCAAGAGACTCGAGAGGTTGATGCCTGCGCGGTCCTTGCTCCTTCGAGACCGTCTAAACGTATCCGTCACCGAGAGCAAAAACATATGTACGTACGTATTATGTACATACGTAGTGGACGAAACGTGAAACGAAAAACGCAGCGAAAGATAGGAAGAGAGAAAGAGAAAAAGAAAGAAAGAGAGAGAGAGAGAGAGAGATAACGTACGAGTACGTTCCTCCTCGCAAAAATACCAAACGCCGCGAATCACCGCGATATTCTCTCGAACCGTGAACGATATTTCGCGTTCTCAACTTGTACGAAACGAGACACGTGTTGCTGGCACTTTCCAGCTCGTAATATACTTTTATATAGGTTTTATGGTCTCGTAATTGTACACTCTGATTTCGCTATGCCACCAGCTCTCGAGATACTCGAACGCTCGATGCGATTCCCACTTCTCGAGTCTTCTCTATTCTTATTATATAAATGGAAGGATCTCGTTGCCAAATCAATGAGGCAGAACTCCTCTGCCCTCCTTTGACTGTTAATCTACGGCTCTGCATATGCATGTATAGTACGCAGTACATAGGATAATTCAGCATCGTCTGTCCTGGCCAGGTATCTTCGGGCAAGGCCATGTTGATATAGCTGATACACATGATATAGCAAATACTTGGCCTTTACGTACGTAATCGTAACGCGTTCCGTCGTAGAGTCCGAACACGAATATTCCATCGTGCGTGGATCGACGGAGAGGCGCCAAGAAGAACCCGGAAAAGGCGGAGACGCGATCGTTTTTGGATACGAGGAGTTACAATCGGTCGCTCTCGAGGCTACGCTCTTCCCACGAAGGAGCAGCGAAGCATCATCGGGGACCGCGCGGGTTTCGTTCCGGTTAGCGGTTCACCGCACAGATGAGGCAAACTTGGCCCCGCTGTTGCGGTCTTCCGAACGAGGACCCCTTTAAATTCTGGTTGTTTCGTGTTTCGGAAACTCTCGGGTCGATCGGATCGAAACGCGCGCGCGCGCGCGCACGCATGGCAATTATGGGAACCAGGTGATGGAGTTCGTTGTGCAACCGTAGCCGGGCGAGGCTCGAGTTCGTAGCAATCTCGGTGAAAGCCGACGATTCTAGCGATTCGAGTCGAGTGGATAACTGGAAAGAGACGAAATGCGAAAGCATCGCGCACGAATTACACAGCGCGCAACAGATGTTGGGAAGATCGCGCAACAGTCGCTTCAACGATCTAATTACTGGCAATCGTTAATTAGTTAGACGGTATCGCCGCTTGTGTTTGCTTGTAAACCGAGTATTCGAGGGTAAGATTACTAGTACCGAGATTAAGACACTTGGATTTATCTTTAGAGCGTCCAAGTTCTTTAAGAATGTCCGCGTACTCTTAGGCTGTTGTATCGTACTCCGGTAAAACCTCGCTTAGAGTACTGTTCTATCATCCGGGCGCCTTATTATCATCGTCATATACGTAATCTGAAAGCTACATAGCACAAATTCCTACGTTTAGCGATTACCCGCTTTCGTTCGTTCTCGGATCTCAAGCTTCTCAGATCCGGCCACACTTTTTCGTCGATGTCTGTTTGATCGACCTATCGTTTGCACGTGAAATACCGAATTTCTCGGTCTTCTACTCTTCTGTATTAAACATCGTCCGTTTCTGCGACAGGAATTCCAGGCATAGTTTACTTTCTCTACTTTCATGCCGATTACCTCTTCTGTTGTATCGATCGCTGTAGATCGTAGGCCGGCGCAGCCCGCAGACGAACGAAAACAAATATAAAATAACAGCGGTACGAGCCACTGGGAAAATACCTACGCGTTGTTGCTTGCAACACGCCGAATCAATTGGTCGAATGCTTTTATATCGTACGAGCGAGTCGTAAACTGTGACCGGAAAAATGAAAAAAAAAGAAGAAAAATCACGCAGATCGCGATCGTGTTTCTCATTGCCGCGCTCCCACTCGCCTTATTTTCGCGTTAAATACCAGTATATTTAATCGTTTCGTCGAGATATCCATCTAACGAGACATTTCCCGTTATTACATCTTCTTACGTTATATCCTGTTTTGCGTTCGCGTTCAATTTTCACTCGCAACGATTTGCTCCAACAACTTTGTAAAACGCGTTTGCCACTCGTTTCCTGTCCCCGACAGAGATAGAAGATACTCGAGAGACGACCATATCGACGGACGATCGAATTTTATACCGCGAGATGGAACGGCTACTTTTTCCGCGTGCGTAGCGTCGTATCCTTGAAGAAATACGGCGCGTTCGAAAAAGCGAGCAAACGGACGTGCAGGTAAACGGACAATCGGACGGACAGGTAAGTTGGTTGGTAGGTAGGTGGGTAGATAGAAAGGTAAGTAGGTAGGCAGGTAGGTAAATAGGGAGGCAAACGGACAGAAAGGTAGGCAAGCTAAGCAGGCAGACAGACAGGCAGGCAGGCAGACACATACACATACAAGTAATCGAATAAAACGGTAGGCATGTGTGGTATATAGTTTCATTAATTTCTGCATAAGACGGACAAAAGCGTCGGTAGAAGAAACTGGATAAAATTACGATCGCCGTGACTACAAAAGTACCGTTGATATTTACGTTTCTATCGGCAACGATAACGCCGTTTGAAATTCGAAGCAACAGCGACGCAGGATCGCGTGATGCCGATCGATCGCTTTGACTCGAATCTGTATACGTTCGAAGAAAGATTATGGTTTCCGTAGGCCGGGGGGTATGGGGGTCGCGGTACGCGAGATGGAACGAAGCAAAGTCGAGAGAAGGTAATTTTGTCGCGGACAGAGGGGAAATATCGACGCGGTGAGAAACATGGCAAAGCGATGGGAAGGCACGAGAATCCGCGCGTCGCGTCGGTGCGGCTCGGCCGCCACGATCCGAAAGGGGGTCCCGAACGATCGTAAATCTCGAGGCTTCTCCGACGGAACTGGTTCTACGAAATAGGCTTCGTCCTCGGCAGTTATACCTGCCGCTACGGCGAATGCAAAATTGTGCTTGGCAGACGGCGAAACCGCAAACACTGGTGGATGGCGGACGTCAACGATTTTCGGCGCGCGTGTGCGTGCAATACCATTCGTTGCCGTTTTCTGAACGTAAAACGTGCAAGTACACGCAACGACCACGAGCGACGAATCGAACGCGCGTATTCGACGTCGCATCTGCACGCGCACACTGACGAAGCGAAGAGAGACGTTGGCATGGAAATGACACGAGGATCGCGCGCTCACGCCATTTCCAGCTTTACGTTCGCGTATATCGAGTGGAACAGCGGGAACGGGTAGCGCACCGACTTTCGATTTACCATCTAAAAATATAATGGGGTGCGGTCGAGGTGTAACTCGTAAGGTCGCGAGTTCGATTCCCTCCGAGGGAAAATACACCGCTATTTCTAGAATCTCCGGACGAAATGTTCGGGTCACGTTGTAAACACCTACATAGCTTCGGAACCACGCGCCTTTCGTTTCGTTCCGTTTCGTTTTGGCAACCGAGTTTACCGTTTATCGCGTATTCCTGATTTATCGCGATTCCCACCCAATAGACATTTACCTTTGTGCAAAGAAACGAAAAAGAAAGACGGCGGTCTGCGTAGAGTGGAACGAGGATTAAAGATCGACGAGGCCAAGCGATACGGCACTTCCGTGAAAGAGTGGGATACACAGAACCGAACGCAACCAGGATGGGGTGAACCTTTGAGAGGAGAACCGAAGGGGTTGTCGGTACTCTATGGGTTGCAAGTTTAATTGCAAAAGCGTAAAGCAACGATCGTCGCAACGGGAATCATCGGTTTTGGATTAACGGTACTTCGTGCCGATTATCGAATATTTGCCTGGAGGAGCACGACGAAATCCTTGGCACAATTTCGAACCGATCATTGGTAGGCACGGCCGAACGACTCGACGATCAAATCTATCCGAGTCTCGGACGAAAACGTCATCGTCGTCGTATTCGAAGGGAAAAAGATAGGCGGCAAAGGCGAAGGAAAGAAGACTTAATCCTCCCTCTGCTCGATCGAGTATCGGAAAGGGATGGAGAGACGTTATCGCGCGATTGAAATCACGGCGCAACGTGGTCGATAGAATCGGCGGCGTGGCACGGCGTTACCGTCCCGGTTTTCGGGATCGTTAAATAAAGCCACGTTGAAACGGTTGCGACGCAGCTGCCGTCCAAGTACAATGGTACCCCTGTGCTCCGTTGCTGCGAGGCAAGCTCGAGAGGCATCGTAACGTCGAGACGCGAGTTTTTTCAGCCTAGTAAAGACGATCGTAAAGCGAACGCCACGTGTTCGAAAAGTGGGTCACTCGAGAAGCTGGGTAATCGGTGGAGCTCGCAAACGAATTTCCATCGGCACCCACGAGACCGTGAAAACTGTGCAGGACGTGGTATCTCGACGCGACGCGACGTGACGAAACTCCGGACGATTCGCGGCCGTTCGCTTCGAGAATTCGCGCCAGTTATATTTATCCGATCGTAGCGGGGAGTTTCCTCGCGACTCGAAAACACGGTATACTCTATATACGCGTGCAGCCGCGATGCGCAAAAGGACGACCGACAAAGAAGGAAGAGGAGTTTCCCCGTGCGTCAACGTGCTCGCACGGACGTTGGTCCAATCGCCGTTTCCCTGAGAAAACGAACAACGTGACGCCCTCTTTCTCTATTCACTGCCTGAACGTTGTATTTCAGCAGCCTAGAGAAATTTCTTTACCACGACCATCGTCGATGGTCGACTCGCGAGGCAGGATTTTCGTGGCCTCGTCGATCGGTCCAACAGCTTATCCAGCCGCAGGTAGGTAACCAGTGTCCCTCGCGGCGAACGTCTGAACGAGTAAGTTGAATACCGCGCGCAGAAAGGACGCTCTTTTTTTCGATCCGAGGATCGAGATTCTCAGTCCCTGCTTCTTTTTAAAAGACGTTTCAACCTTATCGAAAGGGAGAAAGAGAGAGTCGAGACGCAGCACGGAACGTTGCGCGCTTTGAATAGACGACCGTCTCGCGAGGATCTCGAGTTTCAATAGCCGTGCCATGTCCGATTTCGTGACACCCGAAAGACGTGGAAGAAGAATACGAGACCGGGAGCTGCCTGACGCATAAAAGGAACGATGATTTTCAGCCGAGGACGTTTAGGAACTGCGCTGCACGAAGGCTGGGAAATCCTGCATCTGTCGCCTCGGAAACCACTAGGAAAATCTTTCCTTTTTCTCTGCGACCTTCGAGATACGAGCGCGAGACGTACGAGGACGCCGATCGACACGCTCCAACGGTTGATATCGACTAATAATATGCTGTCGCTTATTTTGACGCTCGTCGCTCGATCGGACGGTCCGCGGAATGCAAAGCTCGCAGTTGATCCGCTCGTAATTTACGAGCGAATGTTTTTCTCCTTTGGCTGGTCTCGTGGATTAACCGGGTTCCGGGAGCGTCCAAGTCCAAACGAGAAAGAAGAACGCGCGGCGCTGTGTCGATCGAGATGCCCGTCAAAGAAAAATCGATACGTTCGCGATTGAGAAAGGTCATGCGCGCGCGCGCGTGCCTTTCGATTCGATGGTTCGTCGGCGCGGTTCCGAATCGATCGCCGCTCATCGTTGCAATTCGAACGCGGTTGCTGTTGTTGCGACAGCGTTGGCGGCAACGGCGAAATCGGTGAATGCCGGGGCCAGGATAAAGGGAAAAAGATAGATGAGGGAGGGCAGGGGAAGGGTGCCGCAGGGTCAGGAAAGAAGGAAGGTGGAGCTGCGCGGCGGCCGAAGGGAAACGGCGGGAAACGGGAGAGGATCGGAGGGCGTTCACGATAATCCAGTCGATCCTCTTTCGAATTCTCCGTTACGAATAATAAACTCGCCGACAAAGTGGCCGACTATCCCGGCAGTCGACCGAGGATCGAGCATAGACGCCTTCCACGAACCGCTTTTTTCCGTTTCGACCTTCCACGCCGTAAAAGGAGAACCGAGCTCTCGAGGAAGGACGACCGCGCGCGAGGTTTACGCGCTTCTACGTCGCTTACCCGCATAGGCCGCACTGGCTTTTATGCTTTTTCGATAAAGATAAAAGATAGAACCATCTTTTCCCCATCTAGCCGATCTAACCAAGCTTCCCGATTTCGATTTTATTACGATAACGTGAAACGAGGCCGATCGCGATACAAACCTATGCAATTTTCTACTTATACGATACTTTGGCATCACGGCATTGCTGTTAACAATGGCGTTGCATTGTCCCGATCTCGACTACTTCGTTTCTCGTTCGTCCTATCGATACGAACCATCGATCGATACTCTCGCCCTTCGAGACTCTCGGTCGGTTTTCCGGTCGAACGAACATCGCCGCTTTACGCTAAACCTTCGCTAAAAGTCATCAGGTTTTCGAAACGTAAACGCGTTTATACCAGAAGACAATTTTGGATTTGACCATTCCGGCGAGAAAATACTAATCGTCGTCGTGCGGGTTAACCAAGTGCACGTGCACGATGAGCGAGGAGGAGATTTCGACCTCGCCGAAGAAATAGACTCTCGTTTTGTGAACGGCCGTGTATACACATGCTGCGCGACATCCCTGCTCTCTCGCGTCCGGTTCCCTTTGAAGGAGATAACTAGGATAAGTGTATCAACTCCGCCGCCGTCTCTTTCTAATCTCCTTACCGTTTCCTATATTTTTTCCCGTACTCTATTTTTACTTCGGCAGAATTTCGATTCTAGACGATTCGCTCCACGACGTTTTCGCAATCCGATTTGTCGCTCTATGAAAATGTAGGATGTAGACCGATCGAGCGCGTAGAAACGCGCTACCTATGCTGCTTCTTTTTGCAGCAACGACGAGTGAAAAATGGCTACTCACGAATCTCCGACGCATGGGTATTTCCGCTTACCGTTCGCTTCGAATCTCGTGTCGCGTTCGAGTTCGAGCACGCTTGGCTAGCTCGTGCGAAAAGACTTTTCGTCGTCCATGTGTCGTCTCGTTTCGATCCCTTACAATCGACTACGTGCAATTTCATTCGATTACGACAACCCTTAACCTAGAAGTTGTAGGGGAGAAAAAACGATATAACGAAAGCAACGTTCGCTACGAGTAATTTTTCGAAAAAGAATCACGAATGTCTTCCGTTCGTGGAAACCGAAAGCGTCTAATCTTGGACTGGACGCGACGATGATGAATCGAGCGTACGGACCAAGGGCGATGCGAAATCGCATAAGCCTGCTCGTAGCTTATACGCACTATGTATATATATATATACATATACGGACCGACCAATCAAATGTGACCGAAAGAGACCTGTCTATGTTCTATATATGTATTTATTAATATCGATGTATATTAACGAAAGGCGATTACTTTTTCGCGTTTCAGGATTATGCTCCGTCGTAGTTTATTTAGTTGGTCGATTCGATTGAAAAATAGGGAACCATAACGGAAGAACGAAGGGTTCTGAGTACTCGTGGGTAACGCAATTAGAGCAGAACCGGTCGCTGCTACGAACAACTTCTAGGGGAGAAAAGAACGTTTCTGTGTGTATTGTAGCGTCTGCTTTCTGTTTGGCGTCTCCTTTCGTTCGACTGCTGCTGTTCGAGGATAGCCAAAACTTACGATGTTTATGTAAACTTTACGAGAAGGAAAAACGAAACCACCGATCTCTGCGTTCGTGTTGTCAGACGCACCCATGAACGATGGAAGGAAGTTTGCGTAGTTTATGGTTTTTCGCGATTAAGCTTACCGAATGAAAGCTTACTGTCTGAACGGTCAACGGTAAAACCTAAGGCACGAAATGAACGCGTTTTCCGCGAACGATTGAAACTCGAAACACTAAGCTCGCATATAGCGTCATCTGGCGCAGAAACAGTAAACTACGTGCAAAGTTTGTCCGACGCTTTATCGATGCTCGCTACAGCGAGATGCGAAAAGTCACGCATAAAAATTATATGTATGTATGTATTTCAGACGATAATTTGTTTCAGAATTATTAAAGAGAAAGAGAAAAAGCCAATGATGCGTTGATTTACACGTTTTCGGTGACTGGACCGTAGATATTTACCGCAATGGTTGTGTTTGCAGGTAATGCGATGCGCGAGATCGAAGCCCGCGAACCGAACATAAAGAGAAACGAATGTGCTGCTTGCGTGTTGTTCGGGCCAACGAACAACGATGGCCTCGGTTTCAGGGTCGTTTCGACTATTATTCGCTTGCATCGACTGACTTACCTCGCCTTCTTGTTCATTCGCATCATTCCCCCACCTTCTCTTTCGCCAGATCCTGACTTGCACTGTCTCCCAACTAGCCATACATCCTTTCGCCTAGCCTCGACGCTCTTGCTCTTAACGCTTGACTCGTCTTATTTCATCTTGTCACGTTATTACCATCTTTTGTCTCGCATCGTTTACCCTTTCTTTACCTCGTTTCATCTTATCTCGTATGGTTCTCGATCCTCTTTCGATTATTGCAGACGCGTCTCGTCAAATTTCCTTCCCTTTAAGATACGTCCAAACGAAAGTGCGTAACGCATCTTCTACTCGATTTTATAAAATGTACGAGTTCCCTATTGCGTTTTATATTCGAGTAGATTGTAGCGAGCCGATCGAAAACCAAATAGCGCTGTTTTGAATCTTTAAGCGCGGCGACGCGTTCATCTTGCGAATACGTGCTTCGATACGAGGGCGCTATCTTCCAGACTTGTTACGATCGATGCTAGTGACATCTGCGAGAAATTGAGAGAGAATCGATTGGTTGCATTGAAAACTAGACCAATCGAAAAGTAACACATGTTCGAGATGTCGAACGAAGCAATGCGTTATTTTGTCCCTGGTGCGGATCAAGGAGTAAAACGTGTTGGGAAAAATTTGAGAGTATGCTGCGACTCGCTGTCGATCGAAAGGGATATTATTTGGTCGAGCATTTGGTAAAAACACGATGTTGCTGTCGCGTGAAAAGTTTTGTTACGCGTTCTACGACGAGAAACTTGGATACGTAAAAGATAGAAGAACCGAAAAGCAGAATGCAAATGTCGCTATGAGCATGACGGCGAATCGCCTAGTCGTGCTTTTCGTTTTCGTGTCAGGAATTGCTGTTGCTGTCATCGGCACCTTACTGTCTCAATACATTCGTGGTTTCCTGAAATATTTACCGGGTAAGTTTATCCCAAGTTTCTGTGTAACTCGTACGATTTGTGCCAGCTAGATAGACCCTTTCGTGGACTATCCAACTTCGGTACTTTGATAGTTATGGTAGTTATTCTTTTAGATCACGACTATCGTCATGTATTTATACCGCTGCCGACGGAAGGTGAGTTAAACGTGTACGACGAAGGTACCTTGGATTTAGCGTTGCCAAGGACTGAGCTGCGTCATCAATTGGAAATTGAGAATAGCGCGACATCCACCGCGGAAGCTTTAACCTCGCTGTATCTGGCATTGGAGATGAAATTGTCGGGCAAACAAAAGAAAGCGATCAAATTGTTTCAGCATGCCGTGGCTTTAGCACCCCGCCACCCAGATATCTTGAATCATTACGGCGAGTTTTTGGAGCACACACAGAACGACGTTATCAAAGCAAACGAATATTATGTGCGTGCATTGAGTTTTCAACCGAACCACGAAGGTGCACTGATAAACAGTCAAAGAACGGCTCGAGTAGTCGAAGAGTTGGATCGAAGAATGCTGCGACGTATAGACGAAAAAAGAAACACACTGTCCACGATTCCTGATAACAATGCCGCCTTGATACGAGCAAAGAAGGAGGCTTATTTTCAGCATATATATCATACAGTTGGCATCGAGGGGAACACAATGAATTTAGCTCAGACCCGGGCGATCGTTGAAACGCGTACCGCTGTTGCTGGTAAAAGCATCGATGAGCACAACGAGATTCTCGGCTTGGACGCTGCAATGAAATACATCAACGCGACCCTGGTCAACAGGATGGGATCGATTTCCATTAAGGATATATTAGAAATTCATATGCGTGTTTTAGGACACGTGGATCCCGTTCGAGGTGGTCAATTTCGACGTACACAAGTGTACGTTGGTGGTCATGTACCTCCTGGTCCAGGAGATATCCATTATCTTATGGAAGAATTCGCGTTATGGTTAAACAGCGAAAGAGCTATTCGAATGCATCCAGTCAGGTATATAACTACTTATTTCCTCACTCATTTCCATCCTGAACCATACCATCTGACCGAATATATCGCAAATAATCGTCGTTTACTTTCTTCTTTTCTAGATACGCCGCTCTAGCGCATTACAAGTTGGTACATATACATCCGTTTTCTGATGGTAATGGTAGAACGTCTCGTTTGCTTATGAACATGATTCTTATGCAAGCTGGTTATCCTCCAGTTATTATCCACAAGCAGCATCGGCACACGTATTATGAGAATCTTCAAATAGCGAATACCGGCGATGTCCGACCGTTTGTACGATTTATAGCAGAATGCACGGAACAAACGTTGGACCTGTTCTTGTGGGCAACCAGCGAATTCTCTAGGCAGGTTCCCGCGCTTAGTCAAGATACCTTGTTCACCGAACGACGCGATACCATCGTTTTGGAGGATGACGTGGCGACGGATAGCGTTACCAATGCCTTTGACACTGGCTAATAGTCTCGGTCGGCTTTTCCAATCTACGCTACACGTTTCCAAGTATCGTTAACGTTCGTTAAACCAAAGATCTGGATTCGCTGAACTATTCGTTTACCTCTGTTCCGTCTGCAACAACGCTCTTTGTATTTAAATCGGAAAATCGGTTTTGCGAGCCTCCAACCTATTCCTTGGAATTGCGAATGTTTGTCCTCCTTTTGCCTTTTGCTCCCATCTAACGAATTGAACATTCAGCCCGTTTCTACAGTTTTGTTACCTATGTCATTAAGTGTACATGGCCGCGCACACACTTTCCCTTTCGTTAACTAGATCTTTTCTTGATTTGTTTTCCTCAACGATCCGTCGACGTACATGCGTTCGCGATTACCGACGCATTTTCCCCCATACGACCCGGTATGCTTCCATTTATAATTTCTCTTGCTTTTTATCGTATGCGCCAAGACAGTCGAAAAACGGAAAATCGTGTGAAACCCAATCAAAGACTGTGATCTAATTTAGGAATATACGTAAGTTAATGTTTAATTAGGCGAATTTTAAACATCGATATGGAATGTATGTTGAAAACGTCGCGTATAAATTTAAGGTCAGATGCGTAATCGCTACTCGCTGGTCGAGCTACTTGCGATACCACGTAAATACGTACGCGACTTTTAATAAATCCATTATTTTCTAAATCTTTACGTTGGTATATTCTTTTTACCATCATCTACGCAAAAACAATTAATGTAGTCAGTACGATAAACGAACTTGCCATTTGATCGGCTAGCTTTAAGTCGATTATAAATATACATATATATATATATAGTTTATTTATCAAACAACTGGGTTGGGTATTTCGTTTGATACGCATATGACAAAGAAAGTGAAAGATTAAGACAAATAGCGTATCATTTGTATCATTGTCTCTGTTCAATCCTTTGTTTAGTTTCGTCGGCAGATTTTTCTCCCTTTTTTTATAAAAAGTAGAGTATCGCCGTTGTAGCCTGATACGTTTAATGCCGATCGTAACGATGTTGCTGCCACTATCGTATCAAAGTATCCAATCCACCGATTCGAACGTTTTCTTTCTTATCTCGCTATTCGATTCTATAGTGCGATTAATAATAAGGCAAAGAAGTATTGAACGCTCGATTGCTACGAAACTTTAATTTTTTTACGTCTAATAAAACATTATTGACGCTTTGTTGGCGAAAGAAACGATACAGAGATAATTCCCATCGTTTTCAAGCGTGTTCGATCCAAATATGTATCACGAGTGAACAAAATCTTTACGCTAAACGTGCAAATCTCTCCTTTTTTTTTTTTTAATGCGATATAACGATGTAGTTTTATCTATATAAATACATTTCTATAAAAATCATATTTAGCCAACAACGTAAGTTGACGACCTATCGATTTCACACACATTCGTTCTTCCCTCTATCTTCTCGCATTCGCTCATTCGCTCAATAGCATCGTACATACACGCATACACTCGCTCGTGCACATGCACATTCGTTCTCTCTTCGTTCCTGCTTGCCTGCTATGTCGTACTCGGTCCCACTTTCGATTAAATCCATAAAAATCGGATCGATCGCAAAACGCGCTGGACATTGTCGTTTTGGCAAGAAAAGACGCGCGCATGCATTCGTAAGTTCGCGAAGCGTGTCTGTGAAAATTCGCTTCACCGTAAAATCTGAAAACGGTAGGAACGAAACCAAACGACGGCAAGTAAGATAGAAATTGTTACATGGATTTTAAGATTCTCAAGTTAAAAAAAAGAAAAAATAAATAAAAACAGGCAAAATTGTAAAAAAAAAAGGGTACTCAAAAGCGAACAACGAAATGGTATACTTTTTGAAATCGGGTCAACTTGACATGCAGAAATTTAGTAATTGCTGAGACTATGGTATACACAAGAATTAACGTTGTACGAAACTTGGTACTTACATTGTAAACTTATTTCGCGAAACGCGTATACTAATCGCAAGGCTGGTGAAGGGTGGTCGCGATCGCTTACCATAGACGAGTTAACTTACAATTTCTGTCGAAACGTGGGATTCTTTAAATAAACTGAGATTTTTTGATTAAGACAGGGACGATTACGAGATTAAACGATCTAGCAAAGTCAATGTTGAAAATACGCGTTTAACGAACCACGGCCGTACAAATACACGAGAGATTAGACGAATACGCGTATGCGGTATAAGAACTCTTCTTTTTTTATTTATTCCAACTTTTCGACGGAAAGAGAAAGTACTCTTTTTAACAGATGTACATTTATATATTTCTTCTAAAATTCAATCCATCTGAAATCGGGCAATTCAAGTTTGGCAATATAAATTAGGCAATCAACCGAGAATCTTCGTCTAAAGTATCTCGGTGAGAAACGAATCGAAAAGTTTGTTAGAAGGAAGAGAAGGATATGCTGTCCTTAAAGGATATCTTGTTTAGCGTGTTTCTCTTCTTTTAGACGCATGGAGGTAACACAAAACAGCTCATCTTGGATAATCGTAGACGCGCGTGCATTGATTCATTAGGTTTTCGGTTCGTACGTACGTACATACGATTGTCGATTTGATCGTACCCAGTGATCTGCGTATGTGCGGATTTATCGTCCGACGAATGCAGCAGCATCGTTCAAAACGAACGCTAAGGAGACGTTAGTTACGAGTAAAATAAAGCGCGCGCGGGGCACGATCGATTCTGTACGTACGACGATACGTGCTATGATTTAGGTGCGTGCTGCATCATGAACAATTAGAAGAAAAAGCTAGCGATCGGAAAGGAGGAGAGAAGCAGAGGGAGAAAGACGGGCAAAAAGAGGAGAGGAAATACGGTAAACGATTTTGCGAAAGAATATGGACGGACGATGATCGTCTGTCGGCCACAGTTCATTTTGTTACTCGATATTTTCATTGTCGGTTCATTGTCGAGCATCTGAAACGTGAGTATTTCGTGCTTTCGAATCATCGATGATCGGTCGCAAACCGAAGAGGAGAGGAAAAGGAACTTCGGTATCGTTAAACGGGTTCGTTTGCAGTTAAAGGAACGCGAACGGAAAGCTGATGCGACGAGTCATGGTAACAGCGATGCTGAGAAAACAAATGGTATTCGAACGCTCAGATGGTTTACTGGTATTCTCTTTCCTTTGATTATGCCATCTTCACCCACTGCCATCCACCGCCATCGCCATCACCTTATCGTTATCGTAATCGTAAGATGCTTCTTCGTGCCCTCGTCTTTCCGTCTTTCACTCTCGCTCATCCACTCGCTCGCTTACTCATTCGTTCCTTCATTCACTCGCGTTTCTCTCTTCCCCCCTCTCTCTCTCTCTCTTCACCCTCTCTCTCTCTCTCTCTTTGTGACGCGCGCGCGTAAACTAATCCACGTTAATTATATCGTGAGTTACGAGTTCGCGTCATCTTCTGGCTGATCTGTTCTTCTTGCAACAATTGTCCACGAAACTGACTGACTTGATCGATTGCGGCGTTCAAGATATCACGCTGCTGCACCAATAGCTGTTCCCACTTTTGGGCATATTCTGCAACAAACAACACGTTTTCAGTGGTCGATTTCAGTGATTTGCCGTTTTGCAAAATAGCAAACGGGAAAGGATCTGGTGAGTTTGCGAATGAACGTAAGCACGACTCGGTATGAATTTGCCGCAGCGGCGGGGCGCGTTTACGTTTCATGCGTTTCGAAACGATCGACCCAAACATAACGATCGTCTGGAAATTTTCAGGCAAATTGGGCCACGCTACGAATCGAACTCGATCGATTACGTTAGTGTGTATTCAAAGCGTTCCGGTTACTCGGAAAATGCAACAATTCACGTACAGATTTCGTGATGTATCTTATGGAGCGAGGCGTGCCGCGTATTATTAGTCCATTTGTATCACAGGCCATAATAGTAGTAGTTAATGCGAAGAAAACAATGCCGTTATATCAAGATTCCATAAAACTAATATTTATTAACAGCTTAATGTGTATTGTACATATAGAGGAATTTTCGCGCTAGAATCAATTGCTCGGTTACTATCGCGATATTTTTAAAGATGCACGGAGATTCGTTAATCGGAGAAGAAAGGGCCAGATAAGAGAAGGAAGAATAGACAGGATAGAGTAGAATCGACGCGTAAATCGATATCGCGGCTTACCAGTTCGATGAACGGAAGAAAAAAATACACGTTGCTCTGTATCCGATTGTAATTACTGGCGCAGTAGTTTCTCAATCCAGTGCGTTCCGTTCAGTTCCGTGCTCGGCTTAGTGTCGTTTACGCTTAGGTACTACTGCCGATACGTATTTATATTATACATATATATTGCGATAAATTTATCGAAAATCGCGGCTTAAAAACAAGCATTACTCTTATCGGAGACGTCGGCGATGTAGATGTAAATGTCGATGCGGTAATGATGCCTTCGCGAATCGTGACCCCTGAACGCGTAATTAGTACATATGTAGATCTCTGGTGCGGTATTAAAGTAAGCAACTTTTGACAGGCGACTTTATATATGATTTTGAATCGAATAATTTCGTACCGTCGGAAAACTGTTTTCTCTCTATCAGACGTCTACGTAAATAGAACCTCCTCAGGTTGGGCGACTCAAACTTTGTTCTTTTCCGTCTCAAATCTGCAAGGGTTTGTGACGTTACGTTCAAACGTGTCATTGTTGTTGCTGTTGTTGTTGTTGTTGTTGTTGTTGCAGCTGCTGTTCGAGCCTTTGTATTCTTTTACAGATAGCTAAAAAACAATGATTTTTGGGCGCCGAACGCGCTCAATGACAACGCGTATGCCTCGTTTCTTGTTCCTATATATACATATTACGTGTATACATTTTTCCTTAGATTTTACGAGATTCGCTTCCGTATCGGTTTCGTTCTCGACCAAACAAAATTTCGCTGACTCGGCTTGTAAAAACAAACGTACTCGTCGCCAGCGATTTGTCTAGTACCCGTGAATGAAATATCGGTTCAACTGATCGATTGAATGATATTGCAAACCGGTCTCTCGCTCCTTCGATTGTAACGTTAAAAGCTTCGCGTTAAAGCATAAAAGTAACGATATCGTCGATAGGAAAGTATAAAATGAAAAATAAGGAAAAAAACGGAAGAAGAAACATCGTTGGTCCCTTATAACGGATAAAGGTGCGCGGAAACAAAATGCTTATGGCTCCTCCGTTCTTTTCACGTAAATGAAAAAGATCATGTACAGGCTGGGTAAGAAGATAAAGAGGATAACATTTTTAAAAAACGACAAAAGAAAATTAAAAAATTTGCAGGTGGATCGATCGTCGATCGACGTACGAGATTTACGAACGTAGACGGTGGAGAGTGTGATTTCATAGCGATCGATGATCGTCGATCGACTGTCGTCATCGTCGACGCGGTAGGGGGATTCGGAAGGGCGTCGTGTTTCATCGAGGGTGGGTCGGTTCTCTTCTTTGTGGTCGTTTCGTTGACTTCGTTTTGACGAATTTGCGTTTAGATGGTCTCGTTCGATAGACTCGTCTCGTTGATAACGATGATCTTCCTGCCCGTGTTCGCGAGTCAGCCAATTCCGCCATGACGTATTAAGTGGCATTGTATCGCGTTTGGAAAGATTCGCGAACGATCGACGATCGGGCCAACGTGTCGCGTCCTCGTTTCTGTCGCCGCTTTCATCGTCCAAGTTGAATTTATCACCGTCAAACAGTTTCGTCTTCTTTGCTGTCTTTTCATCGTCGAAGGCATCCAAGTTGTAATTATAATTAGAGTCGGCCACGACGTTCATCTCGCCGAAACGACGCCTCTTGGCATCGCTCGTTTTCTCACCGAGAGGCGAAGAATATTTTTTGACGCCGTCTCGATTGAAAGTGCCAGACCAATGATATTTTTGTACGCTCTTTTTCCCACCGGTAGACCGTTTGTATCGTTGCGCGCGGTTCACTGTCCGAGCCCAGTTGTCGCTGTATGCAACGGAATACGCGTGCAAACTGTTCTTCTTCGAAACATTTTCGATGCACGATACACGTGGATCGATACCGGCCGTGTTCGCCGCGGCGCGCGTCGTTCGAGTAACGTTCAACGATTCGTAGTCGCTATCGCACGAACTCGTGTCATTTTGACACTCGACCTCGTCCTTCCAAGGAGATTTTAACGAATTCTTTGTCGTTGTATCGACGAGTTTATTTAGGTTGGACCACGCGTCACCGCCGGTAGAGTCGCGGTTATCGTTGTCTACTGGCTCAGCCACCATCATCGTTGTCGTTGACGTTGTCGTCGTCGTCGTCGTTGTCCTCTCGTCCTCTAAGTTCGGTTCTAACGGGCAGCTTGCCTTTGCCTTATCTTTACCGCGTGAATCTGTCGCAAAATTCCACATACACAATAACGCTTGGTGCCCCACCCTTTTTGCTCCTCGTGTTTCACCGTATTAGGTTCTGTCGCGGGGTACCGAGACATTGTCCGATCGATAAACGGGTACGAACGAGAGACCGAAAACAAAAGTACGGTAGCGCTCGTAGTATAGCTTTTTGGACAGACGGACGCGACGAGGCGAACAGGCATGCGTTATCGTGTCATCGAAAAATCGTTAAGAAATCGAGAATTAAGAGGAAAGAAAAAACAAAGAAAAAAAAAAAACAAAAAAAAAAAGAAAACGCAAAATGATAAACAAAGCAGAAAAGATCGATCCGCTTAAGAAACGAAACGAACGGAAGTATAGAGAGGAAAGATATTACGCATGCAAAAGAGAAGAGAAACATTTGCATGTCGGAACAAGAGGCGTAAACTGAAGTTGAAAAATTCTGAAAATAGAAACGATTACGCGTGCGTACATGCGTACGTAAATGCGTGTGTGCGTGCATTTGCGAGTGTGTGTGCGCGGACGCGGCCGGGAGAGCGAAGACACGCTCGAATACAAGGGTTCGGAATCAGTTGAAACAAACGCGGAAACGCCGTCTTACCTTCTTGGTCATAATCAACTTCGTGGGTCGTACTGAACACATTACGCGCGCCATCCAGGAATCTGGTCGTATGGTCCATGACCATTTTGTGCGTGTCTAGGACTTCCTCCTCCAACATTTGCAGCGCAGATACCGCTTCGTGGAACGTGTAAAGGTCTTGTGAAATCTCACCCTCCTGTTAAAAAAGAAAAAAAAAAAGAGAGTCGACCGAGTAAGTGGAAGAACCGGTCCGTCTCGAAACTCGGAAGCCCGAGCTGACGCGGAAATTCTATTTTTTGTCTTACGTTCAGAGACCGAAGCTGTGCCAAATCGCTATCCGACAATACGCTGTTGTTCGACTGTTCCTCGATCTTTAATTCCCGCTCGTCGTCCGTCGGGGAAACTTTCATTTCCGTTGGATCAGTCGCGGCCAACTCCTTCACTCGATCCGCATATCTGAGCGTGTTCAACGAATGTTCGCAAGAACTCATTCCCGGACTGATCATAGCTATCTGCGAACAAGGGAAGAGCGGTGGTAAGGACGTGCGCGGTTCGTTCAAATGGATCCGCTATGCGAGAAACGCAAATCTGTTACCATGCAAGTTTTCGACTTTTCACCGATGAAGCTGTCCCTCAATACTTGCGTCAACTTGCTAGCTCTGAATGGCAGATGCGTTCCTTTGCGACTCAACGCGCGGATACATTCTTTTAACGCCAACAATGACTTGTTGATCTCGGCACCCTCCATACCTGTGAACAACGCGATCATCTTTGCACACGTTTCACCGGTGGACCTTCAACCACAGATAGGCGAAATTACGCGAAACTCACGGGTTTGTCTGTTGGCGGAAGACGTGTCTGCTCCCCTCTCGTTACCAGCAAGATCGATCAGAGAGAATTTTCCGTGAACCTTGAGCGTACCCGGTATCCGTGCTGTGATTTGGAAAACGGCATGGGATCGCGACGAGTTGGAATTTGCACTGGTTTGACCACTCGTTCTGGCACTGTTTCCGTGCTGTATCAACTTCAACACTTCGTCGCAAGTCTCCACCACCTTTTCCGTTAATCCGAGTATTTGCACCTACGGGACGGGAAAAGATAGGAACGAGCTAAACGGGAAAAGAGAACAAGTAAACGCGTATAAGCGTACCTGTTGCTTGCCATCTTCTAGAACGCGCAGCTTCTCTTTGTCCTTCAATAGATCGAACACCTTGCCAGAGTAGATTTCGAAAAAGCTCGCGGAAATGACCAGATTCAACGGACGATACTTAACAAGCTTGAGGCATTTAAACACATCCTTGGCTACCATCGCGTATATGCCTCTTTTGCAATCCTGTGTCTTTCCGTTAAAATCGCCTCCCATGGTATGCGTTTTACCGCTTCCCGTTTGACCGTAAGCGAAACACGTTGCCATCCCACCTTCGAAAATGGTTTGCACCAGAGGTTTAGCAGTGTACTTGTAGACGATCTCGTTGTTGCAAGTTTCATCGAACGCGTAATCGAATCGAAAGATTTGGTTCTCCAAGTATTTGGTTAGATCGACTTTGGCTTTCGGCTCGTGAACCACCATCTGATCTTTGCTAGGCACGCTGATCACATCTACCTCTTTGCGCGCGATCTCCTTCTTGTTCAACGGACGCTTTCTGACGCACACTGTAATTTGATGGTCCTCCACGCTATCCGTTTCTCGAAGGGGCCTGAATTCGATGCTGTTCTGGTATTCCCTGTCGACGGAAAGACGTCAACGGTCTTGAATGGTATCACCCGAGAAAAGAAAGAATCGGGACTGACCTTATCATAGCAAGAAATTCCCAATTCGGATTACCAGGATCCAAGTTCATCAGAGCTTCCTTCTCCTCCTTTAACTCCGCTTGTCTCTGCCTTCTTTCCTCGCGGTTCTTCTTCAGCCTCTCGACCTCTTTGACCACATTCGACCGTCTAACTCGCCCGTTGTCCGCTTGTACTTGTTGTTGCTGCTGCTGCTGCTGCTGCTGCTGCTGAGACTGTAGCTGTTGTTGCTTTTGCTTGGCCTGCGCTGCCATGGAGGCATTGAAGGAAGCGGCCGTTGACGTAGGTGTCGGTGGGATGTTCTCCAATTCCCGGCGGCTCGTTAATCCAGCCACGGAATCACCGTGTCCATTCACAGTGACACCGGGTGGCATTATATTGGTTGGCCGACCCGTTTGTCGCGACAATTGTCTGTTGGAACCCGCTGCAAAGTATACATCAGTCGCGTGATGTGTTCAAGTTTCGGGGTCGAATCGAACGAACGTGTTCGCGCAGTCTGCTCGGTGGACCGACTTTCGCGGGAAAATAAACAAAATTCAGACGCGATAGCGCGTATCGAGAGAATCGCGCGCGCGCGTGTGTGTGTGTGTGTTACCGTGTGCCGAGACCTGCTCCGAGATGGCTTCAACCAATTCCTCGGTCTTCCCATCCTCGGTGCCGTTGATCTTATTTTTTCTTCCGAAACAGTAGCCCAACGGATCGAACCTCATGGCGATGACCGCGGTGAACGAGGTGAATTCGTAGAATCGACAGAAAGAATAGACGGAAAGAAATGAAGGAAGAAACGAGGAAGGAAGGAAAGACGTGTGTGCGTCTGTGAATGGGTGAGGAAGAGGGAGAGAGAGAGAGAGAGAGAGGGGAAGAGAAAGTAGACGAGAGTGTACAAGAATGGAAGAAACGTAGGCTCGAATCGCACGACCCGATTATATACTCTGTTCGTTTAATACGTAGCGCATCGTCCGTCGAGGTCCTTGCCCTTGCGTGCCTTTGCATACGGCGCAAGAGCATCGATAGTTTGGAGCGTGAACACTCGCGCACCGCCGCTCGTTGCCACTGGTGGTGCTTCTTTTACACGACGCTGACATCGCCGTTACACCACGCGTACTTCATTCGCCATCGCTTGGCAAATCGATCCGTCCAGAGTTAGTGACCACGACATAGTAAACGCGGCGCGAAACGATCGCAACACGACGAAACGCGCGTGAGAACGTTGCATCGATCGCCGTTGACCAATCGTGCAAAAATAAACGACTTTTGCGTTCGCGCGACATCAGCTCGATCGATTCGTCAGATTAACAAACGATAACGCGACTTCTCTTATTCGTGCAAACCATTATACGTACGTAACGTTTGCCCGCGTACGACATACCTTTTACTGGAATCGACGGCTTGGTTGAATGCTGAAAAAAGAAACAGAAAACATATCGTAACGTCGTCAAAGAAAATTTCAATACGAGTTATTCAAGTATTACATAAAGTTCAATATTCTGTAATTCGATGGTGTTCGAAAATAACCAATGATAAGAGAGATAAGTAAATAAATAAACGAATACAATGAAAGGAGATGGTAAGTTAAATAAAACGTTGGTCGATAGTCGAGCGTGGGTATAATACGTCGTCTAAAAAACGTTGACCGAAAAGCGAGTGCAAAATGTACGAATCGAAATCGATAAAACGTAATTCCGTACGTACGTGCATACGTACAACAACGCCGTAGTCGGAACAGAATCGATGTTTCGCGGTAAAAAGCAAAGGAAACGTAAATCGAACGAACGTGGTAGAAAAGAAAGCGAGACGAGACATCGGAATTTGACGGACGTCAAACTCGTTGTTCGACGTCCGACGTTCGATCGAACGAAAGGCACGGTAATGCGAGTACGCGAGAAGCGAGGAAACGATAGGAAGCGTGCGTGGGACGACGACGACAACGACGACAACGTCGTTTTAGAACGAATCGCAATGTTCCGACGAGAAACGAGCTTAAAAAGAAGGAAACGCAAAATAAGGTGAGGAAACCGGTATCAGGCGCGTGGTTGTTGGCGACAGAGGTGGCGCAGTGTATCGAGTGCGATCGATCCTCGAAACGTTGCAAAGTAGCATAGAGAGAAGGGAATGGAAAATAAACGGGGAGGGAGAGAAAAACGCTGACGTTAAAGCTGAGTTTACATCAATCCAGTTACTGGATCAAGCGATTACGTTCTAGTTCTTTGACTGAAAATAGGTTCGTGTCTACGGTATTCCAGTCTCCTTTAAACAGACGAAGCACTGGAAAATCGTTGGTAAATCGTCGTGACAATGAATGCACCGTACTATGCTTCAGCCAGCACTGGTTATCGAGTCGTCTACGCGACTCCAGTAACGTTGGAATATTGTGTTCCCGATGTGATTCGAAAAGTAAACTTTCGATCCAGGAGTTGGACTGGATTGCTCGCTGGGATAACGACGTTGTACTGGAATCGAAACACTGTTCGCCATATTACAGTTACGATCCAGTGCTGGACTGGACTAGTGGACCGCAATGCTACTGGACCGATGTAAATCTCTAACTTTACGGCAAAGAGAGAAGGAGGATAAAACAAAGTAAAGCCGAGCGTTTACGTGTGAGTGCGTGTGCTTTAAGGATAAAGGAAATACAAAGGAGTATCAGGGTGGGAGGAAAGGAGCGTGGGTTTCGCGCGTTTACCGAAAGAGCAGTAACGACTCGTACAGGAAGCGTTGCGGATGCAAGGCCGTTTCTTGCGGTATGACCGCCGTGCCGTCCAAGGGAGCCCTCCTCTTGGTTCTCCGACTCATCCACCCCCTCGTCCTCTTCGCCCGAAGAATCCTGCTTTTCGTTCGAATTTGATGGCGCGCGCGATTTCAATCGAACACGTAATTCGAACCAGATACGATTCGAAGAGAAACTACGACCGCGACGATATTAGGAGGGGGCGGAGGAGGATCGACGAGCGTGAATCGTCGAGAAGAAGTGGTGCCGGTAGAGATTGCGGGAACGCGGGACGATGACACGACGATGCGAGGTCGTATTGGGGGATGCGATCGGTTTCGGACGGGAGAGACCCGATATCGGTGATGATCCATCGCAGACCCAAATCCGTGATAATGAGCAGCGTCCATGGAGGAAAAAAAGATGTAATCGTGTTAGTAGGAGGAACGACGCGAGAGTCGCGACGTTGAACGTGGTCGCACGCTCGATCGGTAGCGATTCGACGCGAGCCGCGCCAAAGCTACGAGACACGTGTCTCTCACCGAAACAACGAACGCGGATGAGAGGTTGCCTAAAGACACTACGTACACGGAAATTGAAATTGCTCGATCACGTGCGACGTAATTCCAACGTGTACACGATGGAAACGCGATTTCGTCGTTTCTTTTCTTCTAACTGTTGGTTCGTCTTCCGTGGTTGTCGCGCGCTGTTTGAAAGAGAAAGAGCGCTTGATAGATCGAAGGATCGCGCGATACGTACCCTTGCTTTGGAAATCAACACGTGATTGTTGATCTGCGAAGGTGGTTCCATGGTCTTTTGATTCGTCAGGTCGGGATTTAAGGCGACGATCGCGTCCATCTCGACCTAAAAGCGAAACAGACAACGAAAACGTTAGAAACGTCGCGCGTACAGCATGTCTCGCTCGTTCTCGCGCGAAGTACCTCTTTCCCTTTGGTCTCTCCTCTTTCGAACCATTCTACGGTGACGGTGCGCTGTTCCCAATTAATGCCGGAAACGACTGCCGAGTGGACACGACCTGGAACAAATACGAATTCAGCGTAGTTTGTCGGCAATTCGAGGAACTTTCCGCTAAAGGGAATCGTAGCGAGGGATTTGCACGAAGGACGCGCGAGTCGATCGAATTGCATTCGAGTATCGGTCTGCAACGTAAAACGGAGAGTAAGAAACGAAGAATGCGGTTTTCCCCTGTTTCGGCACGATGCTCGTGTACGCGTGATCACGAGCTTTAAACTCGCAAAGTTTTAAATCGATTAAGGCGAGGGAGATCGTTTCTTCTCGTTTCGCATGGTTATTCGATCGAGGACGCGTCGATCTCCAGACTCGCGGAGATATCCAGCGAGGTAACGTGTTCATAGATGACGTAAGAGCGGATAAAAGGTAAGGTTCGGCGAGGCGTAAGGCATCTCGCGACAGGCGTCCTTATAAGGATGCAGCGCCCACGTGTACGCGAGTCGTTGCGAATCGACCACGCGTCGTCGTTCTATTCGCTTTTCATTTCGATTTCGAATTTCGGGCAAGGTCTGCACCGCGACCAAACGGCCTATTTCGGCGCTAAACGCCAGTCATTCGTTCACTCGTCCACTCACGAGTAGTTGCGAGGTATATACGCGTTAAAGACAAATCACGCCAAAGGCAAAATCGTTATATCGCTCCATGCCGATGATTCTGGGGTAAGAAAGTAACGCGCCGTTCCCCACAGTCCGTTTAATATCAAAAGGTGTCGTTGTCTTTGCCACTTTGCGACCAGATTCTTTCAACTTTGAACAATGTCTCTATTCTTTGGTAATACTGGCAATAAAACGATCTCGTAAATTACATAACAGTAATAATAATAATACCCTCGTGCATCCTCTAAACACGTATCATCAGCACCGTATTGTTCGGCAACTTCGAGTCGCTTGCCGAGGTCGGTTCTTATCGAGCCCTCCACCCAGTCATAAATTATGGTAAGATTAAATAGCGACGACTGTGTGCCATTATATCGCCTCGAAAATGCGTCGTCGCTAACATACGTATAATATACGCGACGACGGGGGACCTGGCCACTTGTTGCATCGCCATGCTGCGTCGAGCTGCGTTTCGATCGCGAGTACGTCCTACACGGTATCCGTTAAATACCTGTAGACAGCGTGTAATGCTCTTAACGACTCGTAACGAGTCGTAATGTTGGATCACGATTGAAGATAATGGAATTTGCGTTTGGGAAATTGGCGAGCCGCGCGAGAATCGCAACGAATCGAAGATCGAAGATTCTTGTCGCGCGTAGTCGTACGCGTATTCCTATTTATATGGGCGGGTGCAAGCTATAAATATTATTACCGTGGCCGAGATTGGGTCACCGATCCGCTTTCTTCCTGCAACTGTACGGGCGCTTTTCCAACTATCGCTAACCGTTCTCGGCGGACACTACTGCGACGTCGATCGTCGTTCTCGATCGCGTATTCCTCGATCGAACGTAACGACCAACGATCGTTTCTGGCCGCTGCGATGCGGCCAACCGACTCTCCTTTCTTGGCGAACGATCTGACTCATTCACCGAGAGAGCGCGAGTAAATAAAATAGCGCGTCGTTGGTTCGGTGCAAACCTTCTCGCGACCAGGGTATTCTTCGATTGCACGTCGATTGCATTCGATCGGGGAATGACCGTGTCGCGGAAGGATTCACGAAGAATCGATGCATCGTGCCGAACGTATTTCTAGGGACATCCGTGGAGTTGCAAAGCATTCAAAGTGCGTAAGGAGGGATGCAATTAACGATTCGAAAGAGACGACGGCATCTCTTGTTCTGGTCTCGTTGCATTACGAGTTACATCGGACGAGAGGAGCCCAGCGCGTTCGCGGTGAAAGGATATCCGTACATCTGCCAGCAGCGGAATCGCTGGTATCGAGACGCGATCGTCGCATGGTAAGGAACTGGAGGATCGGCGACCGAACGAAAGATACGACCGCGTGGTCTGTCGCATTGGTTCACACCGGCGCGGCGCGACGTGACTAACCCCGTACTCGAACCAAGTTTAAAAAAAGGAAAAAAGAAAACAAATATAGCGTGAAAAGGTCAGCAGTCGGAACGCAAGGGCAAGAACTTGCACTTATATAGACTTGCGTATCGCGACTATTTCCTCGTTTCTCGGTAGCTATCGTGTATGTGCATCGCGATGCCCAATGCCCATCTACGTGAGTAGGCGACGTATGTATATCGATGTATGTAGTTGGCCAACAGGAGGATACGACGTAATATACGATGCGCGACATGCGGCGTGCAGCGGCTGCACGAGTAAGGGTAAGTTGTCCGGTTCGTTTGCTAGATTCACTTGTATCAACGTACTATCAACGACTTTCGTCTCCGTGGGAATAGTTGATCGCTGTACCAACGTGCGAATCACGACGAATCGGTGTTTCACGGTAAAAACGTGTGCGCGGCGCGGAGCGGCGAAAACGGTTACACGATGACGACGACGACGACGACGACACCGACGATAATGACGACAGAAGTGGCTCGCATATTCGTTGTATACGGGAGAAAACAAAAAAGGGGAAATAAACGGGTCAAGCGGTGTTCGATTTTCGTTGGCAGTAGATAACGAAAGTGCGAGGCATCGCGCACGCGATCGGCTGTCTGAAAATGTCTAAAAATACTTTGGCAAGATACGTTACTCACCGTCTGTCCTCTTGATATTTATACTGTTGCCGGTCTCAATGTTGTACATGCCGTGGTCCATGGTCATTTAGTCGTGTTCTCACGCCGTGGCTATGATCGTAAGACGGCCGGTTTTTCACCGGATCGAACACGACAGCGATGAAGAAGACGACGACGACGATACGACGCGACGTCGATGATGTTGACGCGAGAAAAACGCAGCGATTCTCGGGCAACAGAAGCCTTACGAAGACCGTGTAGTTTACGAGACTTCGAAATCCGACCGTTGACAGTTACGCCAGCGTTCGCGTTCAAAATCACGCGGCTGTGCTGCGTTCCTCTCCGCCGTCGTAACTCGTTCTTTTCCCTTTCCGTCACCGCTGCTGCTACCGCTGCTGTTATCGTTTTTCTGCCCTATTTTGCTGGTACACGGTGTCCCGTGCTTTATCCTCGCTGCTGTTCGTTCTTCTCTTTGTCGCAATCTTAACCGCAGTCCCAGTCTCGCTGTCGTTGTCCACCACCTCTTGCCGTTGTGTATTTTCACGTCAGGGACGTCGCCGATTGTGTCCAAGGCACGCCCGTTTTGCGAATTCTCGTTTAAACGGTAGCTCGTGTAACCCGCGCGACAGTACGCTCTGTTTCCACGAATTTTTAACTACGCCAAAACGAAAACGCAACGACTCGAAATTACATTCGAAGATTCGTTGAATTTCACGAACGAGATGTTTCCGGGATTTTGTGCCGGGATACTGCCAGTGTCCGTTATTGACAACGGAAAGACTGCGAGCGCCAACTCTCGGTCGACCATTACTGCCGCGACATCTGTTACTGTGCACATACCTCTTTTCGAGCAGCTGCATTCTCCCTCCATCTATTGGCAATTTCAAACATCGCCCCGTCGGCCATTTTCTCCGCCTGATCTTAACCACTTGAAAATATTTAAACACGATCAGGTCGGAGATAAAAACCAGACTCCGGACGTGAAATTGAAACGTAGCGATAAATATCGGTGGCCTGCTGTTGCGGAACACCAGATATCTTAATTTTATCCTGAATTTTAACTCGTTTTATTTTTATTCCTTTACGTATAAAATACAAAGATGTTTTATTTATTTGTCGCTGTAACGATTGGTCTTCGTAGCAGACGACTGTTTTATTCGAATCGAGGTGCCTGCGATTATTTCGGAAACACAGCTTGCCTCACTAGTGTTTTTAGTTCCTCCAAATCTAAATCGTCGTCCCCTCTGAATCGATCGACGATACGTTTCATTCTAAAATCAAACACTCTCGATAATTACATATTTTACGATGCTGCGCGTACGAACTATTTTACCTATCGATACGACAATGAATACTCGATGGTAAATCGTGTTGTTTTATCTTCTGGAATACCTGCGATTCATCGAATTATAAGTATATTCGTATAATCCTGTATATAGTATAATCGTGCTTAATTACCAACAATCCTCGCTTAACAACGTCTTCTTCCAGTTCCGCGATTCTCGCTACGTAATGCGCGAAACTGCGCTTTGTGCTACCGTTGGTCAGACGGTAGAGAAAAGCCAGTGATTCATCTTGGTCGATCACGCATTCGAACGTCTGTATTCCAAAGGAAGGAAAAAATAGAAAGGGAGAGAAGAGGAAAGGGAAGAGAGGGGGTATACGAGTACAAACTATCGACAAAGATGTTTTCTCTCACCTGAGTCTCGATTACAGGAGTTTGAGGCAGTAACGCAAGTACGTTATACGCGTGCGTCGCGGCAAACACGTGAGGACAGTTCGAACCTCTTTCGGCGAACGTGTTCAGTACGGCTGCAACCAGCGACAATCCGCTAATTTCGGACGTTCCTCTGTCTAATTCGTCCGATATTACGATCGAATCTGATGTAGATGCGCGTAGAGCCACGTTTATCTGAAATGCAAACTCGTTTTTTTCGATCCGATCCAGGGAAACGTACACCGCTCGCCTACCTGCCGAAGATTCTGTAGAAACGAACTGGCGTTCAGTCCGATGCTTTCTGTGTTCGACATTTGAGTCAGAACACGAGATATCGTCCCTATCGTCGCGGTTCTTGCAGGAACGTAACAACCTATATGAGCCATGAACACTATGAGTCCGATCTGTTTTAGGTATACGCTTTTGCCGCAAGAATTTGGCCCTGTTAAAACTTTGATTAAACTTGCACCTTCCCCCGAACGTATGTCGTTTGGCACGAACGTCGTCGCGCATTCCATCAGCGGATGCCGTCCTTCGACCACATTTATGATCTTTGACTCGGTCACGTTTGGTCTGACATAGTTATAATCGCGCGCCACTTTGTAAAACACCAATAAACTATAACGATCGAGCAGTGCGTGTTAACCATCGAATTGTTTGTACGACCTTTGGTTGCGATTACGGGTACTTACGTGTCCAATTCGGCGCACAGTTGAATCGTGCGTAAAATTGTTCCTGTGTGTTTCTTTATGTATCGTATTAACTTTTGTACGATATGATTCTGCCGAACAGCTATTTTCAATATGATATCACCCACGGTCTCGTCTAGTTCTAGAATAAACCAGCCGAATGAGAATGAACAAGTGTAAAAGCTTGGTTCGTAAAAGCGAAACAACGAGACACCGACCTTTCGCCGAAGAACTTTTGTAATAATGCACCTGATTAATGCTGAATTTGAATTCCAAACCAGGGTAAGTAGCGTCTTTCGTCGGCGGAGTCGGATTCCACTCGTTTATCGCTAAAACGTAGCCAATGTTTGGCAAATATAGCATGTTACAACCGGTGACAGAAGATGGAAGATGCTCTCGCATATCTTTCTCTCCCATTTGCGTAAGCAATTCGGGCAGAGTACGTCGCACATTATTCACTGTGAATCAAGAGGCTCTGATTACGATTACGATTAACAATTCGTAGAAACAATCAAGATAAATCTTGCACGCACGTTCGTCCAGCAAGGGGTCGACATTCGGTTTAACCACCAGCTTGCTTTCGCGTCTGCTCTCGCCAAAATCCACTATGTATTCGATAAAGTACTTAACGTATTGCATCTCGCTCGTGATACTTTCGGCTATTTGCCTAAACAGTTCTATTCGTCCTGCGTATTCTTCGCATATGTCCGCGATACAAATTACGTGCGAAATGGTCTGAAAAAGCAAATGAAACCGTTTGACTGATCGAGCAAGGCGCAAGGATCGTTCGCATATCGTTTATAACTGGCAACTAAAGGAATCGGAACAAAGAATCGAACCTTGTGCAATTTGTACCAATTGGATGGCTTGGCTTGCGGTCCGGAACAACAGGCAAGCACGGTGTTGGTCAAACGATATACGTGCCTTAAGCAAGACGATAAATTCTCGACAACGCTCTGGTTCTTCGAATTCAGAAAAAATTCGACAGCGTTTAATCGTTGCTCTAATACGGCGATGTTCCGCGTCGGATGATGTAGCGTCTTCCTGCGGTTACAGATACAAACAAAAACAATAGGACAACCGGGTGTCTCCCGCGAACATACGCAACTAACAGTAGATAAACTAGAATTTACCACAGGAATTGAACTCCCGGTCTGGAATGGCAATAACGATTCAGTAACGAGAATAAACTGATTCCTTTCATCGTTGTACTTGTTTTGCCAAATTTAAAAAGACTCGGGTGATCTCTGGCTTGGACGATATTCAGCGCCTTGTAAGTGTCCTCGTCCATTATGACCAAATCTCGGCTTGTTCCGCAAAAATATAAAACCGAATAAAATGGAAAAAATTGCGGACGATGAGAGAGTGGAAAGAAAGCGATTTCAACTTACAGGTTGAGGTAATTAAGCGATACGAAGGACGGTTTTCCGGACGGATCCAACGCGATATTGTTCCAGTGTTTGTCAATGAACAGCAAGAGCGAACCTAACGCGTGTATCATCGCGCAGCATTTAAAATTGAGTATAGTATTCAAAAAGGTTAGTCTGTCCACGTTATTGACGTTCTTCGGCTCCGAGTCGAGTCGAAGGCATCTCACCCTGTGAGAACACCGTTCGTAGTTATGCTCCTTTTTGCAGGTTACTTTCAACACGGCGTTACGCACGGTACCGCGCGAATCGAACGAATTCGTTTCCTCGTTCGATGCTTCCGTCGTCAATATCTTTTTTATAGCATTGGTAAAAGCAGCGGGCGCTGCAGCGTTCGTAATCACGTAACGGGGCAAACATTGCCTATACAGAGCATTCGTTACGTCGAAACGTTCAACGTCGTCCATCGTGTCTTCCAAAATGAATAGTTCGGACGTAACGATGTTATAATAAGCGGCGCCAAGATGACTGTTGTTCCAAATCATCGATAGAATTATCTGGGGAAAGAAAGACGAAACACTTAACGCGCAGCTTTGATCACCGGTTTGTTTGATTCGACGTTTTCGAAAATGGAAGAGGAAATAGAACAGAAATTTCGGTGAGACGTGCCTCGTCCGTGTCTTCGAAAATGGCCGTGTCGGCTGGAGGGGGATCGGTTGTGTCTTTACCGGTTTTCGATCGCGTTGCTTTCTCCAGTTGGTCGATCGTTGCTTTTTCTTCCTCGTCGCTGCTATCCGATATCAAAGATTCGAATTCGCTACGTCTTTAGATAGAGATTAGAAAAACATGAAAAAGCGTGTGAAGAATAGGAAAATACGATGATATAAATCAGTACATACATGAGCGCGCTCGACGGTGTCGACTTACGAATGGTTTTAGATCCTACGCTGGACAGACAGTCGATTATATGTCGACGATTCGACGTCGACGATTCAGTGTCGTTGGATCGTCCCGTTTCATCAGAATAATCCATCGTAGTAGGAAATATAAACGAATTTGAGCAACAGACAGAACGAGGTATGGTTCGATCGGTTGTAGTTGCGATTAGCTTTCTGCGCATGCGCGACGAGTTCGACTAAACTCGACTGTAATCGCCGCCACATTCGAAATCGGAAAGCACGTTGTAAAAACAAGATGATATTTTATTCCATTATATATTACATATATACACCGCGTTATATACATAATAACAATATATATAGAGTCGTAGTAAACGTAAAAAATGGTATGTTTCGCAACATATTCTCGATACTGTCACGAAAAATGTTGGTTAAAAAACGGGAGATTAGCTCGGAATGGGCGGAGGTGGACGAGGATTGAAGGAAATCGGCTTGTATGTTTTTCGCTTCGAAAACGGTTGCACTCCGGTTAGTATAAAATCGTGGGTAGGATTCCTTGGATGTCTCGTTGATTCTACCAGCAGCGACAAATCTTCCTCGGATGCGGTTGCTGCGGCCACGCTTCGTACTGGACTACCGGACCTGCTCTCAACGTTCGTTCGCTGTTTGTCTTCGTTCCAACTGTCTCGCTCTTGGCGTTTGACGAAAAAATTCGAGCGATTCGACGATTCGTGTCTTCGGTTAAGCGTTTGTCTGTTTTCGGCTTGCGAATCGCGAGACTCGTTTGGTCGTTGTTTAACGCGGTGCAGTAGAATTCGAAAAAATACATGTATATGTATCGATCGATCGTTCGAACGCTCTTTCTTCGAAACGAGTCGTCGATTCGCTAGACTCTGCAGTCGCGGATTCATGCACGATATCAACTTAGCTCTAATGAAGCGTTGTTAGATGACTAGAGGCGTTAGGATTATTTCTATATCATGCCCAGCTTAAAAATTCCACGAAACGATCAACGATCGTGAATGGAACACGAACGAAACAGGATCCCGTTAAGAATCGTAAGCATAGGTACCGTATAGGTATCGTATGCTACGGAGTCCATATAAAAGATCGATACCAACGCGATTGGACGCAAACGGCGAAGAAAGCGCTTTTATTTTCTAAGCTTTCGGTTCACCAGGAAATCGAGATTCCGTATGCTCGAACCTACCTAGGTCGATGGGGTTTGCTCTTGATTCTGTTTTGCCTGGAATGCGGCCTCGTGTTCGATTGGGACAGTTCGCTGTCGCTACTCGCGAAAGAGGTTTTAGTTGCCACGGTGCCGTGCGCGAAATCTTTCCTACGAGAGAAACGTAACGTCTCGGATGAAACAGAAGGAGAGGAAATGAGAGAGAGAGAGAGAGAGAGGAAGAAAGGTATATTGTTTCAACAAATCAGTCTTACCTATAATTGTCCGACTTTGGAGTGGAATTGGACGCAATTGGTGGCTTGCCAGGTTGAACGTTCGCGTCGACGAAAACGTGCGAACTTTTCGGAATGTCGCAAACTATCTTTGGATGAACAGTTGTTTGTCTGTGATTGTCTAAGTGATTACAGGTATCCGGTGACCAATCGTAATACTTTGGTCGATAGTCTTTTCGCTCGGCACGAAGTTGTTTAGTCGAATCCGAGTCACCGATAGAACGTTTGCCAGGTGCGATCGTGGACGAGTTCCCAATTGGCAACGAAGTAGGAGAGGATGCGGTGGAGGAAGGCGCGCCGTCCGGATCGGCACGAGACAACTGCGAACCATCCCAGTCGGGGGTCGGCAGGCTACTGCAACAACGAACGATCTCGAGATATCGAGTTGTAGCACGATAGGTATGTATTGTTGCGTATGCAAGGCACGTTGACTCGTCGTTTTCAGCCCAGAGTCGGGGTCATACTTACTTGAAATTCTCTTCCATTTCTTTGAAAAGACGCAACTGTTGTCTGATACTCGCTTTTTCTTTCGCGCGTTTTCGTTGAAACTCTTCCTCCACTTTGCGCATCGCTTCGAGTTCGCCCTTTCTCTGCCGTTCTTTCGCTTCGGCCTCCCTCGATAGCTTCTCGGCTAATCGACGTCTTTCTATCTGTCTAACCGTCGACTGAAAAGTGAACCTTTTGCTTCTCGAATTGTTCTTCCTTTGCGGTTTCGATTCTCCGATCGCGTCGAAGTTGGAAGTCCGCGTTTCTTGGTCGTCGTTCGCAGAAGACAAAAACGTTCTCCTTTGCTTTGGCTGACTGACATTCTCGCGTGGCTCGGGACAAGTCGAAAGCTCGTTAAGACCTTTGGAATCGTTGCCGCCGATGCGACTTTTCAATCTTTTACATCGTCGTTTCGATACGTTGCCGACTTTGTCCTCGTCTTCGTCCTCGTACTCGTTGTCGTCATCTTCTTCTATTTCCTCCTCCTCTTCGTCCTCTTCCTCGCGCTCGTGCGCCTTCTCGACTCGGTCTTCCTTGTTATCGTCGTTGTCTACGTCGATGTTGCTGTTTCGATCGGCATTCTTGTACGCGTTTAATCGAAAAGGCGCGATTTCAGCCTGACATTCACCTTGTTCCTCGCTATTTTGCTCGCGATTGATCGTGCTGGTTTCCGCGTAATCGGTAGAACCGATTTTTCTACTTCTTAAATGCTGCGCTCGGTGTTCCGTTTCGTTAGTCTCCGGTAGATACATAACGTGACCGCCAGGCATAAGATACGAAAAAGACGGAGGCTTCAGGATAACTGGAAAATCATTTTCTTTGACTTTAGCGTCGCGGTCGATCGCCTGATTGATTCGCGAGTCTCGTTCGTCGTCGACGTCTTCTGTCAAATCATCATCGATCCCATTAACGCCGTCGTTGTTGTCTTCGTCTTCGTCATCGACGTCGTCGTCGTCGTTATCGTCGTCGTCGCTATCGCGCGAACGTTGAACGCGTCGAGCGACGCGATCTCGATACGGAAACGGCTGCCAAATCGAGGGCGAAATCCGCGCCGGTTCGATGCGGCCGCGATTGTGCTGCAACGAGGTTGGCGCGCTGGTCGATAACAACCAGTTATCGTCGAGAACGTCGCGAGTACATTTTCTCTGATGTTCGTGGGAACCTATACCGAAAGCTCCCGAAACCGATCTCTTCAGCTTCTGAAGCGAATTGAACGCAGACGCCTCCCTGGTCTTGGTTTCCGGAGCGTAGAGACACGTCGTCGTCCTGGCTTCGTCTCTGGGCAACGAAAGGGAGAAGACGTGCGCTCGCGGAGAATGATATTTCAACGGAGTGGATAAAGGCGGCGGCGAGTCGACGCCGGCGTCGCTGCTCGACTCCTCTCCCAAATCCTGTTGCGGCGTCCAAGTGGGCCTCGTCACGGTCGTTTTCATCCTGTTGATCGTACTAACGTCGAACGAGTCTTCGTTGCCGGCTCCGGCATCCCCCGATATCCCGGAATCTCCGGACTTGTCGTGCCAACTGCGGGGTCCCAAAGACAGAGGGAAAGGTGGTGGTGGCCTCGAGAGCCGCTCTATTCGCTCCTCGAACAGCACCTAAAAGAGAAACGAACGCCCGACGACATTCGCGGTTTCAACCGGAATCGAACCGGATCGAAACGGGAAGGTGACGATCGATCAACGAACAAAAACGTTACGACTACGAACCGGGATTTCTTCGCTGGCGGTGCTCATACTCGGGCCCGGTGTTTCCAACGTCGAAAGCAATCTCCAAGCAGCAGATGGCGAAAATCGCGGAATTTCCAACTGCTTCTTCGGCAAGGTGGGACGCAGCTTCAGCGAGATATTTTCCACCACGTTTCTTTCCTGAAAATGTATCGCCGGTCGGTTCGTGGAACGAACGAGAAGAAAAAGAGCAGATCGAGCGATCGACCACTCACATTATCGTCCATGTCATCAGTCGCATCCGCGACGAAGGAAGGTCGGCCGTCTGCTTGATCGCGATGCAGAAACTTGACCTCGGACTCGAACTTTCCCTCGATATCTTGGTCCTGGTGGGCTCGAGTCTCCGCAGCCGAACCCTCGTTCATGCCGAAGTAAAAGGTCTTTGGCGTCGTCGAGGCAGATCTAACGGACAACGAACACAGGTGCAAGTTATCGCGTACGTTATCGAAAGAGGAAACCATCGACGGTTGGAACCGTCAACGAGTCGCGAAAAGCAACTTACGATTGATTGTGTTCTCGATCCTCCGATCGTTCGTTCGGGGCGGAGTTGCCCGTTTCTCCGACGTACTCGTTGCCTAGCGATCGCGCTTCGGATTTCTCGGCTATCGCGACGTCTGGCCACTTTTGATCGAGCGGTTGTTTCGCCGAAACGATCTTCGATCGACGGTCATCGTCTCGTCTGCTGCCAGGATCCGAATTTTGCTGCTGATGCTGCCACGGTCGCCCTTCGGTCGACTTGCAACAACTGTTGACAACATCAACCGCGTCGTTCGCTGACCGATCCCTCGATGCCGGGCTTTCGTAGGTTCGACGACGTCGGTTCGATTTAGCGATCGCATCGCGGTCGACGCCTCCTTCTGTTTCGCGATTGCCCGTTTCGATAACGTTGACTGAATCCAAGGATCGACCGCGTTGATCCCGTTCCTTACCGTCGTCGCGATTCTCTCGCCCATCTTCGATCTCGTTACGTCGACGACTCGATCGTTGATCGACAAGGCCGACCGTTTCCGCGTCGAAACGGTCGCCCCGACGATCATGCGCGGATTCGTCGAACGCCGTTCCGCTGGAATCTAACTTGTCACGGACTCTTTTAGCCACTCGAATCAACTCCGCTTGAAACTCTGGGCTACTGATGCTTCTTTGCAGCGTGTTCTTTCCGTGATCGGACAGTCTAGAACGATGGTGGCGATGTTCGTCGACGTTCGGGCGATCGCGATCGTGCCGGTTAACAGGCACTGCATCCGCAACGACCTCGTCGTTGTCGGAATGCTGGGTCGTCCGAGAGGGACGAGGGGCGCCGTTCCAATGGTTGGGCGCGTCTCTTTGCGTGGGTCGCGATCGTTCGCGATCGCAGTCGGACGACGGTGACAGCTGCCAGGTGATTTGGGCTTTCTTCGATTCGGCGCGAGTCTTAAACAGGCGGGATCTTCGTGGAGGCGGTTGAACTTGCGAACGATGGTGATGGTGTTCGACTTGATGAGCATGAGAATGAGGATGGGAATGGAAATGCGCGTGCGGATAGAAGCGGGAGTCGACATCTCTCGAGGAGTCTCCGTGCAGACTAGGAGAGGCGGGAGATGCCGGCGGAGCAGGAGCTTTGTACTTTTTCCTAGGTTTGTATGCGTTTTCGAGTCGTTCTTTGGATTCCTTGCCATAGCGGTAACAGCTGGATGATGGCGGGACTGTCTCTTGCCTGTCGATCGAGTTGCTCGATAAATCGGAGCGGCCCGGGGTCGGAGGATAGACCAGATCCGGAGAACAACGAAGGTCAGGCTCGCTGCCAAACTTCTTCAGATTGCCGGCACTGGTGTTCGCATCTGGCCGACTCGAATCGGCTCGATAGCGACAGCAGTGCCGATCGATCCTTCTTGAACAGGGTTGGACGAGGTTCGACGCGGAACCGCTTCTCTCCCGAAACGAAGGATCGTTGGTACGCTGCAACAGAAAGACGGTCAAGGCAATGACGCATGATTTTCTAGGTCGCGTTCGTTTTCTACTAATTAACGACGAGTTTCACCTTGGTGAGGTCGCGAGACGACGCGAACGTCGGTGCTCTGCGACCACTGATCGTTCCACCGTTCTGTATGATACTTCCGTTGTCGGTGGCGCGTAACCTCTGATTCGGTGGCTCGGGGAGGACCTTGCGCGCAGTGGTTGGCTGCGACCGATGTCTCGTTAATTCCCGAGGGAAGGACTGAGACCAACCCCGATTTACTCCATCCGGCACGGTCAGCCCGTTCGAACACACGGACGCAGCTTGCTGATCTCGAGAACTGCTCCCATTGTTGCCCATCTCGACGACCCTGCGGCGTCCTCGCTGCAGCTACGAGAACCGCGACCGATCCTCCATCGTCCGTGCATTCGGCGCTTCCTAAAATTCTTTGTAATTTCATCATCCTCGCTTTCTTCTGCCTCGTCTGCCTTCCCCGCCTTTCTTGCTTTCCACTCATATTTCGTTCTACTTGGCATAGCGTTGGTCGAGCCAACGAAATGCTTCTCGTTCGTGGAGACGAACTGCGCGAACCGAACAGAAGACCAACTCGTGCTCGATACCAGCGGTAACGGTTTTGCCTAACGGGTTCGAATTAGTGCAAGAGTCTCGATAAATCGACGGCCAGCGGCATATACTGCGTGCGCGTTGCTCGTCTTCTTCGAAAAATCGACCAGCTCGATCTCAAGTAGTCGCAGCACGCTCGAATAGACGCGACGATAAATACGATCACGGCGAGTAAATTTACACGCCTACTGTTTTCCCGCTAAACGAGTATTCCATCTTTCGAGCAACGTTCCCGACGTTGTTGCGTAAAAGCAAGGAGAAAGCTGAGCCGAGAGGCATCTTCGTCGTCGTCATCTTTGCCGTAACGCTTCCTCGACCTTCGTCTATCGCCGCAGCGATTGCCGCCAATAGCCCAATTAGTCCGACCGGTAGCGATCGGAAAATCGGATGAGAGCGTTCCTGCATCCATGTATGTATGGGAGGTGAAGAAGAAGAAAACAGCAAGAGAGAGAGAGAGAGAAATTGAAGCACGCCGTAGATGAAATCGGATCGAGGTCGCGGTCCACGTGTGAAAAAGAGAGTCTTTCAGGACAAGTTCGATCCAGTATATCCGGTGAGAGCGGACGAGCGATAACTGTCAGCCTGTTCTCATCTTGCGCGTTCTCTCTTTGCTTTCGAAGTCGAGAACGCGTTTCATGACCGAAATTCGATCGACGAGAACGTAAACGGAAGAATCCGCGGAAGGAATCCGAAAGTTGATAAACCAGTCCGGAGAAGGGGAAGAATGGCGGGAGAATGCCGTCAGTTGCCGCGGTAGGACAAAACACGAATCGATGTCGACGTCGCGTTGCACTCGTGGCCTATTCCTAGCCGAATCAACGCAACGGAACAAGCGCAAGAAGAAAAGGAGAAAAACGACAGGAGGGCAAGTGGAAAAAAGGAGAGAAGCGATCGTTTCGACTCTGACACGGCAAAATCTAGCGTACAGCGGGTACAGAGCGGCGATTAGTCGTGGATCGTTGGCTCGCTTCACGGGACGTGAGTCGTTGGCCGAATAGTCGCATGATCCCAGGCTCTAGACCGATGTTGCGCGTCGGACCTTCGCCTCGATTTCTCTCGTAACGGTTCGAATGCCGTATGTATTACGCGGCACCGTAATAGACCGTGTACGATTTCCGTATTTGCTCGTACGTGCCACTTCCTCTTCCGTCGTTTCGCGGCAAAATTTCTTACAATGACCGTTGCTCGTCATCCGTTTTCCTCACTTCGCGCTCGCTTATCGAGCACTGGCGTTAGCGTCGTAAGACGAGATCGAGCAGAAAAACGACGAACGACGGAAAGAAATATAGAGGACAAAGAAAAGGGAAAGCAAAAGCGCCGAACACTATCCAGGAACGAAGGCGAGTTCCACGGAAGGAGAGCGAACGAAACGCATAACCGGTTATCGTTTAACTGCCCGATCGTTGTCGGTCTTGCCATTTGCTCTTTCGTTCTACGTTTCTAGTTCGAAGTTGCGTTCCCGCGCAAAAATCGCCTAGACAAGGCATACGCCCGACCGGATCGTTTGACGCATCAAACGCAAGTGACAAACGACGACGACAGCAACGACGAGTACGGGAGTATGGGGCATTTGCGTCGTCGCGTATTTTCTCGAACGAGCGCGTAGCTCTTCCTTTTTGGAAAATACATCGAACGGCGATTATCCCGCGGTTGTTGGATCTGGGCGCCAGCTAAAACGAAAAGGAGAGAAGGGCTGAGGTTTGGTCCTAGTGGGAAGCTCGCAGGCAGAAGGAGACAAGAAAAAGTAGGAAGAGGACGGGGTGCAGGGGTCGGAGAAAGATAGAAGAGAACGGCAGGATATCGAGAACGAGTACGGATGGGTTTTATTCGCGAGGCATCTGGGTCAGTCAGAGTCGCACAAGTGCACTGTGCCGCACCTATTCCGTTCGCCGCACCTGTGCGCATGCGTGTTGGCTAGCAGGAGCGTAAAATCTCGGTGGATCGGAGATTCGATCGAACGAACGAGCCGAACGAAACCAGAAAAGAAAGAACGCCGCAAAAGCGAAAAAAAGAAGCGGCATCGTTCGGAATTATTTTCTCAGCATCGTTTCCCAGGAATTTTGGTATGCGGAAGGAAAGCTACGTAGCAAGGTTCGCAGAGCGATTGAGCGAAAGGCGGAGAAAAGAGAAGGGAGGGAACGACGTGTGTGCGTTATCTATATGATGGTGTTGGTGGTGGCAGCAGTCGAGCAATGTGTACCGGTAAAGAGAGAGCTAAGTATATGTATAGTTACATTCCGGTTAATAAAAGAGAGAAGGAAGAGAGAGAGAGAGAGAGAGAAGGGGGAGTATCGATGCGAGAATGAAAGAGAGCACGGAACATTTCGGACGCGAAGCAGAGATAGATGCGATCGGTAATCGAGGGAACGACGCGGCCGATTCGATGTTCGGAGTTCGCGGAATATTCGGCGCCCGGGGAGGCCCTTCGATCACTCTCCCGAACCACCACTTTTTTCGAGCATTTCTTTCTCGTGCAGCGAGTAACAAGTATATAATGTATAAGCGATATACGTCTATTTTGTCTTTTTGCCTTCCTCAGCTTCGACTTAACTCGCTGTTTGCCCTTGTGGTCATCGCCACAGCGTTGTCATCGCTATTGCCATCGTAATCGTCGTCGTACCTATCGTTATTCTCTCGTCAACTTTCGACTACTGACCTCATTCGAACCACGATTCTCTCTGTTATTGCTGCGCGCGGTACTTTGACTGCTGTCGCATTACCGGGAAACTAGCATCGAAAATCCAGGTCAATCGCGCGCCCGCCCATACGTGCGATTCTTTCGTGAGATGAAGCGTTCGTTGCGAAACTTCCTGCGCGCGTTGCGCGGATCCACGATTCCTCGAAAGCAAATATGTACGTGGAGTCGGTCAAATTTCGCCGTACTTTTCTTTCCCCAATGGATATCGTCCGCGAACGCGATTCTACACATCGACTTTAACCGAAATAGAGCTACTACGAATGCTACTCGTAATCCATAATCCACTGACTGACGAAGAATGGCATGCCCAGCCGCGATAATTCAACGAGAATTGTGACGTCCTCGACGCTGAAGGGCAAATGGCAAGAACCAGCGAGAAGTGAAAGCTGTGTTTGCGCAAAGAAGGAACAGCGATGCGTTCAAGATCCGAATGATTTTATTTGATATTCCGACACGGCTCTTTTAAATATATCCTTCATTGAAAGAGAAGAAAGGAAAGAAGAAAGAGGATGGGCTCCATTGGCAACGAGCCTGCCAACGATGTTGATCGAGGAAAGAAGACGGTGCGAAATTGTGCGTCTAGTCGAACGGAATCGAAAGAAACGAAACGGATGGGAAGCGAAATGAAACGAAGCGAGACGAACCGTAATCATCCGCGCATTGAAGAAACTACGAGTGTTAGAAGAGAAAGGATGGAAGATACGACAGTCCTCCGTGCGAGAAGTGAACCGCTTTTCTCAAGGAAGCGAGGAGAGTAATACGACCGTCGCTTTACGACTCGAGATTCGTTGTTCGTGAGATACCGTCTCGTTAATTGGAAACTACCGAGCGAAAGCTTCGTTAACAGGCAACGAATGAAAACTACGCTTAACGCGCTACCGTAGACGTATACGCAAAGTAGGCGAATACACGCTTGCTTACGCATTCGATGCAGCTGCGACTGCGCGAACAAACTCGACAACATATAGGGCGCGCGCAAACCAAATTTCCTTCTTCGAAACTTTCCTACGCGCCGATCGACCGTTTCAGCGCACGGCTTTCTCGTTCGTAAAACACGCAAGAAAACGCCGCCGATTAACCTTGGATAGCTCCGTATCGCATTATCTTTACGTAGTACCACGTCCGAATCTAAACTATTGTTGTATATGACACCCTGATAAAGTGTACCGGTAAGGAAAAATCAAGCGGCGAAACGTCCCCAGTGAAGCGTATCGATATTCTGGCTCGATTTTTAATCGCACGTTTTAATCGCGTCTAAGCTGTAACCTAAGCGGAAATCCAAGCCAGAATGGCTAGCGCGAAAAACGACCAACGCTCATTTGCAATCCCTCTCACCTGCGTCGTAGAACAAAAATTGAAGCTTCAAACCATCCTCTCGAGATATATATGAGACGAAAGATCTTTAATGATTCCTCGTGCTTCGATTTTTTCCAAAAACTGCGTCGCGGTTATGGATTGAAAAAAAAAGAGGAAAACGGATACGAGAAAGAGAAAACGTCGCGCTGCAGGAATCGTTAAAGAGTAAACAAAGCTAGTGGTCTCTCGGTAAAGATACATCGAGCGGGAAGCATCTAACGGGGCAACGTCACGGCGCGTTAATCTTCTGCCGATTTTGTCTATTCTTTCCGTATTTCTCCCATCTTTCGCGACAACAACCGACCGCGATCGTACGGATTCTTTCCACGATCGACGATTCGAGAATCTCCCGCGAGACTGTTCTCGCTGTTTGTTCGACCGATGCTAATATCTCTACCGCTTTCGTTTCGTCGCAATCAACGAAATTACACGCATTGTACTCGTGAACGGGAACAGGGACACGGTTTTTTCCACGAGTATTGTTCTCCATCGTAGAATCTGCCGTACACATTTATCTGCTGAATGATGCTCCCACCGTGTTTGTTGGCCATTTCGAATACACGGCCTTTTAAAATTTCTGTTGCGTCGCGTCGCGCGAAAGGTCTTTGCGTTCGAAAGGAGGCCATCGATTCTTAAGCAGTCAGGATACAAATTCGTACAACGTTTATTTTTTGAACCGATCTCGAATTTCATGGCTCCTGTTCTTTAAAATCCTGTCATCGTACGAAAAACTGGAAGCAACGCACTCCTATTCGTCAATATAGGAGTTGAAAATTTATCGACCCTATGATTGCGATAAATACACATTTTTCGACCATTTTCTCGGTGTTATTACATTTACATGTACATATATACTTGCCTTAATTAAAGTTAGCGGTAGCGTAGAATAAACAGCAAACAACACGTAACAGTCGAATTGTACGATATTATTCACTGTCGCGAGTATCTCCGTGCGGTACGACTTCTCTCTTCCTAGAGATCGACTGTTATCGTACGCTGTAGCACACGCGCAATTTCCCCGACGACTAGTTAAATTTCAAATGTCGAATTCGCGAGACTATAATCGTACTTTCGGTATGCGAACGTCTGCCACGAGATTAAGCGTGGCAATAGGGAACGATTAAGGATAGACGAAAATCGGCTGACGAGAAAGCGAATGAGAAAGTAGGTATGGCAGCAGGAAGAACAAGATATAGAATAAGGATGAGAGAAGGATCAAAGTGAGGGAGAGGAGGGAAAATAGTTGCAAAAATGGGAAAAGAGGAAAAAGAGAAAGGAGGAAAGAAGAGAAAAGAGGAAGGAGAAAACAAAGAGCGAAATCGTCGAACTGCACGGTGCGTTTAGATGGTAAGACGACTCAAAAGAGAGTGCGATCCGCGCGGTCCTTATCCTCGAACGCGACGCGAAATCGGAACTGAGCGACGGTGGCGGCGGCGACGGCGGCCCTCGAATCCCCACCCCTGTGAACACTGGTTAAAACCGTTCTCCTACCATCGCTCGTCTTTCATCTATCTACCAACCTGCCTACTATCTCTCCATCCTTTTCACCTAACCATGTAACGCATAGCATTGTCCCTTCCCCTACCTATCTCATCCTTGCCGCATTCCTTTCAACGTATTCCTTCTATATGAGTGTGTTATGTGACGTTTTTTCTAATGTTCCAACAATTAGACGTAGCTGTTCAACATTTCGCCACCTTTTTTCGCTAAATGTTTGAATCGTGATGTATCATCCGATTTTCTTCCTTCTGCGATCCTTTACCTCAACACCTCGTGTCTTTACGCACGTCAAGTTCACACTAATCGAACGCAAATCGATTTTTCACAACTAAATGCTCATTCTTGTCTCATATTAGCAACTATTTGCTTTAGGAAATACGTACTTGCTATCAACAATAAACACGATCGTTGACAATGCGTTGCTACATGGAAGTATAATTTAATCTATGATTCTATTACATCAACCGATAAGCTATTCGCTTAGTACTATGTACAAATATTTGAAAGGCAATTAAAATTATTTGTGAGGGGGCCAAGTCCACTGATGCAGTGGAGCTTTTTCCATCAAGCTTTCCCATGGCTTATACTCAAACATATTCTGTACCAAGTTCAGTTCGTTTTTCGCGTGAATTATTAGTTCCTCGATTTGTCCCTGGTTTATCTTTTCTTCTATAGCAGGGACGCTTTCATTCTGCAACGTCAGATATGTACATATTATATCGGTAATTCGATTCGAAATAAAAATATCGTCCAAATATCTAGTATTTAAGAATCCTTAAGTGAGAAATAACCTGTGATATAATATCGGTCCTTTCCTTAATCAAACTTTCGATAGATTTCCTGTAAATGTAGTCTTGTGGCATCTGATTCACGAGCCGTAAAATTCGTTCATACAATACACGAAGTTCCACACGAGGACTCACAGATACAGCGAGTCCAGTTAAGTTTGTTGACTATAAATAAAAAGATATTGTTATTGAACAGAACATGAAAAAAAGGTATGGTTATGTTTTGAACGAAATGACGGAACCATTTCGAGAATAAAAGAGATATTATCCAATTATTTTAGCAATTTACTAATTATATTATGTTATACACAGAGACGTTACCTTTTTCAATGCTCCTGACATGATCGTACACGTACAACCTATTTCTCTGAAATAAAAACCAATTACGCGATCAACTTCCGATTTGACTCAACCTCTAAATTATACGATACGATATATTTTCTGTAGTGGTAACACTGCATTGCTACAACATCGCTATCTCGACAATAAATTGTCAACTACGCTTGGTATGTTCAAATTAAAGAATCATGCAATTTCTAAATATCGTTTATCTCCCTTTCATCTTTATCTTAATCGAATCATTCCCTGTTGATTTTGTTCACTTTTGCGTTAGCCTTCCAACAGAATTCGCTCGTTATTTCGTTAACGGACAAAATTATGAAATTGAAGATCAAATAATGTTTATTCGAATAACAATTCGATCTCTTTTTTATCATGATGTATCCTTATACGTGTAGTATATGAACGACAAGGACGGGAAACATATAGAGCAAGAATCACTTTAAAGACATATCATTTATTTTATATTTTCACAAATAAACATGTTTATCGATTAGATTTAGCAACACGTTCGAGTTCGTCCTTCTTTTTAATCGCGTAAGAATTAGACGAACCTTTGGCAGCATTGATGAGTTCATCCGCCAAACATTCGGCAATCGTCTTAATGTTACGGAATGCGGCTTCCCTAGCACCGGTACATAATAACCAAATGGCCTGATTTACTCGTCGTAGCGGAGAAACATCCACCGCTTGTCTTCTAACTGTACCAGCACGACCAATACGCGTGGAATCTTCTCTTGGTCCTGAGTTAATGATAGCCGTCACAAGAACCTTCGTACAAACGTAATAAACGCAAAGATAAACGTGTGTAAATGCATTTTCACTCTAATTTTACTTATTTACATACATATGTACATATATAAAATAGAGTAACCATAGTTAGTTACAAAAAAAATGACTATAATATATGCATTACCTGTAAAGGATTATCACCCGTTAGCAGGTGAATTATTTCAAAGGCATGTTTTACAATTCTTACTGCCATTAACTTTTTGCCATTGTTTCTTCCGTGCATCATTAAAGAATTTGTGAGACGTTCAACTATGGGACATTGAGCTTTTCGAAATCGTTTCGCAGCATAACGTCCAGCAGAATGTGGTAGATATTTTGCATTTTTCTCTTTTACAGCGATATAGTCTTGTAATGACATATCGTTCACCTGTACATCATCGCAATTCCAACGACCAAATAATTTAATTTCTGGCAATTCAGCGGAAAGTGCCACAGGCAAAGTTGTAGTGGTAGGTACCACTATATCATCATACGTTTCTATGTCAGCCATGATTTATCTGTAAAATAAAAGTTATCATTAAAAACCTCTTATATATGTGTTATTTATATAAATTGTATATTAATAATGCAAAATCATAGATCGCCAATTTTTAGCACTATGTGCATAAATCACAGAGAGAATATATTCATTATTCTGCAAAATGAATATAAAAATTGAAAATTTGAAAAATATTCCATTTAACGGATTCAAATATTGCAAACGCTGTTTATTTTTGTTGAATATCAATCAACGCGGTACATTGATAGAAATGAGGAAAAAAAGAAAAAAACGAAAAAAAGAGAAAGAAATATGTATAAACATCGCTTAGTTTGTATAACTAGTAAAGTTTGACAGAAATTGTAACAGCGTGGAGTAATTGAAACGATATAGACGTTCAACGCTATTTCTTTGAAATTGAATGTTTCCAAAGTCCTCTCATTGTTATCTATGAAACACCACAACTTTGTTGATATAAAAACTTGTATACGAATAACACGAAGACATGTGGCCATGTGGTCGCGTGTACAAATCGAAACATATTTAACTAGTAAATAGTAGAACGTATTATACGTTTTTAATCACCGACTATCGTTTGCACGTTGCCAATATAATGATATCACTTTTTTTAACACAACTGAATAGGTAAAGTTATCGAATCTTCGAGTCCCTTACCATACAAACTTCGTTCACGTCTTCTTTGGAGTAAGCGTGAACAGGAAAAGACCATGACACTAGTGGCGCTTCGACCTGTGACTGCCGGATTTCACATACCCTAGTCAATTTCAACATACAACGTGACTATCTTTAATTTCCATATCATATATATTTATGATATAATATAGACTACTTTCACGCATAATTAATTTCCATCGTTTCCTTGATCGATTAATTTTTTGTTGTAATGAGGAAGCATGACAAGTTATCAATATTATAGTCGTTAATTTGACTACCAAGTGTTTACAGCAGTACTGGTAAACGCACAAGCAGAGACGATTGGTTCGTGAGTTGCCATTTTGAGCGTGTATTTATGAGTAATTCTACTTAAATAACATATTATTAGTGAATTTTTGTGATATTCTATTCAGTTGTCATAATTGTTTAAAAGTGCACATGTGAAACAGTTCGATAATTGTGTACGATCAAGTGTTTGGTTTCATGTTTGGGGTTAGTACCGGTTACCGCGAGTAAACCGGTACATGTCGAATAGATAAGTTCGCGTCAACTACGAAAGATGTCACTACTAAAAAATCTGGAACAACTTCCGGTCTTTAGAAGGAAACGGTAAGTATTATTTGTATTTTTATATTTGTCTCTAATTTACCTTTGGACATGATACTACGCGTCGACAGTAAATGAATGTCATTTCTGCAAGAATTATGTATATCAGATAAATGTATTGCGCGACCTATCCATGTTCTTACAAAGTATGTAGTTACCCAGGTAGTAAGATATACGACATTGTACTTGTGAAAACAAGCAATTAATGTATGAGAAAGAGAGAGAGAGAGAGAGAAAGAGAGGGTGGGCGAGAATGAAGGGGGCGAGCGGTAAGAACAGCTAAGTGCGAAAATTTAAATATTATATCAATTATTTCATATATTACAAGAATATTGTGGCCATTGCAATTCAATAAAAGATAGTTACAGTTTTATACTTGACGGATGAATGAATTGGTTTGGTAGAGGAAATAAGTATCGCGAATAATTTGCAATGTCATGTTAATAACAATATCAATATTACAGTAAAGCAAAATAAAAGGAAAGAAACAAGAATGAGAAGGTTTCTAAACCTTCCTAAACCAAGATTAGGTTCCTAATTCTGTTTGTTCCAAGATTTGACCAGGCATTAAAGGTTCTGTCATTAAGGAAAAAGACCGTCATCGGCGAAAAGTATTCGTTCATTAAAGTCATAAAGTTCGTAAATTTGTTTGCTAATATACAGTTAACAGGATAAATTCGAAATCGAGGGACTATTAACAATAAATCAGAATGACGTGGAATTTAGCTCGGTTTGGATCTGCATCTAATTCAGCTGGTGTTTTTCTTTCAATGGAAGCAACGCGATGAAAAGTAGAAGGGCACCGATAGCCGAATCGTGGGAGGGTTCGAACATGGGGTGTATCCTAGCAACTTACCGAACCGCTAGAGGGTAGTCGTTCAGTGACGTAGCTACAGATTTCCTACCTGCTGTATCGACTATTTTATAGATATTCTGTAATTGTTCTTCTTCATTTCCTCGATTTATAGAATCGACCGTCTATTCGTTGGCAATGTTAACCTTTCGCTTACCGTTATGTTTTATTACCACAGTAAACTTGCGCCATAAAATGTACTAATGTAATACACAGAATAACGAAGGGAAGCGGAGGGAGCTTTAATTTGCTTTCAAGCGTGTATGCGTATGCGCATGCGTACGCAGTGCTACGTTTGTACTGTATTGTTAGTATTCGTTAGTATTGTATGAAATGATCTGTGAAGAGAAGGGATAAGGTAAAGCTGTAAATGGATTTCACAGAGAAGGAAATTTATTAGGGGACAAGGGTATATGGAATGTCGGAAAAAGTCAAAGCAGGACAAAATGTGCCAGGTACAGATGAACGACCGTTTCATCCTATGTAGTCGAATGACGAACCAGATAGTTTATGTCTCTACTCTCTGCAGATTCGATACTCTCTATAACGATTCGATCAGGTAATTTGTCCTAAAGCAAGAATTATAGAACAATCTATCAATTGATTCCTTGAGTAACGACGCGTAAGAATTTCCATAATTTAGAGTAATTATGACGCAAGTGTAACAAACTAAAGAACCAGAAAAATACGCGAAGGATAAGAAAGGAGGGATAAGTAGGTATTTACCTGCAATTTCGCACACAAAAGAAAAACGTTAAGTGGGTTTCGGACATTTGTATAGAGCAATTAGTATTTACAAAGCGGATAGACGAGGTAGAAACTAAATTTCGAACCTAGGGGGAATTTAACTGGTGTAACGGCAATGAAACTACGAAATCGGTGTGTGAAGTAGATGGAAGATACGAGTACAAAGGACACGCGAGGGGGTGAGAAAGATGAGTGAAAGAGAACCGTGCGCGCGAGGGGGTTGACAAGACCACATGCTGCGAATACTCTTCTCGCGTAGTACTGTCCCCTATCTTTTTCTCCCCTAGTTCTCCCCTCTCTTTCTTCTATGCTTCATACTCCACGCTCCCTTTTCCTTTACATTCCCCTTGCCTATTACCTTTCGTTCGCGCGTCCTTTCTCCCATCCACTTCTCCGCACACGCATCCACTGTCAGTCCTGTCCGATCTGCTCTCCGACGTTTCAACCAGGCTTCTGCTTCTACTTCTGCTTCTGCAACGCCCCACTCACACTAAACTTGCATCGAATCTCTTCTACACCAAGCAAATTGTAATTTCAAGTCCTATCGTGTTTATACACGACTTTAAGTATTTGTTGTAAAGATAAGTAATTGATATTAACAAAATTAACCGTAATTCAATTAGCGAATGCGTTATATTTGAAGCAGTTGGTCTCGATATTTTTTATCGTGCTGAAATAGATTTCGAGAAACGCAAGATTCTCGTCCACGTTTTTTATAGCTTAATGATCGTAAAAAATACTGAAAAGGGACCGGAGAACGAGACAGACGGAAAAGGTTATTAAATGAATGTTGAAGTTGGAACAAGATAACGATGACACTACGCTCCTAGTTGATGTTGTAGAAAGTAAACAGAAAAGAAACGTACAACAGTAAGATAAGCGTAGCTTTGGTAATGGTTCAACGAAACCCGGACGCGATGTAACCAAATCGATGCAACGTCGATTTCAGTCGAATCGAATCGAGTTTACGAGAGACTAAATTTTTCGAATGAAAACGATCGCATCGAGAAATTCTACATTATAGCATCCGCGAGGATCGACAACGCCACGCCCATCCGGATATCGATTCGTTGACAACGTTGCTTTTCGCTCGTGGCTCGGACATACCAAACTTGGGACAGTGAACATTGTCGTCCTTTCTAATCCTCCTCTTTTCATTTTCTTCCTATTTTACTTCAAAACGCTGTCCTTGTGTCGTAAAGATTTCTCGCGAATCGATTGCAAAAAAGCATAAGAAGAATAAGGAGAAGAAAAATAATGAAAAAAAATATCGAGCTAAGATCTACATTGGGAATCTTCTGAGAAAATTTCCCTTACTTCGTGCAAGCTTCGATGTTCGAAAAAAAAAAAATTGTTTTACGGAAGAGCATTTCATAAGTCATCATCGACCACTCTTGCGATGTTGATATTGGTTTCGCTTATCGAAAGTAGCAATGTCACTGTGTTTCAAACGTCTCTTCTCTATCGAATACAAATATGTAACAACGGAATAAATAAATAAATATGATGACTTTTTCGTTTCGTTGTGTAACATTCAATCATTGACACTTTTACGAAGGACTAACTGTTGAGAGGTTGTATACGAAATAGGGAGAAGAGAAAGGTGAGAGGAAGGAATTGAACACGAAAAGAGAAACACAATCAAGGCGTAAAATTTTACCTCAATTGCTTGGAATCTTAATGAAAACTTTTATCTAAAAAGATATTGTTATTTGTTATTATCGTTCTGATACTTTGTTTCTTCTGAGAAAAATTAATCTGTAAATGCTGTAAGCAAGGATATATATATATATATATATATATATATATATATATATATATACATACATATATATACCTGGAATGAACAGGATCAGTATATCGTAAAAAAAGGCATTGAGATTTACCCCACAGCTCGTTTTTACCGCATTTATTACTGCTTCAAACTCAGTAAGTAATTATACGTAGATATATTATTCGTCGATCGTTTTGAGAGTTTGAACTAATTATGTTGTAAATTTTGTATTTGTAATAATGCTCGGAAATATCGTCGTATTTTAATAACACTATGCATAATAAAATCGAAATACGAACAAGTAATAGCTTTCTTTTTCCTTCCTTTTTAATCGATCAAATCGGCTTACAATTAGATGTCTGTAACTGTCACGTAAATGATTCAAGACTCGAAATGTTTCAAACATGGATATAATGAAATTGAAAGAGTAGCAAAAAGAAGAATAAAGTAAGGATGGGTTTTCGTGAACAGCATGATTACTCATAGAAGAATAATATTACGAAATGAATTTTAGTGGTAGATTTGTTTGGTAGCTTGAAAAGGTCAAGTTCCTTTAAAGCTATCATTAATGGAACTGCTACGTCCGTTTACTCTTAGCCACGATCCACGTCGTACGGTTCATTATGGGAACTAAGAATCGTCGACGAGAAAGAGATGGTACTCGAGAAGAACCAACCGAATGAGCGAACTTGAGTATGCACTATGCACGTGTGTGTGGATATATAGAAGGGGGGAGCAGAAAAAGTAAAGTGACGTGGTGTCGATGCTGAGTGGGGAAGTTCTGACGAGGAGAGACAATAGGGAAGAAAGAAGAGCAATGGAGCAATGGAGAGAAACAAAATGTTCTGTACCAGCTATGGATGGGATCTTGAAGAACATATATTACGAAACTGTCAAGGATCAAAGTCAATGCATATATAAGTTGATTCGATCGGTTTATCGCATGCGTTATACAAAGTATTGTATAAATATAATCAATGAAGATGTACTTTAAAAAAAAAAGGAAAAGAAAACAGTATAATTGTTCTATGAAATTCACGATAACAATAAAATCTTTTGTAAAACCATTTTTTAGATGAATGTAGTGGCTGCGTCAAACAAGTTTGGCTCGACTTATCTGAAGTTGAATTTTCCTATCGAGTAATATGTATGAAAGGCTCATGTAAGAAAATGCGTTGGGATTACATATAAAAGGAGTACTAAGAAGGAAGAAAGAGAGAGAGAGATTTTTGTTTCGATGTACATATATATGTACATACACTGCTAACAATCAGGGCTGCTTTTGACGAGGAAAACCAGGAGAAGATGGTGAAGAGAAGGAATAGGAGGTAAAGGAGGAGGAGAAGGAAGAGTAGGAGGAGGGTATCTAGCTCCTTCGGGCTCCTTCGTGTTCCTTCGTACTACTCCACGCTCCTTCGGCTTCTTTTCTTCTTTCCGGGTTTTGCCACGCTCACCGTGACACCACACGGCCTTCGGTAGAAGACGACGGAGGACGCCTGTGCAGAACCCTCGCCCTGCTTCTAACGGTTGGCCAGCACCGGAAATCAACGACCGGGCGCCCCTTTCCTTATCTTTCATTTTCTTTTTCTTTTCTGTTGCTTTAGTTTTCTTTCTTTTTTTTTCTCGCCGCATATTCACATCTGCTTCTATGCAGTTAAAACCCTCGATACATCTTCGAACAAGAAAAAACTATCTACATTTCTTAAGGTAACCTTTTATGTTTCAAGCACTCAGAGTGTGTTATTTTGATTAAGAAAAATAAGAAAATTATGTACGTGATAATGAATAAAATGACAATGTACATAATAAAATATGAATTGATAAAATTCAAACGATACAACATAATATTTATCGATGCAATATTAATCGGAAATTAGCAAGCCTATATATATAAACTGAAAGATATCCTGCAGATCGATACAACTTTTACCGTAAATAGCGCTCGTAAAGTGTAAAACGAAGTGAAATTTTTTAATCTGTTAGAAATTATTTGTATGGTAAGATAATGAAAAAACCATTGGTTTCTCGTTCGTAAGGGAAGAGAAGGGCAACCGAAGCGATAGGTACGGTCCTGTCCGAAGTTTGCCGAATAGAGTCGAGGATAGCCGATCTTGGTGGAGGCCCGTAGCCATGTGTTGCGGTCTGCCGTGAGTGCTTTCTGACAAGGGAGGTGCGGTGTCTGCGTTTTTTCTTTACTGATCGCAGGCCAGAAAACCGGGATTTTTCGAGTAAACAGAAGAGGTACGTGCAATTACAGTACATTGGGATATTATCGGTAAGATTAGAAAGTGTTCAAGTGGAAGAAAAACTGGATATTTGGAAAAGAAAGTGTGTATATTTCTCGCGCGGCGTCGGCCGAACGAAACGACGACGACGAAGAAGGAGCTCTGCTTCGTCTCTCAATGTATACACGAGTCTACAGTCGGTATGTGTGTTTGTTTGTGAGAGTGCGCGATCGAAACGAATAGCACCGATTCGGAGCAGTTGAAGACCGGTAGACGTTCACGTACGCAGCCACTGAGAAACACGGAGGCATTGAGTGGAAACGAAGAAAGAGAGAGTGCGCATGATAATCGTATCCTCGATAGCTGCCAGATAAAGACGCACAGGGTGCTGCGTGCAACTTCTCTCTTTTACACGTACACATATATATATACAGGCACACGTATACTAAAACACAAGAACGTGCGCGCGCGCGCGCATTCACACGCATATATATACACGTATACAAACACGTACGACACGTACGCAAACTTATGCACGTATTATATTCTTTCGTTCTCGCTCTCATGGATGCTCTGTTCTTTTCCTTCCTTTCCCTTTTTCATCCTGGTGTTTCTATCTTTCTCGATAACTCCGTCTCTGTGTCTGTTCTTGCGTGTGTAGCAGGGTGAGCACGCGAGCAAACGACAAACGAACGAATGCGCACGGGCATGTTCGTTCTGTGTTGGTATTAACATCCCGTTCGTTGTGTTTTGTGTATTCTGTTTGTAGCGAATGTCGCCCAGACGTATCCTAACTATCGCAAGTATGGCTGGTTGATCGAACACGACGATGCCAGTTTTGTAATTTTTAGCTACACGGTATCTTTTTTGTCTGTCCAGAAGTGAAAGAAGAGGAGGAGAAGGCAGCTATCGAATCTATTGGGGCCTGCGAATGTTGGTCGCGTAAAGGGGACTCGCGTACGATGTACGCGTCCTCGGACTTCGGGAAAGTGCTACGTATGTTCGTTCCTTCGTCGTGTGTACGTGTTTATCGTGTGTGACGAAAAGTAGTGCACGATCGCTATGTGTTAGCTTATTAGATTGCTATGTGTTAAAGAGGATCTTAATAGGAGGATATAGTAACATCAGTGGAAAAAGAGAAAAAAAAAGAGAAAAGGAGATGCAAGGTGAAACAAGTGAGCGAGAGTGAAGGTGGACGGGGCACACGCATCGGTTAGTTAACGCTACTACCGAAAAAGAAGAGGAACGCGCGTAGCGTCGCATGGATAATCGAGCCTGTATACTGTACACTGTACACGATGCAAAGTGCGTACAACAGGGAGTATCTATGTGTCTGTGCGAGCGTGCGCGAACGCGGCCGCCTGTGTATTTAAACGTATCGAGATCTGGTTGAGTGATTCGTCCCTAGTGTGTTCGCGTTTATGCGTGGGAACGAGGTCGCGAGGTGAATTTTCTACGCGCCACGAGACACTCGACAATACTGGAAAATTAATCATCTTTCTTCAAATTGGATTACCTTTTGGGATACACCACTTTCGATGAATTCGTATGAATGATAACACGAGACAACATCGATGAAACAAAAGAAAAGAAAGAGTGGATTTTTGAAACGACCAACGCGAATTTGTCCAGTCTTCGATACAAGCGCACGATGGTAAGAAGCTTGTAAAAGTATTTCCATCGATTTATACAACGTTGTACTTTTTATTCGTACGTCGTGTACACATTTTTATCGGGCGCGTATGTATTCACCACTTGCTGATGCGTGATGTGTCGCATTGTGTCGTATCGCTTCGTCTCGTCTCGTCTCGTCTCGTCTTGTCTCGTCTCGTCCCGTGTCGTCCCGTGTCGTCCCGTTTCGTCTCGTCGCATCTCGTCTTGTTTCGTCTCGCCTCGTCTCATGTCGTATGGTATAGTGGCGTGGCATAGCGCGTGTGCGTACTCGCGTGTATACTTACTTTCGAGTGTGTGCAACTTGCTTGGAGTTGTTGCAAGCCAGAGCAAAGCCGGTACGCGACGTATACATACATACATACTTACATACATGCGTGTTACACGCACGTACGCACGTTCTTCAATTTCGAATCGTAGCAGTAGCATTTCTTTGGTTTGTCCTCTTCGGAATCGGTATCGTGTCGAGTCGGATTCGTGGCTTATTTCTACACGCACAATGTACATTCTGACTACTTTCGATCGTTTTCAGCGTTTTTGGTATGGTTAGGTGTAAAGTAATGTTTCGCGCAATACTATTATCACAAAACACACGGTGTCATGCAACGATGCGACACGGTGGCTTACGATCGATTACGATCATAATGGATGCGGCCTCGTCTTTGCGTCTTTAATTCGAGAGTTTACTAGGTCGTCTTTACAAGTGGCTCAATCGGTTTTCGAAATTTCACACTCATTTTACAAATCCATTTTCTATTTAAACACAATTTAATTAACAGAAGATCCTATGTTTCAACGGATCCTGCCCCCTGTATATCAATGTAAAAAATGAAATCTGATCTCGAAATTCGCGTATAAAATACGAAGATAGGGAATAAATTTGTGTTTGATCAACTTTTCGTTACGCAGAAATAGGACATAGGTAAACAAACGGAAGCAAACAAAATGTTTCGATATCCCGTAAATAGATGTCATATTGTGTCTTTCTAACAAAATTGCGAATAAACACTGTTAGGTCTGTGATTATTTCCTTTTGGCTGAGTAATTTAGGTATTAGTGTAAGCTGCTTGATACGTAAACACAAGTTAAAAGATAAACAATGACCTTGTTTTGTTTTACGTAATAATACGACGAATTTAACGTATATCTTTGTTGCGATATCAAAAACTTAGACATTCGTTTTATGAAAACGAGACGAGTTTATTCGAAACGATAGTTTTTGTTAAGATTGATCGTTGAGATGGATCGATACGATAACGTACCGTCATAGCGATGTTTTTCATACAAACACCGATCACGGTTCATCCAAGAGCTATCTGTCCCCCATTACACACCGTTTCACTGTTTTATTTTTCGAAGAGTCGTTGAGCTAGCGATTAGAAAGGATGTCGTTGAATTCTACCGCGTGCCACTATATTCTATCTTCTATGATTGTATATGTACAATATAATACTATATAAAGTATAATTAATCGGTGATCTTTAATGGATAAGTTGCCGTAGCAATTACATACTTCCATTTATCTCGTAACGGCTCTCGCTAACGGGTTCTCGCTAATGGCAACAGTGAGGTTTTCGAGTAAAGCGATGTATGTAATTGCAATCCGTTCATTTGACAATCATGTGACAGTGTGTAGAGGGGATAAAGAGAAAAAGAATACTGGGAGTTGAAGAGATTCTTGCAAAGACTACATAATTAGCAATTATCGTCGATAGACATCGTTGTTACAAACCTCAAAGCGTTGCTAATGAGCGAGTTAAATCATCGTTATGAAATAAAAAATCAATGCTCGCAATCGTCCACGTGTCACTCGTGTTTTCACGGTTCATTCAATGCGTTTAATTACTCGCTTTAGTTTGTTTTTAACTTGTTTATCCTATGCATTTTTTATGACAAACCTGCTCGTCAGTCGCATTTGCTCACTGGCGAATACGATATAGGTACATATCCGAAACAAGGAGGTAGTGCATTTTATATTTGAATCTATAAATGGTTTTTTAGAGTATGCATATTCTATTGGATAAGTTCGGAATGTTCTCCGATTAGCTATTATACGTAACACTGTGCTTTGCATTATTCAATTTTCTTTCTGTTTTTTCTATTTAATTACAACTACCGAATTTACAACAACATCGTATCATCTGATATTTCGCTGGATATTTTCGTCATTCGATCTAGATTTATAATTTTCGTAGATAACGATAAAGACACTCTCCCTCTTTAGAAATAACACAATATCGCGTTGCTTATAAACGATCGAGAAACAATGACAAGTATAAAGTTCATTTTAATTAGCGAGAAGTATGGTACATTGGTATAATCTTCGGTATTGATTAAATGGCTGACCTTAGACGACGGGTCATCAAACGGCCGTCGTATTCTTAACGATAACCTTTGTTTGAAAAAATCACTTTTTCTTAATATCGATATGTTATTGCTAATTAAAGCGGTGAAAAGCGAAGTAGAATCGACGCTAAAGGCGGCCATAAGCAAACTTTTGATCAAAACTGTACTGGATGAACTACAGAACGATATCTGATATAGAATTGTCCCGATGTACAAATCATTCGATCGTTTGAACGCAACGGTATATTAAGAAATTTATATCATGGGACAAGGTACATGTATTCTCACGTGTTTTCTTTTAGTCGATGCCTTTTTCGTAGACAAAAAAGGCGTAATTGTACGAAGAAACGCGTGGGGTAAAGCGAATTACGGGCAATACTTTCCCAGGGTAGAATGTCGGGTCTACGGGCAAGCACAAAATGGCTGCCAGCAGGAACGATCGACCGTGCGTGCGTGCGAGCAAGCGAGTTAGGAGATGTTGTTTCTTCTCCTTTGCCCCCCTTTCCCATCCTCCGTTTCTTCCTACCTTTATATGTGTATACATATACAAAACGTGTGCGCTCGCTCACACACACACGCGCGCGCGCGCGCACACATAGGGCTTACATCTCTTCTCGTTTATGCTCGTTTACTACTACTCGTACATATCATCTCCTTGTTTTTCCCTTTAACCATATAATATCTTTTTTCGTTCACAAGATATAGTACCATCCCCTGTGCTTCTTCTTTACCTTTGCTCTTTAGCTCTTTCTGGTATCTCCTTAGGTTCCCGATCGGACTGTCCTTTCCTCTCATACGAATAACACGATAGCGCACATAGAAACGTGATTTTCTTGTTTGTGCAGTTTTACAGTCGAAGCTATTGGAACGGTATCGCGTTGTATACATTTCGTTCGATTCTTATGCGCAATAATTATGTACATACTTCGTCAGGTTGCCGTGTCGGGTACGTCGAATAGATAAGAATTTGTCATCGGTGCTATTTTCAGTGTTGTTTTGAAAGACGGTATATCAACGATACGGTCATAGTCTCTTAGTTTTTCCCATTCTTGTTTTTCTTGTTCTACGAAATAGAGATTTACGATTAAATGAATAATAACACGATAAAACAGAATAGATTGGAGTAAAACGGAAGGGTTGCAGGAAAGATTGATTGGAAAGATGGAAATAAAGGGAAATGGCAATATGTATCGTGAAACGGAAGTTGAGCCGCATAGCATGGCACGTGCATGTGTATGTCGATGGCAGTGAAACTCGTATGTTGTATGTTAGCGATGCCAGCACAGGGCTGCTTGTGGCTCTTACAACGTTCCACGATGACCACATATGTACTAATTACGAAGCGTAACCAGCCAAGTTACAGTATTCACGTCATATATGTATATTAGCTACATGTATATTACATATAGCGACCACATATATGTCAGTTTTTTGGCAGTAGCGTATTTGTGTTTCCTATCGCGTTCGCGTCCTTCAAAGCTTTTTAACATTTATTTTACTCATTAATATGACAAGTCGATTCCTAATGCGCTTATAGTTTGTGAAGTTTCTTCGTTCAATTTGTTCCAAGAAAGTTAAGTATTGAGCATAATATTTTATATCTATATTTTATTGTATTTATTTACTTCATATATGTACGGAAATGAATGCCCAGTAGTGTACCGTAATAGTCAGTATAGAGTATATAAAGAACACCAGTTCAACAACAAAAAGTAGAAAGAAAAAGTAAGAAACAGCAGATGTAAAAGACATAAGAAGATAAGAGATGATGAGAAAAAAGGATGGAAGGAGAGACGTGTCCTGCAGGCATTACCTGCAAGATTCTGTAAATGCGAGATTTGGATGTATTGATAAAATCACAGAAAATGTCCAAAGCGTTGCCACATATGTTCGCGACATTGCATATACGGTTAACTGGATACAAGATGGAGAAATTTGAGCAATATCTATATGCAAGAAATGGTTGCGTTGATTATAGTGGTCTTATGGGTGCGTACAAGTTGATTAGTTCCAGGAGCTGAGGATAACAGATGGTTCCATTAATAAGTCTAAAGAGGAAGAGACGGTCTGAAGCAATTCTCACGAGTGACTTTAACTTTAGCTCATTATGTGCTTTATTACTCATACAGAAAATCTAAGAAAACTGTTGAACGCATTATATATAAGATGCTGTTTGTGTTTAGCGCGGTGTGGCAACTAAATGACCGCAGAAAAACAAATTATTTTGAAAATAACTGTTCTGCCTTGTCAGCTCGTTGTCGCGCGTAACGCGAAACAAATGGTGAAAACGTTAAAATTTCAATATTGTTGGTACGGTAAAGGCGCAGGTATTCGCTGGTTCTTTTTTTTTCGGAAAAAACATAGATACGGTAAATATGGTCAAACAAGACTAATCAACTAAGTGCCAACAGCGATCGTTTGAACGTATAGCGAAAGTTGCGCAGTTGTTAAATCAAACGATTTGGTTTTTGTGGACGATCGAAAGAATAATTTCTTTTACTGTTTGCCCCAAATAACGCAAATTACCATCACGAACATCGATTAGCTCGTATCTCTTTTACGAATATTATTTTTATGGGTTTCGACTATTGCGACGATGTTTCGTTATCGGAACGCTTAGAATATACGCAGATACGCGAGCGGTATACAAATATTACACGGAACGATTTTATTTATTGATGTAGACGAGAGGAAGTAATTGCTACGACGAAACGATCAAGGACAGTGGGGAATAACATTAACGCTTCGTATATAATGAATCATTGGTTATAATCAAATAAGATAATTTCTAGAAAACATTCTGATCTTTCCGTCGCGTTGATTAATAAATATGCATATCGGTATATCTGGTCGGCTATTTTATATGAAAGAAACGAGATTACTCTCGACAGTCTTTTAGCTTATTGGCGTATAAGAAAAGGACGGTATTAAAAGAGAGCGAGGTACATCGTGTAAATCGCATTTGATAAAAGCTTTTTACTTTAAACGATTACGATAAAATTTCGGAACGCGTTGTAAAAGTTTGTTATCATTGACTGCTGGCAAATTATTTTGTGTGAACTTGGCGATAGAAAATAAGTAATAAATTGAGAATCTTTCTCGAGAGGTAGGGCGATCAAAGAACGATCGATTTAGCTTAATCGTTGATTATAGCATATCTGTAGCGACGTGCAACGAGAACGGAAAAGGAAAGAGGGAAGAAGAAAGCGATAAAAGATTGGCGTTTTTCCAAAGGATCACCAGCAACGGTGCGGTATGGTCGATGATATTGGCGAGTTTTTGGAAACGAGTAAGTGACTGGCAGAGTGAAGCGATGGTATCGTGATTCTTCGTCTTGGTCGTTTCTTCTTTATCTGTCTCTCTCGGTGCATTTCGTCTTACCTCGGCTCGCCCTGGTTCACTGTAGCGTTGCAGACTTTCGGGCTAAAACGTCACGTAGTCATCAGCCCTTCTCCTCTTCGCCTGTTTCGTAGCTGTTTGCTTACCTTGACTCGATAAACGTCAAACGCGCACGAGTCGTATAGATTCCGATGTCGAACTATTTTTCAGGCAATGCTATTGGACATTGGTGCTAATATTTATTAGCCATAAATATTGCCTCTCCGCCCATGTGTAACAACGTCCATACTATACTTTTCTTTCAACTAACCCTTTTGTAGTTTTCAAACAAGCTCGGACAACGAAGCGTTTAAAAAATTGATACTAATCAAGGAAGGCCGGAAGTCATCATTTTCCTTTGCCAAGAAAATCCAGCTCTTCAAATATTAGATCTAGAGAAATGTCTACCGTTTTAATGCGTGTACGACGATATGGGACACACGTAATAAGTGCATCCTACAGAAACGTCAAACCCCTTTGTTCTACGCCATTGTTCTATGCCCTATCTTCCTTCTTCTTTTTTTCTCTTTCCTCTTGCTCCTGCTTCTCCGTCTATCTTCTCGCACTTTTTCGTTCTTCGTTATTCGTAGCGATGGTTATCTGTGAAATTGACCTTGCGAGACGAAAAATATAAAACAGAATACACGTTTCGAATATATCGTCATTACCGATTTAATTTAGCTTACTCGACGCTCTGTTTGTTTATAAACTCGAAACTCATAGCCCTACGTCCGTAAAAAAAGTTTGATCAATATGTCGTAATAGATCAAGGTCTAATTTCGTGTTTGATTGCTTTTAGAATGTTTCACGAGACAAACACATTTTGTAGAAATCACATTTCTCATCATTGACAGATCACATACTTATGTAGTGGTATAATGTCGCGGAACTGGTTTATTACGCAAGCGCAGTGATCTCTCTCTTTCAAAGTTCCCTTCTAACCGATTACAAGATGCCACTCAGGTGTGTTTGTCTCGCTCATCGTATATTCAAGTATACTGGGCGCTGCTACTGTTGTTGCTATTGTTCTTACGGTCATCGACTCGCTTCGTCGTAAAAAAATCGTCACGACCTTGTGTTTCCAAAATTTACATGGACGAACGAACACAGAGCACCGGTTGCTGGTAGTATCGTTGCATAATTAAGAGTAGAGGAAAGAAACGTATTTACAATCTCTTTGATTTTTAATCTGCATTTTCAATGTCCAAGGATACAAAAAGTAAATCACTTCTGTACGTATATTGCGACGTTTCTAGGAAGTTTCTTGGGTAATTATATGTATAGAAGAGCGTCCACCTCATCGATTTCAATGATCTTCAGATATGTTGTTAGTGGCCATATAACCGCCACTCGGCTTTACTTTCCGAGATATTCATAAAAATATCTTTTGCTATTTTTTTACCTAAGCGTGGATTAGGCTTGAATTAGCTTTATACACGAATACGATGATATTATATGTGCATAGCTAAGCTAAGACGAATTCCTTTCTTATCTCCCTGTAGTTACAGATTGAAGCGCGAGACGCATGAACGCATCGTGGTACGAATACATCTATAATATCATTATGCATGTCCGTACGTACAGCTAACCCAAATCTAATCCGCAGCATGATAATGATAAAGTGGCACAAACATTTTTACGAATACGTTGCAAACTAAAGCCAAGCGGCGGTTATAAGCATAGAAAAATGTAATTCAGAATGTTGATCTTAATAACATATTTGAAAATCACTGTAATCGGTAAGGTAGGCTTTCTTCTATGTATAATTAAAAGTAGCCTGAAAGATGTTAAAAGCGCAGGAAAACGTAGAAGCAATATATAATGGGAAAGAAAAAGGAAAACGAGAAACCGGAGAATAGGCGTAAATATAGAATGCACGATAAGTATAGAAAATTCGATAAAATCGATCGGTCGACCGAGTATGACAGAAAACCTAATAGTAGTAATAATTTGTGACAAGTTATTGGAATAGTGGTATTATTGGATAGCTGCGGCGGCATTAGCGGTGGTGGTGGCAACGGTGGAGGTGGTGGTGGTGGCGGCAGCGGCAATGGTGGTAGCGATGCCTGTAGTGGCGTGCATAGAGGTGTACGATTGGGAAGGGGAAGCAGTCGGTTCAGTGAGAGGCAGACGGTCAGAGCCGATGCAGTCGAAGGATACGTCGACGACGATGATCGTTCGATCGAAGTTGTCGTTGTCGTTGCTCTACTCGTCGAAGAATCGAATAGGAAAGTTATTAGGCGGTTTCGTGGCGAGTCGAAGTACGAAGAGAAAGGGATCCGGTGGAAATGGCTGTTGTCGTTGCCATTCCGACTACCAATCTCGTCGTCGGATGGTTTCCTTCGAACGGGAGACAGACGGGCCTGGTAGTAGTATTTACTTATCGTTTCGCCAAAGAGTGTTGTGACAAATGTATCATCTATCGACTATAATTACGAATGGTGATAGCAATGCCGTTAGCATTTTTTAGAGACCAGGATAACAGTTTCGAAGGCTTTGTACAATTCGATTTACCCGTACGTTACGGTACGTGGTTTAGACGACAGCAGATTTAAGAAACGTGACGATCAGCTAACAAAACGATACGCGCGACGAGCAATTTAATAGATCGCCGTGCGCCATCGTAATTGATCGTTCCAATTTGCTGCCAACGACCGTCGCGTTTCATATCGCGTTTTATACCTTTACCTGGTAGATATCGCGACTCGTTATCTCGAATCGCGTAGCTTTATCGCGGAAACTTACCAGCGGATCATTGACCGACCAGATCGACGGAATTGAACGAATTTCGCGACTTCGTATTCGTTAGAACGAACATCTTAAAACGAGCAAATTAGCAGAAAAAGAGGAACAACATCGTTAAGGGATGATTTCGTGCGACGAAACGATACGACGAATACACGAACGAAGATTTCTCATTCGCGAGATTTCACGGTTCTTCGATTCGAGGTACGAGGAAACGTTCGTTGAAATTGTAAATAAACGAGTTTGTACGCTTTTTACGGGGAAGCTACACGACACGCGCACGAGAACGATCCATCGACTCTGTTGCTCGTACTTGATGAGAACCAGCCCGCGATTCGTTCCGTCTGTTACAAGAATGGACGTCGTTGTCGTTGTCCGACGGTGGAGAAGAGTCGCTGGTAGTGGTTCGATAGAGACGAGGCGATTGGGGAACAATCGAACTAGCAGGAACGAAAGATCGTTCTGGTGGGGTTCGTACTACTTATTGCTAGTTTGGGAGAAATGGGAGCGGTAAGGAGCGGAAGACCAGAGTAATCGAAACGGAAGTAACGAATGAACGATCAAGGAAACGCGTTCATCGACGCTTCGACGCTCAAACTAGACGTTGGAAATCGTCGAGTAACGGCTTACTCGAGCGTTGCGAACGAGAACGTTCGACGCACGATCGTGCTTCGTTTCCAACTTGAAAAACTTTGATCCCTTTTCTCTAGCGGTACCCGTGACATGCGTTTTTCTTCGTCACTGCTGTTTTCCTGCCTAAAGCCATACAGTATCCATCCCATGAAAAATCTAACCGAACATCTGTCAGGTACATAGACGTTGCGCGTATATGTACTTTGTAGATTTAGTTCGCCTGGCTGCGCGTCTCTCTATCATCGATCTCTCTAAATTATCAAAAAATGCCGATTGCGTATCAGCGCGAAACGATTATCACGATCGATCTTTCACGTATCAGCGTCGGCTCGTCGTTGTCCTTCCGAGATTTTTCCGCTTCGCGATTACGATCCTTGTAGTTTCCGCGAACGCTGACTGATTGGCGTGGAAAAGGAGAAAGTAGAGGATGCGTAACGTGGGGAGAAGATAGGGGTTTGCAAATACCTCGGTGATTCTCATGCGGTTAATCGTCTCCAACATTGACCGAAAGAGAGAGAGAGAGAGGGAGAGAGAGTGAGAGAGGGGGGGCAAGGGGCCGAGGATGGTGATTGGATTGGCGCCAAATGCCGCCGGTAAAATTAATCGTTCCCTGACACGAATTCCTCTCTAAGTGGGAATATCAATTTGCGGGCATGGAAGGACGATCGGAAGTACGGAACGCGCGCCGACGTCGTTGACAACGAGTCGATAAGAACCGTGGAAACGATGACGAGTAGGAAAGTTACTTTGCACGTCGCCTTCTTTCTCTTTTCCTTTCTCCAATCCATCTCCTTTCACTCGTCCTATCGCGTTTCCGACGCGACACGCGTCCATTCGTATTGTCCGCGTTTTCATGAACTTTTACCGGTGCATCGACGCGAGAAGAACGATCCGTCGAACAGCGGTCAATTGGCGATTTCCCAAACGGTTCGTTCGCGAAGGATACGTTGAAAGAGAGCGATAAATAGACGCGCAGCGAGCGAGGAAATCGTGAAAGGAACGGATATATCTACGCACCGTGGCCAGTACACGCTTCAAAGAATCGTATTTGTTTTTTTATTACAGATCGAAATTTTGGCAAACGATGGAAGTACGATCACCGTTTTAGCGGCGAGTTGGAAAGAGAAATCACGGTCGGAATTCGCTCTTCGTAAAAGGATCAAAGGAAGATTTGTGCGGAGTGTCTAATTGAGCGGGATCGATTTTATAGAAAAATACCACGCGGAAACATAAAGGAGACGAGCGATCGTTCGACGCGACATGCGAGATAAAGGGACGTAAAAACACCGATAGACGACGACGACGACAACGACGAACATCGGACACCGGGATACGATACATCAAAGAACAGTGAAGAGCAATTCCTACCGGAACAACCCGTGTCTTTGAAACAACGGAGAAAGAGAAGAAAAATACGGAGGAGGAAGAAGAAGAAGAGGAGGAGGTGGTGGTGGTGGTGGTGGTGGTGGTGGCTGGAGAGAAGGGATCAACGATAAGGGAATACGGTGCACTGATAACGGGTCGAAGAAGGAGGGGAAGAAAAAGAGGAATCAAAGATAGAAGGTTCGGCCGAAGAAGGGGGCAAAAGGAAAGGAGGGGATAACGCAAGGAGAAAAAGAGAAGAAAGGTTGGGCCGCCTCCCACGACGAGATCGCGCGAATTGGTAAAAATCGGTAAACGAGGTATCGTAGCAGCGTCATAGAGTAAACAAAAAAAAAGAAGAGGTAGAGAGGAAATTGCAGCGGTCGCGAAGCTAGGGAATCAGAGAGAAAGAGAGAGCGTGAGAAATATAAGAGAGAAAGGGAGAACGGCGAAGAGATCGGGAGGCGGATATATCGAAAGAATCGGTAATATCGGTGTGTGGAGGGCAGCCGCGAGACGGTAAGTGATGTGTTCGATGAACGTGGCGCGTCTTGCGGGCGGTGGTCGGGGTAAAATTGACGCGTGTTGCGCGTGGTGCCATTGTTTGGAATCGGTGAGAACAGGCGGGCAGTTGGTGATCAGGCTGGCGGGCACCGGGGTAACGTTTCAAAGGGCATGGCGACCACGCCACTAGGCGGTCGCCTCCCTAACGTAAACCGCAAAGGACCATCTCCGTTCATCGGTGGTGGTGGTGGCAACAGCGTAAATTACGGCATCGGCAACGTCAACAATAACAACAACAACAGCGGCGGGAATAACGGCAATCACGTTATCAAAAACAGTCACCACGGTAACAACAACGGTGGCGGCAACAACAATAACAGTATCGTCAAAAATAATAACAGCCGCAACAACAATAACAACAACAACAACAACATCAACAACAACGGCAACCACTTTAATCATCGTAGCAACAGCCTCGATAACGGTAGCGTCAACGGCTGTGGGTGCCACGTGGACAACAGCCACGGGAAAAGCTGTTGTGCGATCGAGTGCGGGAACAACAACAACGGGCAGCACAACGGTGGCAACGGTGCTAACAGCATCGGCGGTGGCAAACACAACGGCGGACATATCGTTGGTGGCAACGTCGGAGGGGGAGGAGGAGGAGGAGGGGGAGGAGGAGGCGGAGGCGGTGGTGAACACTCGTCGAGAAAACGGGAACGCGGGCTAGCAGGAAGAGATCATCGGGAGCACCGACATCACCATCATCATCACCATCATCACCATCATCATCACCATCATCACCATCAAGGTCGAGAGAGATCGTCGTCGTCGTCGTCGTCGTCGTCATCGGGACAACAGCGCGAGTCTAAAGCAAGCACGGTGGCTGCAAACACCGATGAGCTGGATCCGGCCGCGACGAATGCGACCAATAACTTCGAATACGACGACAACGAATGGGACATCGGAATAGGAGATTTGATAATCGACCTTGATGCGGACATTGAGAAGACGAGGGACGAGAAATTGAGCTCAGGGACAGGCATGGCTTCTACGCCTGCCTCGGCAGCATCGGCATCGAATACCTCGAATCATCATCATCATCATCATCATCATCAACTGCAAAGCACAGCGAACGGTTTGAGCTCGTCAAACTTGATCGTAGCTACGACAGCAAGTCCGAACGGTTGCGGTCAATCGTCAAACTCGTCGTCGTCGTCGTCGTCGTCTTCTTCTTCGACTTCTTCCGTCTCTTCTTCTTCGTCGTTATCTTCGTCATTATCGTCGTCGTCGTCGTCGTCAACCTCTTGTTTATCCTCATCGACCGTATCGTCGTCCACCTTGTCGTCTGTGTCCTCGTCTTGCGTATTAAACTCGACCGGACGATCGAACAGTCCCGCTAACGGGAACGCAAGTATCGTGAATAGCGTCGGTAGCAACGGTACCGGGAACGCGAACGGTTGCCCGGCGATCGTCGCGGGCACCGCTTCAAAACAGAGTAACGCCTTGGTGGTAGGTAGCGTTAACGCAGCGCACGGGAATTCTGGTAATCCGGGCAAAATGGCCGTTGAACACTCGGCCACCGTCGACAAAGGACTGAAAATGAAGATCAAACGTACGAAACCGGGTACGAAGAGCAGTGAGGCGAAACACGAGATCGTCAAGTCGAATGAAATAAATGGAACGATATCGTCGCAGGATAGCGGGAACGGGGGTGCCGGTTCCCTGTCCTCGAGTGGTTCGTCGGTGTCCGATCGGTCGGGGGGCACGAGTTCCTCATCGTCGATCGGCTCGACTTCGATCGTCGCTCAGAACGTTCAAAACTCGGACTGCGCCGCGGGTGGAACCGGTGGAACCGGAACCGGTGCCGGCGGTAGTGGAGGTGTCGGTGTCGGTGGCAGTAGTGGTGGTGGTGGTGGTGGTGGTTGTAGCGGCGGTGGCGGTGCTGGTAGCGGCAACGGTACCGGTGTCGGTGGCGGTAGTGCCGGCGGCTGTGGCGTCGGTGTCGGCGGAACTGGTACCGTCGCCGGGCCCGGATCCGGCGGCGGAGGTACCGGCGGTAGTGGAGGTGTCGGTGGTGGCAGTAGTACCGGTGGTCAGTCGTCGTCGTCATCGTCATCGTCGTCGTCCTCGTCCTCGTCCTCGTCGTCTTCGTCGTCGTCGTCTTCGTCGAACAAATCGAAAACGAGTCATTCCGGAGGTTCCGCCGGTGGAACTGGAAGCGCATCTTCTTCGACCACCGGGTCAAAAAGAGGATCGAGCGGACATCGTCGGGACAAAGCACGGGACAAGCACGAGAAGCCACAAACTAATCACACAGTCAATCAACAGAGCAAATCGGAGATGAACGGAACCGCAAGACTTGGGGGTGTTGGCGGCAGTGGCAGTGGCAGTGGTGGATCCAGCGGAGGCAGCGTTGGCGGTGGTAGCAGTGGCGGCGGCGGTGGCGGCGGCGGACAGGGTCAGACATCGAACGGGCCGGGGCCGGGTCCAGGACCTGGACCAGGGTTGGGCGCCGGTGTCGTCGGGGTTGGAGCCGGTGCCGGGGCTGGCGCGGTCGCGCAATCTCAGGGACCGCCGGCAGCTGCGACCGCCCCTCAGCAAAATCAGGGACCGCCGCCGAGTTCGCGGACGGGATTTTCGGTGTCCCAGGGGCCTGGTCAACCGACCAGCTCCGCTGCGGCTCCGTGTCCACCCCCGAGTCCGGCTAGCGCGACGGCCGTTGGCCCGGCTGCCAAACCCGAACAGACCAAACTCGCCACGGTACCTGGTACCGGACCTCCGATCACTACGACGCCCGACGACGCCATGGATACCGCGGCCAGTCCTCCACCTCCGAAGAAACTGAAGACTTCCGCTACCGAACCAAAGGTAACCCCCTTCGCGACAAATTCCTTGCGAGTTCTCAACGAGCACGCAAGTGCACCCGCGTGCACTTGCGCGCTTGTTCGTCCGATCTTTTCTCCTCGCCTCTCCTCTCTCTTTTTCTTTCTCTCTCTCTCTCTCTCTCTCTCTTTCTCTCTCTCCTACCCCTATCTTTTACTCTCTTATCTCGAGTTTGATTCCCTTCGCGATATCCACTTTGTCCTCCGTCGACAGAAACATTGCAAACATTTTCAAACCTTCTCCAAACTTTCAGAGCGTTAGGTTTTTCTCATGTTCAGACCGATGTTGCTCGCGCTGACAGTGGGGATCAGCAAGAGCGCGAAGCGCATCGCGATTTCGTATCTCGGTTCGATGATTAGGAACTGTTCGATTGGGGAACGGAAACGGCTAGGGGTACGCAAAAGGGGTGAAATCAATACTCTGCGGTCGCCATCCCCGAGAGTACGCGAACGAATATATATTTATGTATATATGTGTACAAAGAGAGAGGGGGGACAAATACGAATGACAACGAAACAACGCAATCCGTTCGTTCGAATTGCTTTCGTCGTTTTCGTTCTTCTAATCGCTTACCGATCGATCCGATTCCTTCTGTTCCGAAAAATATCTCGCGATATCGACGATCTTGTTTTCCGATTGGAAGTCGATCTGTGATCGAAAACGTTGAATAGAACTCTCCTCTCGGTTTAATCCGTGACGCTTAAACGTGCCCGAGTGGATCGGGAAAACGTAATCGTTGATTCGCGAGGAACGTGTTCTCGTTGTACGCGAAACTCGCCGTAACGTGCTGACAGATGGCGCGAAAGCCGTACGTGTGAATCAATATTACAGTATGCATCGATGTTTTGAGATGTAAGTACGTGTATGGTCGTATAGTAGAACGTCCGGTCAATCTAAACGGGTGTTAAACATTCGATCAATTGAGAGAAATAGAGAGGGGAGCGAAAGATGTCAGAGGTAAAAAAACTCGAGCAGTGGTCCGTCCAAGATTGTTTCGCTTCGTTTCCCTTACGACCATGATTGTCGAAACCGCGCAAACCAGAACACAGTAGTAGGAAGAACAGAGATCGTATTTTCGCGTTAAACGCAAACATCACCGTAGAATGTTGTTTTCCCTCCATGAGGAAACCACGATCTTACGATAACCTTTATAGCGGTAACCTTTATAGCGCGAGCCAACGTAGCTAATATTTCCATACTTTGCCATTCGGTCGTCTCCATCGCGTCAAAAGTACCGATTGTAAAGCCTGAAAATTTCCTGTAGGTCGATTAGCTGTTCCAGCGAGAAAGTACACGCGGTATGCTTCCGTGTATCGTCTCATACGGACAAGCAACGATCAGGCTGTTATGAAGCATATACCAGAGAAAACAATATACGCGTTAGTCGAGATAGAGTAGGTGGGTTAACGACCAGGCAGACGGTCAGATGAATGAACGGGCGCATAGAACGAAGAGTAGAATGATGGGTACAGAAGAGAAAAAGAGAGAGAGAGAGAGAGAGTGTGTAAGTGTCATTGGATGGTCGTAAGGTTCGTCAAATGCGAATTCCTATCGGTCGTTACTTAACCAACGATCGAAAGATTCTATAGCGTCTCTAGGTGTTCCTAATTTCTCCGTGTGGAAGATATTCGTTGTCGGTGTAGATGGCGCGCGTGTGATCGACCGTGATCGAAGGGAAGCCGATCGAGAGTAATCGATTGATCGAAGAAAGCGCAGCTCGCGTAAATTATCGTTATCGTAATGAACATTATGCGATACAGAATGCGTCGCGTGACAAGGCAGCTCGGACGAGACACGGTTATCAGCTGGAGTACATATATAAACAGACACGCGTAATACTTACGTCTCAGGAGCGGCGATTGCACGTATAGTCCAGCCGTGTATGCGGCAAACAGAGTAATTTGTGCTCGCATTTTGCGAAATCGTCCTCTGCTCTCTTCCGTTCTATTCTTTACTCCTCCCTCTCTCGTTAGTAAAAGTGAGATCGAAAAGAAGCAGAAATGACGGCCAAGGGGGGAAGGGATAACGGGATGTACGTCCGAAGAAATTTCAATAGAATCAGGTTCAACCGGTCCCCTTGTGTCTATCGTAACAACTCATGGAACGGAATTCCGCTGTCTTCTTTGTTTTCTCTGTTTCTCTTTCTTCTCTGGCTCGAAGAAAGCATCTCCTGTGCTTTTTCCCGGAACGTTTGGAAACGAACGTCCGTTCGGGTAGAAACTAGTAACACTCGCAATGACATTCCCGACGATGTCTACGATCGTTTACGATCATCGCGTTTCGAGATTCATTGGCGCGTCAAAGTAGTCGACTATTAATTAAATCGAATTATAGAACAGCGGGTGGTTAGAGCGGGGATGGGCTATAATTGTAAAACGTGTCAGCCACGAAATTTGCATGTGACGAACGATCGATGCACCTACGAGTAAAGAAGGATGTTGCGTTGCAGGACATGTCCGATGTGTGTGTCGGTACCAGCGTGGGGACCATCACCGAACCGGAATGTCTGGGACCTTGCGAGCCTGGGACGTCGGTGACTCTCGAAGGGATAGTCTGGCACGAAACGGAAGGAGGTAAATTTTTCGCTCGTTTCAAAATTGGACGAGAATTCGACTGATTTGCGTTGCAGGTGTGCTGGTGGTGAATGTAACATGGCGGGGGAAAACGTACGTTGGTACCTTGCTAGATTGCACTCGTCATGATTGGGCACCACCGAGGTTCTGCGACTCTCCGACCAGCGATCTCGATGCAAGGACACCGAAGGGTCGAGGCAAGAGGGGGAGAGCCGCCGCGAACGCGACTCCGGGCAACGACCTGAGTAATTTCACGGAAACGAGGAGTTCGGTGCACAGTAAATTGCGAAATGGTGGTGCGAAGGGACGCCGTGGTGCGCAAGGTTCGCCAGCAGCGAGTCCGAGTCCGGCGGCCTTTGTTCCGCCTCGACCGGATCCAGCGGCCAAGAGGAAATCCCGAGGTCCCGAGGAAGAAGATAAAAATAAGAGGCGTGCTCCACCACCCACACCGCCAAGCGGTTCGCCACCGGCTAGTCCAGTGTTGCTCGAATGCCCGGAACCGAACTGTAACAAAAAGTACAAACACATAAACGGGCTCAAGTATCACCAGAGCCACGCGCATGGCTCGGCGGACGACGACGACACCAAGGAGGGTATCACCAGCATGTCCGAGAACGACGAGAGCAATATCGAGGCACCGAGTCCGGCGACGCCGGTCAAATCGCCGGCGGACAAGCCCGAGGGAACACCACTCCGACCGGCCAGCCCTCCTACGACCGGTTTACCACCGGAAACACCACCACCTCCCCCACGCGTTGCTTCTCCAAGTATAGAACCTCCGCCCACGTCCGTGCTATCCTCGGAAAGCAGTAAAAGCATCGTGAAGCCGGGTGTGCTGAGATTCGGGCAGGAGGATCTGCCCGCACCGTCATCGACGATACCCACTTCGGCGAGGCAACAGCAACAGTCCGCGCAACAACAGCAGCAGCAGTCGAACCAGCTGGGCAGTTCGAACTCGCCTCAAAGTCCGAGTCCTCGAGCTAGTCAATCGCCGAGATCGGTACCCTCGCCGCACCCGAGCGCAAACATTCCGGCTCCGTTAAATATTCCTCAGCCGCCCCAGCCGTCCCAAATGTCACAGCATTCGCAGCAACAGAATCCCCTTTTACAGCAAAGTCAACAATCGTTGCAGCCCGGTCAGCCGGGACCTCTACCTCCACCGCAGCAGCAGCAACTTCAATCCAGTCAACAACTACAGTCCTCTATACAACAGCAACAGCAGCAACAGCTGCCGACCGCTCACCAGCTGTCCGTGCAGCATTCGCTATCGGCGCAATTAGGTCAGCCGACGCAAGCTCACGTGGTGCAGCAAGCTGGATTGCAACAACAACAATCGTCGCAGTCGGGCGGGTTGCAGGGTATCGCGAGTCAGCATCCGGCACTTCAAAGCTTGTCCAGCCAAGTATCGCAGCAAGCGACGGGCTTACAGGCGACCCCTCCTTCGCAGACTGGTCACCCTGGACAGGGTGTGCAACCACATTTGCAGCCCTACCAGAGCGTGTCGTTGCACGCGAAAATGCCACAATTCAAAGTTAAACCTACCGCTGCTCTGATGCCCGACCAGGATAAAAACAAAGACCCGAGGACGTCGTCGAAACCTCAGGGATACAAGAAAAAGTCGAGAAAGTCGCCGGGTGGTAGCCCTCATCCGTCACCGTTGGAAGCACCAATCGTCGACGCTGCGCGAGAAGACGTTCAGAGTCCGGCCTACTCGGACATTTCCGATGACGCGGCACCGGTGCTCGAGGCGGAGCCGGCCGACAAGTCGAAACAGAGTCAGGAGAAGGATGGAAAAGCTGCCGCCAGCGCGCATCTACCGCCTCATTTCAACATGTATCCGTACTACGGCCAACCGCCTTACCTCGTCCCGAGTGTTCCCGAGAGCAAGCCGGTCGATCAAAAACCAAGCGATCTGACTCCCAAGCAAGAGATGAAGCCGCTCAACATACCGCAGATGCCGACGCTGGCTAGCCTACAGAGTGTTGTAGCGGAGAAGGAGAAGAAGGAATTGAGTCAATCAGTGCCGCAACCACAGCAACAGCCGCACTATTACGGTGGCTATGGCGGTTACATGCCTCCCGGTTATCCGTATCAGCCACCGCAGCCAGTATCGCAGCAACAGCAACAACAGCAGCAGCAGCAACAGCAGGCGCAGGAGCAAGAGATGCACGAGCAGAAGGCAAAGATCAAGCAGGAGCCACAGCAACAGCAGCAGCAGCAGCCTAGCTTGAAGGACAAGCAGCACGAGAATCATCAAATATTGAAGGAGAGTATCGAGATGAAGAGTCAAATGAGCCCGTATCACGTGTACCATGGTGGGCAGAGTCAGAGGGCGGCACCTCCACCGCCACCGTCAGCACCGATACAGGATGATCGAAGGTATTACCTGTATCCGGGCGACCAAAGGCGAAAGGAGGAGGCGAGCAAGCAGAGTCAACAGGCGAAGCCACCTCCTCCGAGTCCAAAACATCAACCGAAGCAGGAGAAGCCGCAAGACTTGGGAAAGAACGACGATTCGAAGAACAAGCAGGAGGGCGTGAAGCCAACAATGGAGACGCAAGGACCACCACCACCGCCCACGTCGCAGTACGCCTACATTCATCCGGGTTACATGCAACCGCAACACTACAGCGCGTTGCCATTTGACCCTGGTCATCCTATGTATCGCGGGCTCAGCCCGATGCTGGTTCCCGGACCGTATTCCGGCAACCCGTATCTTCATCAACTACCGAGGTATCACGCGCCGGAGGATCTCAGTAGACCGCCCGGTGGCAAAGCCCTCGATCTGCTTCAACACCATGCCAATCAGTATTATTCGGCGCACAAGATACACGAGCTTCAGGAGCGTGCGCTCAAATCGCCTACCCCGAAAACGTCTGCGGCTTCTGCCAGTCCTTCGTCAGCAGGGCCGACGCCTTCGCGACCACCGAGCGGACCGCCTAGCTCGGTCGCCGGACCAGGTCCACCGCAATCGCAAGCCCAGCAAGCCCAAACGAAGCAGCAAAGTCAATCGGGAGGGCAACAGTCTCAGCAGCAACAACCGCCACCGGTCGACGCTGGTACCGGAACATTGACCAAGGACAATAGATCACCCCCGCCCCAGCGGCACGTGCATACACATCATCACACGCACGTTGGCCTAGGCTATCCCCTATTGACCGGACAATATCCCGCCCCTTACGGAGGTAAGCCTCTCGTCAGACCCTGACAATAAGTCGCGGTTCGAGCCGAACCGACCACTGTCGCCGCCGCTGTCGACTACGACCAAGATCGTCGCCACAACCACGATCCCGTCCCGATCTTCGATCCTCGTTCTTCCTTCTTTAGATAACGGAACGTTGTCCTCTCCGATATGTTCGAGAGACTCGTGTCGCTACCTCCTCGCTGTTCGTAGTTCGGAGCACGAGTCTCGCGAACCGATACGCTTAGTACCTAGCTATTCGTTATGAAACACGCGTATGGGTAACTCGATCGATTCGTACGTGAATAGCACGATAATCGCGACGCGTCGTGTTGTTCACCGAGAACACGGCCGGGTACTAGACGAACGAATGTTTTTTACTGCGACTTGTGCTTGTATTAGATATACGTTAAGAGCGTTGGACTAAAGAGTTCAGTCAGGAGACGCTTGGAAGGCGCAGTTACGAATGTATAGTTCACACTGTGATAATCATTGACCGCGATCGTCGTATTGGCGCGGGCATGTGAACCGTTGCGAAAATCTATTACTGTGCGATGATCGAATATCAAACTCTTTGAATTTTGGACATAAAGCGATTTCTTTTCGCTTTTTGGAAATACTATTTTGACATTGTGACAAACGCCCGTGGACGACGAATAGAACAAGCGACCCTGTTTTAATTATTATCGCGGTTGTTTCTTATTTTTCCCTTTGCGCCTTCTGCCTCTCTCTCTCTCTCTCTCTTTTTCTGCCTATTTCTTCGCATACTTCGATAAAGTTACACAAAACTTGTTACAACCTCCCCCACCCGCACACTTTTCTCGGAATTTGTATATCGCGAATATCGCGAAGACGATTGAGAGACGCGCATCAATTTCGTTAAACGTACCGACAAAGACAAACGCGCTATTCAACCCTATTATATCTTCTTTGGCTGCTCGTATGTTCCTCGTTCTTATCCTTACTCCCGCTTACGCTCTCCTATCCCGACAAGTAGTTTCGACGTATGATGTTCTGTGTATTCCTCGGCCTCCGATATCACTTTTCCAACCTAATCTGACTTCGGTGATCGTTCGCTCGCTATACTTGGGCTGCGGAGTGATGCGAAATCACTGAAAACTTGTGGCCGAAACGAACGAAGGAACAGCAGCAGCGCGAAAGGCTATCGGAGAATTTCGTCGTCGTCGTCGGTCTCCGGTCGGAGGATCGTGGAATGCGCGTCACGAATAAGATAAAAACGCGAAATGAAAAAGATAAAGAAAAAGGAAAAGAAACGTTTTCCTTTCGGAAATCATCGTAAACCGGCGGCGAGAGTGGATTCGATTCGGCAGAGAATTTTACATGATTCTGTTCGATAAGTTACGGTTAGTTGAACGGTCGATGGTCGACGATCGGTCGATCGGTCGGTCGACGAACGACGAAAGACGTTTTTCGAGAAAGAGAAAAAATAAATTAACGAGCCTCGGTATCTATGTGTGTGTGTGTGTTGCAGCGGCGATGCTGGCGAGTCAGCAGGCCGCCGCGGTAGCCGCATCGGTGATCTCGCCATTCCCGCCCAAGTGACCCGCGGCCCCCGGTCCCGTACTAGCAGCCGGAACAACCGGACCCACCTCCGCACAAACTCACCACACGTCTCATCATCCACCGCCGGTTAGCGGCGCAACCGCCGCAGGACATCCGCACTCTGCTACCGCTGGCAGGCAACCTTAGGATCGTCCCAGCAATACCGCTAATTCGGCTCTGCTACCTCTTCTTCGTTAACGCGATCAGAGAGATACTCCATCGGAGAATCTACCAACTCTCGATCTGTTTGTCAACTCGTCAACAGCAGCAGCAGCAGCAGCAGCGCATCTGCCTGTTAAGGCCGATGTCATCGTTATCGTTCACCATTTAACACCTTCGTCGGGAACCATCTGGACTCGCGACGATCATCCGGTCATCGTGTATGGTTGCTACTGATACCGCTGACACTGATGTTGACGGTAACGCCGACGGCAATGCTGACGACACACACTGTTCACAAGCCTTCTCTTTGTCTCTGTTGTCTTTGTTGCTTCTGTGAAAGAGCGCGCCTGCCTTCCGAATTGTGTCGCCGTTCCATTTCCAAGGAAAAAATCATCTGTACGTACTATGACGCGTCGACCCAACCGCGATCCATCGAGTCCATTGCTGGGTGCACCGACTAGTTTCAGAATCGATCGAATACCGAGAAACGACGGATTTACGACTGAGATTTCAGCGTCCTATCGTACGCACCTTATGTTTTTGGGACTTTTCGTACAAGAAAAATGCCAAAAATTCAACATTGCGTGGAGAAAACGAATCGATTCGGCATAGACTCTACGCACAATTTATTTCAAATTTTAATAAAACTCTTCCTCCAAGATATCGTTGAAACGAACGCGATGAAGAAGTCCCAATTCACGTACCATTGATCTTCCACTTCAAACGAAAAACAAACATTTTCTAGATTTTTATACGACCTTCTTACCTATTAATCTTTTCTTGGATGCTGTTAACGGCGACGGCGACGATGAAAACGACGGTGACGCAGGCATTGCGAAACAACGTATGGGAATAAGAACAGTATTCGTGCGACCAACTCATAAACGAGACTTCGGATGCTGTTTGCTCGCAAGGAACAGGTGTCGCGTAGGAAAAGAATGGCTCGAAACGGTTGGACGCAGCATTGTACCTGCTTACTGGAAATGCTTAACGAAATTCGGCGATCCCAAAATAGTGAGGAATCGTTGCCCGCGAAAGCCGACAAGTAATAAGAGGAAAAGCACGAGGAAAGTAGAGAGAGGAGAGAAAGGACACGAGGCAAGCGTGCGCCTAATGAGACTCCATTGCGTTAGACCGAGGACCGAGGACTGTCGTAGAGTCATTGGGCATCTTACGCATAGGAAAGACGATGGAAGTTACTACGGCCGTACCGCGAACCAATTGCCCGATTTTTCTCCGATGTAAGAGACTGTGTGCCTCGAACTGCGTCGATTCACGTTCAGGCAACATTTTTATTGCACTTAGTAACGTAGAGATGCGAATGTGCGAGAGTGAAAAACGGAAACTTTACTGCGCGTGCTTATGCGCGTTATGTGCGTCGCATATTTTCCGTAACTCGTTGTGTATAACGCGTACGTGCGAATGTTCGACTGAGAACTTTGTCTATAATGGTGAAATTGTAGATCGTTGTATTTTATTGTAAAAAGGAAAAAGATTGCTGAACAACAGACTCGACATTTTTCTAGAGAAATTACGTGATTCGCGAACGACACGTTTTTTAGACGATTTGATTACCTACCTACCAAGTAGAATGTGCGTGGACGTTGGTTAATACGATATCAAATAAATACGAACGAAATACATGTCGGGTGGGAAGTATAAGCGTATAATAAATCACGATAATTCTAAATAACGATAACGTGACGATAAGTGATTGTACATTGAATTTGCTAGAATGCTATTTGTTTACTAAAAATAATGTAGTTAACGTTGCGTGAGTACAATAGACCGACAACATGAGTGTGTGTGTGTGTGAGTGTGATATGAATATGGACACAAGAGTGAGCGTGTGGAGGAAGAGAGAAAGAGCGAGAGAAAGAGAAAGACAGAACAAGTGAGCAAAACGTATAAGACTAATTAACGGGAAAGAACTATTAGGTATGTATAGTATATATATACGCGTACATATGCACCACAGTGATACGTACACGTATAATCTCCCGGCGGCTACCTAACATTAGTGCAGTAACGATTATCATTGTACCTTTTATTACAATTATTCATTAATAATTATCGGTTCTATTACTTTATTATTATACCGTCGATTAAAAAAAAAAATAACGTTGTACAGACGATTGGTAAATCTCGTTGCCAAGGATTCGAAATTAGTTTTATCGTGCCGTACGTAGTGTTGCAAATGCCAAATAAACGAAAAGAGAATAAGGCGTGTTTTTTTTTCATTCGAACATAACAACGGCGATATTCATTTAGCGGAATACGTAAGGGAGAAAGAGATCGAGAGAGAAAGTATTGTCTGCGTGTGCGTGCGTGAATGAATGAAAGAGGAAGAAAGAAGGAGAGTGAGAACGGCAGAGAAACGCGCGGGGAATCGTCTCAGTTTTAATGAGACGCGTTCGAAGGAGAATCGGGCGGGCTTTAAAGTAAAAATGCTGGTGCTGTGCTGTGATTTTTATAAAAAATAAAAAGAAAAAAACAGAGAAGAACGATACGCGAATCATAGTAAGGAAAAGCCGAAGATCTTGACGAATTTTTATGAAAATATACAGATAGCCTAAGTACCTGGACCTGCCCTGCGCTCTCCACAAATTTAAATTCGAGTAGAGGATATTAAAGAAAAACGATTAAATGGAAAAAAGTGAAAAAAAAGAAAGGAAAAATACTAAGAGAACAAAAGAGGGATGAAAAATCAACTTGTATGAATTGTATAGGCTGTAAAGTGTATTTGCTTTTAAACGAAAATTTAATATAGATTGTTAATCGCTAATTGCGCGAAAAAAGGAGCTGTCTCCAATGGTCGAATACACTATACACGTTCGCGTATCGTAAATTCCTCGTGCAACACGTTTCTTGCGTTGTCCGTTCGAACCGTACTGACGAAAAACCCCCATTTTGCAGGCAATAAATTTACCACGTATTACGCTCAACGATTACGTTTTAAACTTTTATCCTGTTTTCGTTGAAACCGGCTCCTTCCTACGTTCGATCGGTTATCGTTTCGATCTCCCGCGTAAAGATCGGCACTGCGCCGATCGATGTCGAACTTGTTGATACTTCCTCTCAACGCAAACGAGATACAAACGTTGTAATTAATAATTGGAGACAATCTCCGACTAAGGATATATTCTAGCGAGTACTACGTATTTGCCACGATGTTGCATAATCCATTGCGAAAATCCTCAAACGAATAAATTAAATGACAACATAAGATGGACTGACATATTAACGTAACGTAATAAACAAGGACCCGTATTCTTGTCTCCATTTTTTTAGAATGATAAAAATAGTGAGTCGTTACGCTTTATATATTATACACTTCGAATATATGAATATACGAGTAACATTACGTACAGAAGCAAATACAAAAACGCAGGCATCTTGTCGTTAAATTGTAAGATATTGTGTTCAAACTCCAGAATGTAATCTGACCCCTTCCTCAGACTACTATATATTAATTATATTGTGCACTATGCTCCAACTTGTCCATACGAATAAATATATTGAAAAATCTTACTATTATACAATATCCTCGATCGGTACACTATCGTCCTTTAACGAGTTCGCGTCTTTTCAAAGTTCCCTCGTGTTATCGACTCAACCGACTTTTCGTACAATTTTCTTTCCTCCTTCTTTCGTTCTATCCTGTCAGTATTCGTATATGAATCATTGCCGTATATCTTTCTGCCAAATGGTATTTTTACAATTTTATCTATTTACGTTTACTCGTACATTGTCAAACAAAATTGTAATATAACGTTTAACATTACTTGAGGACCTCTGTGTGAACTAGCGGTAAAAGGGAATACGTTCATGGGTTTATGACACTTTAGTTTCGTATTATCATCCTTCATGTAACACAGAAGTAATCGTTACTTTTTCCATTTCTCTCGATAAACCTATACATATACTATATTCTTCGTACAAATACGTTACTCTTATTTTCATAATTTTTACGATGAACGATGAACAGTGTATATTAACAGTGTACCGTTACAGATCTCAATATATTTTTAACGATGCACGCACAAGGTTATGTTTTATAACCTAAATATTTCGCTTCGTACACTCACGACCCAAGTTTTATTTCATCCACGCATTACCGTGATAGAGAGTACCGGAACAGTGACTGAATTGAATGACAATTAATATATAGGACAATTATTGGAATATTACGTCTGCATGATGGATGAAATAGAATATAAATTAGAATCGACGAATCCTGTATTAATATCGCACGTGAGTTACTCCCTTTTTCATGTATCGCAATTAAACGTTTATATTTTTCACCTGGTATTCTATTCCAACTGTATTATGTATTTTTCTACACAGGCAACGTCGAAACTCTTCGAATCCATTAAGAAAAAGAAATGCGATCGACAAACGGACCATATTTCCAAGGTAAAACACGTATTCGTTCAATTACTATATGATCCAATATATCGTTTTTACTTTTGCTTTAATCAGAGAAGAAATATTAATCTAATTCTCTTTATTCCGTTCATCAATTTATACAGATACCCGAGTTTAAGTTGTTATTAACAAAACGTGATAGTACAAATGTCACACTCAGCATATCCGCCTGTCAAGCCCTAACTGCTCTGGTTGAAAATGGATTATGGGACATTAACGAGGCTTTAGCTACTTTCATCTCGAGTATCTCTTCTATAAAGTACAGAAATTCATTTAATCCATGAAAGATATTCTTTATGTATCTTTACTGTTCCTTAATATCGTTCTATAATATGTCACACGTTTTAGAAATTATATGGTTGCTACTACAACCATAAGCCATTTACTAATATTAGATTTAAAACGCGATACAGGACAAGAAAATATATATCCGTTTACATTACATACGCCACAACACCCTTTTATAACCATTTTAACTCAAGATAAACGTAGCTGGCAAACTATATTAAGTCAGATGACATTTATTCTGAATCATCAGGATGCTCGGTATGTATAAAAATGTATATACATATATTATATATACATACATCATATACATCTATAATTATGCATGCTCTTATATCTATATATGCATGTATGTATGTACAATTTCTCCAAATTTCAGAATTAGAGAAAAGGGCATGAAAATGTTACGACCGGTATTTTTGTATGTTTTATGCAATCCTTCATCAGATTCGATGGATTACTGTATGCAACAAATTTGGCAATTGTTAATTAAATCGAGACACAGTACTTATGTGCAGACAGAAGTTTTACTTTGGATGTGCACAGCGGAAATTCATTCTTGTATAAATACAAACTATAGAATCTTAGAGCTTGCAGAAAAAGCTGCATCAGAAGGAAACAGAGAATATTGTACAGCTTTGTTGCCGATGATTGTGTCCTTAGTTATACAATTACTACAGCAAGGTTCTGATCCAACACCAAATTTTCATGTTATATTGTTTATCATAGACCACTGTGATAGCTATATTGGGAATCTTGTGCTAACATTAATGGCAGAAGTAATTACTTTATGTCCAGCTATTTATTTGTATACTACTTTACAAATATGTAAGTATTTTCCGGTATTTTCCACTATTTATAAGAATTTTCGACTTTTACCAATTTTTCGAAATATGCTTGTTATGATAAATTTATCACATTATAGGTACGATGATAGCAAAGAAAATGTCTTACAATGATGTATTTTTCTACACTTTGATAGCATCTATTTTAAAATGGATTGCATATCCATCCGTATTGTGTTCTGAGGCACTGGACATGGCGAGAGATTTAGCCAGCGAGATGTTTACAAGAACGAAATTAACGTGCAACAATGAAACGATATTCTCAAATAAACTTTTTACAGTGTTTACTCATTCCGACCCATACATTCAATTCTACACGGAGCTAGTGCATTGCTTGAGTATCTGGAACCAAAATGATATTCTATCATGGTTGAACAACATATCATGCGTACCAACTTACTTAAAAGACAAATGTAAACTATTGATATCTGGTCTCCTTCTACAGTCAAACGAGCCACAAATAGTTCAACTGTGTTGTAATATACTCGTTGATGTTAGCAGAGAAAGGACAAATTTTGGATCGCACGTGCTCTCATTGGTATTGCATAAATTAACCAAATGTAAAAGCAGTATAGAATCAAAATGTTTGTTACTGGTAATGCCTGAGCTTATGATTACGAAAGAAAATGTCCCAATCGTTAATCATACCTTGAACCAGTTGTTAAACGGTGACAAGCAACTGAAATATTTTATAATCGAATTATATTTGAAAGCATTGAAAAAAGAACCGAGATGTTACAGATTTCTTTTTGCTGCAATAATCAAAGTAATGGAAAGCGATCTTTCCTGGTATTCGGATGCAACTTGTGCAAGAGCTATGAAACATATTTGTGAAAATTATCCTGAACATGGGGAAAAATTGGTACCATTGATATTGCAGATATTAAATCGTTCGACGGGTATGAACGGCGGAACCGCAAGTGCGCTCGCGCTTGGATGTATTTCTGCTCTTTACAAAGCATCCGTAATAGACATTTATTCAACATGGAGAGTACTATCTCCAAGAATGGAAAAAGAGAAGCGGTCTGTTGTTTTAGAAAGCTTGTGCGAACTACTTGCTGATGTTGCATTCTATGCACCTTCTTCTCAATGCCTCGAAGAACACGACCATCAATTGATCGACGATATCGTATCGAAGTTGTGGAAATACACGACATGTAGTGATGTAAAGGTAATCAAAGCTGCGCTTAAAGCTCTAGCTTCGTACCGTCTCGAACAATTATCCTTGAAAACATTACCAGTAGAATTTAGATATAATCTCGTACTACCAGCTACGTATGCGAAAATTCCAACCGACACGGTAAAAAAGCCAGAGGACGTGCTTCCGTATATACCTGGTGTTTGTTGGATCCAAATGCTTCAAAATATAAATAAAATGACCTTGTCAGCAGCCGGGAACCTTCTAATTTCCTTCGTGATAGAAGAAGTAAATAGTTTCCGATCCGGCATGTACGACTGGCCTCAAGGGGAGCCGCAAAATTTTAAATATTTACGAGACAAAAGCGTAATCAGAGCGGTCGGTGAATATTTGAGGAAAACTAATAAGTTTGATTCGAATAATCATTGTATCGTTACGGAATGCCTACGAATATTCGCTCATAAATATCCGAAACCATTACCCAATGTAAATTGGAGTTTTTTGAAGGATACTTTTCACCTATCAGCCGAAGCAAAGCAATATACTCTTTCTATCGCGTGTCATCATGCGACGGTATCTTCATCTGCTAAATCTTTTATAGAAGATTATCTATTGACGTATAAATCTGTAAACGATGCAGAAGATTTCATTTGGAAAGACAATGAACACCCGATATTGTATTCAAATCTCGAGTACTTGTGTCAAGCTGTACAACCAAATATCATTAAACGGTTCTTAGAAACTACTTTAGAATGTGCAATTAAAAAAATGAACGAAAATTCGATACAATCGTTTCATTGCATCATGTATTCATATGCTCAGGCATTAAGAAATCCAGAAATATGCCATGCTAACTCTACACTGCTTTCTACCATACTGGAAGAACTTTTGGACAAAATAGATTTAACGTGCGACCGTTTCTACCCTTATTTCACGGCAGCTTTGGAATTACCAATGGAGCATTTAGAAAGAACTACATCTCCTAAAGTGTGGTGGGAAACAATGGCCAGTAAATTAAAGAATGCGATCGCAATTAGAGCCGAATTGTCTTTAAAAAAGTCTAATTCCGAAGCCTCCTTAAAGTGGTTGAACGAGATCATCGGTGAAACTTTCGCTTCTACGTCAAGGTAACATTCTTGGTCATTATTGTAATTTTACTGATACATCAAACATGTGAATAAACATGCGTCTTAATATTTTTTATTAAAGTGTGCAAACATATTTTCTCGAAATTATACAAAAAGTACAAGCCAATATGCAATTCGAAAGATCCAGTTCAAATTGGATTCTGGAACTTATGACACAGGTTCAAGGATTTTTAATGGACTCATCACAAAATCATAATGACAAAATACAATTCTATTGTACTGTTTTATTTACCTCTGTGATAAGCTTGTCTGGCATAGACTCCATGTTAATGAAACGAGATCTAGTGATTAAATCGCAAAATGTCAGAATAAAATTATTTCCTCAAGCTCTAACACTTCTTTCCGATAGAGAGAATTGGAAACATGCAATTCCACAGGTACGCACGATTACTTTTATTTCTATACAAAACCATCCAACTAGCGTCCGAATGATAATTTAACAATTTAATATTTTTTTTCTTCATTAGAAGTTATATAGTTATTCTAGAATTAACAGTCTATTAAAGATATTATATACCTCTTTCAGATGATGGAATGGTTAAATTATATGAGAACAAATCATATTTCTAATACATATAAATACATGTTTCATCGGGCATTAATTTCTTTAAGACATAATTCATATTATAAAAATGTATGGAGTAAATATTTATCGATTAAGACGGACATCGATATTTAACCGCAAGTTGGAACAAAAAACGTATCCGTTACTGCAAATTTAAGGTATGAAATTAAAAGGAGCAACATATTTGTGAAATACCATTAAAACAAAAGTTGAAAATGTATTTCACTTACTTGCAATCCCATATGATGTAGAGACTGACAATTCTGAACAAACATATCGTCACATGTGTTGTATGTGACGACTTTCATAATGCTAAACAGATGTTTCGCTATTATCCAACATCATCACGGTTAATGTATTCGGACGTGATCCAGTCAATGTTTGATCTTCCAGTAGTTTCATCTTGGGTTCTAATATATTCCGTTTCGTTTCAATGTTTTTTTTTATAGGTGTGCGACTTGGACTAGATTTCCTACTGCTTGGATATGATTTTAATAAACGAGCCCTAAGGGAACATTTAAGGACACCATGTTTTGTCTCATTATATTATAGTACAACTTACACTACAAACTTTAAATTTACACTCCATAATTTAAAAGAATCATACTTACGCGTCCATTAATTTAAGGAATAAACGGGTATATACTTGATATTCCTCATCACCAAATTCAGTTGGATCGTGTCGTGCATGTTCATATAAGTCGCAGAACTGATGAATTAATCGTTGTCCACTTCCATTTAATGGCGTTGCCAATATGGCAAGTAAATATGCCCGTAAATTTTCAGATGGATGTCTTTTTAAGCAATTATCATATTTAGTAATTTCAGCTTCTACAAAAAAGATTGAAAATTAGTTTGAACGTAAAGAGTCTGTTTACCATAATAAATATAATTATACCCAAGGTCTTAACATCATCTACAGCTTTTAATCTGTAGTAATGAGGTGAAACCTGTCCTCGAGGAGTTAAAATAAATCTTGGATCGCTAATAAGTTGCGGCTCGTATTGAATTCTTGGTATTACTTCTATTCGTCTTTCAATCTCCTTTTTCAGTGACTAAAAGATTGAAAATGTACTGTGTTTTGATATGTATATATGTATATGTGCATATAGACACATGTATTCAAAATAGTAAATAATTGTATAGCATAATTAAAATGTTTTGTTTTTAACAAAAAAACAAGCATTAATTTTCAATGTAAATGTAATAGATGTACATATTTGTAGATGTAAATAAACTTAACCTCTACAATTTCTCGTACCTTTCGTGCATCGTGCCCGATGGGGATATGAGGACCACGGCGTGATCGTAATGCAAATCTCATAATTTGTCGTTTTGCAAATATAAACAGTAATAATATTGTTAGTACTCCAGCCGCAATAAAAATAACGATTGTCACACCGGAAAGTTCTTCCGTCATGTTTTTCCCATTCGTACTTGTATAAAAGTGTTAACTCTTATGCGCACGCGTTTTATATTTTGATTTTACATCTCCTATACCTCTAATTTTTAGATTGGGGAACAAATATATAGTTATAGAAAAAATAAAATTTATTATCATTTGTGGTTTGTAGTATTTACATAAATTACATAGATTTTAGTACATTTTGAATAGGTTTTTTAAACAATGTTTGATTAATATTTGCTATTTCCCATAATGATTGTTTTTGTTCATCTGAAAATTTAATATTTGACTTTATAAATGATAATACAAGCTTCCCGAAATTTTTATCCTTGGCAAAGTCAATCGCTTTCTCAAATAATAACTGTATAAGTTTGTCATTTGTGGTAATATCTGTCTTAGTATCAATCAAAGTACGTAGGAAAGAAAGATGCCATGAATTGAGTTCTTTCACATATGATAAATATTCTCTGTAAGAATGATATCGCTCAATTGCTAACACTTTAGTTTCTTTTGAAGTTTAATTGATTAATAATAAGATTAGTACCTACGTAATAAGAACGATACGTCTTTGAGGTTCAAAAGTATTTACTATAGCATCAATAATTGTTGTGTCTGTTAAATCAAAGTTTAAAAGTGGAATAAAAATGAACTTCTGAATATCATCTGGAAATTTCTGAGTGCTCTCTGTCAAAGCAGATAAAAGTAATCTGGAAGGTTCTTTCAAAGCAATAATCTGCAATAATATTCAAACATTATTAGCCATGTTTGTGTAAAAATTTATACAAGCAGTCTAATTCTTTATAGATTAATATCATTCAAACTTCACCTTTGGTAATAATAAATGGGTATAAAAAGTTTCTGTGTATTTAACTCGTTGTTCCAAAGTCATATTATTCAAGGAACAACATAAATTATATGTACCCAGCATAGTTAGTTTTTTTTCTAAATCACAGACTATTTCTTGAAATTCAGCATCTGTTAAATTCTCTAATTGATTTAAATCCAATTTTCCATTAGGGCATTCCAATTCTTCAAAAAGATATTCTGTGATATCAAGTTTTGGTACACACTCCTGTCTAATATTTTTATCGCAGAGCTTATCAAGTTGTGTAAAATAAAACTGAGTAGATGAAAATTGATCGGACGTGTTGGATAAAATATCATTACAATCATTATTGCTTTCGTTTAAAGTTTCTTCTACATCTATATCTGTTACTCCTTTCTAAGTGAGATAATGCAAACTTCAATATTATTTTCCTTAAATATAATTTTGTTTCCTAATGCAACTATTAATACTAACCTTCCTAGTTATTATTTGCCAAAAAGGATCAGCTTGAATTATATCTTGTTTTAATTTTTCTTTAATTACTATTAACTTTTCCGTGGTATATTGGGATAATACATAATTTTTTAAAATATTTTCCGGATTCATATTTTTAATAATAAGTCAATTTACAAAGAGATACTTTTATTGTATTGTATTTATTGTATTATGTACTAAAGAAAATATAAGAAAATTTTACTTAAATAAAATAAATTATAATTGGAGAGAAAAGAAAAATTTGATTGCGAGTGAAAATATATTAAATCTCGTACATAATAAAATTATACATTTACGTCATATCCTAACGATACGTTTGCGTCAAGTAGTGTCAAGTAAACCATACCACCTGTTGAGTAGCTTCATGACAGTCAAGAGGTTAACAACGAAATAAATTTTATTTAGAAGTGATATTATCATGTATACAAATGAACGCATATAACTTTTTGTGAAATAAAGAAAGGATATTCAGGTTGAAAAACGCACAGGAATCGAGATATTGTAAGTCTTGTAGGACTAAATTAATTTAAATATTTTAAACAAGGAAATTTATCTGAAATGTAGATCCTATACGCATATAAATATTTTGTTTCAAAATATTTTACATCATTCAATTGTATTGCAATTAGCAAAAAGAGAATGCTGCTTTCAATATGAAGCATGATTTTTTAAAACTTTCGCACTTTTATTGCTTTTGGATATTGATAAGTAATGGACATTATTTGAAATGTTACACTTTCATTACGGACAATGTGTTTCGGAAATGATTCATACTGCATTTATATCAAGTTTCATGAGAATGAAATAGCATAAATTAAGCAATTAAAACAATGTTACAAACAATGAGAGGAAATCTTTGTCTATTTCAAATTCGGTTATTCCAGTGTGTTGATAACTATTACTTGCGATAACACCATTGCGACGAACTTTCACTTCTGGAAAACCCAGATTATCTTAAGGTCATTAAGAATTTATATTCATATTTATATTTATATTCATATTCATATCATTAATATTTCTAATTAATGTTTTTTGTTTGTAACTATTTTTATAAATTTTGGTGTCCTAGATATCGTCGGTTCAGAACATAATGCATGAATAATAAGGAAATAAAAATTTTATTAAAAATAACGATTTTTCTGGGAAGATTTCCTTAACTCAATATCCAAAAGGAAAGGTAAGGATACGAATGAAGAATATGCAAAGAAAATATTGTTAAATATCTGATATTTTAATTAAAATAAGGTAAATAATTCCTTTCATCGAATTGATCTTCATATTGGTATAATATAAAGAATTGAAATATATGCAATTATAAAAGTTGTATAATTATGTAATAAAGAAATTAACAAATGGATATATGTAATTTGTTACGTCCTTGTTTTTCTTTTTTCGAGTTGGCTTTATATTTATAAAATATATTTATTTCGTAGATTACTTTATCAGAAAATGTAGTATTTATCAATCATGATGGTAGTGAAAATATAAAATTTATATTATGATACTTCTATCATAAAAAAAAAGATAGCGAAGAGGTACTTCTTTTGAAAGGCATTTGAATTTCGAGGAAAATGCCAATACTTTCAAATTTATCTCATCGTTTTCATATGTTAACAACCGATGCGAAACCTGATCCACCACGAATACCGATCGAAGGATATACTCACAATTTAGAACCAAATACAGTAAACGGTGATGAAACGAAGACGACCAAATTCGAATCTGTTCCAATTACTACAGAACCGCAATTGAAATTAAAGAACGTAACGTCCCCCGAAAAAGACGACGCAGTACCTATTACGAGCGCCAAGTCTTCTACCGAAAAACAAGATCTGAATGATACGAAAGGTTCCCAAGATGATGCAAAAGAACGTAGAAAACCGAATATTAAAACAAAAACAAAATCGAAACAACGCAAACATTGTAAGTATTATTCACTCTTTAAACTTGAAAAAAATCAAATTTGTTAAATTTGTATTAAAGCGATCATGTTTTACTTTACAGCACAAGGAACACATGTAGTGAATTACAATATAATTAATTCAAACGGTGTAAAAATTGGCTCTAAAACTAGTTACATTTGTAATATTAATCAATATGCTAAGAATAATTCTGATGCATCAGAAGAAACATGGACAAAAAATATTCGACAAATGCCAGCAGAAGTAGAACGTTTACGTACTTGTACTGACGAAATTAATTTAGATGATATATTTATAATTAAAACTTATATTGGACATGGTTGGAAAGACGTTGCTAGAAAATTGTTATATTCGGACGGTCAAATTGAACAATTCGAAGAAAATTACAAATTTAGGGGCATAAGTGAAGTAAATTTGATTCCAATATACTATTTCTCGTTTATATTCTTATCTGTATCACTGCAAGTTTTTGTACTAATGACCATATTTCTAGGTAATTTATCAAATATTTCTGGATTGGAAACAAGCTAATACAAAAAATGCAGATATTGGTAATTTGATAAACATCTTATGGATTTGTAAAGAATACGATTGTGCAATACGATTAGCTTCTGCTCGCAGCGAGTCGACATAACGCTTTTTAACTTTATCTTTGTAACAATAAATCTTTGAACAATTTATCTTTTAGTCGAATATATTCCACAAGTAATTATCATATTTATTAGTCAGAAACGAAAATTATTTTTAATTGTATCCAACTTATATTAATTATAATAACTAGAGTAAAAAGTTAACTGCTGTTTCTATCTGTAATGTATATTGTATTAAAGAGTCGTTTTAATAAATAAATTCTATAATAAATATAATATAATATTTATTGTAATACAATCCTATAATATAATCTTTTGATCTTACAATAACATTAATCTTAATTATGCATGTAGTTATTGTCGAACAAGATACAATTAATGCAGATATCAATATAAAGCAGCATAAGTGGGCGTTCTGAGGGCAAAGTCGCGGATAGTACCGTGAGTCGCGACAGACATGGTTATGTAGATATATATTTTTCAGGTACAAATATCTTATTCTTAGGATATCCATTTGCCTACGAAAGCGTGGCTTATCATCCGCCGATTGCTGCTTTGCTTAAGATAACTGCAGTTTTGCATTGGCAACTATGTATAACCTTTCACTGCTTAGTGTTCAGAAATCCATCTTTTTCTTAAATGCAATTATTTAATGTATATATATATATATATATTAAATGTACAATTATGTCATATTATGCAATCATTATAAAACGATTGACATAATAAAACCACTTTCCCTTTCTCTCTCACTCTTTTTACATACAGGTATACTTAAAATGATTATATTATATTTCTAGTATATGTACAAATAGAAAGTATGTGCGATTAATGTACAATTAATATATATAAGCAATTCAAATAAGTAATATAAATAAGAAACAAAAAATATTTTCAAGTAATACATACATACATTTGTAACATATTTGTCTTTCTTTCCTAATTCTTCTTTTCCCCTTTTTTACCAAAAATTAAGTCTTTGCAATTTTCAAATTGTGTGACCATTTCTGGTAAACTTTTATTTCCATCTATTATTAGAACTGGTGCTGGTACGCTAAATAGTGTCTGATGATAGAGCCACTCATCATGAATATTATGAACTTGCTGTAAATATTCTAATGATACACAATTTTCTTCTTTCCTCGCTCTTGTTTTCATTCTCTGATATACAACATCCGGCGATGTCCTCAAATAAACTGCATTAATATAAAGATAATAACTAATATTATTATCAATGAGAAACATATAATTTATATTATGCATTTATGATAACATACTTATTAAATCCGTTACTATATTAACATTCTGTATATACCAGTCATGCCAATCTTCTAAGACCATTATTTCCACCTCTTGTAATAGTTTAGAACGTTTCATAATTTCTATAAAGCACCTGGAGCTAAATACTGATCTTTCCATAATTTTATAAGGCATTGCAGATTTGTAAGTATGAAGTTGCAGCATTGTTAATTGTACATAGGATTGGAATAAGAAACTATAGCGCCTAGGATTTGTGTACATTAATTCCTAAATATTTTAAGCGAATATTTATCAATGTTACATATATTTTTACATGAATAGCAATAAATCTATATTCAAATAATCTTACCAATAAATTTGTTCCAGCAACATTTCGCCAAAGTTCTACTGGTTCTTGTAAAACGGTTGTATTGGTAAATTGTTTAAAATGACTTAAAAATGTTGTCTTACCACTTCCTATATTGCCCTCTATGCATACTGTAAATGGTCTCTTGTACAATTTGCAAGCAGAAGTAGTCATTTTTATTAGTAGAAACACAGATTTGCCTTAAGAAAATACAAAAATACGTTATCTTGCAGTAATGATCTTGTAGTAATGAATTGTTCTATTTTTATATGAAATATATCAAATACTAATTACTAAAAATATCGTATTTATATTTAATATGATTACACGCTACTGCTATGCCGCAATTACAGTGAAACATTGTTTGATAAAATTCCCGCGCAAATTTTCTGTTCAGCTCCCTTACTGGTAAGTTCTTTTAAAGAGGGAGTACACGTAGATAGAAATAGTAGCTCTATAATTTGTCATTCTTCAAATTGTCTTTGGTTGTCTTTTATTAAATTTAATACTTACCTAATGAAGTCATGATTGAGTAATTTTTTTAAACAATTTACGTTATTATATTATAGAAGAATAAAGGTTTTATTTATATTTTTAATCCTCGAGCATTTTATGTTTTCATTTACCGTATAACCATTGTGTAGTTGTATGAAAGATTGGTATATCGATAATTCAAACTTTACTATTACGTGCACTATAATGGATTAAATGCTATATTGCGCAAGTTAAAATATTATTTCATTACATACGCGGATATGCAGATGTATTATTTTTATTACAAAAAAGAATGTATCTGAAACAGTGAAAGCTTTGTATTGAATTGAAATATTTATTATAAGCTAGGAGAAATAAAAATACTCTATTATTGATATGTATACAAAATAAAATAAGATTCGGAATTTTGCATTTATAAGTTAATAAGAGGCATGTATTAAATGATCAAAGTTGTTGGATAAAAAAGTGGAACAATCGAACTAACGTATGTATTTATAAAGCATATATACATCGATGGCCATGATATATGTATATATATGTACATATGTATACATATAGTTTTTCTGTCAACAGATATGAGTTTGTTGTATCAGTTGGTTGTTAGGAAAATGCAAGTGACTTACATTTTAAATGATGATTTAACGAAATATTTTTAGATACCTTTCAATTATTAGTCAGAATATTATATTGTATTTTTTATTACGGATTTTTGATGAATTCTATATCTTGTTTCTAAATAATTAATTTCTTAAAATGATTTAAATAACATTGTGTATTAAACGTACGCGCAACATGTAGTACATGTAGGGCAATCATAAAATATTTGATGTTGAAAAACAAAATTATGAAACAATCAGTTAATTCATAATCATTTATTTTTACTGAAATTCTATTATAATTGGAACAATGCGAAATTTTTTGGGTGATGCTATAATATGGTAAGTTTTAAATACGAAATTGTTGAAATAATGAGACTGCCATGCATTAACATTATGATTCCCTTTTTATTTCTTTTCTTCTTTCTTTTCCTCTCTCTTCTAAAAAATATAGTACAAATAAATAAAATCCTTGGATGATATTTTTCACTTATTAATATAATTTTTTCTGTAGCATATTGCTACTACTTTCAGTAAGCCTTATATTTGGAGCTAGTGAAATTATTAAGTCTTTTGTGAATACCGGAGAAAATTTTTTAAAAACTTCCTCCTATAATTGGATTATTAAATTATGCTTAAATTTATTGAGTTATGCTACTGTATTATTGCCAGGTTGCCTCATATACAAATATGTTCGTCATACCAAATATATCCAAAGGGGAGGTAAGTGATAGGATATATTAATTAAATGAAAAGAATTTATGAACTTTTATTTAAAATTGTGATGCTTTTAAACAGGCAAGGGGTGCATACCCAAACTAGTACATTTATGTTTTGTGGGTCATTATGAAACAGGACTACTGGATTCATCTTCTTATACATCTACGCCATCGAATCATAGCCAACGTACTTTTACACAAGATGCTTTGTTACTCCTATATTGTTTTTTTGGGTTGCAAATTAGTTATTTAACATGGGGTTACTTACAAGAAAAAATAATGACGCAGGTATAATCTGTTTAATAAAAACACATACACACATTGTAAAATAACAACATTAACAATTTTCAAGTACATGTTAATATGGGATAATGCCCATTATGTACTAAGAACATTCTTAACTTATAGTTTGATCATTGCTAGTCACTACTTCTAGGATATCCAAGGTTTCTGTAAAGCAAAGATTTTTGAATTTGCAACTCTATTTTCTTGAACATAGACTTTTAATACTGTTTCGAGATGATGTTTAAAATGTAGGTTGCAAAATTCATAATATTTTATAAGTATGAATAGTCTAGTTTAATATTATACAATCATTAAAAATTTTTTATGAAAACATTTAATTTTTCAGGAATATGAAGACGTTGCTGGCAACAAGGATCATTTCCAAGATTCACAATTTCTAGTATTTGTAAATCGAATTCTTGCATTCTTAATGTCAGGGTTGTATTTAATAATTCAAAGACAACCACAACACAAAGCACCTCTTTATAAGTATGCATTTAGCTCCTTATCAAATATCATGAGCAGTTGGTGTCAATATGAAGCTCTAAAGTATGTTAGTTTCCCAACACAGGTATTCATCCGTTTAACATTTTGTTTTTTATTTCTTGATTCCAGAATTTTGTTTGGTAATTACGTTTAATTAAATATGGTATATATATTTCAGGTATTGGCAAAAGCTTCGAAAATAATCCCAGTAATGATAATGGGAAAAGTAGTTTCACATACCACATATGAATATTACGAATATGTTACAGCTGTACTCATTTCTATTGGAATGACATTGTTCATGTTAAATAGCTCAGATTACAAAGGCGGTGAGCGCTTTTTGTCATTTACTGTAAATCTACTAATCTTTTTTTTCTCTAATTATTGTTTCAATGCTTTTAGATGGAGCTACAACTATATCTGGTATTATTCTCTTAGGAGGCTATTTATTATTAGATAGTTTTACAAGTACCTGGCAAAGTGCATTATTTAATGAGTATGGGGTAACGAGTGTGCAAATGATGTGTGTAGTTAATATGTTCTCCTGTTTATTAACTGCGATGTCCTTATTTCAACAATCAAGTTTCCCTCTTATATTTTCCTTTATGACAAAGGTAATTTTAATTAATTAAGGTAATGATAGCAACAATCTCTGATACAACTTTAATATTCTTATTATTGCACAGTATCCTAGGTTCATTGTGGATTGCTCACTTATATCAATTTGTTCAGCAAGTGGTCAATTGTATATCTTTTATACAATTTCTAAATTTGGTCCAGTAACGTTTGTCATTATGATGACTATAAGACAGGTAATTATTTTGTTAAATATATTACTATTAATAAAATAAACAAGCTTACGAGGTATCGTTTTCTTCCTTTTTCAGGGTTTGGCTATATTATTATCTTGTTTGGTATATCATCATCGTGTGACAGTCATTGGTATCATTGGCATTCTACTAGTATTTGGTTCGGTATTCTTACGAATGTATTGTAGCAATCGATTACGTGCAATAAGAAGACGTAGGGCTGCGCAAATAGTATAAAAGTTAATTATGGAAACAAAAAGGCATAGGTACAAATTTCATTAAATTTTGTACATTTCTTTTTTAGATGTACATAAATTTTGTTAGATATAGTTAGAAAAAAGTGATCAATTCATATTGATTATACTATTTTGATAGTTTTCATATATATTTTACAAGCACTGGAGAAAACAATCAGTTATTTTTAAACATCCAGTTTTTAAATCTGTTATTTGATAATGTACTAATGTACTTTTAAGTAAAGTACTTTTAAATACAAATACATACATATATATATATATATATATATATATATATATATATATATATATATATACGTATATACATATTAAAAATAATTAGACAGAAAAATGCATTATTTATTTAAGAAATATTTATTTTATTATAAACAAAAAATGTCATTTTTACAAGAAAAGTATTAATAAACAACATATTGATTGTACGATTTATTGTCTACAAAGTTCATTTATATATAGGAATTTGTAGGATATTTTATTGAAGATTAAAAACATACTCGTTCATAGATTAGATCATTTTTAATTTTTATTAATGTCCAGAAACATACAATATGATGCAATCAATTAAAACTCTTAAGTACTAATGAGGTTGTTTATTCGTCTGGGGACGAAGATTTGTAAATAGCGACGAGACATAAGATAGAAATGATTAACTCAGATGCTAGAAGTACCAATTGTATGCTACAAAGAATCACTTCTAGTCTGAGCACATAATTTTGCCAAATTAGAAAGTATAACGTTGCCAAGGTGCTGGGTACAGTTAAAATAACTCCGATGAGAATTGGTAATCCATGTTCTGTCAAATTCCCTTTCCTTCCAAAATAAATTCTGGCTCCTTCTGTGATTATAAGTAAGGACAAAAGCGCAAACTCTGCCAATGTTGTATTTGTGCCAGGTGAGGGTAGATTCGCAGCTTTAAAAAAGCCCATACCCAGTTCACATATAGCAAACATACCAAAATAAAAAGAGTTTAGATACATAAGAATTTCGTACGTTAAAGATGAATTGGCTATTGTAGGCATTCTACAATGACTCTTTAACACTGTTAGAAACCTTATGCTTATTAAGTTCTGTCTAATATTAACTCATTCTGTTTTAATGTACCCAATTATGAAAAATGTTGTTCCGTATCCATTATAATTCACACCTTCTCGATGAAGTATATACAATGCTTTTTCCGTTCATTTATTGAATTTCATTTATATTTCATTTCATTTATTCTTAGTTTTCTATGCTACAATGACGATGTCATTCTTGAGTGTTACGCACGCAAATGGAGGTTATTTTTGAATATGTCACAACATGCGTGCATATATGAATATTCAGATCTAGAATAACGTTTGTAGATTATTCTAGCGAATTGTTGATAGGTGTTCTTAGTTAACTATTGATCATAAATACATAAAGCGAAGATCATAAAGATCAAGTTTGGTTAAGAAGGTGTAAATACAACCGAATTTCTTAGAAGTAAAGTAGTGTAGTAATCATTTCCATTGTTTTCTTTGAAGCTTTTATCTTTCGTTACGTTTCCTTGATTATACATATAGTATTTCAGTTAAGAAAGCTTATACATCAAAGAAAAGTTTAGCAGACACCCACTTTCACGAAAGGAATAACAACCGACTCGTGATTCACATTTCATGAATATACCGAGCAGTGCTACCAAATGAGGAAACAAGAAATGTACGTAATTTGATTACAAAATTTGAATAACATATGCATGTACTCTAACATGCATGTATAGATTTCGGAGGTATATTAACATGACTTCAGTATGTAATATTGAATGTTAATATGTATTTTAACCTTTACAAATAGAAGTTGTTATATCCAAAACGATATCTTTATCGAAATATATAATTTGAATGAACCCATAAAGACTATGGAAGAATGGATTAATTTGAAAAATGAAAAGTTTATAGAAGTAATCGATGGGTAATCTATCATGACAGAGCCACCATCCGAGTGCGATGAATGATCTGCGATGGCTTTCTATTCGAACTTTTCAAGAACATTTCGTTTCAACAAATTCCTTCAAAATCTTGGAGAAAAGTGGCAAAGAAAAAAATATGTAACCCCGATACGATTTCATCGATCGATAGCAAGAAACGTTAGCAATTTTGAAAGTTCAAAGCGAGTGGTTAAAGCTGTTCTTATCTTGTCTTACAAGCCTCAGCATCGAACGCAAATTTATGAAAACGATCTGTTGGCAAAGAACACGGAATACGAAAGTTTCTTTGATATAATCTTAATCGTGGCAAGAATTCTTGTGATAGGTTCTATTCTTACTGGATTGACTGTCGTATATTTGATCACACGTTTTACACATGGACACGTGTTTCCGATAATACTTCGGAAAGGTAATTATTCGTTAGTCAAAGGAAAACATATATCGTTCGCAGGTTACAATTGCAGGTATCGAATTTCTCGGGCCAATTTTTATAAAATTCGGTCAATGGGCGTCGACAAGAAAAGATTTGTTTCCTGAAGATGTTTGTCGTACGCTGTCATTATTGCAACATAACGCTTCCGCACATTCTTGGATTTATACAAAGCAATTGCTTAAAGCCATATACGGCTCGAATTGGAGGAATATATTCGTAAAATTCGAACACGAGATGCCTATCGGATCAGGGTGTTGTGCTCAGGTATAAAAATGAAATTGGATCGATCAAGTTTGATCGATAGATCGTATTTTGTCCGTTCATTCGATTTGATGAATCTGTCCGACCGGCAGGTGTACAAGGCATGGGTAGATCTGAATGCTCGAGTGGATGTAACGCGAAAACCTGAAATACCTGCATTTATTCAAAGTAAGCCATTTAAGCACGATCTTTTCTTTCATCTTATCTAACACATTGCTACACACGCCTCTGATCAAACTTCAACGAAACTTTCCAGTCATACGAAAAATAAAAGCTCTAATGCTTCCGTAGTTCTTAATGCGTATATATATAAATGTATAATATGTCGTGAATCTTGTTGCAGTTATCGAATATTTAAAATTTGGCTCGTTAATCAGTTTCATTGGTAAATATACGAAAAAAATTAGTTTTACTATATCGAATTGTAAACGTTTCACGTGACATAAAATAATTTCAGAGAAAACGTTGAATATTGACGAAACAGATGAGAACGTTAATGCATATGTAAGTCGGAAGCTACAACCGGTAGCGGTTAAGATTTTACATCCTGGAATTAAAGGACAACTAAGGTATGAGATATACCATGGTCTAATGGAAAATAATAACCAATCTTCCTGAATCTCTGCATCGTTTTTCTTTGTCGTTTAATTTAGAAGAGATCTTTGCATAATGAGAGGGATTTGCAAATGCGCGACATATATCGTGCCTCAATTGCAATGGCTCAGTCTTAACGATTGCATCGATGAATTTTCACAAATAATGGAAAATCAAGCAAGCTTCACGTTCAAGTTTAATTGCTTAGATCTTATAGTGCTATTTAAAATATTTGTCCTTATATACTAACTGTTTTGTAAAGGTTGACATGAATTTGGAAGCACAGAATTTGATTCAGTTTTCGAAAAATTTTTCGAGGAAAAAGGATGTCATATTCCCCCGGCCCTACACAGATTTTACACAGCGCGAAGTTCTCGTGGAAAGTTTTCACGAAGGTTTTCCGATTTCCGAGTATCTCGAAGATCACGATACAACATTGCAAGGAAAGCTGGCTAAGATAGGGATTAAAACGATTTTAAAAATGGTATAGCGCGGTCTGTCAACATGATTGGTATCGCGTCGAGTAATTCTCTTCTTCTTCTTGATTAATTACAACGAAAGTTATCGGGAAAATGACAGGTGTTTAAAGACAACTTCATTCACTGTGACTTGCATCCTGGTAATATCTTGGTACAGACAAATCGCGAACCTATTGGAAAAATTAGCGCCTGGTTTTGGAAATTTATCGATCGGAAGTACTTACCGACTTATCCACGCTTGGTCATACTCGATTGTGGTTTGGTAGTGTCTCTGAACGATCGCTGTCGGCAAAATCTTAAGAATGTCTTCCGATCGGTGCTCATGGGAAACGTACCTACATATATTTCTTACTTTTGCCCTCTTTCTATACCTTTACCTTTCTTCCATTCACCTCTTCATTTATTTATTTCAGGGTGAATTGGCAGCGGAATACATTCTGGAACATAGTTCGCGCGTATCCCCCGACCCAGACGGTTTTAAGAATACAATGAAAGATATCGTAAACTCGCATCTTCGAAGTAGAATCAATGTAATCTTAAAACATTTTCAAAGACACGAGTGTACAATGCGAGAAACAATGGTCGAAATCGATGAAAACCCTTTCAGAGGAACGTTTCAAAATGTTACAGGTAGACGTGAGTACCGTTGTGACTGAATTGTTTTCCGCGATGGTTCGGCATCGTGTGAAGCAAGACGGAACCTTCAGCAGCGTGATTCTCAGTATGGTAGTGATCGAAGGCCTCGGTCGCAGTCTGGATCCAAATATCGATATCTTCACAGAGGTTGTGCCGTTCATTTTTACAAGTACAGCGTCGTACGACGATTAAATTGTGAAATATCGTTTCAAGTACTAAAACACGTCGGGAAATTTAGGAAACGAAAGAAACGTTTCATCTGTTGTCAAGACGATCAAACGAGGCTCTGGAATCCTAATGCCGAAAGAACTTGTTACTTTGCAATTGTAAAACGCGTTCGTGCGTTCGCATTGTTCGGTTTTTGAAAAATTATATAGCATAAAAGAGAGGATTGTACGTTATACGCGTATAACACGAAGGATTGGAAGAGTAAAGCTACCAAGGAAGAATTTGGAAGGAATTTGCTTTATCGAATACACGCGCCACGATCTTCGTCACTGAATAAAGTCCCGCACGAGAAAATTCCCGTTTTAATAACATGTCATTATACGAATCCCAAGAGGAATTCCAATTTTAAAGCAGACTACACAGAAATTGCGTGTAATCGCAACGGACAGAATTCCGGCGAGTGACCAGTTGCTCGTGATCACTTCCTGGTTGGTCGACTACCTTTCGTACAACGATATACCACCCGTATGTGTGTACATGCGTACGTACACGCATATATATATGGGTAAGTGTTCCGTACATGTTCCTCTCTTCGGATTGCTTTTTTTATATCTTTCGTACGTATCTCATATTTGCGAAAAAATTCTTTGCAATCTTTGCAACAACATCGATTGTAAATATCGTAAATCGCTTGTCTAATTGTATCTCTGTTTGTATAAAAACCTGTAAACTATAAAATTTTTGTTACACGTCTTACATCTTTAAATATACATATTATTACGTATACTTTACCAAATTTGACGATAGATAGAAGACGATACTTCTTAGTTTTCTCGTCTCTCGTCGCCTTAAAACGATTTATACGTTTGATTTTATAAAATGTAAGACGAGAATTTGCCTGCCTGCTTTTTTATCATAGGAAAATAGATTTATCAATATGATGAATTGCTTTTCATTTCGTCAACGTTGTCACGGTTACGGTTAATCTCATTGGGAGTAGCAAAATCACCATAGTCCATCACCATTATCACCATTACCATCATTACCACCATCACCACCACTACCACCGTTACCACCACCACAATCACCATTACCACCACCGCTACTACCGCTACCGCCACCGCCACCATCACAATCATCTCAACGACGACGACACGATGCGACGTTTGGCGTCTCTTTTTAACTGTACTTCAGACTACGCGCACCCTTCGTAAGTACAAGAACGTCTTGTTTTTATCCACTGGTTGATCATTACCCGTGACACGAATATGCGAATTTAAACAAATCCGTCGATTATCCGGGCACAAGCGGGTCATTGAAACACTCGTTGTATATCGTCTTTTTGCCTCTGCTTCATATTTATGTGAACAAAATCCATTTAAAGCGAGACAGTACACGTATTTAAAATAAATAGTGTGAATCGCATCGTGTGAGCATGTGGTTCTAGTGGTAGATCAGCGGCTTATACCGTGGGAACGAATAATTGGTTTATACTCGTATTTCCTTAGATCAATGATCGTTATTCGAATGCAATGAACCAAACGGACTGAAATCGATTCGATCGTTATCCGTCTCTTAAAAATTTTTCGTTTCTTTCATTTCGTCTCATCCAGTTTAGTTTTTCATGGAGTTTATTTAGTTGCTCCAAAGACGGTCTGCATCGATTCGCACAGATAGACGTTACGCGAGAATAAAATAATAGAATACTCGAATTCGGAGTGTTAACGAGTCAATTGTATCGTAGTTTCGTTTATATTTCCTGGATAAATCGTAAAATTGTAAATTTAATAGTTAGATCAGCCCTTTGCCCGCACGACCGATACGCTGTACGTATACGTACGGCGCAAAAAGAAATTTGGCTATTAATCAAAGCAATATACGTATCGTTCGATGCGATGTTACATAATTTTTGTCATTAATCGGTTTGTTACGTGTTTCTCGTCGATCTTAGAACGTTGAGAGTAGGTATGTATAAAATTAGAAGAACACGGGGGAACGTAGCGAGGAAACCTGTAACAAAGTGACGATGTTAGACATTTCGATTCGACGTTAGATTTAATTAGCTGCCACGGTACCAGTGGACCAACGAAATGTAAGAATCGCGTGTTTTCTTTTCTTTTTTTCTTTTTTTTTTTTTTTTCTAAAATAACCTGCCGTATTTGTTCGACCTTACTATGTATTTCGAAAATTTTAATAACACGAGCATGGCAAGTAACCCATTTCGCAATGACAACAGGTCTTGGTTACGTGAAACGTATACAAGCCGACGAGCGTGTCATCATGTATCGTATCGTTCACATCGCATCGGTGGGACGGGTATTTAGGCATTTTCTCTCCGATCCGTGTAACAGCTTTGAGATTAGCGAGTGAAAGAGAGAGCAGGGTCATCGTGACGACACGTGTTATCAGCCCACTGCAAATAGAAGAAACCGCCGGTCCGTAAATAACACTGGGACAGTCAGTCAACTTCGAATGGACTCGGAGCAGCGGTGGTGCGTCATTTTTTTTTTTTTGCCAACGACTAGTTGGATTTATCGCGATCCGCGTTCCTTCCGCGAGCGGTACTAACACGCGCTTCGCTTCTCCTATATTCTCTCGAAGCGTAACAAACTCTCTCTCTATCAGTTTCCTGTTTCGCGATCGTTCTCCATAGACCGGTCGAACGAACCCCCTACCTATCTAGGATCGAACAGTTTTACACCGGGTCTCAACTGTATACATACCTACTCGTGTTTTACGCGACACGGTCGATCGTTATACCTCGCGGTTACAGTTCGTCGATTCGAATTTTTCGGCCGCGGCAGCCAATGTCACATGGAAATATATAAATAACCGCGATACTTAGCGTTTGGTATGCGCGTGTCGAGTTTGCGACTGTTTTCTCGATATATCCCTTTATCGTCGAGATAACGAACGTCTATAAGAATAATAATTGTTTGTCAAGTCGCGTCGCGTCACGTTGCGTCGCGTCACGTTGCGTCGCGTCGGGTTCAAGTTAAAGATTCGAGAGCCCGCGAGATAATAAGCGCGCAATGTGTACTTCTCGCTCAAAGATCCGTATCTCGTAACATGATAACGAAGCTTCAAAATATTTGTTTTTCCATTCGAATAATCGCGATCGAACGACAATATTCGTAAGTGGGCGATTTTGTTCCTGCTTTTACAGGAGTGTCGAGATGTTACTCTCGAGCGCTTGGTTCGAAGTACTCGCGGTAACTCTTTTGACGATATTGATCTTCGCTACTAGCTATCGGCCAGCATGGTGGTTTTGGAGCGGCACGTCTCAAAAAAGCAATGGTAAGTTTCTCTGAAAATAATAACGCTTTCGTCGGGTTCGCGCTATGAAAATAAATTTGTACGTTCGCACGGATCGTTGATCGCGCGCTAATCAAGTAGAAAAGGTACGAAGAACGTGCACGTATGTAATTGCCATCGTATCATAGGACAATGTTTAATTTCTTTTTTCGACGCGACGTCGTGTTCGAAGGTCGAAGGAAAATGATATTTCGTGTATGGGCGGCCTTCGATTCGAAGCGCTGCTCGTTTGTGTACAGTATACAATCACAATCCCCTTTCTAACTATAAACCTCGTGGTTCGATGCGATCCTGTTGCTCGCCTGAGAAATTATTGCTCGCCGCTTGATACGCTCTATAGTACATAGATCGATTCGAAGGTTTCGAGAAAATCGCTTTCTTTCCGCGCGATCGTTTATGTTTTTGTGCGATCTGTTCACAGTACAATCCGGCGAGGAGAAGGACGATAAGAAGCGCGAAGCGGTAACCAAAGTACCGGGACCGTATCCTTTACCGATTCTCGGAACCAGATGGATCTTTTCTTCTATCGGCTACTATAAGCTGAACAAGGTTCACGATGCTTACAAAGGTAAGAAATTTGGCCCTGGTATACGCGTCGTTTTCGTTACGACACGAGACATCGAGTCTTGTAGCGAACAACCGATTCCGATTCGCAATACCTACACATTTTAACATAGCTGATCGTTTCTGATTCAAGAATAGATTTGAACAAACGATATGGACCGTTGTGTAAAGAGGAAGCATTATGGAACTTTCCTGTTATCTCCGTATTCTCTCGTCAGGATATCGAAACTATTCTCCGCCGAAATTCCAAGTATCCGCTTCGGCCCCCACAAGAGGTCATATCCTACTATCGACGAACTCGTCGGGATCGTTACACGAATCTCGGTTTGGTCAACGAGTGGGTATCTCCTTTATCTCCCTTTTTTTCTTTTTTTTTTTTTTTGATTTTTTTAAGGACGAACTTTCTCTGCGTGCGTGTACACATACGTAATAAGATAAAAGGGGAAGGATAAAGTTCTTCGTAGAAGCGTTTACAGTCGTAAAATATCTAGAAGCTTAACGCATCGATAGGAGAAACGAGAAGGTTGCTGTTAATTTAGATTTAAACGAACGAATAATTCGACAGACAGGGACAAACGTGGCACGACCTTCGGTTAGCTCTTACGTCAGAACTGACGGGTGCTAATACCGTTCTTGGCTTCTTCCCGGCTTTGAACATCGCCGCAGATTCATTCATCGAGTTGATTCGTCGACGAAGGACGGGATATGAAGTAATAGGTTTCGAGGAGCTTGCCTACAAAATGGGACTCGAAAGTAAGATATACTTTACCGCGGTAGTGGTTATCACGCACGTAACGCGATCTTTCACTTGGATTCTGTATTCGTTTCGGTCTAGGCACCTGTACTTTGATCTTGGGTCGACATTTGGGTTTCTTAAAGCCAGATTCCAGCAGCGAGCTCGCCGCGAGATTAGCCGAAGCCGTCAGGATACACTTTACGGCCTCGCGGGACGCCTTTTACGGATTACCGCTGTGGAAATTATTACCAACTTCCGCGTACAAACAACTGATAGAAAGCGAGGACGAGATATACAAGTACGTATTGGCTGGTTCGTGGCGGTATCGTGCGAATAGATTGAAAATTCGATGGGTCTTATACCGATATGCTGGCTTTCAGTATCATTTCGGAGATCGTCGAAGCCACTATATTGGAGAAGCGAAACGACGCTAGAGACGAGTCGGTCGAGGCTGTTTTTCAATCCATTTTAAAGCAAAAGAGTCTCGATATATGCGATAAGAAGGCGGCTATCGTTGACTTCATAGCGGCTGGTATACACACGGTGAGAACGTTATTTTTTTTTTTTACTGCATCTCGATGCAGTTCGTCTTTACAATACCTTCTCATTTTTGCATGCTTACCGTCTCGTGGTTGTGCACAGCTAGGAAACACTTTGGTGTTTCTATTCTATCTGATCGGGCGTAATCCAGATGTACAAGCTAAACTTTACGAGGAGACCTATTCATTGGCACCGCCTGGCTGCGATTTGACGATCGAGGATTTACGGCACGCCAAGTATCTGCGCGCATGTATCACCGAATCATTCCGGTGCGTAACGCGCGACGCATTTCTTTTCTAAAAAGATTTTAACTTGTGTTAACGTGTGGCTGCATTATGTCGTTTCGCATTTAGAATGATTCCAACGACAACCTGTATCGCTCGCATTTTGGACGAACCCATCGAACTAAGTGGTTATCATCTTACTACTGGAGTGAGTAACGGCTGCGGTGCTTCTGTTTGTGTTAATCAGAAACCAGTTCTTTAGGGTTATCTCTTTTTTCCTTTTTTTATTTTCTTTTCTTTCGCTTCTCTTTTTTCTTTCTCGTCGTTCGATCATCGTTTAATCATCGTTTTTCTTCTAGACAACGGTCCTTTTACACACTTGGATAGCAGGCATGGACGAAGAGAATTTTAAAGATGCCGGAACATATTTTCCTGATAGATGGCTAACGCCTGTCAATCCTCATTCACCGTTATTGGTTGCTCCTTTTGGAACTGGAAGAAGGATATGCCCGGGCAAGCGATTCGTGGATCTCGCGTTGCAGCTTATTTTGGCGAAGGTACGTTTTCATGCGCGATACATTTTGAAACGCGTTTGGTGTTGCATCGTTATACGTTCAATTATCTAATTTTGTCGCAGATCGTACGGGAGTTCGAGATCATCGTGGAAGAAGAGCTCGATCTGCAATTTGAATTTATTCTCGCGCCAAAGAGTCCGGTCTCCCTTGGCTTCCGTGATCGTTCTTAAGAAAATATAACGAACCGAATGCTTGTTTAAATATTACCGAAATCTTGCATCGTCGTTTTTTCGTTGGCGATCGTTATTTTATGTTCGTAGCCTATTCGTAGAATGATTTATTCGTTGTAAATAATTTTTCTTCGTCCAATTCGGAATACTTATCGTTACACAGTATACGGATACATCATAATAGCTTTTTACATTTCATCGCGTGTACTTTGGAATCGTCTTATTCTTTAACTATCTAACTGTATTCAACTACTTTTGCTACATCGTTGTACAGAATGTGCCGTGTAGGAATAAGACGATTCCGAATATAGCGCGAATATAGGACGTTGCCGTTTTGATCCGGTATTAAAATCTCTGCTTTCAACATATAGTTACATAATACATATTTATTTCTTTTTTGTTATCAACGACACTCGCGTGTGTACTGTGCGAGTTAATCGATTATTAGTGATTTCCTATGATACATGCGTGTATGTAATTGAATTCGAAAAGACTGAAGGTAATTATTCGATACATTAGCTAGTGTATACCATGGCTACAAACTCGCGTACATATAACTTATTTTTTGCATTGTCTTGTTAATCGCAATTTGACAGTTCAAATCCAGATTATGATAATTGCGTTTCACGCGATGCGAATAACTCGTATCATTCGGCAAACACCGTTTTCGCGATGCTTTAGTAAGTTTCTGTAAAGCGTAACGTCATATATGCATATTGTATCTCCGGAAATTTTTACATAACGGTTGGCGTCATACGTACAGGGTATTTTACAATAGTTCTCGTACCTCTGAATTTCTCACATCGCAGCAATTGTATTTTATTTAGTACCCGAAGGGATACCATAAATATTAGGTCATCGTTTAACTTTTCACGACCTTTCAATCTCTCACATCGAAACATTGTAATTTCATACTGCGATCTAATATCTTTCAAACGAGTGCCATTGTCTTCGATATATGTATATGCTTCTGAATGAACTGATATCTAATGAATTTACGGTGACTATGTCGTCATCCTCGACATCAACGATCCCGACACGACTTCGATGTTCTATGTCAAAGCGAACGATTTAAACTCCACGAGGAAACTCTGATGAGTGTTTAAAGATAATGATTGTGTTAGAAGAAAGCATATGTAGGGCATCGCCAACGGCTATCGATGCGTGTCAATCGGTATTGAGCGAATCTTTTTTCTTTTCTACGGAATTATTACTTGACCAAACCTTTGATGCTCCTGGGTAGATTCGGAATGGAACCTTTGTTCACACTTGCGGCTGTCGGTCTCATGAAACTGTGATTTCTGGTTCCACTTCTTGGGTGAATCAACTTACTTTTAGCGACGGACGATGGCACCTTTTCGACGTTTACACGATTTAATGGCAAAGACTGTGGACGCATGCTACTGCCGCTTCCGCTGCTGCTACTGCGCGAGAAGAGCGCTCGTCCTTTGTTTGCTTTTTGCACATCGGTGGTCGACTGAAAACACGACGATTTATTTTACACAAACTGTCGTAAAAATTAGAAGATAGCTGGCTAGCTGAATGCTTACCCCGAGAGACTTGCGAGCGGTTCTCGCAGTTGGACCCACGCTGCTTCCGCTGCTACTGCTTCTGCTAGCTGGTATTCTAGTGACCGTCGCGCGTGGATTCGTTCGACGTTTTTCGTTGCTTTTCGGCGGTAACGGACTATGTGACGGACTTTTTCGCAAATCGTTGGTTAACGCGCAAATCGCTGACGTGTAAGTACGAAGAGGTGCGTGATTCGGAACTAAATTTCGTACGGTGTTTACCGACGTGGCGCTATTCAAGGAACTTCGCGAACTACGAAGACTGCTTCTCGATCCCGAACGTTCTACCTCGTTCCTCGTCTGACTGTTGTTCGATTGGAACGCCAGATTTGAATTTCGTTGCATCGACTCCGCCGCTTTTCTCACTGAAACGTCCCGCTTTAAGGCGTTTGTCCGTTTCGGAAGGAAGCTAGACTTCTCGCTGCTGTGTTTCATCGAGCCCGTTCGTTTCTCGAACCCTTTCGAGATCGGTGGTGACGGCGACGACATTGTTTTCAACGTCGCATCTCCGATCGATTTGCTCGGATCGTGTTCGGTTACCTGGATGTGGTCGATGGTGGTGTGAACAGGGGGATGATTATCGGTTCCAGAATAGCGTAATTCGGCTGGAGAGCATCGCGTGGAATCGTGGGTATCCGTCTCGTAATTTCCGGACGACGTTTCTTGACTGAGGGTTTCGGAAACTAAACTCTGCGTTTCCTCGAAACCTTCGTCGTTCATCTCTTGATCTCGAGCTTTTCCGGAAGCAGGCAACAAAGAAAAAGAGGAGGAGGTAGAGGTGGTGACATTTATATCAGGCGGCACGAATCTAGGATGAAAGACCGAACCGTCCGTGTTGGATCGTACGGATTGTATCTTGCTTTGGTTTCGCAGCGTCGATTCGGCTCGTTTGTCGTGGTAAATCTCGACGTCAGGATCTGCGTTTTCTTGGCAACGATTCGAATCGGCGATGGCTAGATCTATTTCATCGTTCGTGGATTCGTTTTTCCCAAAAGATCGAGATTGCTTTCGAGATCGGCACGTTGAGACGTTCTGACATTCGTTCACCTGACTCGGCGGATTGTTGGTCAGTCTGATCGCCTCTTTTACCTGACTAGGATCGATCATGGTCCTCTGTCGTTCGCGGCTAGTTACAGCTCTTTCCGCGAGAACGGTCAACGAGGATTCTCGAGGTCGAGACTCTTGCATCACGGGACTTAGAACGGTGTTGGTTACGGCGACGACGGCTGACGGTTGACTGACCGGTAGCCTCGAGGTTCGGTGCACCAATGGTCGCGACAATCGTTGAAGATCTTCGCCGGAACGAGCGATCTCTGCCAATGCGGTGTCGATATCGAACGAACTCGAGGATTCCGCCTGCCGTTTCGATTTCTCTTGCCAAACGGATGACACGGAATCTTCGCCGTGTCCTTCTTCCTCCGACAGTGGCAAAGAGTGCGGACGGTCAGCTGGTTTCGCTTCCAACGACTCGACATCGACCATCGACTCTTGTTTCGAGTCTTTCTCCGCCGAGTCTTGATTTTTTTTGTATCTTCGTGTTCTCCTTGCCGCCGAGTAACGATCAAAATTGCCTGAAACGGATCAGCGATAACGACAACGGTAACGAAATTACTAGCGGAGAACGCTTTACACCACTTACCTATTCCGAAGTCTGTGTTATTTACATTTTTCGACATTGGATTCTTAAAGTCTCTGCTTTGAAAAGAGCTGCTGCAACGTTCTCTTTTACACGGTTCTTTCTCAACCGGCTTCACTTCTTTAGGCGGGCTGAATAACTTTCTAGTTGCTGGAGGTGTTTCTATATTATCAGAATCGATCTCGATCTTGTCGGTGATTTTCTCTTCGTCAGCGCCTTTCTTCAGTTTCGAAAATCTCCGCGATCCAGCGGTTTGAGAGTCGCCGTAAGGTTGTCTTAGATAAATCGTTAACTCATCTTGAGGGTTTGAATTCACGACGTCGGTAGTCTTGTTCTTCTTTCTCTCTTCCTCTTTGATCGACTGCAATAAGAAGAGAAGCAGAAGACAAAACTTGCAATCGTTTCTTTTTGTCGACAAGAGGGAAATCGGTACTCGATGATCAAATAAGTGTATCAACCTGCAAAGTGCTGGATGTTAATACGTTTTCTGCGCTCAGTCGTGATCTTAGCCTGCGGGAATAACGCGGGTCAGTCTCTTCCATACTATTTGGTACGTTCAGGCTCGACTTTCGCCAAGGAGATTTATCCTTTTGCGACGGATGCGTCTCGGCTTCTGGAACGAAAACAAGTTCGTATTCGAATTCGATTCGTAATTACAAACTAGAAAGAAATTTGCTAGAAATGGTAAAGATGGCCTGTGCAATACGATAGAAAGAATAACCTTCGATAGCTTCCATCGTGCGCATCACATCTGTCTTCTCAACGGACGGCCGCCAGTCGTAAACTTCCGAGTACGTATCGTGGGTGGAACCAGCTTCGATTTGAATATTCGTCTTGCCTTCGCTCTCTACGCATTAAGTCAACGGAGTTTAAAACGTTTCGCAATGTACATATATGCTAGTACGTGTGTACGCATATACTCGATAGGTAAGTACCTGAGTCCTCGTAGGAGCGTCGATTCGCATGGTGCAACTGTCTTGCTTTTTTCTGCAGCTCTTCGCCTGCACGGTCTTCCTTCTCGTTCTCCGATAACCATGCCTCGATCTTCTGCCGCCATGCTTTCCTATTTACGATTCGACATAAACGCATATTTACAGAGCACACGAATCACGATTGATTGATTGATTAGGAACGTTGCTTACCCTGCAGGTTTCGTTTCTTCCTCTTGCAAGAAAGGTTTGCTCTCGAGCAAAGGTGACGGAGAACTCGGCCTTTCGCGATCGATCGAGAAATCTGCGTTTAATAGATCGCTTCTGCGAGACTGGCCGCGTGCTCTTCTTGCCCACGACCGATCTGTGCTCGTTGATCAGGGAAAAAGATTATTATTACTGTTATTCTTATTACTACTACTATTGTTAGACGAACGAAGAACAAATCTCTTAAAGGAATTTTACGTATCGTAGAAGAAGAGCGAACGATTTGATTATACCTAAGCTACCCCACGATTTTCTTTCACGAGTGCCGTCTTGACCCGACGTCCTTAAGAAGTCCATTAAATTACCGTCGTCATCCTCGCAGGGTATTCGACTTCTTCGACGACGAAGGGTACCGTTCGGGGTAACATCTGCGAACGTGAGAGAAGACGCAGAACAGTAGCGAAGAAGGATAAGTCGCGCCCGATAGAAAGGTAAGGCGCGTGATCGAGGAATAAAGTTGGAATACCTGGCGAGTAAGTTTCTTCTTTGGTAGATTGCTGGTCGACGATTCCGCCGGAACAAGAACCTAAACGTCGTCGAATATTAGGCGATCCGGTTATCGAGACATCTTCGTCGGAAGTGACAGCCCCGTTTTGCAGTCTTTTGATCTAAATCAAGGAGAATGGAAAAATCGAAAGTCGAACATGATTATTTTCGTTGATTCGAAGGAGTAAACGAGAAACGTATACCTTAACGTCGGGACGACCGTAATTCCTTTGAGGTAAACCGCTAGCAAGATCGAAAGGATCGTAACCGATTAAATTGCATTCAGATTCAGAGGTCGGCGCCTCGATTTGTTGTTGGTTATTGGTCACTGTAACATTTGGGTAAAATGACGCGATTGTGATACGATGTAACGATCGAAGAGAAAGGCTGATGTACGACTTGACGAAAAGAAAAGGGGACAAAGATTATACGTATTTATATCACGTACGTAGTCGTTTTTTAGCCAAAAGTTGTTCTTCTCGTTGTTTGCGCCTTGCCAATATCTGTTCCTCTTGAATTCTACGTCTCTCGTTTTCCGCGACAGCCTGATTAAACTTTTGGCAAAATTGATGGAATATCTTGAGGCATTCCTCGATCTTGAAAGTGTTGCTGTCTTCGCAGAAAAATTCGGCGAGCGATCGTCTTAACGTTTCGAGTTCTTCCATGTCTCGTTTCAATTGACTCATTTCTCGTTCCGCTATCTACGACAAAAGCGCGAGTTTAATCAGACTTTCCTGACACGTTCGATGATTTTCTAACGTTTTCCTCCTTTTTCCTTTTTCTTTGTTTTACCAACAACCAAGTAATCATTAAAGACGCGGTACCTGCAAAAACTGTGCCATCTGTTCCTGTATGTCGGTTTCCGTCGAAGGAAAATTAATCTGTGCCTTGATCTTTTTGATCTTTGTGTCGAGTGCGTTAAATTCGTTGTTTAATTGCTCCGTTGTGGTCCTGTGTACCACGAACACACACACACACGACAAAGGATAAAAGAGAGAACGTTTTAGCTGTTGTTTAAATCGAGTAGATTATTTTCGCGAAGGACTTACTTCGTGGCGGCTTCCAGAGTGGTCATACCCTTTGCGAAATCCAGCAAATCCTTCCTCTTCCTTTCGGCTTGCTACGGGTGCACGAAACGTTCGAACATAAACTAGAAACGATACGCGTAAACGAAGAAGCACGAAGAATATACGTTACCAGAGCTACGTAATGTATAAGGTTCATTCCTGGTTTATTCGCTCGGATTTCGGTTATTTTTTGCAAAGAGGATAACTTTACTCCGGCGGCGTTCCCAGCGTAACCACCCTACGTACATAGACGACGATAATTTTAGTTACGTGTCCGCATTTGCGCGCGTCAATTTTCCAACGAACGCGAGTGCTTTCGTTCTATTTTCGTACCGAATTGAGGAAGTTTCCGGCCACCAGAACCATGTACAACACCTCTTGAAGTGGCTTGTTCGTCATTAAGTCTTCACCAGCTAGGATCATCGAATTGATACTTGGTTCTAAATAGCTCATATTAGCGGCGAATTCTTCCTTCAGCAGCATGCATTCTATGCGTAGTTTGTAACTGGCAGGGCACACCAGGCGAATTTTATTTCAATTTCTATTTTTCCGCCATCTATCGTAATACATATGATAAGAAACTACGTCGAAGATACTTACTTTGGTACTTGAATCAGTTGCAGAAAGAATTTCTCGGCATTTCCGAGCTTCGACTTGTCCCCGTCGAAGCTCTTGAGCATTTCCAGTTCGTCGACCTCCGGTAAAATTTTTAGAAGGCCGCGCAACTTCTCCGCCCCGATCTCGTCGTGACTGCCGTCCTTTATAAGCCGAATAATATCTTCGTTCGAACTGGAAATCATCGGCAACGTTTTCAATCCGTATCTCTATGTCTCGGATAGAAGATCGCGATAGTTCGCTTACCTTCGAAACTGTTTTAGGAATATATTAACGTTCAAACTCCTCTTGCCATCGAGAAGCGCGATCTGAAATAAATTGGAAAGAAACTCGTGAAAGAAAATTCGGATCGAGTGACCCGCGCAAAAATCTATCTAAGGTTACATATGAAATACGTAAATACGTAGTACCTCGGTCGGTTCCCTACGTCGTCTCTCGGCATCGGAGTTTGCACCGTAGGAGGAGCACGAGGCGGCTGGTAATACCGGCGGCACTTGTTGACAAAACAGCCCTTCCATCTCTGCCCAATCTATATCCGCCATGGGAGAATTCTGATGCTCGTCGGCAACCAGAGACCAAATGTTGCGCTTTCCGATCACCTAGGAATCATGGTATCCAAAACGATAAAACGATATCGATGGGCGCGGCGAAGATCGAGAGGTCGTTAAGCAAACAAGCGAACCTTGTGATTTGGTATCTTGTTCCAATTGATGGTTTTCATTTTTGCCTTGGGGGTGGGTATTTCCTGTTGCGGCAGTAGTCTCGCGTGATTATTCGGCGGCTCGGGGGTGGGTACTCGTGTGACCGGTAATGCGTGCAACGGCGGTGGCATTGGCGGTGGATCCATCGATGCATCGGCGTACGTAGCGTTGCCGGTGAGAAGCGGTGGAGGCGGAGGTGGTGGTAAAACGCGATTTTGTGTCGGCGAGCTTGTACCCGATGGATCAACGGGTACAGGAGGCGGAGGAGGAGGCGGTAAAGGTGGCAGAGGCGTCGTCGAATTGTTCACCGATAACGACGCTTTTCGCGAGGCTCCACACGTCTGATCGGTACCTCGACAGTGACAACAGAGATTCGTCTGGAAAATGGATTACTCGTTCATTTCTTAGTTTTCCAACGATAAAAGCGAAATAAACGGAGCCATTGTAGGAGGAAATTCGATGGGAGTGGAATTGTGAGGCGAGTTGTTACCTGAAGACTAGGTGAGCGCAACAATTTGGTAGCGTCTTCTCGATTCTCCAACAGCGTAGCTCTATGAACCAACGTCTCAGCCGTATCCCACGCTAGATCGCTGGCAGCATCTTTCGGATCCAGCCGTAACAGATGCTGCAGAATACTCAAGAATGGTATTTCTTGCGGTGTATCGGCGATCTAAATAAAGTGGACGCGGGGCAGAAGTTATCGATCGTATCTAATAACGTCAAGCGCAAACAGAAGGTCTGCGAAGTTTCGTCTAACGATATCGAGTTCTTACTTGTCCAAAGATCGCATAAAAGACATCCACGTGGGAAGAAAGATCGATTCCAGGTGGTCCGTGATTCGATAATTCCTCGTCGGTTTCTCGTTGGTCGTCGAAAACATCGAGTTGCACTCTCAGATCCGGTGCGTGGCTTTTCCTGCAAGAACAATCGCGTCACCTTCCTGATCCGGGTACGTTTTAAGCCCTTACGTCGAGCTCTTCGCTCTATTTTCGTCTCGCTCGACACGAGCCTGTTTTCTCTACAATTTCTATTTCTTTATCCTACCGATTTTTCCTTCCCTCTGGTTTTCTTGCTTTCGCGAGTCGATCTTATTTCTCCTACTCTCTTTTCGTTTCGCCGATTTTTTGTGCGGAACAAAGCGAGCTGACGCACACGACGCAACCGATTTATCGTATCTTACGCTTTACGCTCCTGACATAGGTGCGACATAGTTACTCTATTTACGATTATCCAGACGGACTAACTTTTAAACGCAAAGAATCGTCTCGAATCAAAAGATAAAATTTCGAATATATCACTTTGCACTAAACACTACGTATCGTACGTGTATCGTCGAAACGGCGATAACAGGTTCGTTAAATTGTTTCGCTCGTAGTGAACGCGTAACTGAATGCGTGTATCTCGACGAAGGCCGTGCGCGACATGTAAAAGGCGAAAGAAAACGCGAGACGACCACGAATTATGAGATTTCGAACGATCTCGACGAGCATTCAACGAGTATAAATATTGAAACGAATGAGAGGTATCACGGCGCGGCGGCGTTCCAGCCGAGTCCGTTGGTACCAGCTATAGCTACATCTCATCGCGGCTCGAGCATACTCGCGGAGAGTTAATTCGGTCTTTTCTCTCTCCCTTCGAGCCACGTATTTCGGTTCTTCTTTTTTCCCTTGCTCCTCTCCGTTTTGCGCGAACGTTCTTTCGCTTTCGCGCGCGATTTCCATCTTCTCCTCGTCTTCCTCGTTCTCTATCTTTCCTTCATTTTCACCTTCTCTACGTTTCGGATCGCGCGCCGTTCGTTTACGAGGAGAACGGTGAATTTTACGAGGAATTCGGCGAAAAAGACGGGAACAGACAGCGAGACGAACTAAAACGCATCGTTCTAACGTTCTTATTACAGACACGATTTAACGAATCGAAAGATCGACAAGAATTTTTGTAGGAAACGTTGACGAAATCGGACGCATCGGTCACGATTCCTTTTATCGTAAATCCTGACCGGTGATTTTCTCGATCGATATTTAAAGCAGCTTCCACGCGATTGGTTTTGCTCGATCAAGAATAGTTTGTTCGTCCGTCATCCCGCGGAGGAATGACAGATCGTACTATTCCTGTAGAGGGCTAAACAGAAAGGACAAAACTGCGATTCCACGCAAATAATTGTAGTTCCAATCATAGTTTCGTCCAGTTCGTCTTACTTTTGTTTCGCTTGCGCACGACAGCGAAGCGAAAGATATCGCGGTATGACGCGACCATCGTACGTATGGACGCATAAACGAGAATAGGTGGAAATGTGATCACCTGAAAACGAGAGAGGGAGAACGGAAATGCGAACACGATGATTGGATTAGTGCATGCAACTGTCGTACATCGCATAGGCTGAATGTATCGCTGCTTCGTTAGTCAACCAATCCTCGATGCAATCGTTTAATAATTCTGGCTAGTTGCGTACGATGCGACGCTCGATGCATGCGCGATATTAACGATGCATTAAGTGCAAATGAGAAGGTGTGGGTACAATAAAGCGCCCTTTCGTAACGTTCATTATTATTTATTATTCAACGATGTTAAGGTGTTAATCAGTTAATGTCATAAATCCAGGTCGTCGTACTGTACTCACCGCAGCTCGTTCAAAATCGGAAGGAGCTTCAAACCTGCAACCGAGATAAATCACGCGTTAGGCTATATTGCTCGTTTCTCTCCCAGATACATCTATTCTAGACATCGTCAACGATATAAAAGCGATTGGGAAATTTCAACATCTGCCTACTAACCGATGAACTCGTTGCGAATTCTTATGCGATCCTTCAGCACTGGCGTAGAGATGACTAAACAGTTTATGAATGCCAATAGTGCGGTCCGATAATCTTCGGCAGTGGCGTTCTGCAACTCTTCCACCACGATTCGTAATCGATATCGTTCATTTTTCCTTTTCTGCAACGTGTCACCGATCGTTATTTCTCCGCTATCGAAACGAAGATGGAAATGCAAAGAAAAAAAAAGAAAAAAAAAGAAAGAAGAACGTAAAAGACGTTAAATGTTCTCGTTCGCGTTTGTGACGAATGCGCTCGCGCGAACACCAACTCCGGTGTTGCGACTTTCAAAATTTGTTTGCGATGCGATACAAAGAACGAATTGGCTTCCGATAAGAAAACGTGTCGCATAGAATCATCGTTTGTGTAGCGTGCAATAGCGTAGCCGTAGCCTGGTGATTCTCGCGAACGGAGCTTCCAAGCAACATATATCTATTGTCCTTTGTTTGCCGGAGAGAGACCTTGAACTGTGATTTTTACGCAAACTTAGCACGCCACTTTGCGCTCTTTGTGTCTGCATCGAACAGATACGACAACCTTGCGTTTAAACGCTACCTAATACCAGCACGATAAAAATTGCGGTTCTTCGAGGTAATACTTCGTTACTCTGCGAACGAACGAACAACCGATCTATGTTCGAATTTGTTACTCAAGTTCGATCACCTGATACGCGTGAAGAGTATCGATAGCTCTCTGTCTTCCATCCTGGCTGTAAACACACAGCGCCGAAAGCAATTCTACCACTTGCTTCTTAACCGAGGGACACGCTGTGTCCAAGGCTGAAATTCAACGAGATATGCGATTAATAGGATGCAATCGGAGCTGGTTATCTGACATTCGAGCTATCGAGAACATTGAATAATTTTACCCGTGGCGAGCTTGACGCAGTAATCGGGATTATCCACGATGTAGTCGAGACCAACGTGGGAATCCATATCGGCTGCATTTGAGAAACCTTGTGCGCCGAATCTGAAACAAACGAAAACGCTTTTGAACGAGTTTCAAAAGTTACCGTCATTTAATTACGCGATAACTCGATAAACTAACAAAGTAGCGCATAAATGTAATTACGTTACACAGAAGGAAAAATCTAATATACCGTGTCTAATAGCGTTTCGTAACGGCCAGTCAACTTCTTTTACCATAATTTGCGAATCACGAGTTGATATACCGTCGTACTCGCTACGGATTTACGGTTCGACGATCTAATGAGATTTCAATGAAGCTTGAAGTTTAACGTTACCGATCATCCTCTGAAAACATCTCGCCACTCTACGACTCCACGGAAACGCTTCAATTTCTATTAACAAAATAAACAAGATAAAACCAAGTTGAATTAGAACGAGGTCTAGATCGAGCGTCAACGTGACACGCTCTTCTTTATGCGTGTCTCGTACGAGGCCGCAACTTACAGTCCAATTATCGAACTCCGATAGAAAAGGGAAGAATCTGGTAAGTGACGACTGTCGAAGACATTATTTACGATTTTTAAAGCATATCGAAGTTATTTCGTTGGAGATTTCGATATTCATTCGGTATGCCGTGTTGGATGAATGGAGAAGCGAGAATAAGAAAGATCGAAACGAAGGAAGGTAGTGTCGCTGTACGAAAAATGAAGTCTCCCGCTTCGTAAGACCGTGAATGTAGAAATATGTACGTCGTCGAAGAATACATAAGTGTAAATACTTACTTACATTGGAGGACACGAGAAGAGAAAGAGAGACACAATCGTACAGTGGAAGGGGAGAGAAAGAGAGAGAGAAGGAGGAAAGCAACGGAAAGAAAAAGAGGGGTGAAGAGGCGCGAAAGAGTGAGAGTGAAAGGGAGAGAGAGAAAGAAGAGGGGAAAGGGAGAGAGGGAAATATAGGGGAAAGACCATAGGATTGCGTCACCGTATGCATGCGCATACCTCTAGTCACGTTTAAAAATAGATTCTTGAATATTATTAAGGGCCACGATTAAGGAGTACGTATTATATATACGTGTAAGTAAATACTGGATGAATCGTTCGATATGGATCGCGTCGGTAAAGCTAAGAGCAAATTTCTCGTCGATAAATTGACTTTCGCTGGTGACGAAAGATCTGAAAATTGCAGTGCATGTGTAATGTCGAGTAACGCGTTACGATTGCTCTCGAACACCGACGTAGACGATACTTTTTCAAACGACGAGAAACCAATAGACTACTAATCGTAAATAAGGGAGATTCACGAGTACGTTTCCGAATATATCGCCAGCGCAGTAGAAGCTGGTAGAAATGATTCATGCTGGTACGCCTTGCTGCAGCCGTACTAAGTCATCGGTGCTTCCTGCAATCGTTCCTACCGACGACCTCCAAGTTCGCACTTGCGTGTCTGCATTTACGGTGGCACTGGCCATCTTAGGAAGGCCGGGCGGTCCGATACATTGACACAAGAAAAAAGAAAAAAAGAAAAAGAAAGAATGAAACGAAAGATACGCATCGATGTTGAGCTTCGTTCTCTATGGTGCCTTACCAAAATGAATCTTTCGGGCGAGGATATCGCTCGAAAACCGAACCGTCGAACGTTCCGCGTAATTTACAGGCGTTCCTATACGAAGGTATGACGAATATACCAAATAACCTATACCAAAGATCGATGAAATTTGGTCGAACGAAAAGGAACGGCGATAAAAGCGATCGCAAAGCCGTGTATAATATTACATTTAGTAATTCAGTTGTGACGATTCCTAATACTCAGAGGCAAGCAGAGACGATCTTACGAACGCGTGTACGAATTTATGTGTGTATCGTGTATATTTAGGCATACATATACATGAAATAGCACTCTCGACGGACGTGGGATACCATATCGGGTACCTTGTTGACCTCGCCTCTCTTCTCTGTCTCTCATTCTTGTTCTCGTTCTCTTTCGCGTACGACAACGCGAAGTTAAGTATGTGTTCACTGTTCACCGACAATCTGCTCTCCTCTCTTCCCACGTCTTTCACTACCGACAAAAGAAGTTTCGACCATCGCCAATGTCGTTTCTCGGACGTTCGTCACCGAAAAGAGAATTCCATGCGAATCGCGATCACGTCATGTTCGCGATTCGAATTCACGGAAGATCGCGGTCTGTAGGTCCGCGTGGACGCGTTCACGTTTTGGCAAGATAGATTTTTCTATAGATCTTTGCAGCTATAGACGAGAATGACACTTCGCTGTTCCAACTATCATCGTTCGGCATTTTGATATTAGCTCCAGAAGCAAGTGTGCGATCTACCGCGATATTTCCGAATCGTACCTTGATTACTTATTCCTTTAGAGAAAACGTATATCGAACAGAGGCCATCTCCATGTATAGAGCCGCACGATAGGGCTATCCTGAATCTTTTCGTAACAAGCTACGAAGAGACCAATGGAATTATCGATAATCGATGCATCGTTCTGTTATCCAATCAGCGTCTTTTTATTTTGTTTCGGGGTACCGATACTTAGGGTACCGTTTATGATACAAAGTTTCGAACATCTTTTGCACTGATCTTCGTACTAAGATACGAGGATACGAGATTGCTAGTTTCGTCATGTTTGTCTTCGTGTGAAAGTTAGAATAGAATACTCTGAACGTCCTTGTGCGAAACAAAATGTCTATCTTTCCTTGGATTTTTCTGTCTTTTGCTTTTTGTCACGAATATAATAACAGAATTCTCAGGAAACATAAACATTTACATATGTCTGCGACGAATCGCATTTGGTGGATAGCACGTCTTGATTAATTCGCATTAAATATATATATATGAGTACGTATATGTACCATGTATCGTCTTAATTGTATTAACATATTTCCTATATTTGTTCAACACGATTCGGAAACAGTTAGGATTTCGAATCGTTCGATTAATACATCGATCCGAGTTAATTGCGGTTACCTTGTCGCAACGTGGTCATGGCCCTCAACTGGTTGTTGGATTATAGTGGTCAGGATCGCCCCCTCCCCCTCCACTACTTTTACTTTTGTATTTATAATGTTTCTTGATATTTTCAAAATTGAAAATCTTAACTTCTATCATTTTTTTTCTTCGTCACGAAAAAAATGCTTTTAAGGGAAAATACCTATTTTATGGCTTTTAATTACGCAATATTAACAGCTATGTAAAATATCACTGTTTACGGTTTGCAGCTACCGATCAAAATCTAAGAAACATTATGTTTCATCACTAACGCTCGAAAAACATTATCGAGTGTTCATTTACTGTATGAGAAATCAAAGTGAGAAATCGACAAATAATACTGCATCATTTTTTAAAATGTTATACAACACGATTAGAATTCTTTCGTTGTTTATTACGCAAGAGATTTTTTAGTATTGTGCAATACGAATATTCGCTCGAAACTGGAAATAACGCGTGCGCTATTGAATTTATGAAAACAACAGACCACTTTTATAAATTGGAAAAAGTAAAAAATACCCGGATAATAATTATTTTGAACCAATACTAACGAAACAAGCAAGTTTCATCGACAACAGTGTTCCTCGCTAAAAAAAAAAAAGGGAACGCGACCAGGTTTGACAGGTGCTCATCTTCTAGATTAATGGAACTTGACAAAACGTGGAATAGTAGGAAAGAAAAGTCGCGTACATAGTTCGATACGTAAGATGTTTCTCACCTTTTATTTTCATTTAAACAACGAGTTGACTGGCGAATAAATGGACCGTAGTTTGATCGGCATCTCGATCGCAGTAACACGCGGTTCACGCACACTTTTTTCGTCAAGCACCGATTCACGGAAACTGCGTTTCAGGAGCGCGCGGCACAACGGACCGCCACCTTGCTGCGGAATGATTTACCGCGCATGCGTACTTTCCCTTCGCTCAATTCAACTTCACTCGTCTTCGTCATTCTCTGGATGAAGACTCCACATTTACTTTCCAATTTGCATTCTTTTTTCATTTCATTCGTCCCCTTTTTCAAACTCTACCTTTTTCGGGCTACCATTTATTCTTCCCCTATCCTACCAATATAATATTTCGTTTGTTCGTTTGATTAGTAGTTAAACGTAAAGTAAACGCAAGGATATTTAGGAGCTTTATGATTTCTCAGATGTTCTTGACATTACCAAAAATGTACTGATGTCGCTTATTAGGGGCAAGAAATCGATATATTGTTTTCAGTAATATTACTAACGTGTCGTAGATGTGATATTTCTGAAATTTGAAATGCATGTAAAGTCTGAAGAGTACTTTGTAAGACATATACATGTATACAATATATAAATAAAGTTATATTATCGTACTGTGAATATACAGGAATCACTGGTCTGTTCATTGATACAGAAATCGATCAAATCGGTAAACTGATAATTTAATTGCTCTATCAATGAATCCAATCGTTCAAACGAAATCGTTTAAAAACGTTGATGAAAATTTGACGGTTGCGTTGGTTGTGCTGTAGAATAAACCATCCCTGGAGGCTGTTGATGGGTCATTGCATGACTCTGATGTTGATGAAATTCTGGAGCCCCATGAGGACCATTGAGTCTCACCCGCTTTGCATTTTGTCCATGATTATGATCGCCATTCCCTTGTTGTTGCTGATTTTGCTGCTAAAATTTTACGAAATTCGTAAGAAGGGAAACCAATTACACGAATAAATCTATATACACTCACAGTTTGTTGTTGATTTTGCCGTGCTTTGTTTTCAGTCTTTTCCTCTGTATCGTCGTCCGTTAAGAATTCCCGTTTCGGATAAGGAATAGGGCAACCGGCAAATATACTACAACATTATTCAATTAGATTGACTCTAGATTTACCAGTAATCGATCGATATGAGTGAGACAATATCACATAAATCGTTACAAACATACTCTTGCGTTGGCAATGGTTCTTCTTGGAAGTAAGCATCTTGCATAGAATGTTCAGAAGTTATTCGTTTATTTGGATCCATCATTAACAGTTTTTGAAGCTGAAATGTTTAAATATTATTATTCGGAAAAATGGTTAAGGCTTAAAATATTTTACTTAGCCTCACCAGATTAAACGCTTTACTATCGGGTTTAATTTTATGTCGATCCATATATTTTGTAAGAGAACAATTTGCATAGCTGTAAAAAGGTTTATATTTAAATTAAAATTAAGTTACAAATTTTAATTTTTCTGTAAGACAACTACTTTTAAAAAAATACTAACTTTGATCTTTTAAAGTCTTTCAATAATGTAGGGTGTTCTGGCATTTTCTTAATATCTTCCCAATCCTTTTCCAAAGGAAATCCCATCACATTGAATATCCTGAACATCAAAGAAATTCGTTTCTTTTTGTCTTATCTTCTATATTATGAACATAGTAATATATCAAACAAAATCTTTACCTATCTAATTGATCATGATGATAAGGATTGCTAGTCTTAATATCTTCTTGTCTACAATGAAATATAGGTTCAGAAGTTAAAAGCTCTGCAAATATACACCCAATTGCCCAGATATCTAAAACAACAGAAGGAAAATACTTGGAAGCAATTGTGCACGAACAGTTAATTTTAATTTTTAAATATATAAAAAATACCTATAGCTTTCGTGTAATGTCTAGCACCTAAAAGCAATTCTGGTGCTCTATACCAAAATGTCACTACGACTGGATCCAAGTCTGCAAGAGGCTTTAAGGGGGCATTGAATAATCTAGCAAAACCCATGTCTGCAATTTTTACACGTCCCCTTTCATTTCCTTCTCCCATTACTAAGATATTTGCTGGTTTCTAAATTATAATATATCAAGTTAATCATACATAAAATATTACACATATATGTATAGTGTTTGCAAATAATAATAAATTACCAAGTCTCTGTGAAGCACCCAATTGGAATGTAAATAATGAATACCATCTAGAATTTGATATAATAAAGATTTTACCATACCCTTTGGTACCATAACAGGTTTTTTATTAGCCTTTGCTGCTCTATGAAACTTTATTATATGCTATGGATTAAAATAAGAAGCTATTAATATTCTACAAGATAGTAAGTACTGTTTAATAAAATAGCTGTATTATTAGGAAGTATTTGTAATAAACATGAACATACCCATAAATCATGTTCAGCAAAATCAAATAGTAACCATACTTTGCGATCAATGTGTGATAGAAAAACTCTAATTAACGTAATCACATTTACATGTTTTAGTTCCCTAAGTAACTGTAGAAAGGAGCATATCAAAATATTTGTAGTAAAATTATTATTACTACATATAATGCTGTACATATAGAAGAAAGGATCAATACTTACTGCAATTTCTCGACATGCAGACATTGAAAGACCTGTACCTTCAATCTGCTTTAGGCCAAAATCCTTTGTGTCTGGCCGAGATTTTAATTCGCTATCTGGTACTCTATTCAAATATCAAGTATATACGCATTATAATCAGAGAAAGTGAAAAGGATAAAATGAAAAGAATTCACACCTTGTATAAATATTTTATGTAATGTACTTAATGTCTAGAGTAATTAAAATAAATCAGTGTATATTATATGTAGATAATTCTAGAAACCGTACAAAACATGTATAGGAATTAGTTTTATTTAAACATTGAAGTAAAAGCTACAATCTTCTAATAACAAAAAGATATTTCCTATAAATTTATACAATTTATGAAAAATTGAAGATTATTCTTATTCATGTAAAATATAATAGTATTAAATGCTACGCAATCTTCTATGTTAGGTTAGAAACACTAACCCTTCCTTTCTGCGAGCTTTATATACATGCCCATAAGTTCCTCTTCCAACTTTACATCCTTCGAATTCAAAAAGATCTTCGACTTTCGTTCGATCTGTATCAGTTTTTAGTTTAAATTCATAATCCATGATTCTTAGTATTGTTAGGACGATTATCAACTATAAACAAACATTTTAAATGTGTACGTAGATAGACAAAGAGAGCGATCAACCTTTGCATATACTACCTTGATCAGTTCATTAGACTATTTACCATGAATACAATTGTACATGAATACGTCCTCTGGTGGCAGTATATTCTTTTATAGTAGAAATCCACATTATAGTCAGTAGATTAATAAATGATCAATTTGTACTTGCAACATATTAAAAACTAAGTAAACTACTTGTACTTAAATGGATTTTTTAAAAATATTATACAATACAATTAGAAATGCCGTATAATATAAAAAAGGACTACTTACAGATATAGATAACTCGTATTATTCTCTTTCGTGTATGTGTGAAAACTGGTGAAAACAAGCCTTGTTTGGTACAGTTGAGACGACATGAGTATGAGGATTACTGTTGTTGGTATTAAGTTATCGATAGAAATTAATAATTCGTTATAATTTATAATACTAAAATGCCTGCAACCGCTTTACACAAATTTATAACGTTGATGGGACTATTGTCAATATTACATACAGCATATTCAGCTGCCCAACGTACGTACTGCAGTTATAATTAAGAATTTTTTGATCGAATTACCTTTCCTTAATATGTCTTAGGTTAAGTTGTTTGTATCTTAAATTGTCTTTGTGCAATGCAATTCACAGATCGTTCGTATTTACGGATAACTGAACAGGAATTCATTACCTTACCAATTGATGTATGTATAAAATTAGATTTACAAATCCTGGCATATAAAAAGTATGGTGATACGTTTTTATTACAGATTTTAATACAAGGCATTATCAGTTTATTTATGGTTATGTATGGAGTAATGTATATTGCCGGTGATTTTAAGGAAATTCGAGCAGTGGTTGATTTAGAAAACAAATCGTGGGAAACATTAAGAAATCTTCCATCATTTCAAATATTCAGTCATCGTGGAAGATCTTTATCTTCTTAACACATACAGTGAATCTTATGTTTTTATTATTTATTTTTGGGGGAGGCACAATAATATCGTCATTCAATAAGTAGTATATTGTAATGTACGGAATTGTGTAATTTAAGTAATTATTTATTATTTGATCATAATTTTATTACATGTATAACAAATACAAAAAGATATTTGTGGTAATATAGTATGAATTTTGAATCACATATTAAAATGTGTGAATGTACATATTGTTTCTAATAGATGTAACAATAGAATACAAATGAAATAAATATTAAAACTTTCTGTTTTCTTATTCATGTATTTTATATTTATTTTATGCAAAATACCAATGAACGAAGAATAAATGTAATTTCATGTAAAGATATCACTTCTTTTGCTTCTTCTTTTCAGCTTCTGCTTCTTTTTCTCTCTCAATTTCAGTAACATATTCTCCAATGGTATCTAAATCTAGCATCTACAGCATAAAAAATATGTGAAATGAATCGTTCAAGGAAAAGATAGAAAATAAGAGTCGTAAACTTTATATACCTGTAGAGGTTGACCGCGTCGCATTACGGCGATTTCTAAATTTTTTCTTCCTGATTGTACAACTTCTAGTAAAGCTCTAATAGCCAATTTTATCGTTCCTTTTTCTGTCGCTACTTCTTCTGGTGTATAATATTTTTGTAAAAATTCATGAACTGTTTTAGCATTTCGACCTGTTGCGTTTGCCTTTAAAAAGAAATTAATATTTTTTCTTTTTTCTTTTGCAATTAACAAGAATAGTCTTTATGCAGATGACATACCTTCCACTCATAATAAATGCCTGAGGGTTCTGTTTGATACAGGTGTGGAACACCATCATAATCAAAACCAGCTAACAGACATGATATTCCAAATGGTCTTCTACCATTACTTTGTGTATATTTCTGTTTCAAACCTAAGAGCAATGATCAAGTTATTCGTCTTATAAGCATAGACATAATTGAAATGTAACAAGTAAAATATGTTTATTTACCTGCAATGTACCTAGTTATATATTCCAATGTAACTGGATCTTCTACAGTTAATCTGTGACTCTGACACTCAACTTGTGCTCGATTAATTAGTACTCTTGCATCTGCTGTCAAGCCTTAGAACATAAAACAAGATATACATTAAAATATAGTATGTCTGTAGATCATACTACAAATATTTAAAAGATCTATCTATAAACGAACCTGCAAATGCCATTACAACATGTTCATCTAAGAGACATATCTTACGAACTGTCCGTTCTTCTTGAAGTTTTGCAATGGACTTCTTTTCAACACCTAAAACGACTACGTCGTTACCACGAACGCCAACCTGATATAAATCAATTAAAAATATTTTCCTTTTACATAGATATACATTACAAAGCATAAAGACATACATCATACATATGAAAAGTATTTCAATTTACTTTAAATTCAATTTATTAACTATACATATTTAAACGTACTTAAATATTATTACGCAAAATTTCATATAGAGAGAAAGATATACTTAATGCAAAAGATATATAGAAAGTTGAACAATTTAACCGCAAACATAAAAGAGGTTAGACAAAATATATCACCGTACCGCAGAAGAACCTTTTCTCACGGCTTCTTGTGCATATTCCACTTGTAGCAAATGCCCATCTGGTGAAAATACCGTGATAGCTCTATCGTACCTTGCTGTCATTATTTCAAACTTTACAAAAATGCACTTCACTTACTTCGTCCACGAAATGACTTCGCCGTTTTTCGAACTGATCGCTACATTCGCTACTCATTCAGAGGCTTGATTCCATTTCTTACCGATAGAGGGTAATACAGCGGAACGTATTTCTCTCGACAATAGGAATAACGGATTGAAATAGGGAGGATGCGGGGTTGAAGTCATTTTCGGGGAAAAGGGAACAACGGTCACGTGGTACTTTGCTGCCGTATTGGCGATTGGTTATGATCACGCAAGCGCAATCTTATTCTTATCGAGTAAAAGTGAGTTAGGTGAATTGACATATTCATCTAATAATGTCATAACAGTTTGACATATATGTGAAAGAACTATTAGAAATACGTTATGCAAAAGTAGCAGTACATATATGGGTAAGAAATTTCCAGTTACCGGCCTAACTAATGAACTTCTAAGCAATTTTATTGGGGGTGAATTATTTTCGAAGTTAGAAAGTCATATGTCTAAGCAAAGCACGCTTGACAGTGATATTTAGATTATATCGCAAAACAAGCCATTAATACCTCAACGAATATACGACACATCAATGTAAGCGACGCATCAATGAGTATCAAGCGTTGCGTCAATAAATGTAATTGATGATAAAATCAATAAAAAAGAATTCTATTTAAAAATTATTGACGATGTATCTTAATCTCCTTATGCTATTGATATTGACGATTTAATTTATATAATTGCACAATTTATCGAAGTTTCGATATTTAGGTAATTAGATTAACATTTAATCGCTCGGTGATAAGTTATATGGTGTTGAAAAATTCGCTGAATCATGTTGAATATGAATCACAATGCTTTGTTATGTGCAGAAAAATGAAAGATAATCTTCTAGTTATCTCTATTTCTATATAATCTCATTAAATAATAATTTATTGAATTTATTGTATAGTTGTCTATGCTCATGGTAGTTGCAAAATTAGATACCAAACAAAAACAATAAAGATATTTAATATTTATAAAATTCTTACGTCTCGATGATATGCATTTATAGAACACCATTAACATGTCAGTACACTGATATATAAAAAAAACACTTTGTATCTCTGTTCTACGGAGAATGTTCTATCTTATATGTATAATTGTAAACTAAAAGTCTCATTTTGAAATTTCGCGCATTCAGCTAAAACCAATCAGCAATGCGGCACCAAAGTACCACGTGATCGTGTTTCCCGCTCCCCACTGCAAATAACTTCACTCTCCTCGCCTAAAGTCTAAAGTAGTGGTTTACGCTTCATTCCGTTATTGCTATGTCCATGATCATTTTCTACCAGTTTTTACATACATATATCGATAGTGACATAACACATTTGCATAACACATTGTTTGTTATTGCTTGTTTTTCCAAAAATGTAAGAAATAACTTACATTTGCTTTCAAGAAAAAAAAAAAAAAATATTGCAATCAATACATAACTGTCGCTCGCTTAACACGTAGAATTACGACCCTGTCTTTTTATTAAGAAAAACTTACGATAAATAATATCATGTCGCGTCCTTGTAAAAACCGCCAAGTTATCGTTTCTAGATTTTTAAAAACTTATCAAATGAGAAGAGCAGTATGCATGTATCTACTGCTGTAATGAGTTGCGTTCTTAGAAAACCATCATATGTTGGAGAACAAATGAAAAAGGTATGTACGCGGTATCGAGAAAGATACAATAAATGAACCAAATTTTTTAAAAATAACACCAGCGTTCCAAAGGTAATGCAACAGGTATTAAAGAAAGATTATAATATTAATTAATGAAACGTTTTGTCGTTTGGCGTACTGTATATTAAAAAAGATATTAACAACTTTGGAGGCTTCTTAAACAAAATAAATTTTTAAGATAGATTTTTAAATAAAATAGTAGGATACTACTTTGCGAATGTATTGGTAGTAGTGGGGATGAATAAATAGAATCTGTATCATGCTAGTACAAAAGGCGACGATCGGCTTGGTGAAACGTTCAGTCAAGGTTGAGAGCTCTCTTATGCTGTGTTTGTTCACGTAATATGATCGGGTTGGTAAAATATTTATTATTTTTGACACTTCATTTATTATCCCTGTCTAACGATTTCTTTTTGGTAAAATCTTTTTTACGCAAATGTCCGTTAACTATTGTGCGAAATCGGTGTCAGAGTTTTAACATTTGTCCTCGATGGAAGTTACTCGTGCACCTATGTGTGTAGTCCTTAGATCGTTTTTAACACGGAGGAGTTGCTTCGGTGAAAACTGACAGGATTTAATTTAATAAAGGCAACTGACTGAATTTAATTTTTTAGAGCTTTGACAAATTAAAAAAATCATTCTCAAGTGTTATTCATTTCGAATGTTTATCTTAAATGATTATATAGTGATGTTCTTTGCACATTACATGGTGTACGTGAGAATTAGTATGTATTACTGTACGCAAGTTTTATGCAATGGATCATAAAAATGAAGCAATTACGCGAAATATGTGAGTTTTAGATAATATTTACATTTCTTATCGAAGTACTATCAGATACGATGCGGCCGTATTATATTTCGTTAATTTTTTAAATAATTTTACATTTTCAAACTTTGTTCTGTCATCGTTAAAGTAGTTGAAGGAAACAAGTTACAATATACTATACATATAATACACATATTATGTATATATATATATATATATATAGATGCAATCGTATTACATACATGTATGTATGTATCAATAATATAATATATATAGTGTCTTTATATTTAATAATTATAAATAATTATATTTTATAATTATTTAATAATATAGTGTCTTTTTATTTTTACACTCGATAATATGGAAAAATAAAATAAAATTTTTGATTAATCGGATTTCATATTGTATTTCCTTTACTTCTGTTATTACCGAACAGATAACGCGAAATAATTGATATCATTTGTTGATATTCAACGTAAAAAGGAGGCAATCACAGATGTTTTAATTATCTTTACGAAGTTCGTTATTATAAAAGGGTATATATACATGCATATAATCACTCGATAACATTTTTAAGTACGTAAAGATATTTCTACATAAGACGAATTTCATTTTGCTGATTCGATCGAAACGGTCGATATCAACACTCGAAGTAATCGTGCATCCTTCTTCCGCGTATTTAAAATAAGAGACAAACGCAATCTGTTTCTATTCAGATTCGAAGATAAAGGCGAATTTATTAGAACCAATAAAAATGTTGTTATCATCGAAATATTTTCTTTCCGAATTATTTTGGAAGATTAAGAAAACAATTCCTTTTCGTGCAGACTAAGCAGAAAGAGGGCTGTAATACTTGGGGTGAGCATCGCTGTAGTTCTAACTGTAATACTAACGATAATAATCGTTTTACTCGTTACTGGTACAGAAAATAAGAATTCAGAATACACAGGCGGTACTTCGTATTTCGGAATATATACAAAGGTAAAGTATGATGTAAGATAAACTTTTTCATTTGCTTACTTACTAAAGTGTCGCTCGATTTACATACTTTCGTTCGGAGAAAGGAACGTCAATTATTACATTTACGATCGCGATCGAAGCGACTCTTACGTTGATCTGAACTCATGTTTTCTGTTTGCAAGGGCGCGGTATCTACGAACGGACAAGAATGCGCTCAGATAGGTGCCGGTATGTTAATGAGAGGTGGTTCGGCTGTCGATGCGGCTATAGCATCCCTGTTGTGCGAGGGCGTTGCATCATTACATAGGTAAATTAAACTTGGATTATACATGTACGCATGATCTTTAGTTTTCGAACTCCCGTCTTATAACGTTGCATTCTTCGATGAATCGAAGCATGGGGCTGGGCGGTGGATTTTTAATGACCATTTGGGACTCTACTACCAAAACTGCCAATTATCTGGATGCGCGGGAAACTGCTCCATCTGACGCGCACGAGGATATGTTTCAAAGCAACCCTGATTTAGCGCTGTTCGGTAAGCTGTCTGATCTTTTTATTACATATCGTTGTTACTTGCAAACATAGTGTAGATATATTAATCTGATCGTGTAAACGAAAAAGGTGGATTAGCAATAGCTGTGCCGGGCGAACTACTCGGATATTGGGAAGCTCATCAAAAATACGGAAAACTGCCATGGCCCGATTTATTTGAGCCTACTATTTCTTTGTGCGCCACTGGATCTCTCGTAACTAAATACCTGGCCTCGTATTTGACGAGTAAAGAGCCGTTAATAAGAGCAGAAAAGTCTTTGGCGGAAATCCTCATAAATCCTATTACCAATTCAACATGGAAGGTGTCACATTTGTCACGCTTGTTTTTCTTTCATAGTCTCCGATTAAAACATTGGTCGTCATAAAATTTCGCTTCTTTTAGGTAAATGATAGAATAAAGAGGCCGCGTTTGGCAGAGACGTTAAAGTTGATCGCAAGTCATGGACCCCATATATTTTATAACGGAACTATAGCTGATAGCTTAGTCGAAGAAATCAAAACTTTCAACGGTATCATTAAAAAGGAAGATCTGCAAAAGTACAGGTTTGTTTGGACCCTCAATGTACATGCTTAGTGGGGGAAAATTGGCAATGAATTTGTGAATGATATGCTTATTATAGAGTAAAATGGATGAAACCGATAAAATCAACGATCGGGAATTTAACGATGTATACCGCACCACCACCGGGTTCAGGTGCGATTCTAGCTTTTATTATGAATGTTCTTCACGGCATGGTTCCTCACCACGACAACAAAATTATGTGGCAAATTATAGTCGAAACGTTTAAATGGGCTTACGCGAAGAGAAGCGAATTGGCTGATCCTGAATTCGTCGATATCAGTGAGTTGGCAGTTTACATTATCTAATTATCAGCCGCAATAATCATACGTAATGAAGAGCAATTGTATTTTATGATATACCATCAGAACTTTATTTTAAATCGTTTTAGATAAGAAGATGCGATAAGCGTAAATTTGGAATCAAATGTCTCGGAATTAATAAACATACGATATTTGAAATGAGATATTTTCGTTGAAAAGTTTAAAATCTTATCATTAACATCCGAGAACATTCCTATGTTTCTTCTTTATTTTACATAAGCAATAATCCTTTCAGCTTCCGTGCTTGATAATCTGACATCCATCGACTATGCCAACAGTATTCGAAATAAAATTACAATTAATAAAACAAACAATGATCCGAAATATTATGGTGCTGTTATGAGCACACCAGAGGATTCAGGGACATCTCACGTTTCTGTCTTAGCTCCAGACGGATCGGCTGTATCAGTCACATCCACGATAAATCAAGTGTATGTTGATTTTGTAAGCTCTCTACTTTTAAATGCAATTTTCAAAAGCACACCTACGCCTATGAATAGGATAAAAGACGTATCTTTTAATTCTCTATATCAATTCGATAGCTTTGGCGCGATGAGACGTTCAAGATCGACAGGGATAATTTTTAACGATGAAATGGACGATTTTAGTTCTCCAAATATAACTAATGGTTTCGACGTACCACCTTCGCCAGCGAATTTCATTAGGCCTGGAAAAAGACCTATGAGCTCTATGAGTCCAACCATCGTTGTATGTGTATTTTATGAATTAAGAGATAAATATCGAGTATTCCCATCTTATTGTTTCTCTTTCTTGTTCGTAAAGGTAGACAATAGTGGAGAAGTTCGTCTAGTAATTGGTGCTGCAGGCGGAACTAAAATCACCTCTGCAGTTGCAATAGCAATGGTATTAAATCTTTGGTCAGGATATAACGTAAAACAAGCTGTTGATACGCTTAGAATTCATCATCAGGTAAAGTTCAACGTCAATTCGTCATTCGATATTGCGCATTTCCAACTATCAATAACGCTTTTTATGAAACTCCAGCTCTTACCAATGGTTGTTCAAAATGAAAAAGGATTTTCTCCGGACGTGTTAAATTATTTATCTAGCATTGGACACAATGTTTCAACTTACTCAGGAATTGGAAGTGCAATTACAGCTATATCCAAACAAAACGGAGAAATAATTGCTAGCTCAGACTTTCGCAGGGAAGGAAGAACTGCTGGCTTTTAAATGATTATTTGTGGTAGAATATTCATTGATGAATAAATGCGAGCACACACACACATACACACACATGTGCCTACGCGCTTACAGTAAGTTAGAGATAACGAATAACAGAAAAATGTTTCAGTATGATTATACAGAAATATCTTTACCAAGCTCTCCTTTTCTGTCATATAGTATCTCAAAAAGTATCGGTAAACTACATATAACGCAAAAATGTTTAATATTTGTGACGAAATAAATGTTTAATTGACCTTTTTAAGATTCTCAACAGATATAAGCATCAGATATATGTTATATAAAAAATAACATAAATTTTATTAGATACTTGAAAATCACAGGCGTACATTTAATGACGCTAATTTTTACATATTTTTAAAGAACGTAACAGGCCCCATATAAAATAATAATTTATTTTAAAAAATGTACATGTATCGTTCATTAATTTACATTAGTTACATTAATTTACATTAAATAATACTACGAACTACCACTATCACTTTCTGAGAGTTCAGCTTTTTCCTTTACTTTTCTTACACAACGTCTTATCTTTTTCGTCTTGTATAATCCTTGTTTCGACTTTCGAATTACTTCGATCGCGTGTAATTTTTTTTTTAAGGCATTTGCTTTATCACTTTCTCTTTGTGGTATGTATTCATCAACATTTTTCTCGTTACAAGCAGAAACGGTAAAAACTTTAGGTTTAGTATTATCAACTAAAGCTCGTTCATTTTTCAACTCTCCTCTTTTTTTTCGATTTTCAACCAAAGATCTCTTTTTCTTTATTGATTGTTGCGTGCTTTCTACACTTATGGAATCTTCCTTAGTTTCATTGCTTAATTTTTGCACTGCCTTCTGAACTCGTTTACTTAAATTCATTTCAATTGATTTCGGAATAGTTTGTAATTTAAAATACGCATTTATTTTCTGTTGACTTTGTTTTTCTTGTAATCTTTTCAATACCGGTTCGATAATTTTATTATACTTATTTTTATCCCAACCAAATTTTTGTTTTACGTAATCGGCTAGAAGTATAATATTAGGTTTACCCCACGTGAAAGTCTCTTTTGATTCATCCACTTTAGGCGAAAGATACGCTTGTACAACAGCTTGACTCGGGAAACCTGTACGTAAAACAACAATGTATCATATGAACTGTGTATAACAATAAAGGATATCATATACTTGTACCTTTTTGAATTTGTAAATTCTGTAATTTGGTTCGCAAATTCGTTTTTCCAGGACCAGCGGTTTTACCATTTTCGATCCAAGAAGAAAAGTTTGTTAAACCTTGCAATAAATCGTCGCCTTCTGAAGGGAATGCTGCTAATATTTCTAACGCAGTAACAGGTCCAATACCAGTTAAACCTGTTGTATAATCGCTACCAACCAAGAGAGCAAGCCGTATCATTTCGTTTCGCGTTAATTCTAAGAAGGAGATAAATATTTTATAATTTGTACACGGATGCGTTTCTTTTTGTATTGAAAGTACAATAGGCTTACTGAAATAGTGTTGTATATCACAGGATCGAAATTCAAGAACCTTTTTATTATTATCAAAAAAATTTTTGTAAACGCATTGTCCACCAAATAACCAAATATCTGAATCATCTGTAATCGTACCATCGATGAGATGAATTTGTTCCAAGTATGCGCATTGCGCCTCTGCTTCCATAGGTGCTATAATATATGGTATTCCGAATAATCGTAATAGTTCCTACAAATAAATAATTTCATTGATGTTATGTTAAATAAATAACAGTGCTAAGAATTTATCAAATTTACATCGTGATACCTGTGCTTCGATTCGTATTTGGTCAGAAATATCGATACCTTGTCTTTCTAATTTACCAATATTTGCCATTAGTTCTGTTTGTTTGTCCTCTAATTGTGTCTGCAATTATACTAAAATATACTAGATATTCCTAAACTATTTCCGTGTATCCATTACCCGTATGTGTATATCTAATCTGATGTATGTACGTACTTGTAACGATAACAATTCCTCTTCGTTCATAGGTATAGGGCTTATTCTTTTTGTATAGTCAGTCAGCATGTTAACATTTGTATTGTCTTTGATATTTGCAGCTTCTACATTATCCTTTATAGAATTGGTTAAATTTTCGATGCTACCTTTCATTTGATTTTCTTCTAATGGTACATTTGTGTTTAAAGTATTCGGGTCGATATCGATAGTGGTCTGCGCATTAAGATTATCAATTTCTTTTAAATTAAGCAGCTGTTTATCTTTAATTTGATCTTTTTTTGAATCTACTGTTTCTTTGAGAGTGCGTTCGTTTCTTGATATTTCTTGATCATAATGAAATATTTCCGCCGATTGTGTAGGATGTATATCTGTATTGATCTCGCTATTGTGTGTTTCAAATACGTCGGCAAACATATCATCCACTACTTTTTCATCAGATCTAAATGTTATTTGGATATCTTGTGGAATATATTTATTAGTAGTAGTACCTATATCTGGTATCGGTATATCTTCTATTTCTATGAAATCGTCCGAGTCTGACATTGAGTCTATTGAATTAACTGTTACTACATTTTTTGATTCAACTTGCGCTTTATCTGAAATGTTTGCCATTCTAGTAGGAGAGATATTAATGTTTGTCTCAGTATTTGATTCAGCTAATTCCGGCTTCGATACATCGATTGATTTTATAGTATTTGTGTAATTATGTTTCGTATCTTCTTTGCCGTCCTCAGATATTGAAGAATGCTTCGTATTTAATGAATTATTTTTACTTTCACAAGGCTGTATTGTTTTAAATGAATCGATTTGTTGTGATATTCTTGACATATTTTCGACATCTCTGTGAGTTTCTCTGTTATTTTGCTCAAGAAGGGTAAGGATCTGTTTTTCCGTTAATCCACTATATTCTAACATATACGTTAATGCAGGATTCGTAATGTTTTGTTTGAAATATTCTTTTGGTAATACTCGCGACTCATTGGATTCTACTTCCGATTCTATATCGCTATCTGTTTCCCACCTAAATTTAAAATTATTCATATCTGTTATAGCAGTGTCACTGTCACAATCATCATCAAGTTCATATTCATTTATGTCATCACAGATTTTTGTATCTTTACTGGGTCCAGCAGTGGCTTCATCCATTCTATTTTCGTGCTGTATGCTCTCGCTATCTGAATTAACATCATCGTTGTCTTTTAGATACGCATTTTTATCTACAATATAAAGCATAAAGAATTAAGAAATGATCAGTTTCGGCTTGTATAGTAGAAAGCTATTACGTACCACTAATATATATTAATCTAGTTGTATTGTCCGCAGCGATACGATAAGTATAATTTTGAACGTTCGTCGGTATTCCTTGTTCTTTTAATAATTTATCTAGCTCGTCCAACGTAAGCGTTTTTCCACCCATTTCTTTCTCTGCAGATTCTAAACTTTGTTGTACTAATCGACGTTTTAATAAACGTTTCATTTGGAAACCAGAAAATTCATTTGATTCCTAAATAAAAACATGTTTCAGATAAACGACAAAATTAAATATTTATACATATAATCCTCAAAATGAGCATGTACTTCAGGCATTTCATGCAAACGGCCCCATGAACTTTGTTTTCTTGTTTCTTTGAGATCTGTTAGAATTTCATAACGCACATCAGCTGGTAAAGTTTTAAATTCGGCGCTAGTTACATCTACGCTATGAATATTGCCACTCCATTTTGTTTGCTTTTTTGGACTTGGTTCATCAGATGAATCAGAATTACAATCATCACTATGACTTGATTCTGCTTTACTAGTGCTTGGCATATTTGGCAATTTGTACATATCATTCACAGTTTGCTTATTTTGCAAATTTATAACTACTTCAGAAGAGCCATTCGTAGTAACTTGTTTCTCTGTATTAAGAACCGCCTTTATTGTAGAGTGCTTTATCAAATTATTTATTAATTCTGTCCTCATCTGTTGGGCTTTATTCTTGGCCATAGATTTCTGTTTCCTGCGCAAAGCCTGTGAACACAAAAGAATAAGAACCTCTTTTCTCACTACCTGGTTCCCACAGCAAACTAATTATGTACAGACAATATTATAATCAAGATAAAAGTACAGTTTCATTAAACATGCATGCAACGTACCTAATATTAGGACGTATAATAGTTTAGACAATTAGAAAGTTAAACGAAACCAGCTAAATTATATTATATAAAGATCTATAGTTGATATTTTAGTTATAAAGTACACATTCTTAAAGTTTATACTTTAAAAAATGAAAGTGTAATAAAAAATATATTTACAATTGTGTTCTTCTTAAGCATTGGCACACCTCCATCAAAAACGAAAACTGGTTTAATTTTATAATACAATAGTTTGCATATTCTATGAAATAAGCCAATAAGATGAGCATTAGGTTTAGGATTACCAAAGCGGTCCTGATACCCTTGTAGCACTTGATGTATCCAGATTGATATATCTAAAAAATCACAAAATTTTATTGTTTATATGAAGATAATTGATTTGCAAATAAATTTATGTGCAATTATTAACGTAATAAATGTAAAAATACAAATTTTTAGGATGTACCAATAGCTAAGATCTTTCCTTCTAATGTTTCCAGGGATACTTGTTTTCCTGTTGCATCAAGTAAACGCCAAAGACCATAAACACCCATTATTACAACTTAACAAGTCTCTAAAAAGTAATACATTTAATGACTTTAATAGACACCTTTTACTACAATGCATCATAGTATATTTTATAATTTACCATGCAAAATTGTATGTATATCGAAAGATATAATAAGAGCATAAGGACCAAATATATTTTTAACAATTTATAACCTAAACTCTAAATACGTTATGAAAATATAGGAGGATAAAAAATAACATGAAAATATTTATTATTTGTAAAAAATAAATTTGCGTGCGTATATTTTACATACACACGTACATACGTGTATTTATATTAATGTTAAAACATTAAATCATATATTTTTAATATGATATTAGTATCTTGACGCGCAAAACTTATTCTTACAGACATCGCACTGGTGTCAGCTGATTACAAAAACAATGTGCTTATATATACTTACACATTAGACGCACATTTAGATCGTATGGTGTAATATGTTTAAAAAAAATAAGCAGAGATTGTCAGAATTGTATATTTTAATCATATTATTATCGTGAGAAAATTGGTAATTCACCAGATTTTCTGAATAGCATTAATGGTATTTTATTTTCATCGTATTATTATGTATTTACCAACTCCTTACATTCACGCTTTAAAGATAAGAGATGTAATCTTGCCGAATTATTTGTTCATATATTAAAATTATGAAATTTGCTCATACAAGTTTGATGCATAAAATAGAAGATATTGTATTAATATAAACATATTATAGTTTTGAAATATGTGAGTTTAATAACAAAATAAAGTTTTTCATTGAAGGAAATGGCAAAATTTTCGAAAAATGTTTATGTATACACAGAAAATAAGTGTCATATTTGTAATACGCAAAAACTAATCTTGTGTAACATACGTTTTCATCGATAACGTTCGCCGGTCTAAAATTCATGTAAATTTTTTAGCCGTCCAAGAACTCGACTTTCGATGGAATAAAAGGTGAGCTTATATAGAACGTTAATTTGTCTATCCACGCGCACTCGTCCTATATTACGCAGTACCAGGCTATTGGCCGTTCGTGTGATTCGAATACAAGTACTCGTAACGTAATATGTGAAATACAGTAGTGTGTAACTCGTCTAGTCCATGGGTATATACACACTTGCAGACATGATGTATATATCGTATCGTCATCATGAGAGAAGTGAAGTGAGGTAGAGGCCACCCACTCTTTCCCACAGCAGGTTTTTCCCACGCCCCCCAGGGTAACCCCAACATCCTTTTGCGGCAGCAATTCCACGGTATCTATGGAGTAGAGGGGAGCAGCTCACGTCAGGTGGGGAACAAGAGGGGAAACTGGAGGCGCTTGGGTCGACCAGGCCATTGTACAACAGTAAAACAATAGAATCAGCAGCTCAGTAACGTAACTATTCAAACCCCTAAAAATTCTTACGCTTTCATACCGATTTTATAAGTATTAACGTGTGTGACCGTTATCAATATTTCTTACACAACTTAAAAATTATATAATACTTCCTATTCGAAGATATAACGTATAATTTTATAAAATATTTTGGTAAATTGTAATAGAACGGTATATCTAATTGTGTCTTTTTCTTTCGTTATTCGGTACTTCTTTGAAAATTTCCATCTTAAAGATTTTCGGTTTATACTCGGTATTAGACGATAAAAGAAGAAGGAAATGATTGAAATATTTATACGAATGGCAGTGATCGGTTTTATATCGAGAGGTTCATGGATCCCTCTATAAATACGTACCTGTTAGAGCCACTTACGCGGGTAGTAATAACTCTACGTTGTCGTTTCGAACTTAGTTACTCGGCGAACACCGTCCGGGTAGGTTGTATATTTTCTAGTAAAATTGTCGAGATATGTGTTTATCAGTCGCTATTAGCCTGAAAGTGACAAGACTGCAGAAAACCTAACTATAAGAAGGAAACCACAGAACGTATTCAAACAGTGTTTCGAAACAGTATGTTTGTATTTTGGATTTAAAGTGGCGCGCGCGCGGCTAAATCATTTCTAAGGGTTGGTAAGACTGTTCGGAAAATTCGGAAAGTGAACAGGTGTTTTTTGAATGGATTAGGGAGAATAGGTGACGAGGACGCAAAAGGATTTGCGAATGTTGAAGAATCAAGGAACAGTGTGACATTTGTGAATAACCGATCATTTTAAAAAATGCACTGGGATTTATGTTTCCATTGAACATATTACGAAAAATGAGGTGAGCCCCCAAAACGTAACCTGTTTTTGTTCGGTGTAATCTTTGCATCAAGAAGGTAAATAGAAGATATTTTTAGTAGTTTAATAAATCTTTATTAAAACAACTGTACAAGCTTGTTACTTTCAACATTTATCAATCTATCTATGAAATTAAAACAATCTACAATGTTCAGTTTCTATTATTATGGAATGTAAATTCTTCATATTCAGAAAGTATCTTTTAGCAAGAATATCTTTTTCTTCTTATAACGTTATATATAATTTTATATCTATAAACGTTACAACACGCATAAAGTTTAGATCAGTTTGTTATTTATGTGCTAATATAAGTTCTGTTATTACAATGTACTGCAATACATAAAGTTTAGTTCGTTGATTTCACGCAGAAGAATGTGTTTGTAATTCTATTCATGATGCATTTAATTAAGAGTTGTGAGTATATGTAGCTTGTGTCAGACAATTGGTATCACAAATTTTATTAGGAAATACAAGCTTTTTGCTTTTCCTAGAATATTATTTTGTTGGTTCTTTGTAAAATGCACAGTAATATGTAACATGGATGAGCAATATTGTACTTTGTAACCGATACTGTGTTTGAAAATTAAGAAGATTTAGAGAAGTTACCTTAGCATATGTAAAATTAATCAGAGAACATCTTTATACTTACAAGTACATGGATATGATTGTATAGACACGACGAACAAGGGTGATTTAATTCATGCAGGAAAAATGAGCTCAGCTTGGTTCCCACAGTATATATGTACATTTCCTCTTTCCTGTACTAAGACTAGCAATTCTTAGGAGCTCGTTTAAAGAAAGATACCTTACGTTAATTATATCTTGCATCGAGAAAAACAAAAATCTTTCCCACACTTTAGTTTTACACGAATAGAATCCTATGCATCTATGTCTATTCAAAGATATATAGTTAGAAAGACAACTGTTTTTTACAATTAGGGTAATACGTATAGATTTGGATGTCTGCAATAAGAAATTATGATCCTATTTATGTATATTTATTTCAATTTGATTTAATGATATATTTGTGTCTCTCTAATATCTACTTGACAAGAGAATATTTGAAAAAATAAGAACGATATTGAGTGTGAAAAACAATATTGGTTATAATTGGCCATGATGAAATGTATTTCAGGTAAAGAGGCAGTGGCAATTATGACATGCATAGATGACAAGGATAGTCTGCAGCAACCTAACAACTCTGTTGTATAGTCGAGAGAATCGAAGCGAAGATTAAATATGCCACACCAGTTTGGTTTGCCGACGATGGCACATGGAATGCAATCTCCTCCTTCACCGACTTCGGTCATGTCGGTTTACCCCCGATTTGGATCCGGTGTCTATAGACCGGATCATCAAGATCAAAGGTTGACACGCGAAGCAATGGAACGTTATTTGCGCGATAGAAGCGACATGGTTATTGTAATTCTTCATGCAAAGGTTGCGCAAAAGTCGTACGGCAACGAAAAAAGATTCTTCTGTCCTCCACCGTGTATTTATTTGTTCGGTGATGGGTGGAGAATGCGGCAAGAGCAGATGCTTCGCGAAGGAGAGAGCGAGCAGTCTGCTCAGCTTTGCGCATTTATCGGGATCGGGAATTCCGATCAAGACATGCAACAACTAGATTTGAACAATGGTAAACAGTATTGCGCGGCAAAGACACTTTATATTTCGGATTCGGATAAGAGGAAGCACTTTATGCTCTCGGTGAAAATGTTTTACGGTAGCGGACACGATATCGGTGTGTTTCATAGTAAAAGAATCAAAGTGATCTCGAAGCCGTCGAAGAAGAAACAATCGTTGAAAAACGCCGACTTGTGTATAGCGAGCGGAACAAAAGTTGCGCTGTTTAATCGGTTACGATCTCAAACGGTTAGCACGCGTTATCTTCACGTGGAAAACGGAAATTTTCATGCCAGTTCGACGCAGTGGGGTGCGTTCACCATACACCTGTTGGACGATAATGAGAGCGAATCGGAAGAGTTTCAGGTTCGAGACGGCTACGTACATTACGGCAGTACAGTGAAATTGGTATGTTCGGTAACAGGAATGGCTCTTCCACGTTTAGTAATTCGGAAAGTGGACAAGCAAATGGCCAGTCTAGAGGCGGACGATCCAGTTTCGCAACTGCATAAATGCGCTTTCTATATGAAAGACACGGACCACATGTACCTCTGTTTATCTCAAGAACGTATTATCCAATTTCAAGCTACTCCTTGTCCAAAGGAGGCAAATAAAGAAATGATAAACGACGGTGCCTGTTGGACGATAATCAGCACCGATAAGGCAGAGTATCAATTCTTCGAAGGCATGGGCCCGGTTAGATCGCCGGTAACACCGGTACCGTTGGTCCATAGCTTGCACTTGAACGGTGGCGGGGACGTGGCAATGCTCGAATTGACGGGAGATAATTTTACGCCTAATCTTCAGGTATGGTTCGGTGACGTGGAAGCGGAAACTATGTATAGATGTCAGGAAAGTATGCTTTGCGTGGTACCAGATATATCGCAATTTAGGGGTGAATGGCTCTGGGTGCGGCAACCGACTCAGGTGCCTGTCTCGTTGGTTCGCAACGATGGTATCATTTACGCGACCGGTCTGACGTTTACCTACACTCCAGAACCTGGTCCTCGGCCTCACTGTCCGCCAGCGGACGAAATTATGAGAGCCCCACGCGGCATGCACAATCAACCGAACATGCCACCGGCGATCGCGGACGTACCTTGGAACACCCATCAACCCCCTCAATCGGGTCTCTGATGTTTCCTAGACAATTACAGTGCGCATCACCAAAGTTTACGAGTCAGTGAGACGAACGCTGTTGTTTCCGTTCATTCTTCGAACGATATTCCAGTTGTTTCTATCGATAACAACGAGCCAATCGGCGACGATGTTAACTCAGTGACTACCTACGCAGCGAAAGACCTATTGCTCCGAGTCGACAGTGCGGCAACAAGTTTAGACAATACAAAAAGCAGCACGTAGCAACCATTTCGTTGCATTGCGTTGCGTTGCGTTGTGTCGCATTACGTTGCGTTTTATTGCGTTACGACGCTACGTTGAATATGTACAGTGTACGGTACCGAGAATCGTTTCCCTATGTTCATAAATACGTAGGTACCTAGCTTTAAGTGTTGATACAGAATTACACACAGGGATTAGAATTTATAGCGACCATAGAATTAAGAGCTTTTTACGAATGTGAATATATTTAGCTATTACTTGGTAAAAGGAATATGATGGGGAGGGGAGAACAAACTCGAAAATTTGTTCGCTCATTAAACGACGAAACAAAACACGCTATTAAATCTCTCCGTTGTATTAGATTAGCCATCGAGACTTAACGGCGTAGACCGTACAATTGCATATCGATCACTGGAAGTGGTTGTACATTTCTCATCGATTACTGCAGATTCGTTCTTCGAATGATCAGATATTGTTATCGAAGGAATCTAATATATTTGGTTTAAAATTGACCGAATTTCTACCGCAATTATCGCAATACACATTGTATGTAAAAACGTAGTTTTCAGAATGCTCTTGCTGATACTTTTTACATTTATAAAAATGTAGCATCAAATCATTTTTAAAGGCATTCATCTTTATTTATCGAGAAATACGAATGACTTGCGAATATCGGCCAAGATACGAGCTACATATGCGATGCAAATATTCGAACGACTAATTCATCTTTTACAAACCAATTGAAAATTTCTATCCATCCAGTTTCTTTCTTTTATATCATGAATATTTCAAATGTATTTAATTTACTGTTTTACATAGTATATGCATTAATGCAAAATTGAACATTATAATCGTATTTTTCTCGTGATACGTAATGTACGTAACGTACATTTCAGATGGACTACACGTTAATTTTGTGAAACTTTATGCGCAACTTAGAAATTATTCTAGATTTAATCCAATTGGAGAAAATCGTTAGTATCTTGCCGAAATTGCAATTTGCTATTTCGATTGATTTCGTGCGCTAACCGACTATCGCTGTTTTATTTTACCGACGATTATTTATTTTCATAATTGTTATATAATTTCGTCAATGAAACCTTTGATTGCTTTTTTAACGTAGACGTAAAATATTGTGCACGCTCCCTATTAATCTCACTGATTATCGATATCACGATTTTTCTAACGGAATTCTTGATATCATCCACAGAGAAGACAATATGCTTATTCGCGCGAAAATACGATATGTAACGGTGCATTTTAAATGGATGACACAAAAGAAAAATCTAAATATATACGTTTTTATGTCTCTCTATGTTTTACAATAAATTGGTCAGATTTATATAATAAAGTCTTTACTTCATGACCTACACGTTATTTCCAAATCCCAAGATTCGATAATAGAGACAACTGTACGTACATGACTGTTGCGGCACGAAGCTCAGGTGTACCTTGAAAAAGTAATTGCATTTGGAAAGAATGGGCCAATCGTTTTACATTTCACCGAAATTGTTCGAAATACCAATACGATATTATTGTATGCGAAACGCGATAATATGTTTCGGCCAAAGAAACGAAATTCGTTGATACGAAAACTAAAAATTATTAGCTAGAAACAATTCGTTTTTTGACTCCTCGACTTGGTCGAAGCGATACAGGCTCTTTTCTAGATACCATCGAATATAATTATCTGCAACAGGAAGCGAGATAAAATCGCTTTGAGAATTGTCTTCCTGAAGAGATCCATTGTAAAAGAGGAATGTCGGTATACATGTATACCATGGGAATTTACCCACGATTAAAATTTACACCAAGTACCTGAAGAATACGATTATCTTTATTCACAGTAATAAATTGCGAGTTAATAATAATTACATCCTTATACGTATCAGTGGACGGATAATCATTGAGTAATCATTACAATTCATTACATTGGAAAACTATTTTAAGTTACGTTCAAGCGTTACATTAAGTTAAGTTGCCAATTTTTCAATAACTTTTCGCAGACGTGGAACTGTTTTGGATCATATCCCAATTTGTCAAACTACGTTTGAACCTGAAGTTCTTTCATTGTATTTCTCTCTCACATACACACGCACACTTTCTTTCTCTCACTTACGAATTAAAACAATATTTTACAAAACTATATGAGAATCTTAATTGTAAATAAATCATATACAATCTTTTAAACTAATTACTTGTGTACACGTGCACTATGATTCCCTTTACGCTCTCAGTCGTTGCAACGATTGAACGACAATGGATATAAGAATATAGAGTATATATATATATACATATACACGTACATATGTATGTGTAATACATATATATATTGGATATGTATATAATAAAAAATGTATAAAGAGAACACATGTATGAAACATTTGTTATTGTATGAAGTTTGCTATTGTGCTTATCAATATTCTTTGTGTAAAAAATTGTATTTTTCGCGAGTGTCTATAGTTACAGAAATCATTGTTATATCGAAAAGGATTGCTATTTAAATAAATCTTCTATAAACAACATAGACCGGATCCGTGTCGATCGTTTTTAATCACAATCGTTAAATTACCTGGTATTTCTTCTTTTTTTATATTTCACTTTACCGACTCTCTCATTTCGCGTATGCTTAATTTTACGAATAGCGACCACAAACCGACATGGTCGAGTAGTATCGCTTTTACTTTATCCGTATCGTGCGTTGTTTATTCATATTTGTGAGCATTAACGAAATATATGAAGTTAATAGATCATCCATTTTGTATCCGAGTGAAGTTTCGCACAATAGTTTCGAACCTCTGACTAAATTTCCAATCGTCATATGAAAATAGGTATTACCCGACGACCAATTTGAGATTCTTGTAAATGGATGCGTTACTAGTATATCCTACGAATACAAACGTTCACAGGTAACATTTTTAGGTATAATTTCTAAACAATTATAGATAAGACAAATGTGTTCACTTACTTTCGTTTGTGGATGTATAAGACTTACACCGTGCTTATTTATAGCGATTAACAATAATTCTGGATAATTTGGTTCTGTGCTTTGTTTGACTTCGAAAAAGGCTGAACCAAAGGTTGGCCATCGATAAACTATTTTCAAAAACGTTATTTTGGCATCTTCTGGACTCATACCTACGGAGAAATTTATTTATCTATTTACTTTGCAATTGCATGTAACATATAGAGAAAAAGTAAATAAGTATTGACTGTGCGCTCAAACACGATTGAAACAATATCTTACCAGCATCCTGATTGTATGCTGCTATTATCGATCTCTTCCAATCGTTGGAACTTTGTACCTTTACTAAATCTCCAGGTATAAGTTCTCTTAACATTTGCCTAGGGAAAATCTTACGTTACTACATTGTTCTTCTAAATATAAGCTAGTACGTAACTACGTGCTACAACAGATTATAACGTGTATTCCACTTACGGAATAGCTTGAAGTTCCTGCTTGCTTTCACCAAAACGAACTCTGTACACTAGTGCTGCTAATCTGGATGCTTCTTCCTTGGTACATTTATGGTAACCTATAAGGAGAGATACATATGTAAATAGTGTAATCGTGTAAAATGATCAAGCCGGATAATAATCTACGATACGACAAAATGCTTTAAAAGTGTTGGAACGCAACTTTTACCTCTTAATAATTTAGGAAGCTCCTGGTGAAAGTGGAAAATGAGGTCTGCGTTCCTGTCTTTACCGGGAACGGTGTTGGTCCACAGTTTCTTCATGAAAAATACTTGATACGTAAATTGAGGTGATACACCTAAGCAAAATATATGAAAATCTTATTACGTTTCTTTGTGTTGCATTTATGATTGGCAAAAAATTATAACGAATGTGGTACCATCGCGAGAGGGTCGAGCTTTTCTTATCCAATCCGTCAAATGTCGTACAAAGTCGAAGAAGAAATCCCCTTCTGGAACCGAGATGACTTTATCGGCAATCTTCACAAACAGACTGAATCCTTCTGCAGAGCGTAAGTTCAGTCTTTGCGCTATATTTTGACAAAAATCTTTAGCTCTCGTCGACGAATCCACTTCGAACGCCTGTATATAGAAATAAATTGGAGAATGATCGCCGTAAGTTTGATAACTGTTCTTGAAATGAATAAAATTGAGATAAAATAGTCACTTAAAGCATACGCACTTCGTCCGTGTCGTCAGGAAAGTAAACTTTGTGAAATATTTGCGTCGTTTTGTGCTGTATAGCCTCTACTTCCACTTGGTGTGGAGGATACTTTCGTTGACCGTTACGTAAGGTTTTTTGTAGCCTTTGTAAAGAATCCTGAGATATGGGATGCCGTCTCGTGCGTAAAAACAGAGTCAATTCCTGGCAAAGAACAGAAATACATGTAAATTGAACGAATACATTCACGAATATATTATGTAGATGCGATATTTTACTTTTAAGAGACTTTGGCTGCAAGTGAAGAGACCGGTGGCGAGCCACATCAATTCCCAACCACGTTCTTCGCTCAGTCTATTTCGATTATCGGTTAGTTGTTTCATGATTTGACAATAAATTTCGTCTCGAAGAATTTCGTTTTTCAATGGTCCGTCAAAAATAAGATCCGTGTACTCGTTGCCGATACGCGGTCTCTTCGTTGGCAAATCACCCATGTATTTCAAAATCGCGTTAAAAGCGAAACACGCTTCCTCGGCTAATTCTTCTTTCGATATCAGCTTCTTTAAGAGAGGTTGTTTAATAGGATCTCTGGAATGATGCCACAGTTCGTCGGTGTGTCCGCGTCGCGCTGTTGTTAGGGTCAACGCCTTTGACATAGTCCTCTTTGGCGGTGTTCTGTAACGAGCGTGAAACATCTCTCTATTATAATTCATAACGTGAAAGATTCGTTGCGTATTTACGGACAAGCGTCATTTACCGGAAGTGATCAATAGCGTATTCTAAAAGAGTATGAGGTTTGTCACGGGATTCTACTCCATTTACTTGCTGTGGATATAATTTGCGGCCATTTTCCGTTCCTTCGATGCTGAATAGGGACTAAAAGAGGGATCGATTAACGAGATTCGTTCAATTCATATAAAAGAGAGAATAGATAAAGAGAAAAACAAAGAGGTCGCGCGGAAAAGACACGCGTTAGCCTTACTAAAATATCGTTTGGTGGTTTCGTTAGCGAGGGCAAAACGTATACTGTCTCGGCTGGAAAATCGCCTTTTTCTCCGGTTCTTTCGCAAGTGCCGATGCACCATCCCGAATTAAGTACAGTTTCACCGGTACTCTCGTCCTCCAGAATAATAAGATCCCCCTTTTGAAAGGTCAAGAACGACGAACCTTCGCCTGGTGCTTTGTAATCTTGCAAAGCGATAACATATTTGCTACGTTTCTTCAAACCTTCTAAAAAGTATACCACCAGATCGCGAATGTCTTCGGCGTTAGGGCTTTGAAAAGTGAATTCCTCTCCTCGCACCGTTGACAAGTTGAACGTTTGCGTGAACATTTTATTCGTTCTGAAAGTTACGATAGAATCGAGAGATAAAATAAGAGTGGAAAAGAGACGATCGTAAAGGGTACGTACTTTTGACTAGACACGGTGGTGATTTCGGGAAACGACAATTCGAGAAGTACTTGTTCTTGATCGTCTACGACGTACACTCCGGTCCAATTCACGGCTATGATAACGTCGTTCTTCGGTAAATTCGGCCCGGAATTTCTGTACGCTTCGTAGAAGCGAGAAAAGAGTAATGGCCACTTGAACTTTGCATAACCGACGATATCCTCCTTAACCCGCAAAGCAGGTACCTTTTCCTTTAAATAATAACTCTGCAAGAAGAAAAATCGTTTCGTCATTGTCGTCGATAGAAGACAGTGTATACGGCGAAGTGAAATGCGAGCGCCGAAATAAGTTTCGATCAATTATCGTAATGTAAGTAAGGTCACCTTTTTATATGCCTGTAGAACCAGATGTCCCCATCTGTCGATCGCTTTGTCAATACCGGTCAGGCAATAGTCCGGTATGTAATTTGGCAAAAGAGTGTAAAGTCTGTCGACGTTCATGTCGGTGTGATATTCGATGTAATATTGTTGGGCGGCGATCATCGCTAAATCTTCTTCTTTATCGCAACGATATTCGCCGAATTTTACTCCCCTAACCACCTGTTGATAAATTAAATTTGTAGCGACTTGATCTTCGGTCGGTTCGTGCCAAGGCGCGAATATCTCCTTTCTGAAGAACAACCTCCACGGAGCATTCCGTTCTTGAGCACCTTGTTCCTTGGCGTATTGCTCACACTGCGAGATGGCATCCATCACGTGGTCACCGCCGCTGCCGAGCGACGAGACTTTATCAAACAACGCGATATAAAGAGAAAATCCGAACTGGTCGCGCAACGATATCTTATCGGAGAGCTGATTGCACAGTTCTCTGGCGGTGGTGGCGGAATCAGCGAGCAGCGTTTTAGTGTTACCGTCCATAAACGTGATCGGCAACATAATTGGTTTCTTGGATTTGGTCGCTTGAAGCTCCAACCAGCTTGGCGGTTGGTTTCGCGTACCGTTGTTGAACGTTCTCTTGAGCCGATCCTCGCAGTACGGCGCATATCCGGGTGGTCCCTCCCTGATGAATGCTCGCAAGTAATTGACGAATTTTTCGGACGGAGCGAAACATCCGACGCAGAGCGATAGTAAGATCCAACCGCGAGCGTGCGACGACTTGGATGGGTTGTTGGTCAGTTGTTTGCATATTTGACAGTATATCTCGTCTCTTAATTCCGCACGCAATATTCCATGGCCGATAATGAAATGAAGCTTCTCGAGGTTTGAGGTAGGTCTCGCTTCCAGCCAGGACTGATAACTATCCGCCGTGTATTCGTCCTCTTGTAGTTTCCGTCTGACATCCTCGCCCAATTTGTTTTTTCGTTTCAGCGTTAACGAGACCAACTTGTGTCTTATCGATCGTGGTTTTTGTCTGAGAAACGTTTCCGGATCGACGCCCATCATTTGCGCCTCTTGGAACTCTTTGCTTCGTATAAAATTACGACCAAGAGTCGCTGTGACTTTCGACATGACCGAGGTCGTATCTCTGTCCATCGTGTGAAATCTAGGCTCGGGTAAGTCTCCGGTAAAACGAAGTATCGTGATCCACAGTGCTTGGGCAGCCAGCTGATCTCCTTGCGTGTGCAAAGGCAACAACGGGTGTTTCAAAGGCTTCCTCGAATACTGATGCGTAATATTCCCTTGAAAGTAAGTTGCCGCGAATTTTTGAAACTTGAATTCCGATAGATCTTCCTCGTCCTCCGATGCTGTTTGAACGGGGCTAATGATCTCCTGTTGGTCTGCCTTTGGCGCAGGTAGATCATTGAACACAGAGGTTTCCCTAGCAGGTGTTGGAGCCTCGCTGCTCGAATCCGGTAGAAAATCAAACATCGCCTCGACCAATTTACTATCGTCGACCGGTTCGTCTTGTTTTTTGGCTGCATCGTTTATTAGATTCTTCTTAATCTCCATTCTGCGCCGGTCTTCCAGTTCCATCTCTATCTCTTTTCTTTCCAATTCTTGCATTCGTTCTCTATAGTTCTGCTCGGCAATTTCTTTCGCCCGTTTATTCCCTTGGTCCTTCAACTCCCGCTCTTCCTTCTTTCGAAGCCTCAACGCTTCGACGTGCAATCGATACTCATACTTGATCTTTTTGTAGCGTCTTTGCGCGATCAATCTTCGAACGTGAGCTTGTATCTTCACGATCGCCCACAATTTCTTTTGGTACATTTTCCGTACCAGGTAGCCTCTGGCTCGGGCTTGAAGAGCGACTATGTGTCCCCTGAGATGCCTGAATCTGTGCGATAACACTCGCGATCTGATCAGCGCTTGAAGTCGCATGTAACCGATACGCATACGTTTGTATCGTTGTCGTTGCGCGTAGCCCCTCCAGTATTTTTCGACGACAGTCGCGGCTGCTCTCATGCGAAGGAATCTTCTTCTGTAAACCCAGCCACGTATGTTGCGTTGTAGGATTAGAATCTTCCGCGTTAAAACGCGATCGCGTTCCTGCTCCAAGAACAAGTCGTGCGCGTCTTTGAGAAACACTTTTGTATGCCCGAGTTGATAATCCGATCTTCCCAATACTATGTGACAGATTTTGGATGTAACCGCGTGGCAGTCGACCTTATGCGCCGGAGGTATACCCGGAATGAGAAACCGATATCTCTCCACGAACTCCGGGAAGGAATGTCTGATCGGATAACCAGCTCTACGAATTCGAATCGTTTCCATCATGCCGGAGTATCTCAATTGTCGACAACAAAGTCCTCTGTCGAACATCATCGGTTTCTTGTACTCGTTTGGTTTGATACATCTGATGAAGAAAGGTTGGCAACTGCACAATGTTTTCATCAGAGAGTCCAAGGATTTCTTGAACTGAGTGGACAGAGTAGGTGCTCGTTTCCTAGTCTCTGATCCCATACCGATGTCCTCGGCGAAACAGGCCTGCAAAAATTTATTCGACGATATGTGAATCAGCTGCAATAAATCGGCGCTAAACGTGTCCCTGTTCTTCTCGAGGAAGCTTCTGGTATCGTAGAACACGACACCGGCGAAGTGATTAAGGCCGAACGACGTATTGATGTCTGATTTTGGTTTTAAATAATTCCGATGACTGCCGTGCGTTTTGTGTATCTTAGCCAACATGGTCTGGTCCGTACCCTTCGGAAACTTTGATTCTTCGTCTATCAAGGCCATGATGTTCAACTGCTTGATAGCTATCAAATCGAGCGCATCCTGATTGTCGACGAACTCGATATGCTGCCAGTTGATACCTTCGTGATTGTATTCTTCTTGTTCCAGCTTAAAGATATGTTGCACGAAAAATTGTTGCAGATTTTCATTGGCATAGTTGATGCAGAACTGCTCGAAGCTATTGTGACTGAAATTTTCAAAGCCGAATATATCCAATACACCTATGGCGCTTCTGGACATGTTCTTGGGCCTATAGATCGCTTCGTTTATCTTTTTCACGATATGCACGAACAATCGTCCGTATATTCCCTTGACGAACGCGTCTCTGATATCCACCGATTGGTCCCTGGACAACGTAGACACCTGCGTGCACACGTTACAATTCGGCTCAACAAGAGGAAAGTATTTTCTACTGTAATTGTCGCAGTGTGACACTTCGTATTTATCGTCCCGTCTGTATAGGAACGTAACGCGAATTATTCCTTACTTACAACAGTCTCACCGTGAGCGAATATCGTTTTTCGAGTTAGAGCGTCTATCAAAGATTGGACGGGTACGCCCAGTAAGTGCGCTACCCTCTGCACATTTGTCTGTTCCGGAATTTCAGTAGCGTCCAAATTATCTAGAAAGTAGATTTAAATTAGGAAGACAAGCGAAACGCTTTAACGTTATACGAATTACGCTGCTTACCTACGACGGTGGCTCTGTATTTGACGTTTCCCATGTGCAATAGGGCAGCCAACAGCTTAAGTATCTCCCATATTTCCATGTCGGAAAACAGCAAAACTTTCATGGCTGATCTAATGTCGGCAAACTCCGCGGCATCGTCCCGCCCCTCGCACGTGATGCTACCACCCTGAGAAGAAAAACCTTCGATTCTAGATTCCCAACATTCGATACTATAACGTATGAACGAAATCGAAACATTACCCCCGTTAGATACTTGTACGAAGAGGCATCTTCCAGTTCCAGTTTCGACTTCTCTTCTTTCGAAAGACCAGCCAGCATACAATAGAATACATGATAATTTCTCTCGTCCAGACTTTGCGAGACTATTCGCGATTTCTCCAAAAGATATTGCTCGATTTTTGCTCCTTCTATCACCCCTTGCTCGTTGAAATGAATGTCGATGTACTTTCCAAAGCGAGACGAATTGTCGTTTCGTACCGTTTTGGCATTGCCGAACGCTATGAACGCGAAACCATAGATAAGGTGAATAACTTCTGTGTCTTTGTCTATCGCGACGCGACGATCGAGAGAGCCGTTTACCTTCCAAGATGGGATTCGCCTCCAAAATTTGCTGTTCGATCCAAGAATGCTTGCCACTAATCGCTGCCAAATATTGCAAAATTAGTTTTGTACTTTCCGTTTTGCCGGCTCCGCTTTCCCCGCTAAGACACAAACATTCGTGCATTTGACAAATCATGTCTAAATAGAAAAATATAGAAGAAGAGGAGAGAGCCGCTCGAAATATTTCACGGAAGAAGAAATAAAGCGATGGTTGATACCTGATCACTATGCACTGATCTTGACCGTATCGATTCATATGCGCGTAACTATTGTCTCCGATGGCAAATATGTGTGGCGGCAGCTCTCCGATTTTACGATCCTTGTACAGTTTGATTTGTTCAGCGGTATAAATCGGTAATATTTGATACGGATTCACGGCGACTAGAATGGAACCCGTATAGGTCTGCGCAAAAACGATAGCTTAAATGAAATTACGGCCGCTTTAGGTCGTAAAACCAGGTGTACGTAAAAGCGATAGACCTTCGAGAGACTATCGCCTACCAAGACTCGTTTACGTACATATATGAGATTCTCGTTGTAACGAATCAACAAGTTCCTTAGAATACCAGCTTCATGGAGGTCTCCTAAGCTGATCATGTCTTCTACACCTTGCACAGAAGTGGCATGCATCGCCTTTATTCGCCTTTCCGGAGTCAGCCATTGTTCCTGGAAATTCCCGAATGAATTCATTGGCGAGACGAGTTCGAACACTTTCTCAACATCGACATCGTACTTATAATTTGCCGACAGGCAAGAGAAACGAGCAACAACTTTTCGAGTCGAGTCGAGAAATTTGGTGAATGCGGAAAGTAGGTAACGATTACCTTGTTATCGTCGTCTTTCACTTGAATGCGTCTGCCTTCCGCGGAAATTACTCGTGCTCCGATCGCAACGTCAAATTCTCTTCCTGAGATTGGTTCGATCCATATGTAATCTCCCTGCAACGTAATTTCGTTCACCGGTAATTTCCTTCTTTTGTTTCGGACATGCCGCGGGAATATCGACGCTTACGAGCACACGTTCTAATAACAACCGATAAAATTGCTCGCCTCTTAACATTCGAACGTCGATAGACGCGCGTCTTCTTCTTTTCCTCTTTCTTTTTTTCTTTCTTCTCGCTTTATACAATTAATCCGCGCTCGTGTTCGCGATCGCGAGGGATCGAGTTTCGAAAACATCAGGCGTGGCGCATCTGTCGCCGCGAATTCTACGAATATAGCCGTGTACAACCGTATATATAGCAAATATTATGTAAAAGGAGCGGCTGCTACAGATAAAAATCGTGCGTCTCCATTTTTGATGGACACTCGAAAGTTGCCACCATAATCCGTGCACCAAAGCCATTATTCTCAGCCAACGAATCGATTCGATCGAGTAGCGTACGCACGTACCATGTACAATTTCTCGATTCTTTGGAACCCGATAGATTTTTCCTCACTCCCTTCTTCCGCTGGCTCGCATAACCACCGATAATATAATTAGCCGAGTAAACGCGTATCGTTCCGGCTTCCAGTGACGCAATTTTACGCATAGTTCGATGCGATGCGATCGATCGCACTTCGAGCTTTCGTCTTGAACGCTTCGGCGCTTCAGCGAACGACGAAGTTTTCGCGAGTCACGCGACGTTGATTCCGTGCAGGCGAATTCATCGAGCGTGTCGTCGGCCGAAAAAGCTTTTTTCGGTCCTTTCGTTTGGTTCGCGTTCCTACGCATAAACCGTCGCCAACGATCGAATAAATATCGATGATCGAGATCGGCGGTGGTTGCGCACGCGCACCAAATTTTCGCGAGACTCGTGCGGCGCTTCCACGGTTCCGCGTATAATCGTTTACATCGTTGGTTCGTGGCTACCCTTCGCGCGCATCCATGCATCCGTTTTGGTGCGTTTGTACGATCGTCGCGCAGTTATTCTCAAACAGCGGCTTCCTCCAATATCGCGGGAACGTTCATTTCTTGCGAGATATCTGCCAGAGCGAAAAGTCGGAATCGGTATATTTTCTCTTAGAAGCAATCCGATCGGTCGACGTCGTTCGAACAATGGAAACGAAAACCGTGTTCGTTTCAACTGAAAGGTAATTTGAGAACCTCTAAGTTAGCCTACGCTTTACGGATACGACTATACGAACGCACAGACTGTGCCTGATATTCGTATACGTTCCGATTGTTCACCTCACCGGAACCACATCGGAAGAGCTCGTCCGCTCGTTACCACGAAGCCAGTCTCCGTTCAATTTGGCTTTGCCAGTCGGTTTTACTTTCGGCCGGCCGAGTCTATGAAAAAGCCTGACTTGCGTTCTTTCCGTCTCGTGCTCTCGCGTGAATAATTCGCAGTTGCGTATCTCTCTGGCGGTATCCGAACATGGATTCTCCTTCGAGGTTAGGATCGAACGATACGGGAAATTCGAAAAAGGTTCGTTCGTTCGCGGGCCGTTTGCCGTGGTAGAAGACGAGCCTGTATAACGTGATAGTATATGGACGCGTGCGCGTCCGCCACAGGGAAGGAATGGAATTACGATCGAGGGTACAAACGCGTGTCCGGCAAAACGATTCGCGTCCCGTTATACGACGGCTGGTTTGCTCGCGTGAAATGCTAAGCCGCTGTTCAGGGCATACGCCAAGTGACGAAGGACCGTTAACTATGCCTAATTAACCGACTATTCGTCTCATCCCACGTCGCAGCTGCGTCGACTGAGCATCGTCGACGATGCAGCGACATCGACTTTTTTCTCCAACCGATCAGATCGGAACGCGGCCTCTGTTCTTTGCGAACAAGAGATTATCCACGGCAACGAACGTGACGGAAAGACGCGGGAAGCGATCTCGTTTCAAGCACGTATTCCCCTTTTCCAGATATACCTACGTATCGCGCTTGAGCGAACCTTTTCGGAAATTACAAGGAACCACAGATTCGCTTTTTATTCGAGATCGTCGAATATCGCTAAACGAACGGGTAAATTTTCCATCTCCGGTTCCTAAGACTCTTCGTTGATCTGCCGGCAATCAAACCAACGAGTAACACACAGATTTACTTCGAGAGTTACTTGGACGTGTTCGCTCCGCGCATGATTTTTCATGCGCGGAAAGAATCTGAAGATGGTGGTCGATCTCCGTCATTTTCACTTGTCACAGATTCCTACTGACCGTCTTCGAAGAACGCGATGAAGAAAGCGGTAACATTACGCGCGAACGCTGGATCATCGTAGGTTCTTCGCATTCTTCGGTGTTGCGTGTTTGACACACTGATTTATTACTAATCATCCAGGACAAAGAAGAAGATGCGCGAAATGAAAACCTATTACGATGATACTTACCCGCGTGACGATGACCATCTCTCAAATCGTCGTTGTCGGCACTCCGCCTGAAAGAAAACAAAACTTTCTTCTTTCTCTCGTTCTCTCTTCTTTTATGTGCTCATTTTTTCCTTCAATTTTTCTTTCTTTTCTTTTCTTTTTTGCTGTGCTGGTGCAGTCGTGCAGCAAAACGAAAAGGGGAGCATCTCGAGCATAGATATTAGCGGATAGATAACATCGTTGATAATAAGACGGGCGAGCAAACATCAGCAAAAAAAGTATGAAATTCCGAGAACTGAATTGGACGAACGAACGGAAAGAATGGCTACTGCGGCGGACTGACTCTACTTGCTGATAATCGAATCGAAGTCCCTTATGCGAATCTATACGGAGAAAAATCGTTCCAGCGTGCGATGATGATGTCCGGCTGATCACCGTTACAGTGGAAGCAGCACAAGCATAAACCTGTTCGCAAAAGTGGGTTAGGCAGTTTCTGCTGCTACCACTCAGCCGTACACCTTTCGAGAACATCCATCGAGGATTCTTACCATGAGATCGATCTCCCTTCTCTTACCGAGTAACTCCGTCGATTTGCAGCTCTTGTTCACAACGATACGACTTACCAAAGAAAATTAATCGAGAACGAGTCGACTCGAATGGAATCGCGTTAGACTCTTATGAAGCCGTATCGAGCGTCAGATTAGGCCGAAGAGAGTCGAACCTTATAAGTTATAAACTCGAAGAAAGCTCGATCGAATGCAAAGAAATTGCAATTTACGCGTCACTAGCATCGATTTCGTTCGTCAAAAGACGACACGGATGAATTTGCTTCTATTATGCTCGCACGAATAACTCTCGGGTCGACGAACCGTTCGGCATTCTTTACTTTTTCGTATTTCTTTCTTTTCTTCTCTTCTCTCATTACGACGAATCATCAACGTCCGACTCGTTTTAGAAATCGAGGAAAGTCCAAATATTTCGTGTAACGCCGTGTTAAATTAAGAATGCGATAAAATACACTGCGACCTGATAAGTAGGGGAAAAGGTCCGGAAAGCGATATATACCCTTGAACTTGAGAGACGACACACGTGGAAGGACGTCGCAGTCGTTGACTTTGAAAATATCGGGAGAACAGAACGGAGGATGTATGCACCGCCCACGGGAGACTTTAATGGGCGATCGAACGACACGCGTTTCTACGTGGTACGTTACGAACCGTTGCGATTCGATTAAAAATCAGCAAAACTAATGCTTTCTATTCCAATACGTTACAGAACAAATAACCTTGATTTGCATTTCCTAACGACTCCACTAAAATCCTACTTCCATAGTTTTTTTACTTGCTGTAATCGCACTCGTTCAAAGAATTATTTCTTACGTCACGATCGTTTTCCACGTGTGCATCTTCGTTCTATTCTAATTCTCTTTGTATTCTGCGATTGTCTTCTGATTTCATGCAATAAAACGAACGTCCACACGATCTCCGAAAACGAACAACGTTTTCCTTTATGCGTTCCTTTACACCGATTCAACACAAATTTACGTTCTTTCCCGCGAAAGAGTACACGCGAGTTTGAAACTCTGCCGATAGTGGAGAAAATGATTCGGTCCGGATTAATCAGATGTAAGTGTAGAGTACGCGATCTTTTGGTAAATATCTCAAGATTCAAGACGTGAAATATTACTTTTTTTTTATCTGAATCCAAGTCTTATCTCATTTACTTATTACATGTCGTATTTTAACACTCGTTCTGTACACTTACACGTATGGGCCGTAATTACGCGGAATCGTTGGTATTCTATTCTCCTTTTCATCCTTCTAACACTATTCTTTATGTAAAAAATTCATTTACAAAGACGAATACTTGATATTCGCGTGAAGTTTGAAAAATAAATGGCGATGGTAGTTGACTTGATATTTGAGAACTCAGTAGATATCACCGTCCGTTTCAAAGGCTGTACTAACGCGGTAATAAAATTATGTACATACATATAACGTCTATCGTAATCGTCTGATCTAGAGGTAAAAACGGACGCGACTCAGCAGTAACTTAAGAGTTTCGTTTCCGATCTGTGAAATATCTGCCAGAACAATTTTGTCATTCCGAATGGAATATTATTTACTTGTGGAAAATGGACGTTGATCTCGTGCAAAAGATGTTTCTCAGTAAACGAATAAATTCGAACGTACCTTATGCGAGTAACGAGAAACACGACGAAAGTGACTACACGATGTCGGCACACTCCATTAAGAGGCACTGCACTGCACTTCGAATACGACGTGAAGCGCGCTTTTCATGTCCGACGTGACTAGAGAAGCTCGTCGAAGCTTAGCGTTTGAAAAAACCGATGAACATGAAAAAAGGAAAGATCACGTACCGCACTATAAACTGGGACACGAAAAGCAACAGTAATTGTTTGAGAGAATAGGCCACAGCGGTGACCGGCACGTTAACTCGTCCACTCGGAGAGCTTCGGTTCGAATCGGGTGTGCCAGGTGGAAGCAACTGAAAGAGGTGGAAAAACTACCTTTGGCTAAACCACGATCGGCTTTGACTTCGGCTACGTGAAATCCCACCAATCGCCATACGTTGCCAATCACTCTACCTCGTGTTTACCGAATACTGTCTTCTCGACAGCTCTTTAATTGTTGCTTTCTTTTTAAAGATCTCCGAATCTTCCTCGATACTTCCTTTATCTCGGATTCATCGTGACGTCATTTGCTATAAGGTATACCTGCTGCGTATCTGCAACCTGTTGCGTTGCGATTCCCCTCCTCGGAACGATGTTCTCTTTACCGATCGAGAAGTTCGCTTCCTCTTTGCAGCTTCGGCTGCGGAATGGCGGCAAAAACGAATTAACATTCGATCGTGCAATTTGAATTCCAATCTTCTTCCCTTAGTTTCCTCGATTGATTCATCGGTTCGAATAATACGTTAGATACATGACACAAGGACAAACGAATCGTTTACATTGAAAATATATTTTCATTTTATATGAATTTCACATGAATGATATACATACATAAAATGTAATTTCTGTAACTTTTAACATATACATTAATATGCAAAGTACTGAAAACTTCTGCAACAATAACAACATCGACGATGTTATACACGTTGCAAATTAACAGTTTCATAAAATCGTTCCTATATATAAACACGATCTTTTTTACGTAACGAGAACGGCACTTCCTCACCAACGATATATTTTTCACGAGTACTGCAATCAATTCTGTACGAAAACTATAACAATGTACCACGTTGCGTTGTTATTGATGTTGTTTATCTTAACAGCAACGACAAATTCATTGCTAAGTAACAATTTTGATATCGATCACTCACAATCACGTAGCTCATAAATCAAGTAGTCGATCGATGCCTTCCAATGGACGACAATGCATCGCGAATACAGCAAATTATTTTCTAAGATTAAAAAGCTATTATCACTCGATGTAACGAAGCAATGGTAGATCCTATAACATACATTTGGAGTATCGCTTCTTAAAAAATGTACATATACATGTATGATCAACACTTCGCGCGTGGACATTGTAATAGTATTAATTATATAGCAAAGTATATTTCACGCGTAACATATAGAAACTGATTAGAAAATATATGTTTAACTCTGTATAAAATAATAATATTAAATAATTTCCTGTAGAATCCATACATGATAAAAATATACGACATAATAGTAGATCAAAGGAAAAGGCGTATTTAATGCCATACGTTTGCCAAAATTGTATTCATACTAGTACACTGCTTGATTTTTAACGTACTTCTACAATAAATATAATTTTTCCTTCCTCAAATGCTTTTATCACTTACAATAGAGAAATCAATATTATGCTAATCTGATAATGAAAATTGCATCCAGGTACAAGGTATGCATCCTATTATTAAATGGAATGATTGAATAATTACAAACACAAATTTCATTAAACGAATTAAATAGTCTATAAAGAGAAGACTTGTTTCCTATTTTAATTATACATACTTGTTTGCAGAAATCGTAACATACCTATAACTTTGATCATATATTGTTTAATCAAATTTTTACTTTTCATCATTTCTGTAATAGTATGCATGAATCTAATTATTAGTATTAGTAGTAGTATTATCATTATTATATAATTAGTATATTTGCATAACCTGTACCTAGTTTAAATGTTTGGAGAATCATAATGAATGTCTGGAGACAAATTAGGTTTCGGGATAAAGCACCTTGTATAATTGCTTGTAAGAAACTATAATATAAATAATTAGGAATGCAACAAAAGAAAAAAAGAAACGACTAGGAACAACATTGACAGTCATCGACAATGTTTTAACGAATTACTATTGTTTAAATGAGTACGCAGTTTAGAGCAATTCCTCAAAATTGTCAATCTGTATATCAGATTATTAATATAATTTCACACTATACATACTAATAAAAACTTTGATATAGACCAAAAAGTGTTAAAAATTTTCGACTATATATCGGTCAGATGAAAATGTAATTCAGCTTAATTTTGTACTTCAAAATGTAAAATTTCTTACAACTTCACGTGACATAATGTATTTTTTAATAATCATATTTTGTTCATTTAAAACAAAAATAATTTATTTATAGTTACTGCGTTAAACGTGTAATGAAACAGTAAGATTACATTTTGTAATGAATTTGATTAAAAATCCAAATCTATTGATTAGTGCTTTGGTCGTTTGTAAATATGATTGCACTAAATAAGATTAAAAAATATACTATTTTCTACCATTTGCTGAATAAGTTATGGAGTTAGTTTTTCTCTGTTGGAAGAGTACTTGCAAGTATATATATTTATATATATATTTTTTTTTTCCAGTTATATAGATATCCTATTTTGGTGTTGCAGATATTTCACGAATCCAGGATTTTCTTATGCAAGAAGCAAATTGTAATATGTAGAAACGTAATTGTTTTTATCATCAAATAAACGGATTTTAAAATGATTTCATAGTCGTAAAAATAGGCTCTGGATATTATACTTTTACATTGAAATAAGACAGTAGTTTTCTATTATGCCTTACGATTTGATTAATTTTGTTATTTGTAGATAAATATATCTGGAAGTTCACTGAAGAAGTGCAGAAATATCCCAAATCTTAATAAGACGATCTTGACCAATAGTTAATAATCGTCGCCTAGGAGCATCAAGATCCATTCCAACGACATTATGCTTTGCGTCATGGAACGATGCTAGAGATGTTTGGCTATATAACACATGCATAATTTCATTTAAACATCCACCTTGTTTGTCAATTTTAGTGATAAATCTAAGCTCATTGTCCCTACTTACTTTGCAGCTTTAAGTTGAATATGACACTGATCGCACACTCTAACTTCAAATTCAAAACCCATTGCTGGTATTGGTATTCGCTGAGATGTACATCGTGCGCATAATGCACGACCACAATGACGGCAATGGTGCTGTCTTAGACCTAATTGTCGTTGATCCATCATAGCTTTAATATTCCAAAAGAATGGTCTTCCACAAGCCTATATTTATCATAATATTTATATATATAATAAAATGTTGTTTAATGTAGGATCATAATTAGCATAAAAAACCAAACTGGTTGTAGCATTAAATTTCAGAATCAAGTTAATTATAATTTTACAATTACATACTTGGCACGTATCGGATTCTATCCAGGCTGCAGTTTCTTTTCTATTTGCAGCCATATCCCAGCATACTATTACACCATCTTCTCCTCCAGATAACAACACACGCTCTGCGCTTGCATAGCACAATGCAGTTACTTTGTTGCTGTAAAATATGTTTAATTGTGATTGCAAAAAATATAAACTGGAAACTAATTTGAGAAGAATTTCTTAGTAGACTGAATAGCTTACTGATGTCCTTGGAGTTCATAGGCTGTACCTTGCCGGCCTCCAATATCCCATACTATGATACTTTGATCGAAACTTCCAGAAAACAAAAGCTGCTTTTCAAAATCCCATGCTAATGTATGAATGCTTCCTGTATGTGCCTTTAAAGTAGTAATTAGGGTAACACCATTAGTATCTAATTTCAACATTGCTATTTGTCCAGAATAATCACCAACAAAGGCATGTTTTGATTGCGCGTCAAATCTGAATAAGTTAAGGAGATGTGTGTAGTTTTAAAGAGAACTTCTTTCAATGTAACATACATATCTAATAATTAAGAAATCAGTTAGAAATTATTTCTCACAAAAGGATACTGCAGAGCGGTGTACCATGCATCAGTTTGATATGATCCTAATTTTTGTCCTGTTTCTGAACAATGTAATTGAAACATCTTATCTCGACCTATACTTAAAACCCATTCGCAATTTGATGCAAATATAACACCAGTAACTCTCGCTTGATGTGCGGCATATTCACGCATGGCAGTCATTTGATTATAATCTTGCTCCAAAATGAATTCCTGAAAATAATGAAAGTACATTGAAATAAAGAAAGAAATTGATCATTTTCCATAGAAAACTCTTTTAATACATACATTTATAGTTCCATTTTCCAAACCAACAAATAATTGTCTAGTTTGTACACAATAATGCATTGATGTTGCACCAGCAGCCATATATTGACAGACACTTGGCCAATATTGGCCAGAATCTCGTTTCAACCAAACTCTAACAGTTCTGTAAAAGACATTTCCTTAAGAACATGAATAGCTGAAGAAGAGAAATTTTCGACTAACTATTGTAACGAACAATTAAGAAATTCAATTTTAATATTACAACTCGAATATAATACTCATCTACCTGTCATCGCAAACACTAATTACACCATCTTCCCGCGGTATAATGATAGCCGCATTAACATCGTCATTACATCCTTCTAATTTCGATAGAAGTATAGGTTTTCGGCTTGTGCTGAATTTATCATGATTTACTCCCGGTGCGGGCTTTATCTCTGCTGCCATTTCAATCTTTAAAACGTAATATTTGAAGCAGACTTGTCATTTGACAGTTGTCGGACTTCAATGATGATCAGAGTTTATATGCGTTATGAAGACGGAAAGTCGGATTTTTTAACAGATTGTGGAGAACCTATCGGCGCTATTCGTGTTATTCCTCGTGAATTTTTCTTTCCTTCCTTTTCGAGTTCCTCTTTATCGACTGTTACAACTTTCGTGGAAGTTTCTATTTGCGTGCATTATGTAATAGAAATGTATGCACACACGATTTATGTTGAGGATGTAAACAAAAAATGATGATCAATTGATCTCGCTAACAGGACCATTATCTATAGCAGAGCTTTGTTACCAACTTCCTTGCAGACACAGCAAATCAATTATTTTTCGGATTACTTTCTTTTTATTAAATAATTATGTTGCGAGGCGATAATTTTCCAATGTTTTTACAAAATTAATTTTCAAATAATTCTTTTAATAACTGGTGCCTGATTACTTGAAGTTCTTATTGATATTTATCGGCTTCTATTGTTGGTAAACGTTATTTCATAGACAAGATGCAGCCATAGACGAGATAAATACAGAATGGACGTGACATGCAATGCTTTTTCACGCCCTATGTTTTGGTGGACTTTTGAATCCGTTACCATTCTTGTATCACATGCAACTGTATCAATTAATATATAGTATAGAACTGGCACAGATAAGTACTTAGTGGTTTGACTAATTATTAAAATCATCGTTGCAGAAAATAATCTTAGCATGTGTTACGAAATAAAGATTTTATAATTTATACAGCAATTAATAACGAAGTAAACAATGATAATAAATTATTTTCAATTCAAGAAATTTCTTTTTTTATTATAGTTTCGCTATCAATTCTCAAGGACTATTTTAAATTGCTAATTATTAATCATTTTTAAGAATGACATTTATTTTTAATAAAGACATTCATAAAACTGTTTCATTCTCTTCCATTTATTGGAATATTTGAATTATTCAAATATATTTATTAATAATAGTATGAATAATTAAATAATATACCGTTATAGCATTTTCACATATAAAATCAAGGACATAATTTTATTACTGTTAATGGACATTGCCTTAAAAATATGTTTCCTATTCATTAATTTCATCAATTTGACAGTTTGAATTGATTAAATTAGCGCGCGCTTGTACACAGGAAAATCGAATGCTCCTATTGGCGCAATATATTACAAAATCACATCAGGCGTCTCTATTGGTGAAAAATATTGTAAAGTCAAATCGAGCATTTCTATTGGCCAAGAATGTTGCATCGCTCGTAATTTGAGGAAAACGCTTGGCGCGGGGTGACATTCTCTGTTGAAATCTGTGGAGTGAGAATTTGTCGCATTAGCCCGTAATTATTAGTACTTTCATTCCAATGTTATCATTATTTCTACACTTCTATCTGCTTCATTTGAATAGTACGTTCTTATTTAATCACTTATTAATCATCATTTGAGTAAGATTAAGTAGTTTTCCAAAACTTTTTCTCGTTGACTGCATATCTGACGGTTAGTGTTATCGATAGCTCATATTATCGACCTTTGGAATAGAATTTGGATTCTATTATTGGTTTATTTTATTATAACTTGTTCTAATATTTTAAATTATTGGTTTTGTCATATTGGTTATGTCATGTATTTGAAATTGTTGGTTTCCTACTGTACAGATTATTGGTACGTGATCGAAAGAATAGGGATTTACGGAATAATGGACACCACAGGTGATTAATAATCAATTCGTTGGTTTTTCATGCAGATTTGGTAATGATTGAGCTATTATAACAAAGCAAATGCATGTATATGTTTATTTTCCCTTTTTGTTGGATCAATGGTAATTAATATTTGTTACATAATTGTTACACAGCTTACGATTGATATCTAATAACATTATTTTATAAATAGTCGCATAATTTCTTAAAAATGTTAAAATGAAAGAAAAAGGGGTTATAGAAATTATTTTTTTAATTAATGTTTTCATATCAACATGTAGCAAATTATACGAATCATCTAATTGTTATTAGAAGATGATCTATCGCGAACTTATTACGTTTGTACATATTTGTACGAGAATATCAGTTTATTATTTCCTCGAAAGAGACTGAATAAAACTTGTTGAGACACGTGCAGGATTATATGTATATACGCTATAATCACTTCAGGCATGTTTAGTTAAAAAAGTCTAATTTATTACAAGCATTGTCGAATCTTCATAAGGTGCGATGTAATATATTAATAAAAACCATATTTCAAACTCTGATGACGAACATTCACAATTGAATTCTTCTTGTAGAGTTGGTTTTATATTTCAGAATATTGATAAATATTTGGAAACATGTTAGAAAATATCTTGCAATCGATAAACAGTGTTTGAAATACTACACGTATATATAAGCTTCCAGAAACGGCGATATCTCCAAAACAAACTCTCACCCCCCCCTCTGTTTCTCCCTGCTAATACAATCTGTTTTCAGAGAATGTTTGTGTCCGCGCGCAATGCGGTCGGTAGAGTCAGTTTTTGCTGCGTAATAACATTTGTGTTTTCTAGAGCACAATAGCTCTTAATAATTATAAATCTAATTACAATAGTAGCTGAAAAGTACCTAGTGGTGTTTCAAAAGCCAAGAATGTAAGTAATTTTGTAATCTGTACTTAATTTTATTCCTTGTTATCTAAATTTGTCATTCTTGAATTGAATATTGGCATTATAATTTTAATAGAGGTCAATATTCCACTATTTCAAATTTTTCAAATAATTAACATTTTCCTTAAGAACAAATTACAATATTCTATGTTCTGTTACAGTTTTCTTCTATGGCATTATATGGTCCCTCCTTGATGATGATCCACACCATGACTTTCCCTGGTCTGCTACAGCATCGATGACCTCGTCCTTCACATCATATCGTAAGTCGCATGCATTTTTGTCCCTCCGGTCACTCAATCATGTCGTAGGACGAAAGGTCCAAATCGACACGGGTGATTGGTTGTAATTTACGTAGAATTTTTTGCGAGTACAGTGACCGCGGATATTTATTATATGCGTGAGTAGTAACATTTCTTCTATGTATTATTTATTAGTTCAGGATAGGTCTTCTTGCACATCGCGTTTTTTTTTTATATCAGTTACATAATACTAACAAATTTTATATTAATAATATCGATAATTGTACTAACTGATACAAACGATATATTAACAATTCATTTGAATTTTGTGATTGAGGATATGTTCACTATAATTACTTTTGAAGTTGGAATGTGTATTTACTGAGAATTAAAATGACTTAATTAAATATTTCATAGTAATGAAGTCGGATACCCTCCGACTTCGTTGCGTTAAAAATTGCTATTATTGCATATCTAATGATAATGATAATAATAAGTTTTTATTTCATCTCCTGTTTTCTGTTGACATTATTATTTATTATGTTTGGATATCGATTTAAAATATAAATATAGAGATATTAAAGTTCAATCCTGCCGTCAAAAATGTATTGAATTTTATGTGCAAGAAGAAATTTCGCGACAGGTAAATTTTAGAGTCAAAGCAACAAGTTTTGAATACTGTTTTCATACTTTCGAATATGTGCTTTGACGAAGGAATTACCTGAGGTTGTTTGTATTAATATTTAATTTTGAGTCAAGTATTAAATAAATTTCTTATTCAGTGTCAGTTTGCCTTCTTTGTAATGTAATTTCAATAACATTTTGGTAATTTATTAAATTAATAAAGTAGAGTATAGAGTGTTAGTAATTGAGATAAAATATGAAAATGCAAAATGAAAAAAGATTAGCCCGCTAAAGACGAAATAGATGCACTAATATCTTTTTTTTTAGTTAGGATTTTCAGGTTTTACCCTTTCCGTGTTCATTGCCAGGACCTCACTCACGTGCCCAGGTGCTACTTGGGTGAGAGAAAGGCAATGGGTACGATGATCACTGATTTTATAATAATTTGTAAGCGACTGACGATGCGTTAGTGTATCGTGCACGACGTACTTTCCACATAGTGTGTGTGGTTAGGCTGTGGAATTGCGTCGTTTCAGTATTTATCCCATTTGCTATAAATTTATGTAATAAAACATAAATTCACACAAATATCAGTTCAATTACAACCTGTGAAAACAAAGATTCGTTATTAAATACGGCGAATCACAGGTATTAGTATTATTAATTTTCTTGTTAAATTATAATATATGGTACCAAATTTCGTACCACCTGTAATTTCTTTGACAAATAGATACGTTCTTTGAATTATGAATATTTTTAATTAAAACTGAGGTTTACTTTTATTGTGTTGTACGCAATGGTAACTAGCCTTCGTCAGTCGATTTCAGGAAAATGGTACGTAATATTAGAGTGTGCATGTTGTGTGCCAAACTCGGGTGTCGGAGGCGTCCCGGGACGTTCTCTCTAGTGTAGGTCCTTGCGCCCGAGTGTTATGTGTGAGAATCGTGGAGTGAGTGTGTTGGTGTGCCTGTTTTGCCATTTTTAAATATAGGGCTAGGTAGGATAGGTAGCATACTTTCTGGCGTGCCTGTTCAGTATAAGTAGGTAGGGCCGGGCAGGTTGGCACAGTCTCTGGTCGGGTAGGCGCGTTTACGCGTGTCCAACCTGTTTCAGGAAATTTCATTCGAAAAATCGACGGCGAAGCTGGCACGAATGGAACATGCCATCGTCTCTGACTTCGCCCATCGATTTTTTGAATTTCGCGGTCGCGATCGCGATTGGGTTTCGACACGAACGTTAATATTGCTCGAGCATGCACATGCGAACGGACAGCGATCTCTATATGATCGTTGTTCATCCATGTGTATTTGGATCAGCTTTCGCGATTTATGTTTTTATTTCACCTTTATACGTTATTTTTTGATTTGCGATTTAGAAAGTCTCGAGCTTAGATGTAAGTTTCAGCGGGCATCGCGCCCGAAGAAAGAAGAGGCTATGAGCCGAAGAGGCCCGGCAAATTGCCATGCAAGAGGGCAACTACTAATGGCTTTTCATCTTCTGAATCATCCAGAGGATGGAAAGTCATTCTCGTTACTACTTTGTCACTGTACTCGCTTTTAGTATTTGTAGTAGTATTAGTTGTGATTTGTTTGTTTGCCGACGTACATGTCGGCCCATCGTCATATTGGGCTAATCGCGGTTTTTCAATTAGAGTTGCGAGTAATTAATTACGGTTTGAATTACAGTAGCGAATCTAAATTTCGTGCTAACAATTAGAGTTGCGAAAAAGTACCACTTCGGTTTGGATTAGCGTTGCGATGAAAAGACGATCTCGTTTGCTTTACTATTGCGAAGTATAAGATGTCGCGATTGTACTCAATATTTTCTATCGTTAATAATTATTAGAATTTATTAAAAAGTAGAATTTGAATTTGTTGCGGTTTGTTTTATCTCAAGTTGAATTAAAATGACGTTAATTTTAAATTAATTTCGTAGTGCTGCGATTTGTGGTCATCGCATATAGTTGAAATAGTTAGTTACTGAAGTTCTCTGCGGATGAGTGGGGAAAATACTGTTCTGAATCCATGATTCCTTTCGAAATACTTTTTTTGAAACTCTGGTCTTTGATCTTTTCGCTACGCGTGATTGTGCTCTCAATTGTTCGTTATAGAGTCTCTTTCGTTTTCTCTTTTATTTCTACCTTCTTTACACCTATTCTGGACCCATAACTCGATGGGATTAATCAATCAAGTATATAGGTGTAAAAGAAAAAGTATATATGTATTTAGTATATTGAAATAATACAATTATTATTATACACGTATTATATGCACAAGCCAAGTTACTACATGTTCTTTGAACTGGACACACTCTGAGATCACGCTCTATTCCCTAGTTCACTCTCCCCTTTTTGGTTAACATATGTCTTATATTACATTAGTTAGTTCGGATTCCAACAAATGCATGCCTATCTCAACCAAAGAATCTCGCTGCTAGTAGCTCTGATTAGGATAACAGAGCTTTTTTAAGAATATAAAGTCGAATTTACACTCTTCCTTTAAAGTGAAATATTGTAGATTCAGTTTGACAAATGAAGATCTTTCTATAGCTATATATATATGTGTATTGAATCATTGAGTACTCTAGCTATATACTTATGTATGCATTGACTTTATTGCTTTCGATGATCTCGATTATCCAGTTAAATATTAATTCCTATATTGGCCGCAATAAATCGCAGAGGGCGTAAGAAATGCTGATTTTTCCAGGTCGGTATTTCAAAACCTGGGATACAAAGTCCTATGTAATGTCACATCTATCGTGTCCTTAATTAATGATACAATATAGACCTAACATTCTATAGGACTGATAAGATGATATTTATTCTTATTTTAGATTAGATAATAAAAAATAAAATAAAAAGCATTAGTCGATATATTAGTTAACCATATAAGATCTATGTCTTCCTTCGTTTATGGTTGTTCACATATAGCGTGAGATGGAATATTTCAGAGAAGATGATGGTAATCGGAAATACAACAGAATAGCCAGTTATCTGATAAAATTTGTGAGATAATGGAACATATTTTTATTATTTAAAATCCTGAACGTTGATTATATTTGAGACACAATCCTACTCTTTTTCTCTTAATTACATCAGTATGTCAGGAACAAAGGTAATAAACAAAATAAGAGTAATCAAATGTTTCCTTTTAATCTGGAAGATAAATAGAAACATTTGAAAATAACAACTAATTTTATATGATATTAGGATGATGGTAATAAGAACGATAACCTAAAAAGACAAGGTTCATTCAGGAAACTATTACCTTTGAATACAAATGGAGATTCTCAATTGAGCATGTCTGTGAAAATGATTGATAGGCCAACTGTGTCACAAACTAACAAAGAATATACCGTATACTTACAGGAATACAATATTTTATCAGAATAGTAAGTTAATTTTGCAAATCAGTATATAAATGTCTGCAGTGAATGAAAATCTCTTAGTTCTTTTGTTATTACTTTTTAAACAGTAATATGCTATGTGCGCAAGATCTGAAGGGTATTTATGTCATACCATCTGCCCAAAATTCCTTATGTAAGTAGTATGAGCAAATAAATATTTTTTTTTTTTTTCAATGCATTTTATGTATGAGAAAAATTGCATTCAAGTTATTTAAGTCAAATATGAATTGATTCTTAGGTCTTGCTTATCCTGACTTGGTCTTGTATAATGGTTTACATGTAAATATGTGCATGATTTATTGTTTGCCACATTTTCTTGTACACATTTATTAGACATTCCTGGACATTTATCAAGCTGTAATAAATGCATTTTGTTTTAGTATGGTTTGGAGTACAATTTGTACGGCAAGGAATATATCAAGGAGGAATCTTCAGATTTAATATTACGCTACCACAAAATTTTCCAGATGGGGGATGTCCTGTAAGACTGTAATTCCTAATACATTAGAATTTAGTTATAAAATTGTCTTGATTTGTTTAATGTTTGTATACTGAATGTTTAATTGTTATTGTGTACCGAACAAATTGTAGAAAGTCACATTTCAAACTCCAGTTTTTCATCCTTTGATCGATTCTGAATCTGGAGAACTATATACATCGTGGGGGTTTCCTGAATGGAGAAAAAGTAATCGAATTTGGCAATTGGTACAATTTATAACAAAAATCTTCACAAAAGTAGATATTAAAATGAATTCTGTAAATCATGAAGCGTCTAATTTGTAAGTATTTAGGAAAAAATATTTGATCAATGAATGTTGTAGTTGTCAGTTAATATTTAAATTTTACACATATTATGTTTGTATTACAGATTAGAGAATAATTTCGAAACATTTCGAGATCGCGTAAGAAAATGTGTGAGAGAAAGCTTAAACAAAGTCTATAGTTCACCTATGGTGGATGATCCTCACTATATTACTTTTAGTCCATATGTCGATGAGCTTCATAATTCCATTAAGAGAGAAATCTATGAACCTAAGGTAAAGAAATATATATCTAAATGTTTTTAATTACTAAAACCATTTTCATTTATACTTGTTACTGCTTGAAACTTCCAAATGTAAACCATAGAGATATTTTTTCCGAGATATGTAGCTATTAATGTAGATTAATAAATATTTATTATGTATTTATTATATTAGATATTAATGTAGACACTAGGATATTATTTAAAGCTTAATGAAAGTAACTTATAATATTTTGATCTACTTTTTCATTAATTATGATTATAATGTGATGAGATACAGGAAGAGGAAGAAAATAAAGCAGTTGGATTATCATGGGTACAACCAGGATCATTACAACCATTCTCTAAACCCGAAGCAAGATAATAAGTAATTATACTGTATACAAAATGTAATAACAAAGCTAAAAGCTGCAGTCCTTAGGAGATAAGAGAATTGTAAATTTTAATGTATTTTTATAGTAGCAAAAATGAAAATTATTTTTTACTTATGTTCAACATGTATGTATAAAATTGTTATAATAATTGTTTATAATACTCTTATATTTGACTGAAGTAAGAATATACAATTGTTGATTTATTATTAAATGTAGTGCTAATATTTCTTAAAATAAACATTTAAACGGAGCAACAATTTACAATCAGACACTTTTTATGTATTGATCTAGTACCAACTAGTGCTTTGTTATGATAGTGATTCTAGTATTTTTTTTAATTGCAAATTTTTTAAGTGATATAAGAAGCAATATTTAATAATAATTTTATTATTATCAAATATATTATTTGCTTTTATATTGTTATAAACTCTAGTATTAGATATTTTTATATTCGTGATCATATGTGACGGGTGCTAGACGTGTGCAACAAGCAGTTGTGAATGAACGATCGTTAAAAGAAATGCATATTTCGTGATAAATATAAAGTGCGGTGGAATATATTGCGCTTGATGGCGTTGAAGTACTAGATGTTGTATTTATACTTTTTTACGTTTACCAATATATTTCAAGTTGTATAATTGTTCATTGTGATTTAAGATTATGAGTTACGATTTTAACCTTTAATGACAGACGTACAATCGTAGGTAATCGTCTTTACTTTTACGTTCAATAACTTAATACGATTTTCCTTTTATAAGTTCATGTTATAGGTAATATAAAATGCAAATATAAAAAGTAATAGTTACTATTGTGAAGAGTAATAGGAAGTAATTTAATATAATTTAGTTTTTATATTGGAATTTGGTTATATGTTTGAAGGTTAAGGGCAGGCCGACTTTGTATGTGATTCATCCGAGAGGTTTCATTAAATTCGTCTATTTCATATAACGTCAAATATAAGAAATTTAGATGAATTTATCAATTACTGACAAAGCGTTAAAGAATTTTAAGAGTGATTTGTACTTTGTTTATTGTTATTAAAGTCGAATTGACATATTGTACACAATATCCCCAGAAGTGTCGTGTGATTCGTTTGTTGTATTAACTTTAAATATGTATTTAATACAGCTATTTTAGATAATACAAGAAATATCAGCATGCAGACAATAAAATGTGTTGTGGTAGGGGATGGAGCTGTGGGTAAAACTTGTCTTTTGATATCATATACAACCAATAAATTTCCATCCGAATATGTACCTACTGTTTTTGACAATTATGCAGTGACAGTAATGATCGGTGGTGATCCATATACATTGGGATTGTTTGATACTGCTGGTAAATTTCTAATAATATTAAGATTTGTTTATAAATATAGCATATAAATACTATGTTATGTTACAGGCCAGGAGGATTATGATAGACTTAGGCCTCTGAGTTATCCACAAACAGATGTATTTCTTGTTTGTTTTTCAGTAGTGTCACCATCATCATTTGAAAATGTTAAAGAGAAGGTTATGTTCAATCCAATTTATTTATCATTAGGATACTATTGAAACGAAATGTACTATGCAGTAAAGGAAAGAAATGTCAATCATGTACACGTTTTACTTTAGTGGGTACCTGAGATAACGCATCACTGTCCAAGAACTCCGTTTTTGTTGGTTGGTACTCAAATTGATCTGAGAGATGACGTTGCTACTATCGAAAAATTGGCAAAAAATAAGCAAAAACCGATATCAGCAGAGCAAGGAGAAAAACTTGCCAAGGAATTAAAAGCGGTAAAATACGTAGAATGTAGTGCTCTTACGCAAGTAAGTATGCATCTGTTAAATAGGAAGACAGGTCCACGCTATTGTAGTCTTTTGGTAATAATAACAGAGTTTTCGATGTTGCAGAAAGGTTTGAAAAATGTATTTGATGAAGCTATTTTAGCTGCATTGGAACCTCCAGAACCAGTAAAGAAGAGGAAGTGTACACTCTTGTAAAAAGAGTAACAGTTTTAAAAGGAATGTGTATTCAGAAGTGAAACAAAGTTACACGTAATAATAACGAGCGGCAAATCTCATGCGTAGTATAAAGCACTGTTAGAAAATCCACGACCGTGCGTATATGGTTCCTTTTGAAAAAAAAATATTAATCTTTTGAAATTAAGCAACAGCCGCTAATATTACAACGCGACAATTTCGATCCAGTTTTTTCACCAGTATCATATCATAATGTCGGCCACATTCCATGCAACGTGAAATATTGACTAAAAACTTGATTAGTTTCATGGGATTTATCAATTTTATCTAAAAGCTAATATATTTCGTAATGTATATTGTACGAATATTTTTTGGTTACTCAAGTTTTACCTTGAAAACTAATTATGTTGTTTAAAATTGCTTTGATATTTTTATTAGAATAATTGGTGCTATTGATTATTATTTTTCGCGTTTTATTCATTTATCGATAAGACGAGTAATAACATAGAATAAATCATTTTCTGGAATATATAAAGAATCGGAAGGATTTTGAAAAAAATAAAACAAAGCATTAGTTTTCAGTATACAGAATGAAATTACACGTTTGTAGTGAGATCTAAGTCAGAGATTTCGCAATGAATGTATAAACGTACAATATATCAAAGCTATATATGTATATTATTTAGACACCTCTGATCGCATGTGACGACAGACATGGAAATATTATTTTTCTTTGACATATTCATTTTTGGTACATTTTCGAAATTGGGCAGCTAAATCACGCAAATTGTTTTTATAGTAGCGCATTTGGTTTGGCAAAACTTTCTACATCTAATTTTGTACATATCAGCGTTACAGATGCACACTGATACGATGTATTAAAACGACGAACAAGAGGTTAGTAATAACAGGCATTTATATTTTATAAGATGTCGGTGAATAAATTTGCTAGTAATATTGGCTGCACTATATCAAACGCGGTATGAAATTCTTGTAAAAAATAGTTATACATGTATACATATAACTTTTCATGAAAATACATACATGTACGATTGTATGGACGAAGGTCATAGCTGGTCGAAAGCATTGAGCTTATTTCCCAGTAAAATTGCGTGTTTACGTATTATTTATTTCAACGAATATTATATTATTTGATAAATAAAAAATCAATGCCTATTGTTTTTCTAAAAACTTCTTACTATACGTGAACTGGATACATGTGAGACAAATTTCTAAAATGTAATGCATTTTTCTGCGATCGAAAAGTTTTTCAAAGAATTCGATCGACCATGATATTACGTGTGGGACGGTGCATGAGTGAGCATTATAAAGAGATCATCGATCGATTTTTACATTCTGTATCCAGTTAAGAGGTGGCATTTATTAGCATTATACGTGTCACGATATGTAGACGCAATTACATTATAAAATATCCATATAAATATATTTATACTATGCATAACAAATTATTTTCCCGTTTGTTCTGTATTTTTTAAATTGAAAGTATTTTTTTTTTCGTTATTCTTTATTTGATATTATAATTCATATGTGATTTCCACTTTAAGAGTAAAGAATCGTCGAGTGCGCTTAGCATTCCGTACTGTTCGAAGCTCGAAATGCTACGTCTAAATGGAAATACTAGACGTCGAAAGACAAGCGGCAGATGGTTATTCGTCGACCTAACGGAGAGAAAATCGTACCGTGGACGTATAGTACTAATATTACTTATCCATCATGGATTATTGGGACTTTTCTCCCTTCGTCCTCGCGTCTTCTTCGAACCAGGTCCTCCCATTTTCTCTCTCTCTCTCTCTCTCTCTCTCTCCTCCTATTTCTCCTTCTCTCTCTCTCTCCTTCTTCCTCTTTCTGTACCTGTGGCAGGTCTGTCTACCTTTGCCTGGCTCGATTGCATTGCCGTATAACGTAGCGCGTTGCGCCTTGTGGTTACTTCAATTAGGTGGATTCGTGGTTACGTATTGGCGTACTGGAGCAACTTAACCACGTCGGCACAGAAGGTACGCCAGTCACGGACTCATCACGGACGTGCCTCTGAACTCCCTTGACATTATCGCTAATCATTTCAAATCGATTCTCGCATCCATGAGAAAGCGAATTCTGACAGGCGGCATATGCGCGTTTCCCTCTTGAAATTTGTTGGTCGATTAATTGCAACCCAATTGAGTCCATGAATAAGATTCGATGATCGGTTAGCCGTATACGTAACCCCAAAACACCTGGAAGAAGGTAAACACGTACAAGTTTATGCAATACGAGGCACGCATTGTAAATAAAACAAACTGACCGCGCGATGGTAATCATTTTTCCAGCCGCACATTGACGCAACTCAGTTTTAGGCGTATCTGGCGATCTCTGTCGGTGCCAGAATCGCTTCCCTTCTGTCTTTATATCGCTCTGTACCGTTGCATGTTTCGCGTCATCGTTAAGCCGAATAAAACCGCGAGATCTACATATTTCGTAGTCATTGAGAAGATATTTCTCTCTGTTGAGATACCATCGACTCTTTTAGTATATCGTCTCGCTCGATATCTTCTTCGATAAGGATAAGTGTTAATTCGTCGTATATACATACAGGTCTGGTAGAAGAAAAATAACATAGTTTCTTGTTGATAATATTGGTTGTTATTAATCGTGTCATTTTGTGACTATCATGAACCGTTTTTCACACTCAATGCGATATTATTAAGTTCAGAGAAGAGAGAACCACGCGAAATGAAGATACTCGTCTGCATAAAATGATACACTCTGTAAAGATAGAAGAATAACCCGAAGATTGTACGCACGAACTCACCTTCCGCCACTACTAAACGTAACTTCGTAACTTCACAAACCTGTCATTCACCATGCTGGGCCCCATAGAACGTCAAGAGAGTAGAACTCGTCAAAAGCATCTCTAGGCTTCTCCTCTGGTTACTTTCCCTTTTCTAAACCCTCTACAGGGGATTCGCTCCTACGTAAATGAGAAAAAAAAAGAAGAAAAAGAAAAATAAAGTCCAACGTCGGTGCATTTTCCGCGAAGGAAGAAATAATGTGTGCTAGGGGTTCGCACGTACAGTTAAGGGACGGTGTAGTCTTACATCGTAAAAAATGTTACTCCTTGAATCCAAATAAGAAATGTTTCGTTTCGTAGAAGTAATAAACAAAGATAGGAAGATATAACGCTTTTAATGGCGCAGTTAGTTAATAGCGCGCGTCGAGCGATCTTGAAAAATCTCCACGGCTCGCTTAAAAACGGATGAAAAGCCGACTCGAGAGACGAACGCAGCGATCGCGATACGCGTGTATGCGTACATACGCAGCCGAAAATCATCCCGACGTATATACATACTCGAGTGTTCAGCTTCTGGTATCTATAGTCAGCCATGAGTCGTACGATAACACGGTGGATAAGTGGCACGTGTCTCTTACTCCTCTTCCTAACCGACGGACAATGTTGCTCTCAAAAGAATCAACGTCTAAGATCTAGTTTTAAACTAAACCAGACATTCGGTCGATTCGACTTAGGGACAGCTTTTAGCCTGTCACTTATCACGAGAAATTATGCAGAGCTCGAATATTTTGATACGTCCGCAACGGCTGTTTCTAGCTGCAGTAGCATCGAGATTACGCGTCTCCGTTATCTGCTTGGATCGCTTCCTTTCCGAGGGAAACTTTTTAGTTTCTTTCCATTTTTTTCTTTTTGGATATCGAACACGAGACGGTTGCAGAGGGGTATAAACGACGTTGTTGCATGTTTTCTTCTTTTTCTCGTCGCGATCCAATCGATCCGATAACGCGTATTCGTTTCTACCTTTACGATGGCCGTTCTTTTCCTTCAAAGCTGATCGGTGGAAATCTTGAAAATTCGGTTTCCGATTCGCGATTCTCCGTTCTAACAGGATTATCTCTCTCGAAACTAGTCGTATCAAACGGAGAAGGGTAAGTCTCACGGGAGCGTTTTCCACGTATTTATATCAGTTTATTGGAAGTTCAGATTTTCGATCGGTCGTATCAACGCGATTTACGAGCATCGCGGACCAGGTACGATGGCCGATTACATTAGTTGGAAACCGCTTAAAAGCATTATCGAGTGGTTAGATCGTAGAGGCAGAAAGGAATAGTCGATAGCCGGTCGAAAAAAAAGAATCACCTCTATACGTATTGGGATTGCGAGGGGTGCGGAGAGAGGAGGGTGCAGCAATCAGGAGTATTGGATCTTTTGGGGTTTTGGCAAACGAGAGACGGTCGTGGTCGTTAGAGAGAGCGGTAAGCAGAAGTCGAGAGACAACGTGGGTGGCAACAATAGCTCTCTCAAGCGGCCAGATTCTGGTGGCACGACACGCATTGTACGAGCGCAGTTTGAAGGTGATTGATCACCGTTGGTGATCGCGCGCGTACACGCGCGCATCGCGTTTCGACTCTTTTCTCTTCTATCTTTAACAAGGGACCCGTACTCGTTTAACATGTCCGGTTGACAACGAACTGGTCGTCGTAGTCGTCACCAATCAGATCTGGATTTTCGATGGAAGCGAACCACGGGGGGCAAGCATACCTCGATGAGTCCGATCTCGATGGATCGAGGAGCGAGGGAGAGCAAACGACCGCCGTCGCTGAAACCAGACGAATCATTTTGTATCGCGTCTCGTTTTTCTCGCGAGGACAAGGATCGCTCGTGGTGAGCCTTGTAAATGACACGCGACTGTAAACGGTGGAAAGTCAAACCGCTTTTCTCTACGCGTATCTGCCACGATCGATAAGAGATCGTTCGTCTTCGGTGCATATTATAAACGTATGTACGTAGCTGTCGCTTACCGTTACGCCAGGCTCGTCGATGTTCCTAATAGATCATCCAGCACTCGAGACCTCCTACTCACGTCGCTAACTTTCGCACTGCGTTTGAAACGATACTTCTGTACGCGCTCTTTATTTCCGCGAGATAAAACAAAATGAGAGGTTGCGAATTACACGGCGTTTCGATAGAGCGGAACGGAGAAAAAGAGAGAGAGACAAAGATTGGATTTGTATCCGTTTAGCCCGCTGGTAGCGGTCGTTGCTTTTTTTAAAAAATCGTTTTTATAAAATCGCTCGCCGTTGCGAGGGTAGCTCGCTCATTTTAATACAAATTGTTTGGTCTCCGTCTATACGACGGTACCGCATGTCGCAGAGGCAACATTGCGTCCCCTACGCCATCGTTACCAGACCCTCGTGAGCGAGCTTACTCGATCGGTAGCGTCATATGGTAAAACTTTGAGTAGACGTTTAACTTAAGCGGCGTTGTTACGTTTTCCGCGACTGGAACGCGTGGTCCACTCGTAATCTCGTCTCTGTTTTCTTAAACTCGTAACTACGCGCGATACTCATCGATTCGAATTACATTAGGAGTTTGTTTGGCGGCAAGAATCGTAAGGTCGTGATCGTGCTAAATAAGTACTTAAGTGTATAGAGGAAGGGGAATGGCCAGTGATAAAGTTTCTCAACCCTCACGATGCGAGCTGTCCGATGATGCGGTTGCGTGCAAGGGACACGGACACGGATACGAACACGTACGCGAACCGAACACTGACGGAGATCCAGAGGAAGCGGAAAAGGGTAAGAGGGTAGGAAATAGGGGGAGAAGGAGGAAGCGAGAGAAACAACGAGCGAGAGGGATTCGAAGGGAAAAGGTCGGCGAGTGGTTCGTCAGACTGATAACCCAAAAGAGGAAAAGAGAGGAAAGGAAAAGATAGGTGAAGAGGTGAAGAGAAGAGAAGAGAAGAGAAGAGAAGAGAAGATCGGAGAAACGTAGAGAAGAGAAGCGCGCGTCGCCCACTCATGGTGATTGCTGCCACCAGGTTTGTTCCTCGACTCCTTTGGCACCCCTCCTGCGTCACTCACCGCGGTGTTCATCGGCATCCCCACCGCGGCAGCTATCCCCGCTCTGGATAGAATCGCGCTCCCACCAAAGTCTGCTTCATCCCTCCTATTCTCGAGCACGATCGCTCGACCGTGCCTCCGTGGCCTCCGTATCACCTTCTGCTCTCGAGAGAACCCGGATTGTCCACCCACGCTGCTCGCTCATCTTCTTCCTCCTTCCTTTCCCTTCGTTTCACCCTTCTGTTTGCTTTCACGCCCAGTCCCGTCTTTCGGACGAAGGCAACGAAGAAGAAGCGGTGTTGTCGCTCGATCGGAAGCTGATGTGCGAAGGGGAGCCACGTTTCGATCGTCGACAAACCATTAAAACCGACAGATCGTACAGACATGGTACGACGACACTGAACCACCGCTAGGTTGAGCGATCGTATTCGCTCGGAATACGATTTCTGACCACCGCTGCGCTCTTCGGGCTACCGATCGTCTAAAGTTTGCTGCTTACGTCGTCCGACACTTTGATTTTACTCGTTGAATTTCCACCTTTTGCTTGCACGAATCATTCCGATTGCGATCGAACGTAGCCGTATACCTAATTCGAATTTACTAAAAGATGGAAACAGAAAGAGGGAAGGAACGCGAACGACGGACGTGTGGTATCGGTATCGACAGATCGAACCGGCCGTTAATCGAACCGGACGATAATTAAAAGGTAATCAATCTTGGTTGTTACCTGAACGTGGAAAAGAAACGTCGAGAGAAATAGAATCGAAAGATCCGAGAGGGTAGCAAATTGCAGAACGAGGTCGCCAATCGGGAACGTGATGCGTTTTTTTAAGAGAGAACGATTACCGTTCCCGGAGGACGTTCGATCTCGTCATCTTAAAAGCGATTGGTCGTGGTTGGTTTGCGTGCGATTAAAACGTGCGTGTTCGACTCGCGTTCGCGGTTGGATCGATGCTTCGCGTTTCTTCTTTTAGCAATTTGTCCAGATGACGGCCGTGGCAAAATTGTGTCCATTGACACAGCGAACGAGCGAAAAGAAAGAAGGGATGGGAATAGCGCCGAAGGCGCTGAGAGTTCGTTCGAAGTTTTCGCGGTTCGTTCTAGGACGGAATCGAGTTGGGCCCGGTGGTGGTGGCACGTAAGAAGTGCAGAGGTCGCGGCTGGAAGCTCGGTATCCGTAGCTCGGAGCTGAAAACGTAAGGGAGTTAAAACGCGATCCAATTTCTCAGGCCATTGAGTGCAGCGACTGCCATCTGTCTAACGGCTGGCCCTGTGCTTTTTACAGGCGAACCGTGAAATGCGCAAACAGAAGGTCCGGACCTCCTTTACATTTTAATCAAATCATTTCTCTATTACGTGGCTCGGCCACCTTAAGAGAGATCCTCGCGAGACCGAAGGGTTTAATTCCTTTCTTCTTCTTCTTTCTCGCAGAGATCGTTGTTCCTTTCCCTCTTAGATAGAACCGTCTGCTCGCCTTAATTTTCTCGTCCTTTCAGGTCGGTTCGATAGAACGACAAAGTCCGTGCTCGGTGCTTTCCACGCGCGCAATTGTACGAGGATCGAACGGACATGGAACGAGACGTGATGGGACGAGACGCGATGCGATGCGATGCGATGCGATGCGATGCGATGCGATGCGATGCGGAACGAGCAGGGAGCACGTGGTAGAGGGAGGCGACGAGAGCCGATCCGTAACGCGTCGATCTCCAACCTCGCCGGGATCAATTTAATTTTGTTACAAATAGCTACAACCCTTTGGTTCCCGACTCCCGTGGCGGGCACGTACGCTTCCAATCGGTTAATGACTGTTTCGAGGATCGATCGTTCGCCGAGCGAAAGCCTCGAAATAATCATCATGGTTTCACCGTAATTGCTCCGCGGGAAATGAGAAATAGCTTCGTACGCCGGCAAGGTGCAATTACGCAAAAATTAGTTAATTGTTCGTGAGTACATGGCCTCCGTTGAAAGCAGCACCGGTGGCGGGTAATCGAGGTTCGCGTAACGCAAATCCGATAACGATAACTATAAATTTCTATCCACGACGAATCGTTGTTCCGGCAATTACGGTGAACTCGTAAAACGAACTTTCTTCTTCTTCGGACGACCGCAACGAGGATGAGAGGAGCTTTCCTTCTCACGTCGCCTAGTTGAAAAGTCTTGGCGAAACGGAAGACGAAAAAAAGGAGCGCCGTTGTTCGTAGTACGTTGCTTTACCCTGTGCCTTGGTGTTCAAGCAGAGACGCTTAGGTAGAAAACGGAGTGTACGCTCTTGTCAAATGTTTTTTCGAATGGGCCGATATATGTCTAGCACGGATTGATATATGTCTATCCGTGACGTTCGTATGTATGGATTTTGCGGCGCGTATCCGTCTGACACGGATGCTTGATGGCGACCGTGGAAGTAGATTCATCTTTAGTGTGAATTGGTCAGGGTTAAATAAAGCTGCTCCGACGAGTCTCAGCGGGACCCTCGCCGCTCGATATACTTGCTTTTCATAGATATATAATTTACCTAGCACGAAATCACATCGAAGATTGATGCGACTACTTAGTGCGAACGGGTGGTGCGCGCGAATCTTGTCAGTCGAATCGTTGGCGATAATGTTACTGAAACGACAGTTTCCTCTCTTTGGCGATCGGTCGAATCGAACGTTTACGTCTAAATCGAGTTCGGTCGCATAAATTTTCCGATTCGCTCGAAATAGCTGGGTCTGTGTTTCGTGGACGCTCGCCATCGTCACGGCACCAACTTTCATAAAAACCTTTGTAAAAATAATCGTTTCGACGACGCCCGAACATTTTCACAACGAAATCCGGGAACAGGCCGATAACTCGTTTTCATTCGTTCTCGAAACGTTGAAACTCTCCTTCTTTCTTGATTTTTTCTCGTCGTCGTCGTCGTCGGTATCCCGATCCTATAGCTAGTCGATGTTTTTCGGTTGTTCGTTCAGAAACGAGGGTCGGAGATCGTTGTGCGAAAAAGACAAAAGATTCGTCAGAAGGAGACGGTAGAGTAGAGTGGAGAGCTGAAAGATAAAGTTCGAAGGTGGTAGGTTGGTTTCGAGAGAGAGGCGCCGATCTACGACAGAGAGAAACAGGGAATAAGGGGTTGGATGCGATGGAGGGAACGGGGTAGGCATAAGGGGGTCGATAAAGTAGCGATCGCGCACGGGACTCAATTACACGCTCCGCCGCGCTCTCTCTGTCTCTCTCTCTTTCTCCCCCTCTCGCTCGATTTCTACCATCGTTTGCCCCCTCTTCCTCATCCTTTTCCTCTCTCGACCACAGCACCCACACCCTTCACTTCGCTTCTCTTCTCTTCTCTTCTCTTCTCTTCTCGTTTCATCTCTTCTTCTCTTCTCTCCTCTGCTCTCTTCTCTTCTCGCTCGACCACCATCAGCACTCCCAACCCCCAAAGCAAACCCCTTCCGCTATTCGGTTTTCCAGGCACCGTTCACAACCGGCTCATCCCTAACCTCCCACTATCCCCTGGGAATCTCCGAAGGGACGACTCGAAGCAGGAAATCAGCCAGACAATTCGACGGCAACGCTGTTCCTGTCGCGAGTTTCTCGCGTGCTTCGCTGTTTCTACCAATTTCGATTCACCCTTCGCATTTGGCTATCGCTCGCGATCGTTCTCGAATATCTTTTCCCTCTTGCCACCCTTTGGCGTTTCTCGTTTTTCCAATAAATTCGTGGAAATTTCTTCTCGTCGAAACGCGTAGCGTTGGAAAGTCGTTCAAAAATCGTTTTGGAACACGATTGTTTGTAATGGATTCTTCTCCGTGTCCATCATACGTTTCGATGCTCTCCACTCTCCACCACTGATCCATCGTGTCTGGAAAATGTTAAGGAGCGTTCAGGCTATTCGTATTATTGTCAATATTATTGTCAATATTTCAGGGTTCTCGATATTGTATTGACAGTATATATTGATCGTCTAGAGGATCTCTTACGTACGATAATATTGAGAACCTTAAATATTGACAACAATATTGACCATCTGAACGCTCCTTTACACGAGCGACAAGTTTCACGCTCGTTCGTACGTTCCGTCTTTGTATTTATATAAAACGAAGAAAAGCGTCGTTGGGTCGTCGAAACCGCTCTTAATTTGCTGAACGGAGTTCGCGTAACCGAGGACACATCGATACGTGGGTATTTCAGCTTGACTGTTGGGACGAGAGTCTGCGGTTTCGACCGCGTCTCGACGAACGCGAACAGTCGTCGTTCGTCGAAATTACGAGCGTCTAGCCGATATTTTATTAATCCATCTCGGTTACCCGATCGATCGGTTGACGGAAGTTGACGTTTCTAGCGACTGTACTTCATGCGGCGTAATCGATGACCAAGACGGTCTTCTGGAGAATAAACATATCCGTATCATCAACGCTTATGATTATTCGAGTAATTAAACGGTTCGTGACTAAAGGCTTTTAGTTTCGTTTGGATCGCTTCCATCCGGGGGAATCGCGATCGTTTCAATTATCGTGAATGCGTTAAAGAAATCCTCACGTGACCGATACCGCTTGAAATTCCCTCGACGATCCGTTTGTTCCGACGTCGTAACGAGCTTCGGACGCGCACTACAACGGAGGGAACGTTCGTTCATTGGCAGAAGGCTGGCGCGATGGCGAAAGCATGAGCGACGATAGGTGCGACGACGGAACTGCGATGGATCGAAGGAAAGCTCGTTTACTGGAGTAGCGAGCGCGATCGCTGGCAGGTCAGCCTGCTAATTCCGCGACAAGACCGAGAGAAAAAGATCGGTGGAAAAACGAGGAACTAACGGGCGGGAGACGATCGCTGGAGAACGAGAATCGCGTCGGAAGTGTTCGGGGTCGAAAAGCGTGTGCGAGCTGGCGAAGAGGCATGAAAAGCCATGCGAAAGATAGGAGACAGAGAGGCAGAGGGCGATGGGAGGGAGACCGGGTTCGAGAAGTAGAAGCGTGAAAGAGGAAAGGGGGAATGATTCAGTAGTGAAATATGTTAGGAGGTCGGCGTAATGCCTTTCTTTCTCCCCTTTTAAAAATCGAGTGTATGAAACGAGCCAGACAATAATATTTCACATGCCGCGAGGCTAATTGAATGCTACCACGGTAGTTCTGGTCCTTAGCAGGCCCTCGGGAGTTCTCGGCCCCCTCTCCCTCTGGTCCCCGACCCCCGGCAGACCTTTTTGCTCTCTCCACCGGCAGATCTTCCTACACCGCCCCTCGTCCCCACTTCCGTTCCATTTCATTCCATTCCGTTCCGTTTCGTTTCATTCGTTCGGTAGCACCGATTGACCGTCGCGTTACGCGGGTCCTTCCTTCCTTTTCTACTTTTTCCTCCCCTTCTCTGGTGCACGCAGACGCGCGCGGACCTGCGATTCCGGGCCCGCCGTGCGAAAGGACAATAATTAACCGGCGGTTAGTTTACGTCGCCCCCCGTGGTTTCAGGCTTCTATACGCGCCTACCTACGCTCCGAAGGTTCCCAACTTTCAACTCGTTTCAAACTTGTCAACCGCGTCCGTCTTCTTTCTTCTCGCGTCGTTCCTTGTCCTCGACCGATCCTTCGGACGATAGATTTTCTCGAATACGTTCCGAAAACGATTTGTAAGAACGAACAAATTAGTCGGATGTCCCGTCCATGCAACGATCGTCGACTCTCGTTGCGACCGGCAAAGGCTCGTCCGTTTGCCGGTTGGGAACGTTTTACCAGCGGATCGCGCTAGCAGCCCGAGATTCATAAATATGCTTGTCCGTAGGTGTAGCGAGCCAGGCAGAGTCACACCTTCTTATAATTATTAACGGGACAAATGAGCCAGGTCCGTAGCTCGTATACAATGCGAGATTGGGTACGGCGATTCGATTCGCTCGTTTCGCGATTCACTCACGCTCGGCTTTCGTTCCTTTCTCCTTTTTTCGACCGTTGACACGAACGCCAGAGCGAGAAAAAACATGGAGCGTTTTATTCGATCGTTTGGCGAATCTCGGGAGAGGGGAAAAGAAAATATTCGTTGGATGTCGTTGGTACGTCGAACGAACTAATTCACGCGCTCGTTCTCGTTAGCGGTATCATCGCCGAACGGTCGTGTGTCGACGGCATCGCTCTTTTTTCTCTTTCTCCTTTTCCCGTTAAATTCTTTGCCAAGGAGAGCGACGTTCGTCTCATGCTCGATTCCCGACGAATATCCTCCGATACATAGTTTGTCGTTGGTCGATAGATTTGTGGGCAGCGAAACATAGGCGTGGCCTGGGTCTTGGAGCGATAAATACCTAGGCGAGATTTTCATCTGTCGGAGTTGGAAGACACCTGCTGCCCGAAATCTTTTCACACGCTAGAGCTGACATACGCGTCGAATCTCCGAGAGTTTCTCCTTTTCTTCCCTTCCTCGTCGTTGAAGGGGGACGCGTAGGTTGTCGGCGTAGCTTGTCACAATCGGATTCGAATCGCTCGAAGCTTTTTTCGATGACGACGACAACGACGACGATGGTCGCGACAACGGCGACGTATACACGATGGAGAAACGCGGCTGAAACGAAACGGAAGGAAACGAAACGGGATGGTAAAAGGAGCGAAGATGGGAAGATGGTAGGAGAGTGGCGGTGTCTCTCGTTCCGCGTTGTTTTGTTATCGGCAGCGAACGGGCCGATTATAATTGTAAATGCTACCATAAAGCAAGGCTAATGCCGGCAGGAGAGGAAATGAATTGGCACGTTGGGGTTAAGCTCCGTGCGGAATCCGCGGGGGGTCGCAGGATGAGCGCAGGGTCGGCGAGTGTTGTGAATGGTTCGGAAGAATAACGTCGAGGCCCTCGGGCCCAACTCGGTCATTAAGTTACGCGCGGCATTAAATCATCGTTGCTGTCATCATCCTCGTTATCTACCGCCTCCGCCGATTCTTAGCATCGGCTATTTGTAGCTGCTCGTTTTTCGCTCCGCGAATCGCATCTTAATGCTCCATCGATCCTCTATTCGATCCTCTGTTCGTAACGGGCGACCAGTCGATCGGCGTATCGATCGAGAAGGACGAGGAGGGGAGCGATAGATCGATCCACGTTGCCTCCTAATATATCTGTCGGAGGATAGCTGGCCGACCGAATCGATTACGTCGACGCGTGTACGACTAACGACGGATGTCTCGTTAATGGAGCTTTCTCGCGATCTATCTTCACAGCTCGGCTCGGCTCGGTTCAACTCGGCTTGGCTCGGTTCGATGTGACGGGAACGTGCATGGTTCGCCGGATAGACAGAGGTTCCATTGTTGGTGAAATAGCGGCTCGCTGGCCTCGAAGTGGAAGGTGGAGAGTTGCGAGGGGCGCGAGAGGGTGGTCCGAAAGGCGAGATACGGGTACGCGTATGGATACGGATACGGATACCGGTAGGATCGCGGCCCGTATTTCGTATAGGTGCGAGATCCGATGGATGTATGCGCGACTGGCGCGTTCCTCCGCGGGGGGCACGTCAGTGTCCCCCGGTGTTAGCCGGCTAACATAAGGTTAGGCCATTCGTTCCAATCGTTTTCTTTCTTGGCCCGTCTGGTTCGAGCGCGCCGCGTGGAAGGCTTCTTCGCAGCCTGCCGGTCACCGCATTCCAATCTCTCTACCCATCATCCTCTTCCTCTCTTTCTCCCTCTTCCGCGGAGTCCGGCGGAGTCGAGCCGAGGAGTCGAGTCACCACCCTTCTCCACCCTTCTTCGTGTCCATTCGTACCGAGCATACGTTGCAGGCCTTCTTCGAGGCTTCGAGTGTCTTCTGACACTCTCGTATACCGGTGGTATCATCGTAGTTGGCTGCAGCCTTTAAGCTTTTATCCCTCTCCAGCGGTGAAGATAACATCAGCTCGGTCCTCTTCTCGGCTCGCCAGCATTTAGAATAAGAGAGGAGACCCCACTGAGCGAAGCACCGCGGTGGGTATTCCGGGTACAACCTGCCACTCGTCAGCCCACCCTCCTTAGCGCGCGAGACCGCTCCCTCTCGTTTTCTTTCTCTTTCGCACTCACCCGCGCGCTCGCCTCCTTTACCTGCCTGTCTAGCTATCGAATCGCTCTACCTGCTTCTACGCGAACTCTATCTTCTTTCTTTTTCTCCTTCTCGCTCCTTCGTTTTCGGTCGCTTGCTCGTTCGCTCGTACCTTGCCCACCTATACGAACCCGTGTCCTTTCGATCACCGGCACTCCGAACGAACAGATTCGTCCGCGCTGGAAACTCTTTCGCTACCAGTCTCCGGCCAGAGCCGGAGAATGGAAGGATGATCGGCGAAGCGAACAGAGTCCACGATCCACGCAGTCGATAACGACCACGTGGTATCGATGGAAAAAAGGACTCTGCCTTGTTCGACGATCGTCGCGAGTCTCTCGAAGGACGCGTGATTCGCCAACGACGGCCGAGCCACGTTATCCGAGCATCGTTGTAATTTGTCACGCTGTTCTTTTCCCTTCTCTTGAACGGTTTTCCGCGGCGCGCAATCGATGCGATGCGACGCACGACGTCCGCGAAGATCAAAAATATCGTTTCTCAGAGAAGCCGATCATCGAGCGCCGATCGCGATTAACGACGTAACTGCTAGGCTTAGCGCACCGATGACTACCGGAGGACGTCCTCGAGCTATAGCACCGTTGACTACCGAGTAAAAGGAACACTCGCGAAACCAGCATTTCCATCCGATACCCGTCGTTGTCGTTTCCTACCGATTCGTAACGAGAAAACGGGAGTCGATCTCTTGTCGCAAAGCGCGTGTTCATTCGCAAACGTTGTCTTCGACATTTGTCCAACGTTCCGTTTTTCCGAAAGCTCGTTTTTAATTCGTCGTTTTATCTTGCCGGGAGCCGAAGGAGTAGCGCACCCATCGACTCGTCAGGATAGTTTTCCATCGAAAAACGAGCTAAAATATCTTGCGTTCTTCGAGACGCCGACGACGACGGAGAATGGACGCGTCATCGTTTGTCAGTGTTCGAACGTAGTTTTTTCAAGTAGTTACGCGTTAATGTTGTTTTCGGTGCTACCGTATAATCGTCGCGGCTGCTGTGCCGCCACGAGAAAACCTTTTTCGGGCGACGACGTCGAGGGTATTCGTGATATTTGAAGAGGCTTACGACTGGGATAGGTCGAGTGGATACGAAACACTTGCCGGGTCCCGTGGAGCCAGGAAAACACTCGACCGTTCACCGTAACGAAAACACTAATTTGCCTTTCTCGGCACCGTGTTCACGGTCCATGTCTCGGAACTCGTATGCAACTCGATTCCTTTCGACCGTTCGATAATTACTTCTATTATTCATCGAGTAGAACGAAACGTCGATCGACGACGGTCGTTGAGCTTGGAATTGCCGACGAGCGAACGCTGCGACGCGTCGATCGAGCTGCACGGTGCTCGAAAACGTTGTTCTCGGAGGAACGTAAGAGCAGAAATCGAGGAAGAGAAATATGAAGAAGACGGCGAACGTTGGTCGCGTTTAATCCCGACGTTTGTCTTGACCGATTCATCGCGTGCAATTTCTGGAACGTTACGTGGCACTGCGTACGCCGCGCGTGATGGTTCACCCGGTATGCAGCCAATAATTCTGACGTTATATCACCTATCGACCTAAGTATTAGGCGGCGACCGATATAATGACGTATCTAAGGCGAAATGGGAGGGTATAGAGACGCCGCGGGAACCCGCGTTATTATATGGTATTGGGAACTAATTTGAATCAATTTACTTTAGGTGGTCTCCCAGCGCACTTTCTTAACTCGACTTCGCGTTTAACGTGGACGTGATACGGCCGGTACCGCGAGATATTCAAAGGATACACGTTATCGACCTACAAACTTCTTCGCCAGCTGCTCTTTCCGACGTCGAAAGCGATTTCGAACGGTAAGAGCGAGCGATTTCGCGACGCGCGTCCCTAAATACCGGTCGAACGTATTGTGCCGATTTTTCGTCCACCTCGTAAATAGGTAAGTACGTATCGGCATACGGTATCGATGGTAATCGGTGGGCGGATTTAAAAAAGCTAAAATAGTCGCGAATCGAGGTGGCAGAGAATTTTTTAACGATGTTATCACGACAGGGAAACAAGCGGCGCGTGTACTTACAAGCGATAAAAGTGCAGTTCCAGAAGGAACACGTACTTGGTACGAACATCGTAAAGTTTCGATTTTGCATGGACGTCGATCCCATCTCTAATCCGTGGATCAGAGGCACCGCGCTAGAAAAAATCGCGACAGCGATTTCATTAAATTCTTCACGGCCCCCTCTTCGTTCCCGCTTCTTGCCTTCTCTCCTCTCCTCTTCTCTCCTCTTTCCTTCCCTTCTCTCCTCGCGTCTCTGGAATCGTAAATCTCGCTATCGAAAGATTTATTGGCATCGAATCGCGTTCGCTATCGCGTTGAACGACTTATCGCTATTGCTCGCGTGCTCGCGCGGTAAACGTATCCGTCGATGTGCAACGCGAGACATCTCGTAGCCTTTACAACACGCCGACTGTACAAATCGCTTAAAACGTACTGCGAATGTTTTTTCCATGCTTCTGGAGAATTCGTTCGAATATCGTGTAATCGCTGTCGGGTTACGCGGTAGTTGAAAACGAGCGAAGCGAAAGAGGACGTCGTTGGAACGTAAAACACGAACGAACAGATAAGGCTGACGTTTGCACGGGTGCGTCACGTTGGCGAAAAGGTCGTGAAAGTGGTGGGTCCATGGTGGCACGAGTCAAGGGTGCATTCGACTCGGGCTCCGTCCACGATTCGATTTTTCACGGGGATCGGCATCGGGACCAGGATCGAGATCAGTCGGGTTGTTTCCCCCTCTGTCGCGTTCCCTCGCTCGTAAATCAAGGATTAAATCGGATGCGTGTAATTCGCAGCAGTTTTAACCGTAAACAGTTTAATCTCGGTCACGAGTCGAAATCGGTCACGTCAAAACAATAGATTCTTCACGGCGTGACACACTGTCGGCGCACCGCCGATGACGCGCCGGGATCCTCTTTGCGCAAGGGACGACGCGAGAGAAAAATCTCCGCTAATAAGCGAAGCAGTTTAACGCACCCTCCGAAACGGAGTATCACGAGCGACGCGATTTTACCTTCCTTTGGTTTAGCCAATTTTAAGCCATCGAATCGCTGAACCATCGAGAGTCGATCCATAATCGTAGAATCAACCCGATATTACGTACGTACGAGTTAAGGCAGTTGGCTGGAAACTCGAGTATCGAAACCGTGTTCCGTGTGCGATACGGCTGACGAAAAATTTCGATCGACCCATGCAAGCTTAGAAAAGAGACGGAGGAGGACGACTCGACTGCTATCGACGAAATTTTTACGAGCCGCGTCATCTGTACGAACAGCTGAAACCATGCAGTAGCGGTTATCCCATAAAGTAGCTCGTAAGTTTATTACGATCGTTATTAGGCCGATGCGTAATATTCCTGGCATTTATAGCGGCGATATCGGAATCGATATCGCTGGAAGAAAAACGTATTCGTTATTCGATTCGTAGGATCGAAGGAATAGCCGGCGCGAACTTTCTCAGGCCGAAGCTAAACACAGGAAAGTGGGTCGAGTCGAATGGAGTCGAGTAGAACCGAGCTCGACTCTCCGCTTTCGAACGCTCGTCTCGTTGTCCCGTTCCGCTACCGTTTTGTTTTTCTCGTCTCTCGAACAATGTCGCATCCGCACCCATGTCCCGACTTTTCTAACGAATTCCGTGGAACAATTCCAATACGTACGGTTTCCAAAGTTTATTCGGCCATATAAAGCACGTGATACAGCTACTTGGAAGGCACAATGGCTCGTCGGCGAAGCAGCCCAGCTCTCCGGACCCGAGTCTCTACCCCTTACGAAGGATATTCGGCGACATATGCGTACGTGCGCGAAAGCAATATGCAGGGTAAGAGGAGGGACGGGGGTGGGTCGAAGGAGAAGCAGAGCAAAGCGGAAGGCACGTGGAAGAGGGTAGCAGGAGGGCAGGCCAGCCTTTGAAACGGGATAGTCCGGCCACAGCTTGCGGGGATGCGAGCTTTCGAGCGCACCCCACGAATGTTAACGCGCCGCATTAACTTCGTATTGGTTGGAGAAACGCGAGCTCCAGCAATAATTCTGATAACGCAGCATGTTGTCGCGTTGCCCGGCATACCAAACGGTCACGGTACCCTTTATACGAACAACGCCTTCGATTTTACCCTCTCGTTCTCCATCGTGTCGCGTCTTTCTCTCCTCTCTGCCCTCCTTTCCTTCCTCCTTTCCTTCCGCCTTTCTTCTCTTCTTCTCTCGTTTTTCGAACGTACTGCTCTCGAAAGAACCGATCGTCGCGACGAGATTGTACAGAGCGAGATCCGCTCGAGCGGATCGCGATTCTACTTCGGCAATCGCATTCTAACCGTAAATAGCGCGGTTCGATACACGTAAAAGTTTCATGGGTCTTCTTGTCGAACGCGGCGAGTTAGCCTCGCGACGTCGAAGGTAGGAAAAATTTCTAGAATGAGAAGCACTCACAGTCGTCGTCGTCGTCGTCGTCGTCGTCGTCGTCGTCGTTGTCGTCGTTCGGTACCCATAAGGTATAAGTACCTTTTACTGGGGACGAAGGCTCCTTAAGCAAGCCATGCACCGTAAAAATTTGCAAGCGTACTTTACCGAATAAACGAGACGTCGAAGAGGAACGATTTCACGAAGCTTCGCCGCCCTCTCGAATCTCTTTAACCTTCTTTCCGTTTTAGTCGATTCTCTTTCGCTCGCGATATCGATGGGAAACGGTGGAAAGACGGATGAAGGTTTCCGCCGGATACGATGCCGACGGGATAAAGTTATCGAGAAGGATACCGACGAAGGAAGAAACGACGAGCGGAGGTCGGCGATGCCGCGCGAAACGATCGCGACGTATAAAGGAAGGAGCGAAGTTTGGTCGGCAAAGTGCGGAAAATCGGTACGAAGGAGATAGAATTGCAAGATGCGGCATGTAGGATGTCACGTAGGCGGTTAACGTTGTACGTGGAAATCTGACGGTGACTCGTATTTAGCTGTCGTGTGAGTAGCGAACGTTGCGTCGAAGGGAATAGGCGAGAACGGGTGGGTGTAGTTCAATAGGTAGAGTACTGGTGCTCGTACTCTGGGTAAGTGGAAGCCGAACGTATGGGTTAGGGTTCGGCGGCGCATGAGTGTGCGGTCGGTGACCACATGCACGGTTTTGAAGTTGCGCGCGCGCGTGCAGAGGGACGCGAACGCGTTAGGAAGGTAAGTAAGAAGGTAGCTCGTAGCCAGCCAGGAAATCTATCCCGCATCGGCTCCCTCCTCCAGCGCCAGGACCTTTGCTCACCGCCCTGTAATCATCGCGAGTCAGTGGCGGCGGCCGCTAATTATGTTTCATAACACTTCTTACCCCCACTCTAATATCCACTCCCTTAGGGGCAGCTCATCATTTATTTACATCATATTCGTCCCGAGGGATAGCGCAACGGCCTCCGCGGCCACGGTTCCTTCTTTTCCATTCGGCTTCGCTCCGTTTCGTTTACGAGCTTCCATCGCGCCGCCGATTTCAAGCGCTTTTTCGCACGAATCTCGACGATTTTCGCGCAACAAACCCGACGACAACGACCACTGTGAAAATTAAATCGAATTCGTCTATTCTCTGTCTAATCTAATCTCACTGTCCAGGAGATGTTATCCGTCTCAGTTTCCTCCTATCTACCACATAGGCATCTGCATACATGGCACAACGTACGTAGTATATCGTTGCTCGGAGAGCAACGCGGAAAATCCGTTAAGAAAGGTCTGTTAGTTCCGAGACGAATCCGGATTTGGCAGACCACCGTCTAATGGAGGTTCTTGTCTGTCGATTGATTTTAGGATTATTCGACGGGATTCTGGCTAGCAACTGCGATCCTTTTGTTCCTTTCCACTGTGTCCGTTTTCTTCCGCCTCTTCTTCGTCGCGCTTTCGGGAATCTCGAAGGAATCTCGGCCCTGTAGCTACGCTCGATGTAGCCGGCAGATTGGTGGCACTTTTGCGGTCGAGCGATTAAGTGGTTTCAAGCGATATCCTCCAAGAAAATTGGCGGGGCTTCGAGAACAGACCGAGTTTTAATTAACCTCTGTCTTTCTACGAGCATTTTACAGGGTCGTGAGGTCCGGTAGCCGCGGTACTCTTTTCACGTGCCTCCCAAATTACGCGTAAACCATCTCTAGCGTAACTCGCATGCACGAGCTCCTCCTCCCCTTTTCCCCCCGATTTCGAGCGACGCAAACGCACGGCTCGCGTCTCTCCGAGATAAATTCGTCGAAGAAAAGGACCGGCATCTTGGGATCGTGACGAGTCGGATCGGCACCGTCATCGATCAGATCAGATTCGTACGACAAAACGTAGAACCGGAGAGAGTGCTCGCGTCGCGAGCATCGAGAGACGAGAATAAGTGCCGCGTAACCGCGCGGCGATTTGTCCGGATCAGCGTCAGACTAAGCAGATTACGAGTTCTCCCTAAACGAACCGGCAGTTGGAGAAGCAACCGCGCGGAGACCGAGCGGCAATGTCGCTCGATCTCTCGGGAGGTCCGTCGATGGCCCATCTATTTGTTCAAGTCCTGCTAACGACGATGAAAATGCGCGAAATTTTCGCTCGCAAGGAACGATTCCATCTGCACGCGTAGCTCCGTCGTTCGAACGATCGTTCGTTCGCTCGTTTGTCCGCTCGTTCGTCAGGGAGTCGGTCATCGTCGGTATCATCGATAGTTGGCCCGTGCTTTTGACGACTAAATATATCTCGACGCAAGGCGCACTCGCGGCAATAAAGAGTCAGAGGGCGTACCGGCCGAACGAATTTAAAGATACATACATAAAGTTAGGTCGGTCGAAAGCAGTTTCTGCTTTGACGCGAGGTCCTTTGAAGTGGTTTTCGTTGGATCGTGAGTATCAAACGGATTCACCTGATCGTAACGCGGATCGTAGCCGCTTGGGCGTGAACAACCGCGAGACGTTGGTCTAGAAAAGGGAAGGCTCGAAACGACCGGAAACGATATCGTAACAGCTTCTGCTCTGCTTTGAGTCGTCGAAGCGGTAACAAAACGACGCGTCGTCGCCGCTCGATCTCTATTTCTTCGATCTTGAGGAAAAAAGACGGTCGAGTGAAACGCGAGCGTTGCCAGCCTCCGCGGCGTAATAACCAGTGGAGACGCCGCCACATCGGGATTCGCCTAACGAAGTCGTTACGTTTAATTATCGCGCGTCTGCCAGAGCGTACCGATTCCTGGGGCAATTAACGTATTTGTGCCGTGCACCGTGTTACGAGCGAGATCGCGTGTTACGAACAACGGTAATTAGAAACAACCGTCCGTCGATGGCCGATTTCTCGCTTCGCTACGCGACCGCTCGACCGCCCGACCGCCCGACCGCCCGACCGCTCTCCACCGAGATAAGAACACGACGAACGTCGAATTTTTTAGCGTAACGAAAAGATTTCACGGATAAGATAGAGAGAGAAAGAGAGAGAGAGAGAGAGAGGAGGAGGAGGAGGAGGAGGAAAATCGGCGGAGGAAGCACGGTTTCGTTCGATCGCAGAACCGATGGCACCATCTCACCGTTGCCGCGGTTCGCTCCAGAATTATAATATTTATCTTTCGCGGATAATAACGGAATTGAATCGCGTGAAATTTCTAACTCGTAATGATATCGCGGCCCGTTTTTTCTACACGTTAAACCGTATAATTACAATAATCCGCCGATGATATCGCGCGCGATACACGTATCGCTACCTACGTATTTAGCGCGCAAGGCAATTTCCTGCTTTATTATAATAATATCCGGAGCAATCTGCTCCCTTCCCACCACCCGGAGCGTAGCTTCGTTCTTTTGCAGCAGCTTCTTATTTTCAAACGCGCCGCGTCTTCGTTAGCTGCGCGCATCCCGCACCGATCCTCGTCTCGTCGAATCCGTTTACTCGACATTCGGCAGGATTGTCGCGATAGTTGGGTATCGACGAGACGACGGCCTTCTTCGCGCTTCGAGTCGCAACGCGCGACATGTCGCCGCAGGCATAGCGGGCGAATTACGGATGGCCGATGAGTTTTCCAAGGCGAGACGAAACGTCGCGCTTCCGCCCAACGGCGATCGACCCCGTGTAGAATCGTCGTCCACAGGACCGTGGAAGGACGAGCGACGAAACAACGGTGTACCCAAGCAGCCGGCTAGGTTGCCGCGGTTAGCGAGCTCCGACCGAGGAGCAGCTAACCACCCACCGGCGTTACCGGTCGCTCGCGTTTAAAGCTCCGCCAGTAAAACGATAAATTGCACGACTCGACGGAACCGCGCAAAGAACCAGGGAGCCACGGGGGAGGAGAGAAAGGGAGAAGAAGAGCGGTGGCGGAAAGAGAGGGAACGGGGAATGGCAGAACGAAGAGAGGAAAACGGTGGTCCCTGTCAGCAATTGCCCCCTCTCGTAAGAAAAAATGGCAGCTGTTGTGGCTAGATGCCGCGTACCGAACCATAATGCCGTACCACCCTCCTCGCTTACTCGTCCGCACGGAGCTCGCGCGAGAGGGCATTCGGAGCTCGAGGAGAAACGGGAGGCCGACCGTGCCGAAAGTACCAACCTGGACGGGAGAAAAGAGGACGATCGAACGAAACGGCTCGGCTGCTGAACGAGGAGGAACGATCGGTCGAGGTAAGAGGAACAACGAAGAACCGCAAAAGAGGAGGGAGGCACGTAGGTACGGTTCGCGACGACCACCACCATCTCTGTCGCTGTCGCCGCCACCGCCGCCACCGCCGCCGCCGGATCCGCCACCCACCACCACCACCACCACCACCACCATCACCACCACCACCATCATCACCACCACCACTACTACCACCACCACCATCGCAGCCACCGCCACCGACGTCGCTGCTGCCTCCATCGTCGTAGCTACATAGGATCCTACTATCACCGCTACAAACGACTCTACCAGAGGACCATCACGATCACCGTTGGCATCACCGGCGTGATACTATACTCGTGACGATCGCCGCCACGAGGAGGCTGGTAACGCGATCGGTAACGTTTCAACGACGCGGGAACCAAGGGAAAGGAAGGGAAAGCGTCGAAAGGGGTAGCGGAGGAGCGGAGAGAGCGCGCGAGAAGAAGAGAAAACGCGGTTCGCGGGTGTACGCGCGTGGAAAGACAGCTGGCTGCCGGTTGGCGATCGCGCGCGCGCGCGTCCACCTCGACACGAAGAAGAAGGACGGAAGCGTTAATAAGGTGGTCGCAAACCTCTCGGCGAATTCCTAGGAGGAGAGAGACTACGGGCGGAGCCGGGTGCTGATCGCTCGGGCGGAGCTTCGCTCGAGGGAACCGCCTACCGAGCTAGGGTCGCCTTTTCTCCCTGTTGAACAGGCCGCCCCATCGTCGTCTCACACCCTGAGAGAGTCGAGTGGCGCGCGTTCTCTCCCGCTACCCCGTGTCTCGCCGCGCGCGTCGCGGACGATCGAGCTCGAGCGAGCCGCGAAGCGCCGGGGGTGGGGGCCGAAACGAGAAGCCGGCCGCCGGTGGCGCGGGTCAGTCTGTCGGGCAACCGGTCGCTCTCTCGTTTCTCGTTCTGTCCGCGCTCTCCGCTCGACTCGACCGCGTTCTCCACGCTCCGAGACTCGATACAAGTCGTCGATATCGTGCGACACGTTCTACTCGAATCGAAATCCAAACTAAAATCGCCCTCGACCTCTCTCTTCCTCGCCTGTTGGGGCCAGTGTCGTGGTCGTCGTCGTTATCGTCGCTGTCGTCGTCGTCGTTGTCGTGGTCGTCGTGGTCGTCGTCGTTGTTGTTGTTGTCGTTCCGCGAAAAGTGTGTCGGAACAGTTTGCCCGCCGTTTTTCACACCCGGAGACTCGACGCATCCTGGTGACCGTGGCGATGCGCGCGCCTCGTCGCGCACTTCGACGATCGACTTAACCCCGGTCCGCGAGCACCGAGTCGCGCGAGTCGACGACCCTCGCGAGGCGCGGTTTCTCTCCGTCAAAAACGATCGTCGATTGTTGGCGCTCGATCGAAAGATTCGAACGTTCGATCGCTGGGACGCAGGCGAGGCGACGCGATCGTCGCATCGCCGCCCGGGAGAATGTGGAAAATTTCTGTTGGGTGGATCGGCGGGCAGGTAACGACTGTTTCCGGAGCGAACCAAAGACCGATCTTCTCTCGATAATAGTTGACAGACGAGCGAGGTTCGAGACGCAGAGCGTGAGGTGATGTTGCTGGAGTCGCGAGGTCTCAGCGGCAGGAAGAGAAACGGATTGACGCTGTCTTCGTTCGGTGGTGGAGGTGGCGGTGGCAGTGGCGGTGGCGGCTGCGGCGGTGGAGGCGGAGGCGGAGGAGGAGGAGGCGGCTGCGGTGCCGGCAGCGAGGAGGACGACGAGGAATCTCGACATCTGTTTCTTGGAAGAAAAATGCAGACCGAGGGTGCCGCCGCCTCCGCGGTTTCCACCGGTTTGTCACCCGGCTGCACGCGCGACGACGGCGACGAGAGTTCCAGCCCTTCGCCGAACAGCAGCCTCTTGAACAATCTCAACAACAACTGCAACTCGAATCGCCAATGCGCCACCGACTTTAGCATCGCGGCCATCATGGCCCGAGATTCTAGGCAGCAGCAGCAGCAGCAACAACAGCAGCAGCAACAGACGCAACAGCAATCGCAGACCTCGCCATTGCAGCAGCAGCAGCAGCAACAGCAATCGGTTCAGCAACAAACTCAGCCTCAGCTGCAACAACCTCATCATAATCGGCAGTTGCAGCAACAGGCCGTCGGCGGAGGGAAATTGCATCAACACGGTGAGCTCTTTCCTTCCTCATTCTCGACGTAGAAATCCGATCGTAGCTGTCTCGTTATCGGGTCGAGCCACTCACCGCAGTTTTTTCTAAGCTTTGGTTCGGGCAATGAAATCGTTTTTCTTCGCGTTCCATGTACGTATGTACGTTAATAATGAAACCACGGTTCTCCGTCGTTTTTCTCGGCCAGCAAAAAAGGCGACCGACGAAAGAACGATCCTATCGATCGTTGGTTATCGGCTATCGGTTATCGGTTATTCGTGGCCGATTGGTTGTTGCCGGTTTCTTCGAGCAACCTGCGACGAACTCGAGCTAGAACGACGACCACGTTGGTGACCATGACTACGATTACGATCGCCGTCGAGACGAGTAGCGTTTGTCTTAATCGCGAAGGGCGTTATTTTTGAAAGGTTACCTGTCGTGGCAGAGAGGCAGAGAGTGGCAAAGTAAGAGGGAAGGAAGGAGGGAAAGCGGGGAGATAGGAAAAAAAGAAGAAAAGTAGAGAACGACGGAGCGCTGGTGCGTGGTTAATGAATTATTTAGCGGCGAAGATTGTGAATGAACCGGCATGTAGCCGGGTTTGTGCCCGGGCGCGCGTTAATTCGCCAGGCGAGAAACGGCCGTTTCGCGCAGCCAGGTGAGGTGTCTCATCGGAATTCTGGAAACGATCGTGGCTGCTTTGCTCAGCCAGACGTCCGAACGAGACTCGACGGTGTTTGGTTTCATCATCGCGTATCTTGGACGCCCGCGGCGAATAATCGCCCACGAAGATTCTACGCGGTCGAAATTTACGGTTGGCCACGGTGCAATTCACCCACGGAAACGGACCGTCGTTCCCAAATAAACTTGGGTAAACGGTGCGATGAATCGACCAAACTCTCGTGTGCGTGCACGTGTGTTGGACACGCGCGAATACTCTCCTCCTCTTCCTCCTCCTCCTTCCCCTCCTTCTCCTTTCATGTTCGCCAGCCACCTAGTTCGAATAAATCGCTAATCCAAAACTCGGGAACCTCGTGACTCGTTAACCGGCGACGAATTATGCCTCTCGGAGATTCGCGTTTCCGAGGTAGCGTGTTCCTGCATGTCCGTTCGCGTACGAATTTCGTTCAACCGTTTGAAAGCGTTTCGTTTTGCAAAGTAACGAGACGAACGACACTTATCGAGCGGCGAACGATACACCGTTGTCGCCGACGTACACGACTCGATGCGAACGTCATCCGTAAAAAAGTAATCGGTGACTCGCTCGAAGCAACGAGCTTGCATGTCTGCTTGAACGCTTACTTGGACCCCCGTAGCCCTCGCTCGGCGAACGCCAGCCTCCACCCGTGACGATCGTCCGGATTTTGTTGTCGCTTCACGACCAAACGCATCGGACAACGAAAGTCAACGATCGATTTCCAGATGGAGTCCAGACGACTCGTCGTCTGTGACGCGTAAACGTCGAACCTCGGAGCGAAAATCACGCGGCCGATAGACGTTTTATACGCGTCGAACCATCTGCAATTTGGTGGACGCCCACTTGAATCGTTTTACCGTTCGGGCAATCGTCAGGGCTTCCGTTGCGCCGGTAGTTACGATATCGCACTCTATTTTCCCGTGTTCTTTTTTTTTTCTTTTTCTTTCATCTTTCCAAGAGTCGGAGCTCTTTGTGTCCCAAGTTTGCGACAAGCGAGATTTCTTGCTACGATAGATGATAAGTGATAAGCGATATCGATAAGGGAGAACGATTATCGCGTTTCACCGCTACGCGGATGATTTTTAGTCGGACAAACGCAGAAGATGTCAATTACGATAATTTACAACGAATACGATGTTGGAGACGATACCGGGGAAATGCTCGCGCCGCATTTTATAGCACACGTTAACGATTCAAGATGTATACCGTGTCTCTGCGTGTCGATCTACCCTGTAATCTATCGACGATCGGTTCGCAAACGTGCGGTCCGTTTGAAACGAACGGACGATACGGTCGGCGAAACGAGGCGATACGGTTCGTTCAGCCGGAATATTGCATCGCACGTCGTTGCTCGACTAAAACCTTTTGATAGTTGTGCGTAGTTGTAGTCAGAGGCAAAGCTAGAAAGCACGCAGAAATTACGGTGATTTTCGTTTCGATCAACGTCGCGTCGTTGATTCGAGTTGTTTAGCGACCACGTTAACTGACAGGCTGTCGGTGACGCAGTGTCGATCTTGCCGAATCGTTTCGGTGTTCCGCTGGCGCTGTCTCGAGACGAGTCCGCGTGTGTGAACCACGTTGTTTGCAAAATACGAGGAGAAAACTTGTCTGCCGGGTGACGAAATTGCTTCGCGTTGCGATAGAAACGAGAGTTTCGAAGGATAGAAGGTCGCGTGGGAATTCCGTCGGACATGATCCAAAGAGCACGTACTTCGTTACAACCGGATTAATTTATGTTTCGCGAACAAACAAAATGCTTCTTTTAATTACCTGTCGACAGATTGATCGATTGCCCTGAGTCTCTCTCTCTCTCTCTCTTTCTCTTTTCTTTTCTCTCTCTCTCTCTCTCTCTCTCGATCAGATAGCGCGTAACAGGCTGGCTACACTCGAGAAAACCGAGATACGCGAGTTTTTGAAGAAACGCCGAGAATCGAACGCTGTCGCGATAGCTCGCTTTTCGATGATATCTCCTATTGCGTTTTTGATAATCGAGAAGATCAGAGAGCAATTTGTAGATTTCGTGGATTCGCCACAACCGAACGACCGATAAGAGAGAAAACCCGTCGATTATCGTTGTCGATACGCGAACTTGCTTGTTTGTTAGGCAATCGCGTCACGTTGATCGCGAGAGCTTTCGTAACGAAGGACAAAGAAAGACAGCGCGATCGATTTCGAGACTCCGCACCTTGATCGAATCGAGCGGTGCGATCGATTAAAAATAGCCGGCGGAATACGAAATCGGCGATCCGCGAAGAAAATCGTGGCGTAACGTAGAAATATGGAAAGAGAAGTGTCTGGGTCGCGAGTCGCGAGGCAAGTTTAAGGCTCGATGCGAGCCAGCGGTTTGCGGCAAATCGCTGCAGCGGCAACGAGTCGAAAGGACAAGGAGATACGCGTGTACGTATCCTTCTCTCGCGAAATAGACGACTTTGAAACAAATACCTGGTTTCTCTGTTCTACCAACGCCACCGCAACGGTGTCGTACGGTAGAACGTCTGGACCGAGCCTGAAACGACGTGGTGGAAAGCGAGACGAGAAGCGCGTGACGCGCGAACGAAGAAGAAGGCGGGAAGAGCTGAAGTTCTCGTAGATCTCGTGGGAGGACATTAGCAGTGGGACGCGTTTCAATCTGTCCTCCTTTGCGTCTTTGATCCGGCGGCACTGGTGCGCCGTGCACTCGCAACCGTAACTCACTTGACGAGGTCGCTCGTAAACTCGAACGAAACTCGTGCTCAGTCGGCAGACGCGCAGCCACGAACCGTTCTGGCGACTCGTCATCCGTTTCGTCAGTCGTTTAACACCGCCGTTCGCCGTGTCGAATAAAAATACGCGGATGACAGACCACACATCGCGCCAACCTTCTCTGACCGGCCAATTAGCCGCTACGGCCTCGCGAAAATTCCCGTTTAAACAGTTATTCGCGTTTCGCGCGACGACACCTTCGCTACCGCCTACGCCACTTCCGCCACCGTCGCTGCCCTCGTGCCCTCGTGTCGCGTCTTTTTGCCCTGCGTGCAACTCGAGTGCCGCTCCGACTTTAGCCTGGGAATGTCGGAACGTCGGTGTCGCGACCACGGTGGAAAATCACCGGCTTTCCCTGCGACTCCCGTGACCCTCCCGATCCCTGCCACGCCGGAAATGTCGCTGATTTTTGTCGCGTCAAGCTCGGTCGCTCGTTCCTTCGCGATGCTACGATAAAGAAACTCGTTGATTTGCAAAAACCGTGCAAGCATAAACGGGAGAGAGGGTAAAAAGAAAATAGACTGAGAGGGAGAGAGAGAGGGGCAAGAGACGCAACGATTGGTTTTTCTCTCCCTTGAGAGCGAGGAGAATCAGTTTAACGAGCGAAAGTAATTTTTAAGCGTGCCGCGTTAAGTGAAATACACGGTTGTAAAGTTATCGACGTAGAAAATCTGCTGCGAAAATAGTTGGCAGAGCGGATAGTGTTTATTGTTAATTTATTCGCGATAACTCGAATTTATCGAGTGTCGGAAGTTAATCGTTCGGCCGATCGAGAGGAATTGTTTGTTAGTCGGTGAAACCCGATTTGATTTGCGTTCGGTCGTCGCTCGATCGATTGGAAAAAACGGCCGAACGAATGAAACACTGCGAGTGGAACTCGCGAACGCGTTTCTCTCGTTCCATCACGGATCGCTCGGAACGGATCTCGCGAACCCTCGTCCGCGGGGGGTTTCTTCTATTTTACCGCGCGTTTCTTGCCTCTCGAAAGCTCTTGGACGAGCGAGCGTCCCTAACTCTGCACGGTTGTTCCAAAGACGGAGGAAATGGCGCAAGAGTCGCGTTCGATGGCGGCTATCGTTGAAAAAACTCGCGCGAGAATTTCATCGCCCGGCCGCGACCTAACGAATTTCGGACGTCCTGCAGCTTGGCCGTAACGAGCAGTTTGCGATCGAACGACCCCTCGGGATCGAACGCGTTTACGCGCGCCGTTTTAGGCGATGGCACGCTATCCAATTTCCGAAATTGCAATCGGCAAGAGACAAATTGAAAACCGATGCGAGAGAGAGGTATCTGTGCGCGAGGGCAAACAAGAGCGTTCGTCGCCGTTTTACCTTGGCCGGAAAGATTGTAATTTCACGAACCGCTGCCACTTGGTCGGCATTGGTCGGGATAATAACGTTAAACTAAAGTAACCTCCGTCGTAAGTGGATAATTATCCTTTAGCAGCCGCTACCGCGGCGTCGTTATTGTCTCGGCCGGGAAGACGCTCTAACGAATGCCGAGGGAGACGAAGAGACGAAGAGAGAAAAAGTGGGAGAACGAACCGCGCGCGTTCGATTACGCCGGTCTAGAGCCTATCGGTGTCGTGCAAAACACGGAACGAACGATCCTTGAAAATCGCAAACTATCGATTAATTATAGGAACGCGCGCGCGGTAGATTGCGATCTGCTGTCGCTTTCGGGTTATTCGCGGTACAGATGGTCGGCTGGTTCGTCGATGCGTTGGTTGGTTGCGACGCGCGGCTCGAGAATTCGGTCGACCGATCGAGTGGGTCGCGTGATTGCGTTTACGCAACTGCGAAACCGACGATCGAGACGACTACTAATTATCGAGAGAATGAGTGTCATTGTGTCGCGGAACACGGTTCTCGCAACAACAGACGGTGGATGCCTCGTGGCGGTTCGCATCACTCCGCGCCTTACCCCACCTCGTCGCATCGCGTCACAAGACATTAGCTACGAATTACTACTTGGGATAACGGCAATTTTCTTTCGCGGTGCCTGCTTTAGCCGCAAAACGTGTTCGTGGTTGTTCGTGACCCATGCTGCAGCTGGGAACCTTTCGATGTACACGGAGGGGGAGGCGCGAGATTATCCGCATCCGAGTCGAGGTTTCTATATGCCTGTTGCCGATAGCCACGATGCAACCGATTAATCAATTATCCGTCGTCGTGGCTAACGCCTTTTTATTAGCTCGACCCGTGCGCGGTATCTCGATACATGCGTTTCTTTCATCGATAAACGATTCGATCGGTTTTCCCTTTCCGGTTGTCGCGGTAATTTCATCCTCTCTTTCGACCAAGTGGCAACCATTAAACCTACAACTTCATTATCCCTCGCGTGCTTTTCAGAAAGGGAACCGAGCGTTTCTGGAGTGGTCCGCGGCGCTCCACCGATTCAGGAGGCGATCGTCGCGGAAGACGATCCAGAGACGGACGACGCCGGAAGCACCAGCGGCAAAGCAGCTTCACCCGTGAATCCTCTTCTTCAGGAACGGTCCAACTGCGAAGAGCTTAGGCACGTGGTGTGTCACCTCGAGACGAAAGACTTATGGGATAAATTCAACGAACTAGGCACCGAGATGATCATCACGAAAACTGGCAGGTAAGGTTCCCCCCTATTTGCGTCTCTGGAGAGGGCGAACGGAAAAGCAATTCAAATATTCGCGTAAAGACGATGTCGGGCGCGCAGCGTGTAAGCGGACTTGATTAAACGGTCTCCCTCGATTACGATTATCGCCGATCTACGGTACGTGACGAACTGGCGGGCGAGTAAAATTGGACGAAGAACGCGATCGAACAGTCGGCAAACGTCGAGACGACGTTATCGAGAGACGACGAGAAGAAGAGGACGATGGGAAGGGAGGCGAATACCGGAGAAAGGACGAGAGCGACGCGACGCGGCGGACGCGCGCCTAATTGCCCGCCACGACGGCAACATCCGTGCTGCTGCTGTTGCTGCTCCCGCTCCTTCTCGTTGTTCGCTGACTCCCAAAGGGGTTCCACTACCCTACTGCGCGTTTACTCGCGCGTTGGTAATTAGATCTGCGCCGCGATGTTGCTCGTCGCACCCTCCACCCGCGTCAACTTATCGTCCCTCACCCGGTCGACTTTCTACCACGCCACCCTCCACCGCCTTCGCCACCGCTCCTCTGTCTCTGTCTCCGTCTCTGTCTCTGCCTCCGCCTCTGCCTCCGCCTTTGCCTCCTCCGCCTTTGCCACCGCTTCCGCCTCCGCCTCCGCCTCCGCCTCCTACGTCGTATCCCGGTCTTTACCCTCTCTCCCTCGTATCCCGTTATTTGCAGAGACTTAAAGGACAAAACTCGAGAGACCTTCCCCTTCGTTCCTCTCGGCCAGAAAATTCTCCCTTCTCGCACGACCGTGTCCTTAGACCCCTGTCTTCGAAGCGCGGCACCGGCGTTTCCAAGCAGCAGCTCGGGTGTTGCGTTCGCCAAGTGGGCGTGAACGTTTCCGAAGGAGGAAATTTGCCAAGCTTTTCGAGAAGTTTTAACGACGACGGCGACCCGTCGACGAAAGAATCGTCGCCGTGGTTTCGATCGACGCGAGAAACAGGGTGGAGGGCGTGGGAGCGGGTCTGGGAAGGAAAAGCGACGTCCCGGGATGAGAGGAAGTCGGGGGTTAGAGGTTCGATCGTGGGTGAGGAGGTCGTGTACAGGGGGTAGGCAGAAGGTGGAATCGAAGAGGCTAGCTTCTCTCGCGAGGCGAGTTCAATTCATTAACAAAGGACGGGTTGATAAATAAAAGCATTACTCACGCTCGTGGCGCTGGCGGGATGAATGCATACCGAGTCGACAAGGACCGAGGAGAAGACGTAGATAAGATCGGCGGGTGTCCCCGCGTTTTAGTGGTCGAGCAGCGGGGGGCCCGACACGGTATTAATGTTTGGCCTCCGAGGCAAAACATTCACGCCAGGCTTCATCCTCTGCCCCCTCGATTCTGACCCTCCGCCCCCTCTGCCTGCTGGTTCTTCTGGTACCCAGCGAACCTGCCACCACCTCGGTGTCCGCTTCGGTGTTGGCGCGTTAACCCTGAAATCGGCGTGGACGGTTTTCGACCACCGATAATCCTCTCTCTCTCTCTTTCTGTCTCTTGCTCAGCTATCGTTTATTTCGCAGGAGAATGTTTCCAACGTGCAGAGTGTCGTTCAACGGATTGAAGGCGGATAGTCGATACGCGGTTCTGATGGACATCGTTCCTGTGGATAACAAGAGGTATCGATACGCGTATCACAGGAGCTCTTGGCTGGTAGCTGGGAAGGCCGATCCTCCGGCGCCCGCTCGTCTCTACGTGCACCCGGACTCACCTTTTACGGGCGAGCAGCTTCGAAAGCAAGTCGTCTCGTTCGAAAAAGTGAAGCTTACCAACAACGACATGGATAGGCACGGCCACGTGAGTAGCTTTGCGGCAAACATCGAGCTCCTAGTTCGATCGATCAGTATTTGTTTTCGTTTGCGACTCGTTTCGATTTGTTTCGATTCGTTTCGGTTCGTTTCGTCCGATTCGCGGGAGAACGAGAACGCATCCAACGCGTCGCTTCGGTCGGTGGGTTCTCGTGGCAGTATCGTGGCCTGGTATTCGATTTCTCTCTGACAACGACAGCGGCAGCGGCAGCCAGCAGCGGACTCCTTAATTCATCGGATGACTGACGTAAATAGGAACCCCGATCGTGGCTACGGTTCTTCACGGTACTCATTTTGTATTCAGGATGTTACACGGTGCCGGACGAAGGCAAAGTGATTCTTTTGAATGGTAAGCGGGGAACGTTCGAGACCAGCAAAGTGCTCCTAATTCATACGCTTTTTCTCCCGTCGAGATCCTCTCGTATCGTCCATCTATCGTTTCCCGAGGCGATAGACGAATCGAAGAAGGTCGAGGGACGAAGAACGGGACGGACCGGGCCGAAGTCGAGAAACGCGACGAATCGGTGCACCGAATACGGTCGAATCGATGCCAGTCGAGGGGGGTGAGACGCAACGTTCGCGAAGATTACGCGATGGTAGTGGTAACAGACTCTCGTTCGATTTAAACGCGGTACGATCGTTTATTTTCAAACGCGTCGATAAAGATACCACGCGCTGCGAATCTTCTGACCGACTCGTAACGATTTCCAGCTGGTGTTGAACTCGATGCACAAATATCAACCGAGGATTCACCTGGTGAAGCGACCGGAGTCGGGTACCTCCAAGCCGATAACAGACCTCGAAAAGGAACCTCACAAGACCTTCATATTCCCAGAGGCGATATTCACCGCTGTCACCGCCTATCAGAATCAACTCGTAAGTCTCGCTTTGTTTCTCGCTACCGTTACACGCTTTTATTCGTTCCACCTTCCTTCCCCAGTTCCTTTTCTCCTCCTTTTTTCCCTCTTTTATCCTTGCTTTCTCTCCTTGGCCCTTTTCGCTTTTTTCTCACGCGATTCTCGACGCGTCGGTCGAGATCTGCCCTGCCGCGCCGTGACGCATCGCGCGTCTTCCACGTGCCCTCAGGAACGGTGCTCTCTCTCTCTCTCTCGCTCTCTTTCTCTCTCGCCTGCTCGTCGCTCGGCCCTTCGCTTCGGATAATCGTTTCCTCTCTACCGATTGAAACGTACAAATTGTCCTACCCCCGGGCTGCCACATTTTCTTCTCGCAGTCAGCGGATTCGGTCGCCATCGCGAATTTTCGACTTGCCTGCGCGACATTTAAATTAACGGTGAGCGCGGGACGTTGCAGTGACTCCAGGCGGTGGTTTTCCGCTTTGAATTGTTAGCGGACGCTCGCGTTGGAACGCGACGACTTAGCCGGAGACCGGTCGTACATTTAACCTCGCGACGATTCTTCTTGCGCGCGTCCAACTACGGATTCCTTGGTTCGGAGCGCGAGAAGGGCGACAGCGCAATCGTATTTTACGATAGTCGTTTAGCAGCGACCGCCTGGTGTGTGGTCTGACTCGCGGTCGTTCGCATTCCACGGGCGTCGCGATGCCCGCGGCACGACGCGAGATCCGATTTTCGAGCCACGAGAGACGCGCGACGTCTATTCTCTCCTCTTCCATTTCTCTTCGAACAACGCGATCGGAATCCTCCGCCTGTTTTTGTTCCTTCCAAACTAACCAGAATCGTCGTTGTCGTTATCGTCGTCGTAGTTGCTGAAGCGGCTTTCGAACAACGCGCCAGACGAAAGACGGAGCAAAGTCGCAGACCGTACGTTCTGCGATTCCTTAGATTCGAGCATCTCCGCGTAGTTTGCCTCTAATAAAGGAGAAAAGTACAAGATCCGCGAGAGCTGCGGTCGTTCCGACGAAGAGAGAGAAGAAGGAAAGCGAGGCAATCGAGCGGCTTCAAAGCGCTAACGGGTGGTCCGCGTTGGACGACCCACCCTCGTCGTCCGCGACAACCACGAGAACGTCGGAGCCGTTGATGACGATGATGAGGTGCGAAGAGATGCCCCGGCAATTACCTCGACCCGGCTCTCCTTCCCTTTCCTTTCCTTTCCTTTCCTTTCCTTCCGTCCCCTTCCCCCTCCTACGTCCAATTTCCAACGTCCGTTCCCACTGTTCTCCCCGGCCTCGCACGCTCTTCTTCGTAACTCTCTTTTTCCTATCTCCGGCGTCCTTTGTCCTCGCTTCTGCTCGTTATCACCGTGTTCGACCGCGCTCTTCACCGCCTCAGCCGCAACGACGAAGGCAGAAGCGAAGGCGGAGATTCGCGGTCGCGATCGTCGCTCGATACTTCCGATCGCGTGTCACGAGAAAAAAAGCGAAGCGGTGGAGCGAGGACAAGAGGATTTCCGTGGCGTAGAGACATTGGCTCGTTTAGCCGGCCGTCGCGCCGCGCTGTCTCGAAATTGATTCGTCGCGGTTCGCGGCTCTCCCATCGGTCGGTCGGTCGGTCGTCGTTATCGTGCTCTCGGTGTTGTCTTTCGTCTTGTTCGCTGGCTCCGTTGCTCTTCTCGTGCTCGTCATCGTCGAGGGGTAGGCTCGTTTAGCAGGGACCAACTTTTTTTTCCCTGCCAGCCACTTCCCGTGTACGAACTACGTATCGTTGCGGACGGTTTTTGTCTTCCTCTTGTCTTTCCAAGCCGACTCTTTCTCGTAACGACCTCTAACACCGACTCGATTCGTCTTTCTCGCTCGCACGCGTCATAATTCATAACCTAACTGCCGTTCTTCTTCCCTCTGGCCACGCTCGCCGTTGGTATTCCTCTCCATCCGTTCTGCCGGCTCCTTATCGCCAGCTGATGTCTCCTCGCCTTCTCTCGTTCGCTGCCTCTTCTCTTTCGCTCGGGACTCGGCCGCCCCGCTCTCCCCGACCCATGTTCTGTTCCGCTCCTAATCGTCCCGCTCGTGGTGGTCGTCGTGGACGGGCCGTCGTTATCCAAAGTCGACGTTTACGCTTCTGGAATAGATGCGTAGATACATAAGTATGTAAATACTTACTACCGTATAGCTACGGGCAGGCTGCCACGTTCCACGCACTATTCGGCGGTTTCTCTGCTAGGCCACCATTCGAATTATCGGCTCGAATCGGTTGCGGTTCTCCGATTTCGTTCGATGTTAGGACGAAGATAACGACGTTGGCCCGAGAGATAACGTTCGTTGGGAGCGTAAGAAACTCTAACGGAGAATAGGACTCGAAGAGAGACGCGAGTTAAACGTATTCGTCGTGTTTCGTTTAACGATTTCGGAGTTTGTAAAGATAATCGAGAAAAACGACGACGTATCGCCGGAAGGTGTTTTAAGATAAACGCAGTTTCAACGCTGTACCTCGTAATAATTGCGGAGTAATCGTGATCGCGATCATCGCAGTGGAAAATTCTCGTGGTAATAAATCGCGCGTCGCTATCTTTTTATACCTTGTGCCTCTATACTTTGGCTAATTAGCTGCTCGACGCTGAAACGAGGGGCAACTGCCTGCTAAGTCGTTTCACGTTTCGTGAATTCCGAGAAAAACCGTGAAAAAAGCGAAGAAGCGGAGAGAAACGGAACGAAGGAGGAAAGGGAACGAAGCGAGAAGTAAGGACGCGCTAACGTAAAAAGAAGACGGGGCCGAGCGCGTCGCGGAACAAGGTAGAGCGGGTGCAAAAGCAGAAGCAGAAGAAGGTGGAGACGAGGAGGAAACAGCGAAGGAGATGAAGAGGAGATGAAAGAAAAGAAAGAGAAGAAGGAGGAGGAGGAAGAAGAGGAAGAAGAGGAAGAAGAAGAAGAAGCAGTCGATGGTTTTAGTGGCTGCAGGCGTCGGCGTCGGCATGCACGAACGAAAGAAAACATAAATAATCGCGTTCAAATGAGACAGAGGCGGCAGAGAGGAAGAGGAGGAGGCCCCTCTGGAAACCACACACGGCGGCTGTACGCGTTGGCGGCTGGTCGGTTGGCACACACGCGTGTACTTACTTACGGCCACCGGGACACACACGGCCACGCTTCGATTTCGTCGTGCGCGCGTCGAACGCCAAACCACGAACATTTCGCTTCGTTCGCGAAGTTTGTTCGCGACAACGCGAATTCTCCACGAGACGCCGCTCTGTGAAGAAGACAGAGAACGCCAGGAACAGAAAGAAAGAGAAAAAGAGAGAGAGCGAAAGAAAGAGTAAGTTTAGGGAGCATGACAGCGCGCAACCGGCACTAAATAGCGGCCGTGGTGCGCGCCGAGCTTCCAAGCCGAGCGAGCGCGGGACCCCTTCTTCGATGAGCGCGTCTCTATTAAATCTATTATTAGTAGCGGACCGGGTGCGAAAGCATCCCTTTCAATTACCTACGGCTTCATTTTGCGGAGCTTCTGTGGAGGGAGCGACCGAAGCAGAATCGGACCATGTAGCGAGGGACTACTCCTCTACGTCTCTCTTTCTCCTCTCTCTTTCTCTCTCTCTTTCTCTTCGGTCGAAACGCGAAAAAATTCATATGGTTGGACGATCGATCGGTGCTGGCGTTAGCAGGTCGAATCGCTTTCTTTCGCGACTAGCGGTTCGTGAATGGAAACGGTCGAAACTCCCCCGAGTGCGAAGAACCGATCGGTCCCAACAGAGAGAAACGCAAGCCCGCTCACCGCGTTCGCAAATTCTCTCTCAATTTTCATCGGCGCTTCGCAGCTGGACGTAATTGGCTACCTGTCGTTCGATGAACAAACGTTGTTCGATCGGTCCTCGTGCTACCGACTACGATCGAACCGCGCCTTTGTTCAGCTTTCGTTGAAAATTATGTACTTCGTGTCCTGAAAACCGCGCCCCTTTCTTTCCTTCTTTAGCCCAGCCGAGTACGAGGTTTACGCTCGCGAGTATCGCGTGACGGATCGCCGTGGACTTTGTTCCGTGCATCGTCGATCGCGTCGGCCTGTCGTTGGTCGTTGGCAGCGGCGAATTCGCGAGTCGGTCCTGCAGAATCGCACGGCGATCCGACGAAACCAGAGGGCAACGACCTTCGCTCGCGCATCGACCGATACCGGCGACGACAAAAATCTCCTGTATTTTTTTCGCGATTCCCGCTATCCCGGCCGATATAGAGTAAAATATCTGGCAGGAGGGTGCACCGCTGGCTGCTACGATTTATACGTTCCGACGATGGTTTGGCATCGAGAGAGCGAGGAAATATATCATGGCGTAGCACTCGCCGCGCGTTCACCGTGGACGCTGTAAATCGGTCTGGGAAGTGGTCCAACCGTTTGGTCGGATCGTGTCAGTGAAATCGTATAACTTGATCATCGTTTGCCGGGATAGCCGCGCGTACGATCGACCAGCGAATTTCGTTTTTCATCCGAGTAAAGATCGAGATCGTCGTGGCCTCGCATTCCTTGGAAACTGGCGTTCGGTGTCGGTGTCGATAGACGGACGCAGGCGAAAAGCGGTGGCCGCGCGGCGCGCGCCTCTCGATTTGCCTGAAAGGAGAAGGCGTAGCCGCGTGCGCGTCGAGTTGCTAAATTAATCGGTGCTCGTCGCGAGACCGCCGACGCGATAGACGCGTGGCGGCGAGTCCAGTCCGTCACCGGTTCGAATCCGGCAAAAGGAGCTGCACGATATCAAAGCGAACGGTTCGCGCAAAGTAGCGGCCGCGCTGGTCGATTTCAAAGATAGGCGTATGGTCGCGAGGCGAGTGAACTATAGCTGCCCGGCTGATCGTAAAACGAACACAGCCGACAGAGAACGACGCCGCGCGGAGACCGAAGCGGAACGACGCGCGCGATCCAAGTAAGTAGCTAGACGACGAGGACGACGCTGACGGCGGAGGTGGGCCAGATGTTTGGCTAATGATGTCAGCGGAATCGTAACTAAAACCGAGGCAGCTCCGGGCTTAGCGCGGCTTAGCCTCGGCTTTGAACGAAAGAGTCTTATTACCAGGCTGCACGTGCTGCTCCTGAGCGCGAAACCGTAGGGTAATTGGACCACCCACTCGACACCGACTCTAGCTTCCGACCCTCTCTCTCCCTCTCTCTCTCTTTCCCTCTCTATCTCTCTCTCTCTCTCTCTCTGTCGCTCACAAACACGCGCGGATGCTTGCTCTCTCTCTTACATCCCGCCTCTCCCTCACTCTCTCTCTCTCTCTTCCAACCTTTCCATCTCGACCTTCCCTTCCGGGGGATTTTCGGAGAGAAACGAACGAGGACGAGTCGAAGGACGGTTTTTTTCGTCGAAAGCGAGAAAGCAAGTCGACCGCACCGCGAAATCATACCGTTTTCCTTTTTCGAATGCGACCGATAGTTTCGGTATTCGGATACGACAGAGGTGCGGGGAAGAGGAATCTTTCGTCCGTCGAGGGTTTACGGAAGCGTGAGACGGGAAGAATCTCGTCACCCCGAGCTAATTCGACTTTGACCGATGCCACCTGCTCCGTCCGCATCGTGGGTGGCCGAATGGCGGCGGTAACGCGAAACGGCCGAACGCTGCCCTCGCGAAGACCAGTTGGGGTAGATTTCTAGCTGCCAACTTTCTCCAGCGAATTTCGAAAGATCGCGAACTCGAATGACCGCGCCTCGTTCTCGCTATCACCGTGATCCTTCGTTCCCCGGTTCTGTCCCTTTTACTATCTGGAATGCAATGCCGCGTCGTTTTTCCCGGCTTCTTCTAATTTTACGAGCCGTTGATTCTCGATCGATGGAACGAACCGTTTCGAAACGGTCGACCGTTTTCCGATACGCGTCGTTGGCGGCCGACGATGACGTAACTTCCGACTGGAGAAAAGTCGTCGTAGGTAACGGGATGGGGAAATGGACGGCGGCTGACGAAAATCGACGACCAAGATTGACTTTTCTGTTTCAGATCACGAAGCTCAAGATCGACAGCAATCCGTTCGCTAAGGGGTTTCGGGACTCGTCTCGTCTGACCGATTTCGAGAGGTAAATCTTAGGAACGTGTTTACGGACGCTGCGCGACGAACTCTAATCGCCGCGAGAGCGAATACGCGCGTAATCGAGCAGCTTCCCTTTCAGGGAGACGATGGAGTCGATGCTGGCCGAGCAGCAATCGCTGAGGTTTCCCCATCGGCTTCCGTTCGAGATGGATCAACTTCAGGCCGGAGCGGTGGGTAACCTCAGCCTGGAGGAGAAGGCGCTGTGGGCGGCGCGGTCGCAGATGCTGCTTCGGGCCGCGGCGGCGGTCGCGGTCAGCCCGTACGCTCAGCTGGTCGGGCCCGCGGCTCTCGTCTACCCCGGCGCCTCGTCCGCCGGCACCAGCCATCAGCAGCAACAGCAGCAGCAACACCAGCAGCAACAACAGCAGCAACAGCTCGGCCATCTGTGGTGGGCTTCGTCGATCGGGCCGACGCTGTTCGCGGCCGCGCATCACCAGCAACAGCAGCAGCAACAACAACAACAGCAGCAGTTGGCAGGGTCCAGCACGCAGAGTCCGAGCACGGGGCCAGCGGCACCTCGGCCTCTCTACCCATCGGCCTTGGCTCTGGCGCACCATCGTTTCTCTCCGTACCACGTGGCCACCGCCCCCAAATCCTCCACCCCGGTCGGGCCATCGCTCTCTCCCTCGCCCTCGCGAAGAGCGACACCTTCTCCGACAGACAGTCTCGGAAGAGACGCCCAGGATATGTCGCCGTCGTAGTCGACGTCCTCCCCTCGGCGCCGCCGTATCGCGCGCGCGCGCGCACTCTTCCACGACCTCGGGACCACTCGACTTCTCCCCGCACGAGACCCGCTGCCACGCTTCTCGTCGTTCTTTCCGTGTGTCTGATCCTCACCGGGAATCGTCACTGGCAACAACCACGTCGTCGCAGAATTCGCGTTTTCGATCGGAGCAACGTAACGGGAAGAAGCGGAAGAAAAAGAAGAGGAAGAAGAAGAAGACGAAGACGTAGATGAAAACGAAGACGAAGACGAAGCACTGTATATACGGTACGGTCGTTGTTGGATCCCCTGGCCGCACGTACGTGCATTCTTAAGCGATCAATCGTATGACGACCTTTACTGTATATAGCTATACATATATACGTACGAATTCACGAGACCTAGGTAATATCGACTTCGTTCGTGTAACATAAGTTGTATATTTCGTATCACGACTTATCGTTATCGTTATCGTTATTTATGTTCCAACTCCGTACTCGACGTGGAGAAACGCAGAGCGGAACGTTGCGCGTTCGTGTCCGAAGAGAACGCGCTCTGCGTCTTTTCCACGCAAAATAGCTTAAGCGACGATTCATTGTCGCCGGTATCGGCGATTAGCGTTAGCATAGAGCGTTATATCGTTGATGCTTGTGTTGTGAAGATGCATAAAATATCGCTGTGCAAGCTGTTCCCTTGTAAATAAACCCTAATAAACTCTTGTACCAAGCCTACAGCAACAACTACCAACTACCAACCAGCAGCTACTTATTCGTTCCGCTCCTATCTCCATCCGGACCCGGTTTCTTCGCTCCAAAGCGTGGCAACGACGAATTGCCACGCAGCACCGCGTCTACCGAAGTATCGATCCGTCGCCTCGGTAATGACACACGAGTCGTACCGTTCAACTCCTCCCTTCCGGTGAAAACGGAATTTTTCCTCGAACGAAGCTGGTTTCCTGGTTCGTCGAGAGACGGTCGCCAGATCGTCGGGATACTGACGGCACGCGCGGACATCGAGAGGGAATCCGACGGATTCCGCAGGATAGGCGATTTCAATTCCCTCGGTTAACCGAGTACCGGGGATCGTAGGATGGCCGGACAAAGCGCCGGATTTGTCCCTCGAACCTCTCGACGACGCGCCTTGGAAATTTGAATCCACGGGATCGCCGAAGAAAACGACTCGACTAGCACGAGAGATTATCGTCGGTCGATCTGCCTGTTCGGGAGGTGCGGAAAAGAAAGGCGTCCGGGCGAGAAATCTTTCTGGCAAGAGGAGGCGGCATACATATCGCCGCGAATCGGAGGCGAGCACCGTTGTGGCGTTTTAATGCGAAACGAAGGCATTATAAAGCCATTAACCGTTGAACGAGTCGGCTCGACTCTGGCCGACACAGGTCGAGGCCGGTTGCGTGCGAATGCGCGCATCGACGCTCTTTATTTGAATACACAAAACATTAACGGCTCTGCTCGGACGCTCACCCTCTTCCCCAGCCATAGAGAGAGAGACGACTTTGCTTGTCCGGGACAAGAAACACCGCCGAACCTTCTTCGCCGAGTTTTTCCTATCCTATCGTATCCTTCGACCGTATCGTATCTCGAACTCGCCCTTTTTCCTTTTACTCTTCATTCCTTAACGCAAGTCGCGCACGCTTTTAACAACAGTCTGCTCGTACGGTTCGAGACGAACGTTCGAGATCAGCGAACGCATCGAATCGTCGATTATTCTCGTGGAAACGAGGAAAGCGAGGCGAAAGAGGACAGAATCGAGAAAGAGAGAGAGAGAGAGAGAGGAAGAGGGAAAATCTGTAAAAGAGAAAGAGCAACGTAGACGATGATAACCGTATAGCGTATTTTTCTCTTTTCACTTTACTCGTTCTCATTCTTGTTTTTTGCTCTCGTTTTTGTCCTTCTTCTTCTTCCTTTTCTACTGGCTCTCGCAAGTCGACGCGGTGGAACGCCCACTTCCTGACCGATTCTTGGCCACTTCATTCCGCGTGTTTCGGGACCGAAAGCCGGCGAAAAACGCGTACCAGTGTGCGTGTCTAACGAAGACAACGAGGCAACGAAGAAAAGGCAAAAGCGCGCGCGTCGGAGAAACGAGCGAGAGAAGGAGACTTGGCTCGCCTAATTTGCTCGGTAATGTCCCGCCGGGAATTAACGAGCGGGACTAGGACGGGGAGAGGGGCAGCCGGTAGCACCTAGCCGACATTAATTATGTCCGCTGCCACAGGTGCCAACAACTCGATTATCAGATCTCGATCGGATCCCGATCGCTCGTTTAGATTACGCTGCCTGCCGCGGACCGTCCTTCTCCACCTTCGTCTCCTCCTTCTCACCCTCTCCTTTTCTTCGCCTTTCAGCTTTTCCTCGCGCTTTTTCCACGACTCTGAACGCTGCACGTCCCGTCTCTTTCACTCAACGGCGGATGTCGGAAGAGAGACGTGTTTCTGAACGAATCCGTCGTTCCGCGTTGGACGAAACGCAGTTATCGTTGGGAAAAAGTGGGATCGCGAAGGGAAATGGAGGGAGAGAGTCGGAGGGCGATGGTCGAAGCGATCGTTAGATTCCGTTTCCGTCTAAAAATTGCCGCGGTCGAGGTTTGGCGGTGGTGTCGGCGGCGGCGGTGGCGGCGGCAGTAGGGGTAAAAAAGGGCTTGCCGCGAAATAAAATGGCGGTGGCGAGGATGGCACCGGTATCGATTGGCTCTCGAAAAGCGGCGGTGGCGTAGGTACGCGCGGTTGCACGTAGGTGCGAACCACAGGGCATCGTTTCGCGTGGGTGGCTCCGGAACAGTGCGGTAGCTGGCTCGGGCAGCCCGTGCCTCCGAATTGGCCGCTCGTTGCCGGCGTGCTGCGCTGCGCGCTCGCCGAAGCGCCTATTAATTCATCGAATTAATTTGCCAATGCGCTGCCAACGACCGTGCCGGGGATACAGGGCCTGGGGTGTATTCGCCATCCCCGATAGCAAAGTCCCCGCTGCACGTTCTCCTCCGATCGCGGCAAAATTACCCCGGTGCTCCCGTCGAAATTCAATCTTCTGCGCGTTCTCTTCGATTCGATGTCAAGATCCGCTCTCAATCTTTCAACGATCGAGCTACATGCTTATATCCGTTGGCGAGATTGGCGAGCGTCGCGCGGTAGGTCGTGCACGCGAACGAACGAACGAGCGAGCGAATAGAGCTGCCTCTGTCCGAGAGGAACGCGCGAACCGCGAGGAAGGCGAGAAAGGGACAAAGAGAGAGAGAGGAAGCAGCGCCGGCTCGTATTTCGCCCTTCGAGCATTCGGTTTTCTTTTGTCCCGTGGTTCTTGGTTGGGTGGCACACCACTCTCCAGCAGACGGCCCTTCTCCAGGCCCCTAGCTCGAATGTCGCTTAAGTCCGATCTAACGAGATTCTTCGTTTCCCGTCCCCGCCTTGCGGATCGAACCCGGCTACGAGAAGTTGGGTCGGCCGACGAAATTCCTGCGACACGTTGCGATTCATCGCGATTTCATCCCTGTCGTCAGAAAAGGTCCGGTAGTCGGTCGAGCCGGGCTGATGTTTTTCTTCGACTTTTCAACGACCGGTTTACGCACAACAGAAAGACCTCTTGACTTTAGTCGTGATCGATCGCGATCGAACTGGTCTTTCGGTGCACGACACATCAGAGAATTGCGAAGGATTTTTGAAAAAGGCAAACGTCAAAGTCAATCGAATCGATCGACGACAATAGGCATCGTTCGCGGTTAGGCTTGTCTAAATATTTGGAATCGACTTCGATTTGGGTGTCACCGAGGAAAATGCACGACGACGAGTCCGTGACGAAACGCTCGACTGCAGGTGGTCTACAGATGCCAGGGGATTACGGGGTTTATCCCCCAGCGGGATATCGATCCTATTGTAGCTTGGCTAGAAAGCGAGCGAGCGAAGCAAAACGGAGTCGAGTTGTCTCGCGCGTCGATGCGGCCGAGATACGTATTCTCCGAATCTTCGTCCACCCTCTGCCCTTCCAGCCGCGATATGCTGGCCCACACGCGCCAAGAAAATGCGCCACGCTAACAGGGCGAGTTCTTCGTTTCTCCGTTTTCCCGTCTAATTCGAGCGAGTGGCAAGGTAACAGGCAAATGAAGTCGAACGTAACTTTATTAGCGGGTAGGCAGCGAACGCGCTACAGAGGGGAGCACCGTGGCATTTCTTTTGGGAAATAAGCTGTCACGTATCGTTGGTAAACGCGCGAGGGGAGCTGCGTCACGCTCGGAGGGGGAATAACAGATTAGACCTCGGTTATTTCTCTCAAATCGAAATATTATTCCCGCGTTTGGCTGGTCCCTCGTTCGACCAGCTCCACTCCCGTATTCGGGGTTAATTTATTTGCTCGGTGCGTTGTAAAGCGTCTCGACAAGAGGCGAACCGTGCACGAACGAGGACGCGCTGCCCCGTAATTATCCGGCCGTAAATCCGAAAAAACTTAATTAAATTAAAGCGTTTATCCCCGGCGGCGATTTTCGCTCGGCATCGCGCTGCCAAATCCGTTACAAGCGAGTCGCGCGAACAGCCGCGATTCGCCGATAAAACGATCGAGCGCGAACGAGAACGAGAACGAGAAAGCGAAGGCTTTCGTGAGGAGGAAAGAGCGGCGCGGTTCGAGAATTTCCGCTCGTTACAGTTGGAAAGGCGGCAAACTATATCAGGAAGCGCGGCAATTGTCTTGTCGCGAGGAGACGAGCCGTTCGCCCGAGGTGTGCGAGACTCGGCACGCAACTAACAGGAACCCGATAATTCACGGGCCCACGAGCGTCGCTCGACACGGACTCTCCTCGCTCTCGGACGATCTTCGGTGTCGAACTCTCGAACTCGCCGCTGAGTTTGCTCGCTCGCGCGTATCTCTCCGCACGCGAAAAAGCCAAGTTTTCTTTTTTGCGTTTCGAGCGATTTTCACCCTACGTTTATTCTCGACTCGACGCTCGTACGTACTTAATTGACCGTTGTAGTTGGAGCGGAATGCTCGATGCCAACGACGACGACGACGACGATGCTACAGAGAGGCCCAATCACGGGTAGCTCCACGGCGATTCCCTCTTCCAGCGAACAACACCTCTGTCCGCGTTTCGACTCTCGACTCGGATTCCTTTCCTCTCGTTGGCGAGTAAAACCCCCAGAACGGGTTCACGGGAGAGAAAGCACGTCGGAGCGAAGAGTAAATTGGCACGATCGACACGCCGGTTAAACGCAGAGGCTGCTCGAGCACCGTGGCGTTTCCCTGGCGTTTCCGTGGCGTTTCGTGCGCGGCACATCGCGTCGCGAGGACACGCAGCCGAGCCTCGAGGTTCAGCGGTAACCTCCGTGCGCGCACCTCCCCGCATCGTCGATCGGATGTACGTAATCGTGTCCGTTGTTTCGCTATCGAGCCAAATCAACGCGCATCACGCAACGTTAATTCGTCTTCGATTGCCCCGTCGAGGTTCGTGGCGTGGGAGACCTCTCTCCGTATCTCTTCCTCTCGGTCCGTTCGATTATCTTACTCCGCTAGCTGCGTCCTCGTCTCCTTCGACCACCTGATCGTTTTCCGACCGTATCCAGCGGCGATCAACGTCGCAACGGTGTGCACCTTGTGCACCGTGTGCGCGTCGTCTCCCAAGCGCCTTTCCTCTCGGTACGAGTTCCATTCCCGAAAAGAATCCCGAAAAGAAGAAAGGAAGAGGAGAGCCCGTGCTCGGGATGAGTCTCGCTAGCGAAACGAGTATCGCGGGTCATCATCGCTAGACCGCTCGGCAACGATACCGTGTCATAAATAACGTTCGTTTCAATGTTAATCTGTTGCTCGGATCGAATCTAATAAGCACGGAGGCGACGCGTGGTTTGTTCCACCTTCGGAAGGTGGAATCGAATCGAAGAATGAGAATCGAAGCGGAGATCGGCGAGCGAGAAAACTCGTATCGACATGACGAACAAGTGGAAGACGAACAAGATGAACAAGAAGAGGAAGAAAAGAAGAAGAAGAAGAAGATGGCGAAGCAGACGAAGAGGGAGAGACAGGAACGAGATAGAGCGGAAGGAGGGTAGTAAAGGAAAGCGGACGAAGAAAGAGAGAAGAAGCAGACGAAGACGGGTCTCTCGGCATTGTTCGCGGCCGCTCGCTCGTGACTCGTGACTCTTGCGACCCGGATGACCCCTAGCCTCGATTACCTCGGACATATCCGCCCGCTTACCCCCTCGCGCCACTCTCCTCTCTTCCTCCTCTTCCCGTCGAACTCTCTTTCCTCACCGCCAAACTACCCAACGAACGTCCAGCTATCCGTCCGTCGCTCGTCTTCGTCGCGTTCGCGCTCATCCGCGACACCGATGCGCGTCCACGGCGCGACGCGCCAATCGAGCAAAGAGAAGAGCGGCGAGAACGATCGTCGACGATCGTGTGTCGTCTTTCCGTGTCGTTCCATCGTCGTGTTAAATTCTCCGTGGTATTCGCGCTCTTCGTATCGACGATGTATTCCCCCTTTGGACGACCAGGAGTTACCACGGTGTCTCTTGATGCGAGACACGCGGTCTTGGTTCGATTTTAGAGAAGCGTTTTACGCGGAACGAATGGAAGGGCGGAGGGAAGCGGAGGTTGTCGACTCGATGCCGTGGCCGAAATTTTGTTGGTGTCCCGGAAAGAGCAGGGACGAGAAGGCTGGTGGAACGTTTCGATAATTAGCCGAGTTATCGGTCTACCTGACGCTATCCCGCTACCATCTACAAGTGTTCGGAATCTAAATAGTCGGTAGCCGTGTCGTCGTAAAAACCATACACCCTTCGTGACGAGTGTAGCCACGCGTGTCCACCGGTAACTTTATCGCCTCGGATAAGGATCTTAAAGAGGCCGGTAAACGAAAGAACGGATGGGCCGAGCGTTTCCTGGCGAATCTCTCGATAGCTACGTCGCGAAACGACCGTTCGAAAGCGAGAGCGAGCAGCAACACGATCACGATCGAACGTCTCGTTTCGTCGAACGGGTCTTCGCTCGCTCGCGACGTTAAGCGCTCGTCCAGATGACACCGACGATACTTTGCGGAATCATTATCACCGCCAACGCTGTTAACGAGGAAGGGGAGAGAGAACGCGCGAATCGACGACGGCAACGAAAACTAATCCCCGGAAAAGATGCCGAGCGGTCTTTGTACCACGGCAAGATCCGCCCACGATGCACGCCAGACGAGAATCCACGACGCGTCCAGTGGGAGAAACTCGCAGAGGTTAGAGGAAGCGGAGTCCGTGGAATTTCGGGGTCAAAGGGCATACCCAGCACCAGCATTCGGTGCTCGAGATGTCGGAGATATCGGGAGACTACGCGTCGTTACGTTCGCCCTCTCGTTGAACCGAGCGGTCCACGCGTTCTTTCCTTCCAATAATTAGGAATAATTTCCTAAGCTAACGATTCTCCTAAGGTGTTTAAATTCTTATTTAAACGGACTAACTCAACGGGCCAGGTGAAGAAACAGTCTATCTCGAACAATGCGTGTATCCTTCGGTGGTCCCCAGGGATCTCACCTTGGCCCGCCTTGCTCTTATTGATCTTCATCGGCGATGTTCGACTACCGTGTACATCGTAAGAATCGATTCTTACTCTACTACGGACGACCTTAAGATTTATAAGGCCATTTCATCCCTCTCTGGCGCTCTTGATCTTCAGTCCGACCTTGACAGACTGAATAAGTGGCTCACACTTGATCGAACGTAGCTTAATATACCTAAATATGTGCCACGCTGTGAGATTTACCCGCTGTACGAATCCAGCTCGTTTTCCTTACTCACTAGCCAGCCAGCTGCACTCTGTCTGAAATTAGTTCAGTGTATGATCTTGCAGTGCAATAAAATTCTACCTTCTCCTTCGCCGGGCATATTAACAACATTAACGTATCGGATAACAAAGTTCTGGTTTCCCTCTTAAGATCCTCTGATATATTTCAAAATTCCAATGCCTCGCTATACCTGTGCTTTGCTGTTTCGCGGCCACGCCTTGAGTACTTCTCGATGATCTGGTCGCCGGTCCCGCGTAAACATAAACTGCCACTTCAAAGGATCCAACGCGGAATTTTCAGTTTTCTTTCTTTCAAGATCGGACAACCGATGGATAGATCGAACCATAACAACCAAGGCCGCATAATGAACAGATTCCACCTACATGCTCCGCACTCTAGATCCGTGATCACCGATTTATGCTTCCTTAGCAAAATCGTCGATGATCTTGCCAACCTGCTACTCGCGTCTCTCTCCTATTCTTCTAATCATACCAATTGCGATCAGATTCACAGAATCTGTTCGTTACCATTACCAAGATCAAATAACCGATGCGTGTTTTAACTGCGGTCTACCCAATGAACTAGAGAAGTTTGAAGTTTCGTACGTTTGAGAATTCCGAAGACGCACGGTTTGATGAATCCAAGGGATTTCAAGGATTTGTCGACAACGTTGGAGCGATGTTTCGAAAGATTCAAGTTAGACTAAATATCTCGCCACGTGACATTTAGAACAACGATGATAATGGTAATGATTACCGAAGAAAAGAAACGAGAAAGAACGTGGGTATTGGTTTCGGAATGTACGTTCGAAGAATCGCTGGGCGAAAATTAGCGTTAACGAGCAGGATCGTTCGCGGAGCGTGCCGGTGTCGCTTGCTAGGAGAGTCGCGATTCTCGAGTCCCCGAAGCGAATAACCCTTATACCTAAGCGAGGTATAATTGAGGCGGCTGGAAGCGGGGGCCACTCACTGGGAATATTCACCTCTGGAACAGCGACGATCGAGTGTACAGCATGGATGATCGAGTTCGAGCGTGGTTCGAAGGTGGCCGCGACCGGATCGCGAAACCGAGAAAAAGTCGAGAAGCGTGTCGGCGCGACTCGAGCCGATCGAATCACGGCAGCTGCCTAAACGTTCGGCAAAGCTGCCGCGGGCAATTTAAAAGCCGCGCGAATTACAGGGTCCGACGGCGTTATTCGCAAAAAGAAGACCGAGAGGGAGGTCGAGGGAGCGAGAAGCGGATCGTTCTTCCAAAGTAATTGCAGATTTTGCCCGGCGATCGCGACACGGATCGTCATAAACCGAACGAAAGAATTCTAGCCGCGCGGCGTTACGGAGAGCCAACGACCGACTTTCCGAAAATCAGAAACCAATCGCTTCGTATCGCTTTCCACGGGGCCGTTACCGCGATCGACGCGATAGTTAAAAAGCGGCGCGAGCTGCTCCGCGCTGAATAGTTAACGACGAGATGCTGTGCGCATTGACGGGGTGTGCGTTGGCGACGGAAAGAAGCAACGAGAAGGAAAAGGTCGACCGTCGACGGTCACGTGGCGAGATGCGGTGTTACCATAGCGACAAAAGCCCATCGCCGGATAGGTTGGAGGGACGCGAAGGGTGACCGAGGGATAAAAGCGTACGGATGAGAGATAAATGTAATGTAACGTAATGTAATGTAATGTAATGTAACGAGGGAGGAGGCGTAGCTGGGATCTTGGCAAGTGGCGTTCCATTGTGCCGCGCGCGCGACTAACCGACTCGGCCCAAACAATTTGTCGGCGCGTGCGAGACGAGAGAGACCCCCCGTGTCATCCCGCCTAGGCGAACGATCTCTTTCACGGGGTTGTTTGCGGACCCTGTGGGCGTGTACGTGTCATCGTACATGCGCGTCTCGCTCTTTTATCTCTCCTCGTTCGCTGCGCCGCGTACGAAGGGGAGTCGTTGCCTCCGGCGACGATCCACCGATCGCCCGACTCACCGCTCTTTAACCCCTTCGCCGCTTTCAGGCAATCTCCTCTTCCACCTTTGTCCCCTTTCGCCGAGATTCGCACGCGTTCGCTCGATCTAGTCGACGATTTAGCCGATCCGATTCGACCCGAGTCGTTTCTCGTCGAGCGATCGCGCGTTGCCACAGATACAGAGATTAGCGCCGACTCTCGCGCGACGAATCCACTCGCGTTCGCCTTTCGATCGACGAGCCTATCCGACGAAGGAAGAGCCGTGGACGCGGTGTCGCTCGAGGCGCGTTAAACGAGCAGAGTTCTGCTTCCCGTTTAGGCGGCGCGTAAATGCAAAAAATGCGTTTGCACGTAAACAGACAGTTTAGTGTCGGTCCCCACGGACAGACGTAACATTCGTCGCGTTGAAATTTCGCCTGAGAGCACCCAGGCTCGCGCGTTAATCGACGGATAACGGACGAAAACCGTAGACGATTCGACGCCAGACTCGTCGATGTTCGAGATTCGGCCGTTTAAAGAACAAAAAAGGAAAGGCTGGCAGAGGGCGAGTGCGAGAGGAGGAGAAAACGCGACGCGAATAAAAACGGGAAGAAAAGCAGGAAGAAAGAAAAAAGAAAAGCACGAGAGAAGTGGGGGGAACGAGTCGCGAAACAAAACGATCGCAACGCAATTAGCTTGATTGGAGGCAGCGAGAGACTTCGACACGGCACCATATCGAAACGTTAATTAGTACGTAACGATCTTGCGTGTGGACAGTGACGCAAGGTGTTCCCCGATTCAGCAGGATTACAGGGGGTGCTGCGGCCTGTGGATGACTATGCAACACGGTCGTTATATGGCAATCCGCTGCCGCGCGACCATGACTCCGCTGTTTGCCCGGCCCGAGGCTCTCCGTTTCGCTCCGCGCGCCGTTCTCGTCGCTTCGCTCTCCGCCAAACAGTTCCGTGCGTGTAATACGAGATGTTTATGCGTCGTGAATGATTCCAGGCGATACTCAATGGGAGGACGTTGAGCGTTGTACCGCGCGCAGCCAGCAGCCCGTTCCAGACTATACTTAGCCGTTCGCGCTGCGTCGTGTCGCGGAAAATCGGACCGGTTCGCGATGGAATTGTGCGATCGGAAAGGGAACGTGGAAAGCGGAAGCCGTGGGAAGGCAAGAGGGACGTGGCGAGATCGGGCGGAAGGCGGGAGAGGGCGAATGGAAGTAACACGCCTGTGACGACGGTTCGATGCCGGGTCCCTGGAAAATGAGAAAAAGTATATGTTGCGCGTGTTCGTATAGAAGCGTATACGCGTAGGTAGGCGTAGACCGGGGAGGACGAAGAGCGATATAGAGAAACGGCGATGAACCGACAGATGGCTCCCACGCCGAACGAACCGGCACCTTGATTTGTGGTTGAGCATTTTTCAAGCCATTTGGCTCGACCGCCTATAATTTCCGTCGGTGGCTGCGCGCCCGGCCCTCGCGTGTTTTCCTGCCTTCTGTTTATTTTCTTAACGGCCGAAATAATAAGCCCGGCCGAGCCTTACTCGGCCGGCAAGTAACGACCTCCCTCTTTGCGTATTACGCGTACGTTTTTACGCCAGACTGTTGGACGGCCATGGAAATCGGCCGCCAACGCGATCCGCGAAATCGACGCTCCAAAACACTGCCTTCGTCCGCTACCGTTCCTCCGCCCCTTCCTTTTTCTTCCTTCTCCCCGCTCCCCCTTCCTTCTCCTCTTCTTCTTTCGCCCCTTTCTTACGCGAATCGCTCGGCCGAGCTCGAAGTCGCGCACGACATACGCGTTCTCGTTCTCGTTGGCGTTTGCCTTTTGACAGGAAATCGTCGATCTCGAAGAGCTTGGCAAAAGAGGGATCGCGCGGACAGCTGCTCCTTTTCCGCTGGCCTTTGTCCGCTCGTGACCAAACCATCTCCACTCTACGAAATTGCTGCGAGCCCGAGGGTCGCGACGAACAGAACTGCGATTCTTTCGTTCGGTCGCGTGCCATTCTGCGATCCGCGCGTACTCCTCATCTCTTGCCGCATCCAGAGTCGACAAAGATGGCGCGTTTAGGATTCTCTTACGAGAGAGAGAAAGAGAGAGAGAGAGAGAGAGAGAAAGAGAGAGAGCGTGTGTGTATGTGTGTACGCGCGAGAGACAGAGAAAGGAGGGTTGGTTAATCGGCTCGATCTAGGTATTTTTCGAGGGGTGGCAATTTCAGGCGAGTAGAGTCAAGTGTCGGGTGTTCGTCGACACCCTCCATTCGCCGTCCTCGTGTCGACTTTGGCCCGACACGTGTCACGAGGTCGGATTAGAAACGCATCCAGTGGAAATCAGCGGCAGGTCGACGAATTTCGATCGATCGCCGTACAGCTCTTGTTGCGAATTAAACGCGGATGGACGTTGCGTTGAAGATAACACCTGCTCGGAAGAAGGAAAAGAGAGACGCGCGCCTATTCTTCCCGGCAAATCAATCTGCCATCGCGGCGGCGATCTTGCTCGTGTAAAAAAAGACGCGTAGCGCTGCGATTCACGATGAAGATTTTGCAACGGGCGCGTCCATCCGTGCTGCCGTCGTTTCGGTCGGATTGCGTTGCTAAATAATGCATCGCGATCAGCGGTGAGCAGCGAGCTTTTTGCGGAGGTCGTGCGAAGGGATGGGATACCGGTCTCCAGATCGTAAACATCGATACATAGTAGCCCGCCGGTGATTCAATTTGCGGAAGGGACACGAAACCGCAGAGTCACGTACTTCGTATCGGATTAAGGTCCGAGGTAGCTGCCCAGCGCGGCGTCGCTCGGCTACCGTGTGCACGGGCACCGTTTTCCCGATAGCCGGTCTCGAAATCGCGGGGTCGTCGATCCACCGACAGATTCGTCGAGAGATTCGTCGAGAGGGAGATAAAGAAGGATAAAGAAGAAGGGCGACTCGAAGGAAAACCTTGCGGTTGGGACTGGTGGCGAGACTCGATCGCGGACCGACGACGTCGCTGCCAATAAAACCGGTGTCATCTGGAATGAGACGAGACGCACGTGCCGGTGACGGCCGTGCGGCTCGTGTACCCGAGTCACTAGAAGTACTCGAAAAACCCGCAACGCGATCGGACGTCCGTCGCGACGTTTATTAGCCCCGTTTGGATCGAACAGGGATGGCGCTGCCGCAAGGGTGACACGAGCGAGCCCCGCGAACAGCAGAGCGCAGATTGGACGAAATCGGTAACGAGAGTGCCAGGCCGAATCGAGAAACGAGTTTCTTCCCTCGTCGTCGCGGTCGCCTTCGATCACGATTGCGAGAACGATATATCTTGATTTCACGACCCTTCGCATGGGTATCGAGTTGCACGAAAATCGGGAAAGTCGGTCGGATTGGAAGAGCATGCGGCGTGGTAATCCAAATCCATGGGAACCCGGGCGGAACACCGCGCCCTTTGCCCATTGGTCGTACGCGCCCTCTCGCCCACCCCGTCGAACCTCGCTAATCATTCGAAATTGCCACGCATCTGTAACGCGTTTCGCTCGTTAACGCGACGTAGCACAGCCAGACCTTTCCTACTAGATTGGAAAATCCGCCTTCGTGGGAACGTTTTTCACGACCACGGACGAAAAGCAAAGTATACGCAGCGTGTCGCTGCTTGGAGAGTAAGACGAGTCGTTCTCGAGGAGGCGATTCAGCACGGTCTTGGTGCGATTCGAGCCTCGTTTCACGGTTCGAACAGGAAACGCGGGTGCATGGCACGAGGAAGTTCGCGCTCCGACTAGCCGAGGTTTCCACTGTCTCGAGTTGGTGTTGGTGGTGGACCGAGAAAAGGGACAACCCCGAACCGGTCATCGCTTTATCCAAAAAGGCAGAGGCCACACACAGCCACGAACACGCCTCGACGCAACGGGGAAGGAGAGTCGGAGAAGCGGAGGGAGAGAAAGGAAGCGTACCGCTATTTAACAGCCCTTAGCGGTGATTTACTGGCGACGCCGGAACGCGGGACGAAGGCTGTGTAGCGAGTAGCAAGGGCCGTCGAATTTCTGCGACACGAAACGCGCAAGGAAAGAGATCCTCGCATATTTAAGTTCGTAGCGACACGAGATACCGAGGAGCCCACCCGTGTCCTCCGGACCACCCCTGGTTACGCGAATCTCTCTCGTTGGTTTTCCATCGCCCGTATCTTCCCAGTAGTTTCGTTAAAACGACCGTGTCGCGAGGCTACGGACGGGGCGCGCGCGAGCACGCTGGATTCGTGTGGAGTATGCGGCGCGAAGGTGGCGATACCCGGACTACCACGCGGCTCTGCGACTACCTCGATTCTTGCCTCGTCTCGAGCCGCCGTCGGGGCGGGTCTCGGCTATCGCGTCGGAAGAGGATCTTGCCGACAAAGCCGAAGATTTCCCGGCTAATTACTAGGAGACTAATTGAATGCCGTTCCTCGCGCGCTCTCTCCGCCAGCTCCTTTTCTCCTTCTTCTCGGTCCGGTTGGGTCTCGCCTCGCCTCGCCGCGCCCCTTTAGTTACTCCCTGGCCGTCCGCTCGGCTACTCTCTTCGTTCCTCCCGTTCTCCACCTTCTCGCCACTGTTTCCATCTCGTTCGTCCAAGAGCGGTAAGTACTATGGTCGCGCGTTTCTCCTTTCGTTTCTGTTGTGCGAACGCGTTCTCCGCCGCCGGAGAGGCCCGATCGCGACGTCTCTTTCTCTGGTTCGCACCGCTCGCTTTCGTGTTGCTTCTCTTTCGCCTGGTCCCCTTCTTTCTTCGCTCTCCTGCTCTCATTCATATTCATGCGTCGGTAATAGTCTGCCGCTTGGCCGCTGGCGGACATTACTACACTTCTTGCGCGCGTTCTCGCCACCGCGAGCCGCGGCCACCGCCACCGCCAGCCACCTCCTTCTCTTCTCGCTTTCCCTCCTTGTCCCACGCTCGGACCCTCCGCACCTTTGCGTTTTCCGCTTTCGCGTTTTCAGGGATCGCTGTTCGAAAATTCATTTATTCGTGTACGAGAGAACGTCCCATTACGGATCAGAGTTACGATACTTTAGAAATTTTGTTCGACCTACAGCAGCACGCACGAGTATAGTACGATACAAAGATGGAATTTGTAAAAATTATATAAAAGCAGGGAAATCAGCTTAACGGTTATAGTCAACGACGCGTGGAATGGAAGTTTTCAAGGATTTGATAGGTCCGGAAAGGAGACCACGGAGTTTACGTATTTCAGTGCCGCGTATGCACCACGTTCCGTCGAACAGATCGGAGTAAAGCAAGTTAGTTCCGAAGTAACTTTGGGAAAAGGTGGAGAGGAGTGGAAAGACATAGAAGAAACATCGAGTCGTAGTATCGATTTGGTATGTACGAGCGGTTAATTTTTCCGCAAACGAGTTCAAACAAAAGAATAAGATCGACGATGCGTGTTCGTTCTAGAAAACATAGACGAAGAGAGTTTCGAACAAACTCGTAGCTACGATCGTTTTTTAAATATAGGACTTACCCTGCCAAACGATACGAATCTGAAAATGTCGTTATGTCGCGCAGTCTCAAATTATTCTACGTACTTAAAATTCATCGATAATTCAACGAATCCGTCGCTGTGGTCGAAATATTTGGGTGCAACTGGAAAACAGCGAAAGATGGCGGTCTCCGATTCGATGACCGAATCTCACAGATCGACTGGGAAACACGCCCCGAACGAACATTTTCATAGCTCGAAAGATGGACATTGTCCTTGGCAGAAAAGAGGCAGAGTCCCGTCGACGCCGTTAACGTGGCGTGAAGTTATCCATGAAAAGACTATTTTCGGGATGTAAACTCTTAAATAGAGATCCTCCTTACCGGGCGACAACAACGAGACGCGCCCCGTGACAGGGTTGTCCCGACCATTTACGTCGAGTTAACGGTTCGTTACTGAATAGAAGACCTATGCTTTATCCAACGTTGAAAAGATGTTTGGCCTCGGCACGGAGAAATCATGGGTACCCGCAGGGACGTGCCCGTTTCATCGAAATTTAGGCTCCGTCACGTTTCACCGAGTCGAGAACGCTGATGCGTCGCGTCTCCGAAGCGCTCGTCTCCAGCTACGAATCTCTTTTCACGTTGCCGTGATCGATAGCACCGTTCCGAAGGGTCGAGCTTTCGTTCGATGAAAAATCCTACGAAATCGTAGGATGCGGTGGGACGCGAATTACACGAGCGAACGCACTCGAGAACGCTAATCGGACGATTTAGGTTAAAGTCGATGGAGTTCGGGGGGACGATACGAGTGAAACGAACCTGGGTTCGTCGCGAGGAACACCCAGGGGGTCGATGGGGCGCCCAGGATGCGTGTCGAATCGAGGGGCGGTTTTTGTCACGTTGACCGCAGTCAAGAGTCAACATTCGGCACAGCAGGCGCGTTGTCCCAACAATCCCCCAACGATCCCCGAGGATCTCGACAATGCGCAGCTTCCTGCGTCCGACTCCGCGTCGCCTCTCGCGCTACGGGACACGAGTACACGTAAACGAACAACTTGGGAGAAACGATCCGGCGTCGATCGTCCCTTTAGTTTGACTTTTAGCTCGACTTTTAACGGAACGACGAGGTCGTTGAAAGAGGAGGAGCGGCTAGCAATTTCCGTGGCACGATATCTTCCGACGTGTTTCTCAGCGCGCGACGGAAGAGCAGTCACGCGAGGTGCGCGGGAGATCGCTCGATGGAGAGATATCGATCGGCGTCCATCGATCTAAATTGTTCATCTAAATCACGGATGGCGATCTCGCAGATCCGACGAAAGACGCACAGCGTCGTGGTAAAACGCCTACGATACGACCGAGATTATTCTCGAAACCCCAGCGAGAGAAGATCGTCCTACCGGGTTGGACTTCCGCAAGGATTACCGGCGTAGGTGGCCTCCCTTTTCCATGCGAGTTTCCTTATCGATTCGATTCCGAGAGGCTAATATCGCCGAGCAAAGGAACCAACGAACGGGGCTCGTGCGTCGTATCCCGTGAATCGTCGGATTAATTTCCCATCTCATTTCGACGAATCGGACAAAAATTGTAGCGGTGAAACCCGTTGTTCGGACTTGGCCTTTACGAGTCGCGAATCGCGCGATTTCGACTCTTGCCAGAGAGACGAAGAAAATAGGGGAAAAGAGATGGAAAGATAGGGAAAAGGGAAGGTGAATACGAGAAAGGTTAATAAGGAGGAGTCGGTGACGAAGCATCGTCGAGGTCGTAGGTCGTAACAGGTAGAAAAGATATCCGTGGCTCGATTCATCTTGGTGGGGATGGATTAGGTCAGAGCGACTGTAAATAAGGGCCGAAGCGGATAAAAAGGAGAATTTATGGTGAAAATGTTTGTAGGCATTCCCATGCTAGGTAAACCATCTCTCGTAGGCGAGGGTGGGCCATTGACGGTTTCGTTGAAAGTTTCTTCCATAAATCCCGCTCGTATTGTCGGACTTTCAAGAGGAAACCCGCAATGCCATTGTGACACGCCTTACGGACTGCTGTAAATAATAACCGCCCCCTCGCCCTGCTTCTCGATCTCGAGATCGTGTTCCCCGCGACGTCTTCCCTCCGAAAACCAGCTCCGGCTCGCTTCTTTTTTCCTTCGTCTCCCCCGTGACGACTCGTGCTGCCTCCGCTCTCGCCTCTCCTTCCTTCTCTCTTTTTACGCTTTTGCGCGAGTCCACCGAATCGCGAGTGTTTTTCTTCCAGTTGACCGATCGCGCGTGTTTCCTTTCGGATCGAATTTCGGGCGAAATAGGACTCGCTGAAAAACAACGTGTAGAGCGATAAGTAGAAAGAAGCCGGTACACGTTTTTTTTTTTTCAAAGTCGTGATCGCGGGCCGTGTTAATCGGTCGTGCGAACAACTGGCTTCCCTTTGTTCTTCGCGACTCGCAGATGCTTAACCAGTTGGAGAAAAAAAAAGAGGAAAAAATAGATGAAAAGATCGCGTGTACTCGTGTACGGCTATGGTCGTGTACGGCTATGGACGTCGAAACTCGAGCGGCGATTCACGAAAGCGGTGATACGCGTCTCGCGGTAAATTTACTCGGCGAAGTCGAAGCAAATTCGATCGACGACGATCGTCGCACGGCACCGGACAACCGTGAATTTGTAATCGATCGCGAATCGTGATCGCTTTTATAGCGCAACGCGACGCGCGTCGTATCCATCCCGATGATTCCGAGTAGAACGAACTCGGTGGTATCGTAGCTCGTAAACTTTACGGTAATATGGAAGCAATAAAATCTTATCGAAACATGGTGAAATCTCTTAACGCCCACGCTGTAATCGAACGTTTCCACCTTTCCATCGATAGTCGCGACCGCTTACGATTTTTCCCCCAGTCGCCTCGTCATCAGCCAACGTCCCGATCGAAGATTTGTCGAGGAAGCGGAAACGCGCCACGACGTGCTCTCTCCTTTGTCTGTTCGATGAATGACCGTTGAAATGGGATCGAGAACGAGATCGAGAACGAGAACGAGTACGGAAACGCCGAAACGAGGGGGCGATCGTAGCTCGCGAGCAAGCAATAGGAGGGAACGCGTGAGAGAGGGAACGCGATAGGTTTGCGTCGACGAAGGAAGGCGCGTACGCTGGTGAAACGAAGAAAAAGGTAAGGAATCGGTAGCCACCCACGGAGACTCGCCGGTTTTCCCTTTCCTCTGGCTCCCGTGGTGTTTGCTACCGTCCCGTTGGCGTAGCCGTTTGCTCGGTCTCGTAATTTTCTCGATCGAGTCGTGGGTCGATTCGGAGAAAGCTCGGTTCGACCATCGCGCGTACCGTCGTAGTTTTCAGAAATCGTCGAGATATTAATGGGCGCGAGAAGAGGCGCAGGGACAGGGGGGACAGTATGCTCATACGCGAGCTCGTTGGAAAGAGCGTCGGACTCGATCCGGACGGTCCCGCGCGTCGCTACTTACTGATATTTATTGCGGCCAGAAATGTGTACGGGCTGCCATAAATCTCCGCATTCACACGGAGTTCCTAATTTACATATTCTCCAGCGAGTCCCTCTCTTTCTCTCTCTCTTACCCTCTTTCTCCGTTTTCTCTCGTTCCCTGCTACGTTACCGCGCGCAACGGCCGCCCCTTTCTTTTTCTTCCGCTCCTTCTTTTGCGACGCGTCGTTTCGCGTCTACTCGTCGTGCCTCGGAATTTTCTTCTCTTGCTCGCTGGCGTAGGACGAGCAAAGCGATGCAAAGCGAGGTCGCGTCGTGAAAACGCGAGGCTATCGACGAGATGGCCCCTTTCGTCGCGTTAATCGTTTCATCGTTGATGGACGAAGGAAGAAGGCCAGTGCTCCCTAATGGTGCGTTAACCTTTACCATGGCTCGTTCGATCTCGATCTGACTCGCGCGACCAACTCGCTTATCTCGCGTTCCGAACGCTACCACGCGAGTAATCGACTCTCCGTCTCTCTGCATCGCGTTTTCGTTTCGCTGGCGTAAATTAAAGATTCGAACGGATCCGAGGCAGAATTACGAATGACGGACATCTGTCACTGAATTTCATTAAAATCCTTTCCACGTCCCGTGACATCCTCGGGGCTAGTCCTCGGCCCGGTTGAATGGTTGGATGGCTGCTTGCCTGCTGCCTGGATTCGTGCACCCGTGACTCATTCATTATTCATTCGCCCAATTCATCACGGCGACATCGTGGTACGGGCCATGGCGCGCCAGCAACGGGCCAATTTCGGTTTACGCTCGAGAGTAGAAGAGCATCGAGACGCGCCCTCGTGAAAATGGAACAACGCCGGGCCGAGAATTTTGCGACGTTCGATCTCCGAGGCGAAACGAGGCGTGGGAAATCGATTCTATTCGGCGAGATCGAATCCTGTACGCGTCATAACGCGCATCGATGCGTTCGAAGGATACGAACGGAGAAAGCCAAACTCGGTTCACGAGAGACCGCGATAGTGGGGGTGGTTATGAGGACGGCGGCGGCAATAGCGGTGGCAGCATACTCGGAGGTGGTATTGGTGGTGGTGGTGGTGGTGGTGGTGATGGTGGTGGTGGTGGTGGTGATGGCAGTGGCGGGTGGAGCGTCTTCCCCGAGAGCCTCGTAAAATGGAAATCAATTACATCTACGCTTAACTACTTAAACTGGTTTCGCCACGGTCCTAAAGGCCGTTTACTCGTTGCGTGGGGATGAGCAACGCGTATGGTCGGTACACGCAGAGAACCGTCTGGAGTCCGTGTGGTTGAAGAAGCGAGGCCCGCGAAACAGGGTTCCTTCGTTTAGGAGCGACGAGGATCGGGATAAACGGCCACGTAGAGAGCAGCCGGTGAACACCGCTAGAGGCTTCATCTCCCCGCCCCCATCTCATCCTTCTCTTCCTTCTTTTCCTCCACCTCCCGTTCCACTCGTGCTCCGCCACCCCGTGCTCTCCATCTTCCGCCGCGCTTCTTCTTTTCGCTCTTCTCTTCTCTCCTTCGCCCCTTCCTCCCTTCTTCCCTTCTTCTGTTCGTCGGTTTGCGGCGAGCCGCAGATCATTCGTATCAACATAATTACAAGCTTGGGAGCCGCCTCTCTGTTTCTCTCACCTCGCTCCACCCATCACGACGCAACACACGATCGCTTTCGCGCCCCGGTGAAACCTTTCTTTTCTTCTTTCGCTCCTTATCTTCCTGCTCGAACGCGTTGATTCCAGCGCCGCTCCGATACACGATACACTTCGTGTCCTCCGATGATTTCGCGCGATACGCCGCTGCACACTCACCGGATGTTCCTTCGATTACGCGGAACGGCGAAATCTGCTTTCCCACGAGCCACGCTCCTTTCAGCAGTCCGCTCCATTCTTTCCCTCCGTACGCCTTTCCTCGCGATCTCGCGTTAAACCATCGATGATATTTAAAGACGCTTGGGACACGGCCGGTAGTCGAATCTCAACAGCGTTCGCTTTGCAGGATTACTGCGAATGGAAAGCAAGGACGATAACCGCGTTTCTCGACGGATCGTCCATAGCGAAACAGCATAAATTTGGCTGTACCTACTACTCGACTGAACTACCGGCCGTGTCTCAGCCAGCCTTCAAGTTTCGAAAGGCGACGTAACTCGAGGCGATATATGTATAGAGTGCGCGTGAATTATAGCGATGATACACAGCGACAGCGACGCATCGGAAGGTTATTTGCGATCCGGTGAGTGGCGATTCTCGTGTCGGTGGTAGGACGCGGCAGGCAAGGGATACGCGATACGCGAGACGAGACGTGCTTCTGGGTTCGGACGAGGGGTCGTGGGCCGTGAGTCGTGAGTCGCGAGGTGTTAGTCATGGAACGAATCGGCCTTAAAGTGGCTGCATCTAAAAATAATTGCTCGTTGACAGGCCGTGAAATGAATTTATTTAATTTCAGATAGGTATAACGGAATTACACGGCAGTTGGAGGTGCGATGAAGCCTGGCTGGCGTGACGAGCCACTCGATGAGCAGGCCACGACGTGCCTCGGGACGTGCGCGCCGCGCCGTCGAGCATTCGCTTCGTGACGAATTTCCTCCGACCCGTTCGACACCGACGATCCGTTTTTACCAACGAAAATCCGTTCGTTCTTTCGGTCTCGCGGTGCATCGGCGGTCGCGTCGTTCCAAAGGAAACGGACGAGACGTGGCTCGTCTCTGGTAACGGAAAAATGAAAGAAGCTGTTTTAATGAAAATTCGTTTATTTCTATCCGTGCTACATCGTGAATACGTCGTTTACGCTACTCGCTACCACAAAAGATTTTATGTACAAAGATCACCGTTTCGAGGAAACACGCGTTAATACTATCGTGGTATATATTACAACTATAGCCGAGTCTTTGTCCGTTCTCCGTCGCTTTTCGACTCGGCTTATTTTATGTACAAATCGATCGGAATTGAGGAAGGAAGGAAGGGGGAATTTTTCCGGCGCACAGACAACGCGAACCCTCCAGCTTCCCGAATTTAAAGACGGACAGTCTACCGGTTATATTACGCGTACACAGAGAGCAAACAAGTACAGGTCGTTTCTCTAAAGCTAACTTAAATAACACTGGACGAAGCGATGACGATCTCGGGATGCTTCCTCCTCGCACGTCGAGGGAACGAGAAACCGAACTGCCTGACGCCTGGCGTTCTGTACAAATCGACGAAAGTCGCACATGCGATCATCGGCGCGAGAACGTCTACGCGAACGCTTCCGGGCGCAACGCGAGAGAGCAACGGTTTCCCCGATCGACGAGCAAAACCTTGGCTCGAGGATTTCTTCTTTGGCTGCACCGCGTTTACCACACCTTCCATCGACTGTCCAAATCGTTTTGACGCGACCAACAGAACGAGTAGGCTGGCAGAACGCGTCGATATCGTTAAGGAAAAGCGTCCGAGGTGGATCGCTAATTGGGGGTGGATGGACGGGTTCTTAATGGCGGAGGCGTGCTCGCGGGTGGAGGATACGGGGTGTACCTGAGGGAGGCGGCGGTCGCGCTGGGAGGAGAAGATCTTCGCGATATCATGGCGACGGGAGGTGGTGGTTGCCAGGGCCAGGGCAGGGCCGCGGGGTAGGGAAAAGACGCGGTAGTCGCCGCGGTCGGATACGGGGACGTCGTTCCGGTCGCCGGCCTAGTTCCAGGGTGCGTTTGGCCGACGGTTCCGTAGAGGAGCGCCGTCGACGGAGCGATCCACGGGGGCAAAGCGTGAGCCGAGCTCTCATGCTGCGACTGCTGTTGCTGCTGTTGTTGTTGATGCTGCTGTTGCTGCTGCTGCGACTGTTGATGATGTTGTTGCTGATGCTGCTGAGCACCGAGGGCGGCGGCTGCCGCTGCCGCAGCCGCGGCCGCTGCCGCCGCGGCCGGAGACGACATCGCGAGATGCTCGTACAACCTGACCGGCGCCACGCCGCATCTCACCAGCTGTTGCTCCATCAGCTCCATCGGATCTCTGAAAACAGCCGAAAACCAACGCGCGGAAGGGATTAGCCGAGAAAAATAAATTCTTCCAAAGACGGACAAACTCGTGTTTAAGTCGATATCGATCCTGTCTACGGACGGTCTCGAGCTATTCGCGATCGTAAAATTACTCCGATGCTGAAAGATCTATCGATCGATAACAAGACGTACCTTAATGCGATCAAGCGTCGCGCGATGCGTATCTGCCGTAAAAAAACCATACTTTCGTTTCCTCGCTTGCTAGAGGATTGGCCCGTGTCGTCGATCGATAGCGCGCGTGACTCGCAGGTTACCTTACACAGAAACGTATTACATGTGGCGTTAATAACGCCAACAAAACGCTTGCTTTCGTTCTCAGTCGTCTTCCGTAGGGGCTTTAGAAATTCTTTTATGCAGGCGTCGTACGGATCCCGTTTCGATCTAAGTACCTATAATATGGTAATTGAGCGAACGCGATATACGTTCCTTCGATTTGTAGCCACCTTGTCTACTTTCGTGCCCTACGCGTATGCTAGATCACAATCACGATCGTGTTCTTCGTAGCTCGAGAACGTTAACGCCGAGAAATAGGAGAAAATTCATTGTATTTCTTTTCCCTTTCAATGTTTCGAATAACGCTATTGATGATCCTCCTCCGCTGTAGTTAACCTTAACGCGTGACCTCGTTTCGTACGTAACCCTTCGACTTCTCGCGTTCACCTCTTCAGAAGCGATCCGAGCTTTTCCGACCCCATTGCCACGCAACGTGTAATCGCGACGATGATGTGGCCGATAACGTTGACTTTTCAACATTTTTAAGAAATTTGTTCCGGTCGTTGGTTTATGACACGCGCCCCTTTCTCTCTCTCGTTGTCGCGTTATCCTTAGCTTCGGCTCCGGTTCAAGCATCGTTACAAGCAACTATATGGCAGTCTATCCTTCCAAATAAATGAATTTCGTTGGGTCGCGATGTTCGCCGTGCGAAAAGACAATAGTCTGGCGATCGCGGCGAGAAAACGCGAAGAGCGTGCGACTGAAAAACGAGGACGAGAAAGAACGAGGAGACGGAGCGAGACGCGTTCTCATGATTAACCGATCGACGTTATCGGCATTAAGTGGCATTTAGAGGGGAATGAATCGATGAGATTTCACGCGGATAAAGAGAGAAACGACGAACGAGATAAGCGGATGGAAGAGGAAGGTCGGCGTCCGTGGATAATTAAGACGACGCGACAGTTTCTCATTGACGTTCGCGGAGTTGGAGCCGCGGCGGGGTAACGTGATGGATGATTTCGTGCATTAGACGCCAGCTTAATTAGGGTTAATTACGGCCGATTGTACGTTGGAAACGATCGGTCGCCGGTATTGGCAGGACGCTAACGAGCGAATTATTGGCTGGCCGCGGATCAAAATGTCTGGCATCTTCTTCGTGACGTTCGCGTGATATTCGCGATAATTAATGGTCGGTATCATTGCGAAGTCGTGCGCGCGCGTTGCATAGTCATTTCCTACTTTCGTGATTACACGCGGGAGTGGTACGTAAACATCGTGCGACTATCGTTGGGACTATCTCGACGTGATTAAGACCTCATTGTGACCGCCGTGGACGACAACGAGACGCTTGGCTCCGATCGGCCGATAGTCGGCTTTTTCGTCTCTCGTTCCCTCCGAGTAGCAAGAGATTTCCCAATCTGAAAATCCAAAGGCCAACTTTTCGAAATAGAAGGCGCTCTGTTGCTCGGCGGCCACCCGACGTGTCCGACCCACCCGCGTTGATCTGGAAGAAAACGATCTCGGTGGCGATGGACGGTAGGCTCGGGCAACCGTCGAGTGGCCAAAAGAAAACCCGACACCGGGGCGGCAGTTCGTCGGATAATTTCACCGCGGCCTCCTCGACGATGATACCTCGTATCGATCATCCGGTGGTTCCCCGAAAGTCCGACAAACCTCGGACCGTCTGGAGATTGTCTTTCACGCTCTCTCTCGTCCGGCGCCCCGTCATTCGCTCTGAATCGCCTCCGAGCCACACGCTCCTTCCCCTCACCTCCATCCGATCGAGTGTCGTTAATCCCGAGCAAGCTGCCTCGATCTCTCGTTGACGAGTCCAATCTGCTCCGTCGTTTATCCAGCGACTCTCGTATAGACCGCTTTAAATCGCCGGTTGGGCCGTCACGCGACAGCTCCATCACGACCGGCGATCGAAGCGAACGCGACGAACGCGAGTCCAAACGAGAGACACCGGAAGAGAGAGAGAAGAAAAAGAACGCGTCCTGCGTATGTGTGTGTGTGTGTATAAATTGCAAGAAAGGGCGGGGAAAAGGGCGAAACGAAAGAACGAGAAGCGAGGGAGATGCGAAGGGTGAAAGAGGGACGACGACTCCGGCGAGGCGGTTGGTTCGCGAGTCTCGGTTACCAGCCGACTATAGCCTGCTTAACGCGTAACGCGACACCGAAGGACGCGGCGTCTCGTAGGATCAGCTGGAAACTGTGGTCCGTAGCGAATTGTCGACCACCGCGGCGAAACGCCATCGGACGAACGATGCCAACGAAATGGGATTTTCGAACGGGAGAAATCTCGAGCATTTAGCCGCCACCGCGCCACGCAAGCGTAAACGCGCGTTCTACCGAGACGCACCGTGCGGACGACGAACGGACGAACGAAGAGAGGCGAAGCACGCAGGAAGGAAGAAAGAAGGAAGAGCGAAGGGATGGACGAAACGAGTCCCGGCTGAAAAAGGCGAAGGATTAGGGGGAAGGGGGCCCGGGGCTAATCGCCGTCCGCTCGAACGTGCGGGACCACACACCGCCGCGCCGCGTCCACGGCCATTCCTCTTCTCGTTCCTTTGAAATATCGCTGTCAAACGGCCGAACTCTATTAGTCGTCACGTACGATCGAATCCGAAGCTCGTATACGAGGAACGCGACCAGCGAGCGTTCGCCGTGGCGAAGTCTGCGCCGCGAAGGCGAGCGGCACGCCAGAGCGGAACGTCGCGTCGCAGCGACAGACGCAGACACGGGCGCGCGCGCGTGCGCACTACCAGCGTTGCACCTGTGTACGCAAAGCGGAAATGACGCAGCAGAGAATCTCTATACGCATTAACCCTGGTTGCAATTCACGACGCGCCGTAGCCTCCCGGCCTTGAATTATATCCTTAATGTTTTCATAAAGCTTCCTTATGTACAGACAATAAAAGCCCTAATTACGGTTGTTGGCCAGGACGGGAGAGCGGCCCGAGGCGGTCGCCTATTACTATTCGTGCTATGCCGGCCCTCCTGTAATTGTTACACCGAGCAATAAATATTCCTCGTCGATCTGACGAGTCTGCGTTTTCCCCGTAATGGCGCGGTTACGCTCCAAACGTTCTAATTAGAGGCCACCGCTGTTACCCATTAAAGTGTCCACGACTACCGCGGCTACGCCCTTCGAACATGGCCGATCTATAAACAACGATCCGATACTCGGATCGGCTTTACCCAACGGATCGAGAACGTCGCTCGAAACGTAGCCGAGCGTGGTCGATCGTTTCCCGTGCATCGAGCTTTCCTCGGTGATTTCCTTCGCTCTCCGCTATCCGCCGACCGAGCGAATCGTCACGACGCGACCAAAGGCCTACGAAGCTGCGTGCGACGCGTATGCGTACGTAGAGCAAGAGAAAGTACGTGGTCGTTTCTCGCGCGATTCCAAGCGCAACCTCTCTCGCGAGGATAAGGTCGAAACGGACGCTCGGCCGATCGAAGCGTTTCCGGTTGACGCGAGCGTGCTTTCGATACCGCGCGAAACGCTTCGGCGTTTTAACGGAGCTCGCGATATTAGCGGAGCGCGCGCGGAGGGGATTCCATCGAACGGGGAGCCTGTTATTCTCCGCCTACCCCGAGGCTGACACAGGGCATTAGGTAAGTGGTAGATAATAATAGGTTACACCCCACTGATGGTCGAAGATAGTTCATCGAGCAACGCGGCTTCGTTCTCTCTCCCTCTCTCTCTCTCTCTCTCTCTCTCTCTCTCGCTCTCTCTCTTTTTCTCTACTCGCCTCGGTTACTATCGCACGCATCCCATGAACGAAAATGACGTGGACGAGTGAAGCTCGGTCCTCGATCTCTCGGATCTCGGTCCTTCTCGATTCTCGCGAAACGTCGGGACGCGAAATCCGTGCTGGATGGATCGCAGCACGCACGAGAATACGCAGGGTATAAACGGGAAGAAAGACGGCGAATGGAATGCGTGAAAGGACGAAGCGTGCGCGGAGAGTGGTCGGAAAAGCGAGAGAAAAAGCAGGGGAACGGGAAGAGGAGGGAAGCCAGAGACGAACGGAGATGGGGAGAAAAAGAAGAAGGGTAAATGAGAAACGAGCGTGCGATCGCACTGAAATACGGGTAAGAAGATTCGAAAAGAAGTCGGGGCGAAACGGGTAGAGCGCGCGAGGAAGAGAAGAAAGAAAGGGAGAAATAGGCAGAGAAAGAGCGAGTGTAACAGTGAAGAAATTAATAGCCATAAAATATGAATAGAAATTAGCAGGTTCGGGGTGGCGTGACGCGTTTGCTCGCTCATTTCCTTTCGGCGCGTTGAAAAACAACAAAACAACGCAAAATACGGTCGAGCCTGTAATTTACCCGGCTGCCGCCGAGCGGTCCGACGCGCGATCGAGCCGGTTCTGTGTGAGTCACAGGTACGAGCCTGAACGGCGATCGTGTGCGTGCCCGACGATCGTACGTGGAAGCCGCGTACGGCGAGTAGCTCGCCAGTGTGAGTGATCTCTCGGCCGCTTTCGAGCGAGCGAAGATCGCGCGTACCGCTGCGAGGCCGACACTCTTTCGACTCCTCTCTCGGAGCTCGCAAGCCGGCCGCCCATCATCGTCGTCGCACGGTAGGTATGGAAGGTAATGATCCGGTAATGACCCTGACGCGTTGGATAGCCAGCCGATATACGCGTCGGCCCAGCTAGTACGTACCGCTCCACTCCGCGTTTCTTCGTCTTTCTCGATCGCCGATCTCTCCTCTCCCGTTCTCGTTTCCATTTCTCACACCGCCTCTTGCTCCCGTTACACCCACACCGCCGCCACCATCCGCATCATCGAAACCTCGCCCTCCCCTCCCAAAAAATCTCGACGATGCACGCCAAGACCTTTGTTTTCGCGTTTTAAACGGCGGTTATTAGCTCCGCGGCGTTCTTCGGCCACCGAACGAAGCTTCCCCGGTCCTTTCTTCTTCCGTCTGCGTCGCTCTCGCGCCGCGCGTTCGTCTTTCCGTCTTCGTCCGTCCCCATCTGGCAGTTTGGTAATGCGGCCGGCTAATGGGCCAGAGCGATGGAGGACTTTGGGTATCGGTTAGAGCTGTCCAAGTTGCCGAGGGTTGATGCTGCTAGTTCTGCCGGTGGACGCGAAACGGAGGAACGAGGCAGGGTGATCTTCCTCTCGCTCGAGGACGTCCGGGAGGCAGAGAGAGAAAAAGAGAGAGAGAGAGAGAGGGACGAGCGCGCGCGAAACAGAGAAAAGGAGAGTGGAGAGTTTGCCAGAGGAAAAAGAGGAAGAAGAAGGCCAGAGCGGCAGCGGTAATGACAGGCCGTCCGCTCTCGAAGCTAATATAGATGAATGCCCTGCCCTCCTTGCCCTCCGGAACCAGCAGAGTGAAGAACGTGGAATCGCTCTCTTTCCCTTCTCTCCTCCTTCGTTGGCATCCTCGCCGACATCGTCCACCGACCCTCCTCCTCCTCCTCCTCCTCCTCCTTTTCACTTCTTTTCGACTTTCGGCTTTCGGCTTTCCGCTTTCGGCAAACGACGAGGAATCAACGGTTCGCCGATTTCGCCCCTTTCGTCGAGGATCCGGCGCCGAAAGCCGAGGCAACGCGAGAAAACGAACAAAGGACCGTTCTTTCGCCGAGATTCTCCGGTGCACCGAGCGAATCTCGCTCGTTCTTCGTTTCGCTTTTCCACGCGACGTTTCCCCGAATCTCGTCGAGATGCACGGGTTGCCGCGTTACGGCGCGTTCCCCCGGCCAGCGAATCGGTGTCTCGCGTTTGTGCGTTCGAACGTTTTTCACGAACGTCTCGATGCCCCGACGTTCGAGCAATTTCGAGTTTCACGCGGCAGCTGGCCGTAAATTTGGACCTGCGAGGCAAGGTCAGTCGGAGCGAGACGAGACGAGACGAGAAGAGACGAAAGGCGGCAGCGCGGTGAAGCCGAGGACGAGGCGAGACTCGGCACGGCACAGTCACGTTTTTATAAATGCTTCTTAAATTTTCACAGTTACCGTAATATCTTTATAAGAACGATTTCGGAGGTTTTTGCGGCCACGTATGCGAACGCGGCCACGATGATGGCGGTGGTGGCGGCGGTGGCGGCGGCAACGACGACGGAGAAAGAGGATCGGGCTTTTGCGGCAGGAGGGAAGCAGGAAAGAGGAAGAGCGAATTGGAAAAGGGAGAAGAGCGAGGGATGAGAGCGAGGGTGAGAGAAAGAGACGAAGGAGAGAGTACGAAGGTGAGAGCGAGGGTGAGGACGAGGCCGAGGGTGTGAGAAGGAGAGAGGGGCGAAAGGGCCGAAGGGGCATCTATCTATCAGCGGCGGCGTGAAGTGGGCGGGAGCATGCGCCGTATTGCCCCGTACGGCCGCTCTCTCATTAACTCCGGACGCCGCCAGAGCCGCATCCGTGCAGCCGAACACGACTGCCGCGAACCGCCGTGCCACGCCGCGCCGAGACGACCGTTTTTCTCTTTCGTATCGCGCGAATTCTTTCTTGTCGAGCGCTCGTGCGCGATTCCAAATCACGCGAATGTCGTCAATCGTTCGCCGATTTTATCGCGCTTGCTCGATCGCCGCCGTTGGTTGTCAACGTCGTTGTGACGGCGATGACTTTTCCCGCGACGTTCGCGACGGAGGGACGTTTTCTCGGAAAATTGGCAATTTCGATCGCGTCCGAGATGTTATCGCGTTGGGAAGGGTAAAGTCTAAACGGTGGTGAGCCGAACGATGGAATGACGGGGCAAGATTTTTCGTGATCTCGGTTAGGCAGGTGCTGATTTGAGGAGGGTCGCGTTAGAGCGGACTGTGATTTTCAAACGATCGTCCTCTCCAAACTGCCGTGTCATTAAAGCGTGGTCGATCGACGGGTCCGTGGCTCTTTCTCCCAGGGAGAATTCGTTCGTGGCATCGGCGATAAGTCGGCGAATTTCGAGAAAGACACCACGGGACACGGTCGTCCAACTGGTTCGACGTTTCGCTGATCCCGTCTCTTCGGTTCGACGTTTACGAAAAATTTCCAAACGCTCGAAACACGCCCTTCCATTCTCGGAAGCGCATCGAAGATCGCGTCGAACGCATTAGCGGAGAGAAGGACTTTCCGGTTGAGCCTCGACACGCCTCCGATTTGCACGTGATTACCGGCGAGCTGCGCCGCGCCCGACCGTACGCTGGTCCCGAGAGAACGAGAATTCCTGTCAGGCATACGGCTCTCTCGTGACTCGTCGCCCCAAACTCCGTGCTTTGTCCGCGTTTCCGTTTCTCGTCCGCGGCTCGTCCACCTCATCTTCCCACCTCGTGCTCGAGATCCGAAACGTCGCGACCGACTGCCGATTAGATCGCGTCCCTCTGCAAATCTGCACGGCGATAATACCGGTAACGACTCTTCTAATTAGATCGGCGCGCGTTCTCCCCGACCCTAAAATCTTTTAATCGTTGCTCCATTACGAGCGAACAAATTATTTAATCGCATCGTTTGCACGAACCCCGAAGCAGGTGTTTGGCAGACGGCGGCCGCGACGCGTTGCCGATGCGATCTCTCGCGATACGATGCGATGCGAACCAAGGCGAGGAAAAAATGAATATGTAAGTACGGCTAAGTGAGTGCGTTCAGGGCTCGATATCGTTTTTGCGAGGCGAAAGCACGAGTGTTGGGAAGGAGCGTGCTGCCGGAGACAAGACGACTTTATCGAGTAGTCGTTATCGATTCTCCGGTACACACTGACGCGCGTCTGCACCTAACACGTTCGCTCGCACACGCCAGTGCATCGTACGCACGGTATACACACGGTAGGCCATTTGCATAAAACCTTCGCGAGTGCGATTCGGATATCGGTAGAGCGAGAGAGTTTAACGATTCGGTGGGCGTAGTTCGAGGCAAGTAGTCGCGTCGTTCGTACTCGTTAATCGAACGTAAACGATCCGAATAATCGTTTTAATCGCGTGGAGAAGTTTTCCAGTCGCGTAACGGCCCGGCGCAGCGACGCGTCCATTCCCAAGTCGGAAAGTTCTGCTGGAATATCCTGGAATTTCGGAGCTGTGGTGGGAATCGTCGAAAGGGATATCGAGAGTGTGCGTGCACACGAAGAAAGAGAGGAAACACCGGAGCGGGGAGAGGGGAGGGGCGAAGGAAGGGAGCGACAGAACAGCGAGGAAATTGCAATTAATCGAGATCGTTTGTTTGCCAACGAACGTAATGTCCGATAACGACGTAGCGTCCATCTGTCAAGATTAATGGTAACGCCGGTTATTGGAACGTTACTTTGTCGCTGTTAACGATAATCCTTTGACGCGGCGCATGGCCGGTGAAAAAGTTCTTTTCTGTCACGCATGTATCCGCCCCGGCCGTAAACGCGGAGAGAAGAGAAGGTGAGCGAGTGCGAGCGCGAGTGCGAGTGCGAGTGCAGGTGCGTCGTCGTTCATGTAGATAGATGATCACGGATAACTGGAAATCGAGCGTCCGTGAGCACGCTTATTCTGGATCAAACGCGCCTCTCCTTCGACATTTAGCGTTGTATAAATTTCCACTTTTAACGAGATCTAAAAGATCGCGCGATAATTCGGCCGGCACGATGATTAAGGTGCCGACGTTATAATGGCGCGTAATGATCGCTTCGCTCGCACGGCACGGCACCGTACCGCACGGCCGCGGCTCGAAATATGCGCGAAACGAATCGATCCACCATGCTGGATTGGCAAACGTAAGTACGACACGTTCGGTGCGTGTGTTCTACCTACCGATCGAAATCCGTCAGTCTCGACGAGTCTCGGAAACCTTTGGCGAACGGATTGCTGTCGATCTTCAGCTTGGTTATCTGCAACATTATCGGTTCACGCTGGGTAATTACCGACTCTCATTTGGAATCGCGCGTTCGTAACCGCGAAGAAACTGGACTAATTTCGTGATAAAAAGGTAGGCCGCGTTCGCCGTGGCGCTTTACGGCTGTCGGAGAGCAGCGACGCGTGTTACGAAATTAGTCGAGTTTCTGATCGGATCGAGCAACGTCTCGCGTATAATACCTAAGCTCGTATACGTAACTAGTATCCACGTATATACTCACCAACTGATTCTGGTAGGCAGTCACCGCGGTGAAAATTGCTTCGGGGAATATGAACGTTTTGTGCTCCTCCTTCTGAAGATCGCTTATACGAAGATTATTGTCGTCCGTTTGTCGACAGCGTACCAAATGTATCCTCGGTTGATATCTGTGCATCGAATTCAAAACGATCTGAAAATAGAAGAGGAAAAGAGCTGAGAGCAGCGAGGATACGCGCGATGATTTATAAAGTCTTAATTAACGTCTCGGAAATAACTGGAAGCGTCGTATAAATCCTGTTTGCGTTTCGAACGTTAATAGGCGACGACGGCCGCTAAGTTTTATAAACGGCCACGCGTTTGCCCGTCATCTTTCTCGCCACTTTATCACTTATCACTTATCTAATAACCGATAGCAGGGCGGAAATTATATCGCGAGAATCCCGCGCTACGTCCAGAGAACGCCGTTTCATTTTCTAATCGACCTCGCGATACAACTACGACTTTCGCAACAGGTACCGATTCAAGGTAATTCCAACGAATCTAAATCAACCGAGACCGCGATTAGATCGCTAGGAGTCGCGTTCGCGCGCTCGTCCCTTTCAACCAGCCCCGCCACCAAATTTCCATCGTGCGTCGAAGCAAGCGTTAACGTTAACGGTACACCGATCGATCCGCCGCGCACCTTGTAATTTCAACTTTTAGCGACGCGTCTATCATTTCCGTGCGAGCAACTTTAACATTAACCGGGGGAACACCGAGTTACAGCCGATGGAACCGGAGAACTCGCGTATCGATTTCCTGTCTCGAACAATGTGCCACGATGAAACAAGTTTCTCGCGTAGATATCGCGCCTGCGGAATGCTCTACTCCAGATACATCAACGTTGCTCGACATAATCGCGATATTCGTGCAAAACGTTCGCTCGAATTTTCCACGTCCGTCTACGACTTCTTGGTCGACCTACGTGGTCGTACGCTTACGCGCATTCCGTTTTCCCTCGATCTCGTCCAATCGATAGTCTCGTGGTCGGTGGACTCGAATCGCGCGGTTCGTTTCACGCTCGCGCTCTTTGTCCCTTTGCTTTTCTTCTATGTGTCCGTTTCGCTTCGAGCTGCCCCGGCTCGAAACACGCGCTTAAATCGTGTCCCTGTTTCTCGTTAACAATAAGAGCGTGGAACGTTATGGTATCGTACAACGCACGGGGATGCGATATTAAACAGGATTTTTATTAGCGACCAGATTATCGTTGAAAATATATCCGGGATATCTGCGGCTGGCATCGCGCGTTGACGCGCCACCAGACACTCCCCGACCCGACACGGCGCGGCGCGGCACGACGCGAAGCGCAGCGGCTACGCCAGACACCGACAGCGCGAAAAACGAAATTCCTCGTTTAGGCGACAGGCTGTCCTCGAGGCGCGTTGTCGCGTCGTTCGGTGCGACGATCGAACGAACGTCTTAATTTTTCGTTGTGCGTTTCCACGGAACCTCGACGAGAAAATCCTTTTTACGCTCCGGCGATACGTTAACGTGGCGTTAACTCTTCCGCTTTACGATTACGAGTATTTGCTCGTCGACGGAATAGCAATTTCAGTCGCGCGATATCGCCGTTACCAGGGATTTTTAAGGATGCGCGACGTACCCTTACGTTCGCGTTACTCCGATAAATGGAAATTGTCGCGGTAAATAGCAGTCGGTACACACCGATTATACGCTAATCGCGTATACTCGAGAAACCGAATCCAATCCACTCTCATCGTCGGACGCACGCAATTTGCATCTAGCGATTTATCAAACAACGCGGCATCCATGTAATGTACGTTGATAGCGGTATTACATGTGCGATTTATAGTCGTTTTTCTCCTTGCACCGGCTCGCTCGACCACGATACCCGTCGACGACCGATAGCTGTCGGTCGAGAACGAACGATCGACGCTGGCTGGCTCGCGGCCGCGGTCGGTTCCGATGGAAATGTCCTCGGAACATTTCGTTACTTAATCCGGCAGCCGGGACGGCTCGTTTCTCGCTCGTAATTTATTTTTATAACGCAACGGTATACCATGAAATTAATATCCCCGCGTTGGCCACGAACCGTTTCCTTCTCTTTCGCAACGCTGCTTTACGTGACTATTTATTTTCAGCCGCGTTGCATCCATATCTTTTCGCTTTACCGAATTATCGGCGCTCGTATTGTCAAATTGCAACGCGTTTACAAACGTTCTGCCTAAACACCGGCAGGCAAACGTCTGTTCGCTCGAATTTCAACGTGAATCCGGCCTGTTGCGACATCGATAAAGAAAACAATACGAACGCGATTCGCGCAAGCGTGTATATATTTGCAAAGGCAGAGAGAGGTCGTTGTTAATATCCCGGCGCGGCGTTGTGATTTACGATTATGCAATAGCTTATAAATTTTTCATTCGTCGCGTCGTCGCACGATGGTGCAAGGACGAATGTTAAACGAGCAACGTTATATTCTCGATATCGCACCGCGCGACGTCCTCCCGTCTCCTTCGGGTGCAAGATTGTGTTCTCTCGATGGAGCAGAGAAAAAGGAAAAGGTCTCGAATTTAATTCGAGTCCGGATAACGAGTACGGCGGCGCGGCGCGGCCCCGTGGACCGAACCGTAGGTTTCCAAGCGGGCAACTTTATGCCCGTACGATTATAGGTGTCTGGGATCCTGGGGTGCCCCTATCCGTTTTCTCTGCACCGTTGGATAGTGGGACACCCCACTGCAACCTGTCAGAACTCCAATTTGCTCTACTCTGTTCGCTCGACTGTTCGTGTGGATGCCACCGAACGTACACCGATTTCTTCGTAACAGCGTGTGCTCGCGCGACCGACGCAACGCGTCTATTTCGTACCGATTTCCGATTTCCTCGCTTTCGACGATCGTTTCGACGACGCGTCGTCCCTCTGTTCTTCCCTTCGTCTCCACCGATTTTTCTTCGCGCGATTTTCTTCTCTCTGAAAGAGCAACGCGCGCGAGTTTCCGCCCGGACGAATGAGGCGTAACGCGCCGCGTAGGACAACGAGACGCGAATAAAATAATTCAACGTATCGACCCTTTCTGTCTTTCCTCCGTCGGCCCTATCGCCTTGCTGGATTTCTACTTAGAGGCACGAAATTTAATACCTGACGTCAGCCTAAAGGACATTGAGCGCATGATCGTGAGAATCGTCGGTTTGCAAGGACCGTGTACGGCGCGTCTTGCAACGTACTTTGCCTATTTTTATCCGAGCCCGATAACGCGACTCGCCGATCCAGACATCGGAAGATTAGTCTAATTTTATTAGAGAGATGAAAACGATTTACTCGGTTACAAAGTAGCAACGTCGATGATAATGAGCTTTACGGTTTCATCGAATATACTCGTATTAGTCGCGCCTTGCTATTATATCTGCCGTTTAGTCAATTACATCATAAATTCCAATTGGATATTCGCTATCTCCTCGTTCGATGTATCATAAATCATTTTTAATCTCAACATTACGGCTGACTAAAGCTTCCTGGTATCCGCGGCGCTAAAAGCGCGCCGTGTTAAGAAATTATTAATATCTTTTGATGCCGATGCTCGTCCCGTTCTCGTGATCGTTGTAGCGACGCGAAATATTTCTCCCGATGGTATTAACGTCGATCACACGGTAGAAACGGAACGGAACCGTGTCGCTTTCGGTTCGTTACGTATTTAGAAGGGAAATGTCAAAAGCGCGCACGACGACGATGACAAGACGCAAGAATTCGACGGTCGGATTTTTGCTGCCGTTTTTTGTCCGAGTCACGGATCCTCGATCGGAGAAAGAAAGAAACAAGAGAAAAATAAAAAGAGAGAAAAAGAGAAGGAGAGAAGCAAAGTCGAAACTCGATCTCTTTGCGCGTTCCGTTCGACTTTGCCGTCCCGGTCGTCCCAAAAATCGTCGCAGTTGCCGAGCGTAGGAGCGCACGGTGTACCGTTTCCACGGTAATTTAGATTTAAACTGGAGAAAAATATCGGTGGATCGGCAGACCGGTGAGGCCAGCATTGGGGAATAGTAGCGGGAGAGGCGCGCGGCAACGTATCTCCCTACAGGTATCGTACAAGACGACTCGTCGTCGCAGGTGGATGCTTGCTTTTGGACCACCGTGTAGTAGCCAACACGCAGGCGGGGGTCTTATAATATCGCGTCATACGAAACGATGAAATAGTGGCCGTAGCGAAGGAATGTTCCCTACCACTTGAGTCGTCGAGTTGAGAGTTGACTGGCGTTGCGTGGCTCTCCCAGCTCTCCCGGCTCTCCTGGCTCGACTCCGCTCACCACGACTGCTTTTAACCGGTGTGTCTGTTCCTCGACACTCGCCTGCCTAGCCTTTTTTCCTTCTCTTTCTTTCTTTCGTTCTTTCTTTCTTTCTTTCTTTCTTTCTTTCTTCCTTTCCTTCCTTCTTTTAGCCCGCTTCTTTCCTTCGCACTTGCTCTCCGCCATGCTTTACATGTATATTCACCTACGTACGCCTATCCTTTATGCGCCAAGGTTTCTCGCGTCTCCGCTGAAAAATGCATTTCTGGAGATGCACGTGTCGCTACAATGCGGCACAGCGGTAGTACGACGCCGCATGTACGAGTACGTAACGCAGCGCGTAACGCGTGTTCGAAGAACGACGACACCCCGTCGAATTCGTGGTTACAGTCTCTCTTTCTCTTCCTCTCTCTCTCTCTCTGGAAGAATTCGCGGTGCAGAACGCGTAATGGATGAAACGACCGCCAGGTAAATACGCAGGTATAGCGAGAACGTCGCAAAACGGAATCGTTCATTGCCGTAAAACGTCGGTGTTAACGAACGTCTAATTAGTGTAGATGGATGCAGACGTGTGTTCGTCCGGTGCGCAACCACACTGATCGTTCCAGGCTGTCGAGAAGGAAACGCAGTCGTGCTGCTTTCAGGGATACTGACTGTACGCCAACTTGGAAATGTCGATGCGCGATATCGCGGACAGATAAGGATCGGAACGGAACATTTCGGTACGAACCGGAACGTAACACGGATCAGCGAAGGTATACGCGCGCACGAAAGCGAAAGAAAGTGTCGGGAAGCGAGCGCGCGAGGTTGTCGAGGTGGAGGAGGCGCGCGCGAGAGACGGGAACAGGCTGGCGGAGAGAGATTCAAAAGGTGCTCAACAGGCCAGGCGTGGGCTACTCGTGATCATCATGACAAAAGCTCCGGGCAAACATCCATTCAATTTATTAGCTTATAGGCATGCCGTCGTGCCTACTATACACACCACCTACGACAGACACTACCACCAACCGCCTATAATGCTCGTAACATTATGGCCAGTCCGCGAGTGGACGGTTCGCGCGACCCTCGTTTGCTTCTCGCCTCTCCCCGGATCTACGCTCTTTTCCCGCGTTACTCTCTTTTCGCCATACAGTTATACTTTTTACGACGTAAACCTCCAATGCTTGCGATATTTCTGCGAGCCCGAAAGAAACGCACTCGGCTCTGCTACCACCTAGCCACCGACGCCTGTCCGAATCACAGTTTTTATCGACTCGAGAAAATTTCCAGCGTCTCGTCTCTTCCAGCCGTTTGCAATTGGCGCCAGTGCACGACGAAAAGGAAACAGATCTGTCGAGCATCGCGATCGATGTACGCGACTACGACAAGAACGACGACGACGACGACGACGACGACGACGATGACGACGACGGAATATTACGTTTCACGCGCTGGCAGCTTCGACGCCCACGATTAACGAGCAGTGTTGACGATAACGCCACGCCTACGTGCCCGGTAACGTCGCGTATTCGTTTTACGAGGCCATTTTCGGTGCGCGCGAACGTCCGAAATCTCGTCAACGACGTCTTCGATGCCTCGAAGCAGAGCGAAACTGCGCGATTCTACCGGTGAAAAATGACACTGTAATCCGTGAGCATTGTCGACGTCGTTGGCACTGGTCGTTCGTTAAATCTTTCGTCTTATTCTCGAGCAACGTATGCGCACGTCCCGTGATCCGATCACCGATTCACCACGTTCGAAGAAACCCGCGAATGTGTGAATTTAGCGATAAATAACGCGAATGTCTGGCTAGTTTGGATCGCCGCTCGATCTCGCAGAATCTGGTCGACCGAAGCAAACGTCGTGGCCGCCCCGTTCCCGGTTCGGTCCGGTCCGACCCGCGAACCCGACCAACTTCGTTCGAATTTCACAGTCGTAAAAATGCGAAGCGCGCTCGTCAAAACACAGAGGTAGATTGTTCCGCCGAGATCGATATTTGACCCACGTGCATACCAGCTTTACGAGGGTGCACGAACAAGCGATCAGGCGGTTGCTCGCGAACTTTCTTACCTGGCCGTGCTTGTCCATGTCGTTGTTCGTCAGCTTGACCTTTTCGAACGAGACCACCTGCTTTCGTAGCTGATCCCCGGTAAACGGTGAGTCCGGGTGAACGTAGAGCCGCGCCGGCGCCGGTGGATCCGCTTTCCCCGCGACCAACCAACAGCTACGATGGTACGCGTATCGGTATCGTTTGTTGTCCACTGGCACGATGTCCATCAACACCGCGTACCTGCCTTCCGATTTTAATCCGCTGAACGATACGCGACAGGTTGGGAACATTCGTCTGAAAAAAAAAAAAAGAAAAGCGAACGAACGTTTTTTGCTTATCTCGGTGATCGACGTTCGGAAAGAGAACCGTGCGCACGCCTAATCGCAACCATGTACATAGTTACAGGCACTGCGCTGAAGTTGCCGATCGTTCTCTTGTTCTTACGATCTCGTTCGATAGAAAATTCGACGTTTAACCTCGACTAAATGGAAAACCGCGGCTCAACCGCACGTAATAATTGACCGATCGCGAAAAGGATACCAAAAAGAAAAACAAAAAAAAACGAGAAAAAAAATGTATATGATCGACGAACCGTATCGAAGCGTTTGCGCAACGAGAACCGCGCGTTCGTGAAGTTGCGAAAACACGCAGAGGAAAGAGCGACGACGCGTCCGGAGGTTCCTGGCACGACCGATTCTCGTTGGAAGCGTGTGGTGAGTTCTCGAGTTAGAAAGCAACGTAGAGGCGCGTCTAACTAGTCGGTTTGATTGAAAGGAGCGCCCGCAGGCCTTTCAAGCTTCGTTACGAGCGAGTCACCCTTGAACCTCGTTATATGCAGTCAACTTTTCAACACCTCCAGCGTCGAGGCGCACGCGTCGGACAGATGCGCGTGTTCGTTGACGTAGCTTCGATCGGCGGCCAAGTGCACCGACGTTTCTAAACCGTTCGTTACGCTTCACGAGGAACGCTACGCTTTTGGATTTTTACCGGATTCGTCGTCCTCGCACGAGCAAAGGATGAATTCGTCCCGACGTGCCGATCAATTCACCGAGTGTCCGGGACCGTGCAATCCACAGAGCAGAGTATGTCGAAGAACCTGCGTTGAAAACGTCATGTCGATTTTAGAGGAACTTCCGCCGTGCGTTCGATCGAGGCTCCGCCAAGAAGATCTGTTCTCGATCTTCGCGAACGATCAGGAGTTGGAAGCAGCGCCGATCGGCGACGATCAGCTGATGAAATCGATACAGAACGTTTGCTCGAAAACGGCGCGGAAATGGAAAAAGGAATCGTCACCGGCGATCGCCGCTCGTGGTAGATCGGACGGTGGAAGAACGATGCGAGACCAGAGCACGGACGATACGTGCCTTCCGCGAGCCAAGCAAGAGGAAACGACGCAGACGATGGAGGAGAAACAGATCCAAACTACGGAAGAAATTATCTGCGAAGTAACGTCGAGATACAGGTCGATCTCCGCGGGAACCGACAGCCTTCGGCAACGCATCCAAGAGGCGTCGTTTCTAGTTCGAAGTATCGTCAGGCGTGGAATAGGCGTGTTTCCATCGGCCAGTTCGTGCTCCTGCCGTTTGATCAACACCACGATCTACGTCGTCTTGCTGCTTTCGTTGGCGATATTCGCGAGACACAGCACGACCTATCAAATCTTTTTGTCCAGTCAAATTTGCGGAATCCTCGCTATTCTAAGCTGGAGATTCTCCGGAACCGTCCCGTTGTAACATCATTTCCCGTTTTTTTTGCTCGTCGAACGAAGCGTCCTCCTTTCACACGGAACCGCCGAGAGACGCGACAGCAACAACGAGCAGCGTTTTCAAAGCCGATCGACGATTTAACAACGACCGCGTTGAAAGCCACGAGAATGCGACAAATCGTACGCGTTCGTTGAAAGACGGTCGATCGGACGAAGCCTCGAGACCGCAAACGCCGCAATTGCCTCAAAGTCGCCAACCGCAAAGATCGATTCACCGATGAACGAGCTTTCTCGATGCCTCTTCCACTACGATGTATTCTTTGCAACGATCACGATAACGATGCGGGACGGTCGCGCCAGATCCTACCCTTTCGTCCGGTTCGTCTGAAAAGTGGATCTCGTTAGACGTCTCTTCGACGGTTACCGATGGACCTTCTTCAGGCTCGGAAATTCGGAGCACGCGACTCGCTACCGAAGAATCGACCACGCTCGATCGGGAAAACGAACGACGACGCGATCACCGTTTTGCCGCCTTCGATCGTTCGCAGCCACCCCCCTTGCCATACAAATTTCTCATTTTAAAGCACCGATCCTCGTGTAATATATCATGGAGAAAAAAGTAACCACCCTGTAGGGTAGTTTCTGCCGCGCTCGGCGGTGGAATAGAAATACATGGAAACGGCTATTAAGTATCGATAGTAAGTCAATGCATCGTTCCCCTGATCCTTCGTTGCGTCCCTATTTCTCGTTTCTCGTCCAACCCCTGTATATCTGGCGCGTGAACACGATTGCCCTTATCTTTATAGAGAATCACGAGGCACGGGTCGTTGATTTGTTACGTTCCGAAACGGTCGCCTTGCGTGCGGATTTCCTAAATTATACGAACAATCGGCCGTTCGTAAAGTAGCGCGTCGTTGATGTTTTTATTTAATTTTAAGCGCCATTCTTCGTCGAATAAGTTTAGCGAGCGAATTGAAGGAAAATTATAGAGAAACGAAGCGCGACGCGATTAAACGAAACGATTCGTACGATCAGAAGGAAAAAAAGATCGTTTGTCTGTTTCACTTTCTCTCTACCTCCTGGCCGCTCTACCCTCTTGGAAATAGCTGTCTCTCATTGCATCGCGTATTTCCCTGTCAAATTAGGCAGAAACAAACAAGCCCTCCATGGGCCGTGGCTAACGAGGCCATAATCGCAGGAACACCTCGACCCCAAAGCACCCCAACAGCCTCGAAATACGCGTTACGCGTGTATACGTGCAGACGCATACGTACATCTGGCTGGTTGGTTGGTTGGTCGGTCTGCCCTAGTCCGTAGCGGGAGTAGCGTCGTATACGCGTTTCAGGGGTGGAGTGAGTGGTCGGA